>NC_092650.1:22330000-23530000 GCF_032118995.1 Asterias amurensis | reverse complement strand
TACCATTAGTGTCCACTGCCTTTAAGTACTCTGAAGAAGCATAGAGCCAAAAGCTGCCTGCAACGGTCGATTTTGTGCTGATTGGGCGCACCTAGCACATTTTTCATTTCATAGCCTTGCTTAAGCAAGGTTTTTTGCTTATTTATTCATTTATTTATTTATTTATTTTAAATCTTTAGACATACAATAGCTACAAGTTGTACAGGGGCTGTCCAGGTTAAAACAAAAATATAAAACTGTCATCAAAAGATGTGTAAAACCAGACCCCTGCCAACGATAAAAATATAATTATACAATAATGAAAATTATTAAAGCGCTTAAAGCTTAAAGCGGTAAGCAAACAAAAAGGGTCCTTTAAAGCCTGTATTTTGCTCAAGTACCCCATTCACACAGCGCAAGTCGTTAAATCTTGTGGACAAGTCGTTAAATCGGCCCCACGCGCTGAGATAGTGCGAGATCACTGCTCTCGCGCGAACTGATGGCTTAGCGATTTCGAATGAGGAGTCGATAACGGGGTAGCCTTGCTCAAGGCAGCCGAATAATTCACTCCGAAAAAAGACCGCCGCTGTATAAAAACCCACCCGTATTCACTGTGCGTAAAATAAACATCGCACGACACGATGCCCCGTACACTGATCGCACGCACCACGCACAGGGTATACGGGTGGGTTTACAGCGGCGTCTTTTCGGAGCGAATAATGCGACTACCTTGAGCAAGGCTAATAACGAGGAGCCATCAGTTCGCGCGAGAGCAGTGTTGCACAAGCTTTCTGTCTTTGCCATGGGAACTCTCAGAGTAAGGTTGTCATTTTGTCTAGTGGAACAGCTATTGGTGAAATGACTAAATAGTTTTGCCATGTTTTCTGGGCATAGATGACGAATGCATTTATGCACGAGAATGTGTTTTTTTCATACAAATTCTCTCGGGAAAAGCTAACCACTTGAGTTCATTAAACATATCAGTCGAGGAAGTTCGGTAGGGGCAACCAAGGATTAATCTGGCAGCTCTTTTCAATAGTCTGTTCAACAGGTTACTCTGTGCGTTGTAAGTAAACTGCGCCAATAAAGTATCTAAACACTTACAAATAGTCAGATTTATCGGAACCTGAATTAGTATGCCAAAGAATAATTATTCATTTCTATTCACCGTTAATTTCTGCACATTTTGACACATCTTGTGTTGCGCTACGATGTTGTTTGGTGGATTTATGGACACTTGAGTGGCTTATTCACTTGAGCCCCTATTCACCCCAATTCCAGAAGGGAACTCACACAAGCATCACACACAGACAAAATCAAGACAAAAGACACAAACTCGTTTCGTTTACTTGACCAGGAAGTTTATGGCCGTATCTTTAACTCTAAAACTGCTGATATCCTGTCCTCAATACTTGGTGTGTCCTCCATCACTGTTAACGGCAAGGAGTCGTCTTCTCATACTCCAAACGAGACATTTGATCTGTCCCTGGTCAATCCCCTGCCATTTCCTGATCAGGGTGCGTCGCAATCCCTCGAGAGTGGTGTCAGGCTTGATGGACTTGTTCACTTTCTTCTGCTGCAGAAGTCACACTCGGGCGGCCACTCATTGGCAGGTTGTCCACATTTCCCTGAGCTTGGTAGCCATTCCACCATTTTACTGACCGTCGCTGGTGACGTTCCAACTTGATGAGCTGCAGCTCGAATCGACATACCGGCTTCTATCAAACCAACGATCCGTCCTCTTTCCTGTTTGGTCAGTTGTGCCATCTTTCCTGTTATCTTGAAACACCTTTCCCTGTCTTACCATAATCAGGGATTCTGGCTCTTAACCCATTTTGTTGTATGCCTCCCATCTTTGACCCCTTTGCTTGGTTACTGACAATTATTGCTGATGTTCATTGCAACCGATTTATCCAAAACGCGACAAACAAATCATTTATAAAAGGCGGGCAAAAGAAACGCTGATCTTACTCGTCACAATACAACGATTTAGCTCGAATAGGGGCTTTTGCAACTTTTGAAATTCGACCTTAAGCCACTCAAGTGCCCATAAATCCACCAAACAACATCGTAGCGCAACATAAGATGTGTCAAAATGTGCAGAAATTAACGGTGAATAGAAATGAATAATTATTTTTTGGCATACTATTTCAGGTACCGATATATCTGACCATTTGTAAGTGTTTAGATACTTTATTGGCGCAGTTTAGTATGGGAGGCGTATTATATGACCTCCTTTTTGAGAGGTGGATCATGATCCACAGGTCTTGTGGATCATGGCTCGTTTGGGTCGTTGTAAGTAGGAGGTTGCTTGATGGGGATGTGTCGAAGACCCCCCCTTTTCTTTCTTCTTTTTACCAGCACAGACAGCAATCGGGGAGGTCAAAGTGTAAGACATCACAGTAAGACGATACACTGTTGAACTTGGATAAAAATTTAAATTAGTCGAACCTGTATGGGTCTTATAACTTAAGATTATAAGGTAGCATTGGGCTCAGGTCGTTGTCAAGTTCGTTTGTCGGTTGTTTCGCTTGCTTGACAACGACCTCACCCCATGTTACCTTTTAATCTAGGTTTGAAAGATCCATACAGGTTCGACTTATTTAAAGTTTTCTGGTGGTCGGTGTTTACTGTTGTATCGGCCTCCCCAAACCGTACAATAGTCCAGACTCGGTAACACAGAAGTTTTAACCAACGTGTGCAGACTACTTTTTGGGATGTTGTGGCGAATTCTACTTAACACGGCTAGTTTAGAAGAAACTTTCTTTTTAATGTAATCAATATGAGGAGACCATGTGAGTGATTCGACAATAATAACACCTGAACACTTGTAAGAGGAAACCCGTTCAACTGGATCGTTTAAATGACAATGTTAAGGTCAGTTGAAGCTACCTTGTGTTTAGAGCCGATGATCATTGACTTAGTTTTTTTGTAGCATTATTTGTCAACCTGTTTTTAGAATGTAGCTTTTCCAATAAAATATTGTGATCTACTGAATCAAAGGCCTTGCTCAAATCAATAAAAACAGTACCAGTGATTTGCCCATGCTCTAATGCATTGAGACAGTTATTAATCAATCCATGCAGTGTGGTCTCTGTTGAATGTTGAGGTCTGAAACCTGATTGGTAAGGGGGTGATCATATAATGTGTTCATCAAGGTATGAGTACAGATCATTGTGCACCGCCCTCTCAATAATCTTGGAGACAATCGGAAGAATGGAAATCGGCCGATAGTTACCGACGCAACCTGTATCACCACCTTTGTGTATTGGAATTACTGAAGCATGTTTCCAAGCATCAGGGTATTGACCACTTCTGATAGATAAATTAGTAATGTGACTGTGACTACATTATGGACAAGCAAGTTTCAAGAGCTTTACGCTTAAGCCGTCTAGGCCTGTAGTTTTTTTGACTGGCATTGAGTCAATCTGTTTTTTTAACAAAAGCTTCAGTGACTTCAGACAATAGAAACTTGTGTTCGTGACCATAGTCAGTAACTGGAGTGGAGAAATCGCCCCCATCAGACATGGCACTGTTCTTGGAAGAACTACTGCTACTACTGGTTGAGAAGTATTCATTGAATGTGTTAGCAATGTCAATGGGACCATCCAAAATAATGTTCTGTAACGAACTGAAACTGTGCGCCCCGCCGGTGCGTTGGAGTGGCCCCGCCGGATCTTGGGGGACAAAGCTCCCACGGCAGCTGGCTTGAACTTTTGGTGAACCATTCTGTGATTGGACAAACTATCGATGATGTATAACTTTGTAACACATAATTATAAGAGATTATCCAGGTGCGCGGACCGGATGCGTTGTTTTGGCGCCTTTTCTATACAATGTATTGTGTATGATTAAGATGTGTAGACAGACCAAATGTTGAGTTCAGTGGGTGAGCATGGAATAAGTTGTCCTTCTCGAAGTATTAAATAAATCAGTGTGTTTCATATTGAACGGAATTTGAGTTTGTTTGTTTTTCTGTCTGCGTTTGGCTACAGAGCAAACAAGGACCCTGGCAGTACGTTACAGTTCACCATCTATTACGATAGAGTTTGGAACTGGCTTTTTTTTTGTTTGGGGGGGGGGGGGAGGATTCTCTTAATTGTTTTCCAAAAAGCAGAGGAATTGCCTTTGTTCGACTCAATTGCAGAAACATAGTAGTTACTTTTCTCAGAACGGGTTTTAGAAGTCACCATGTTACGTCACTTCTTGTAACTGTCCCAGTCATCTGATGAACAAGACCGTCTCGCCGTTTTGTGGATGCGGTCACGTTCACGCATGAGATGGACAATTTCAGTGCTCAACCAAGGCAGTGAAGCATCACGAACACGTTTGGTTTTTTCAGGAACATGTAAATTGACGGACTATGTTCATGAACGTAGAGTGCCATAAAGACAAGGGGCCAGTTTCATAGAGCTGCTTATTAAGCAAAAACATTGCTTAAGCACAAAAATAGCTCGCTCATTGGACACATGTTACTGGCCAAAATTAATGCTAAATACATTGCTTGTGACTGATATTTAGCTGTTTTTTTACTTAGCACAACAATTGAGTGGAGTCTTCGCCAGTTATCTGATTTTACTAAGCAAGGAAGCAGCTCTATGAAATTGGGCCCTGGCATCATCGACGTTTCACGATTAA
The DNA here is from genome assembly GCF_032118995.1 of Asterias amurensis. Lineage (NCBI taxonomy): Eukaryota > Metazoa > Echinodermata > Asteroidea > Forcipulatida > Asteriidae > Asterias > Asterias amurensis. The sequence goes on along the minus strand of NC_092650.1, from coordinate 23,525,383 downwards.
GAACATGATACCATGGGGCCGCAGAAAGATCATCACCAAATGTTTCGTGGTTCATGTTCACAAATGATCTAAACTTGATACAATCACCTTTCTGTTTGGGCTTATCCCACTCATGTATACAATAAATAAGATAACTAGACATTGAGAGTTTGTGAACAAACTCTAGGTGTTCGGTTTCCGGGAGTAAAAGCCTGGTGTAAAAAACAAATGTTGCAACTTGCTTTGTCTCAAGATGTGTAACAAATAATCAAAATTGCAAAAATTGTGGAAACAACACGATGACGTCATTCCGAGTTCAAGAAGTTAAATTGTCCTTGACTAACAATACACCAAGTTTCACCTCAGTCGAACTTTTGGTTTGGCATACACACAACTTTGAAAAGTGCACCTTTAAAGCACTACTTATGGAAATTACACCGTTCGTGACAGTTACTTTTGTGTTCTCATTTCGGGGTTGAGCAGTTGTTGAACTGTGGTCAGATACTGCTTCCATTCCAGTTGCTGCTGAGGGCTGTAGCGGCTTTTCAGCACGGTTGCACCCAGTGGGTGGGCGTGGTGTATGGGGTGGGCGTGTGGTTTGGGCGTGCTGACAATCAAGGTGTTAACTTTTCCCAATTCCACACGGAGGCTGTATGTACACAACTTCATACTTACATACCTATTCACACAACTCGATTTAAGATTACTCTTATTTAAAAAAAATAAATAATAATAATACAAACCTGTAACCATTTGAACTCAATTGGTCGCCGAAGTTGCAATGGAATAGTGGAAGAAAAAACACCCTTGCCGCACAGGTTGTGTGCTTATAGATGCCTATTCAATTAAAACATTTTAGCGAGAAATTATTTCTTTCTAAAAAAAAAACCAGAGGGAGCCGTTTCTCACCATGTTTTATACTATCTACAGCTTTCCTTTGCTTTCCATTGCTCGTAATACCAAGTAAGTTTTTATGCTTATAATTATCCAGTTTCAGTGACAGATATTATTAGAGTTGTGTGTCTAGGTTAGACCTCAACAAATCTCCAAGCCCAGATGGCTGCACCCTCCCCCCCCCCCACTCGAGAATTTTGAATTCTGACAGTTTGAAAAATGATGGTGGACGGAAAATTATCAGTAATAATTTTCCTAGAGAGTTGAGTTGATCCAGCCGAAGATTGCTCGAGTTTGGAGTTCCACGGTTCGATATCCAGGGCTGTGATGTTCAATAGGAGACTTTGGGACGCTAGGTGGCAGCAGACTTACCAGGTAAATTTCCATTGTTTACGTAGTTATGAGCATGCGCACATTACCGAGAACAGTGGATTTTACCTGGTAAGTCTGCTGCCACCAAGCGTCCCAAAAGTCTCCCATTCATTTTAAAATCCGTCAAATAATAAAATTAATGACGGTGGACGGAAATTTATCGGTAGGAATTTTTCTCTGGGTCGAGTTTGTCCAGCGAAATTGTTTTGACTTAAAGGCACCTAGAAATATATATTTTTTTTCTTTAAACATTAGAGTATATGTTCCTGAACAATAAAATAATTTGTTGAGTAATTGTTTTCGACGATTTATATGTTTAACAAATTAAATAAGGATGTGTGGGGGGTGACTCCGCCTACCCCTTTTGTGACGTCAATCGAGGAACACTTTGCCTCGATCGAACATACGTACGTGCAAGTACATTGAAGTCCTGGACGTGAGTTTGTACGTTTGAAAACGTTTTTTTCTTGCATTTTCCCGGCAATGTCAACCAGGTGTATTGCTGCTGAATGCAGCAATACAACTAAAGATGGTGTCAGTTTACCAAGTTGTCCGGTCCGACGTCTTTTCCAGCGCTGTGCGGCAAACACTTCGAGCCGTCGTGCTTCGAGAATCCGGAATACACTACACATTTTGACATGAAGAGAAAAGTTCTTTTCTAAAACATGACGCTATCCCAATAATTTTTCCAACTAGTGGGGTAGTCGTAGAAGGTACCTGAAAGACGTAACGAACCTAAAGAAGCATTTGCCTAACGTGAAAAAAATCAGGTATTGTTTCAACTTTAAGGGCGTTTTTAGCTTGCGCCAAGCGTCACTATGCTGTGTTGGAACTACATGCGATTCATCGCGCCTCGATTGACGTCACGAACAGCGCACTCTCGGGTCGGGCTTTTTTCCCAATTTGTAAAAAACATGGAAACTAATTTATGTAAACCTTAGTTAGTTGTTTATTCATATTCCACTCATCAAAACACATACTTCAATGACAAAAGCTTTATTTTGACAAAATACCACTTCCAGGTGACAGAACAATTTTATCAGTGTGAATTTTCCTAGATTATTCTGAAAGTCGAGTGTTGCTCATTGGAGGATTGTTCAAAATATATGCTGGTCCCAGGAGGGTGGTGGCAAAATCGACTTTTAAAGGGGTGGGGATCTTCATCCCTCAAATTAAAGTTTTCAGAGTGTTTTAAATGAGGTACCGGAACTTAATAGGAACTGGGCGATTGATGACCTAAAAAAATAATGGGCAACAACTTTAATTGCACTTCCGTTGCGCTTACAAGAATTTATTTTACTTCCTCATGCACTGGACTAAACACTATGTCAAGTTTCAGATCTTGCCTTAAAGGCAGTAGACACTATTGGTAATCACTCAAAATAATTATTAGCATAAAACCTTTCTTGAATACTAGTAATGGGGAGAGGTAAAACATCGTGAGAAGCGGCTCCCTCTGAAGTAATGTAGTTTACGAATTTGGTTTCGAGACCTCAGATTTAGAGTTTGAGGTCTCGAAATCATTCGTGTGACAAGGGTATTTTTTCTTTCAATAGTTATCTCGCAATTGAGCTCAAAAGTTCCACAGGTTTGTTATTTTGTGCACTATGTTGAGATACACCAAGTGAGTCGTGCCCGATGTCTTTAAACTTTGGGAAAATGCGAGAGAGTGTGGGAGAGAGGGGCCACCATGTGCATCCCCGTAAAAAAAAAATTTGTTTTGCAAGTTTGATGATCACACTTTTATTTTTAGATTTTGAAATTTCGCAAATTTTCTGCTTGTGTTGCTTATAATGTTTCTGGTTCAAGGTTTTGGGTACTTTTTCAAAATGTCCATAGATTTACATTAAACTCGCAGGGTTTAGAGATACTGATAGTGGAAAGCTTCCCTTCAAATATTAGGTGCTGTAGTTTTTGAGAAATGAGTAAAACAATGTAATGAAAATACGTTTGTAAATGCTTAAAATAATTTTGGTCTCATGAGACGAAAATTATTTTCATGACATTGTTTTACTCATTACCCCAAAACTACACCAAAACACGTAATATTTTCAGGGAAGCTTTCTACTATCATTATCTTCAAACTGTGTAAGTTTAGTGTAAATCTGTGGACATCGTGTTTTTTGTCCTACAAAAAGTACATACACCCTTTTTAAAGCCATTGGACCCTTTCGGTACAGAAAAAAAAAAAAGTTCACAGATTTACAAATGATTTACAGGGTTTATAAAAGGCAATGGTGAAAGACTTCTCTTGAAATAATAGTCCATGAAATGCTTTACTTTTTGAGAAAACAGTAAAACAATATAAATTCTCGTTAGCGAGAATTACGGATTTATTTTAAACACATGTCATGACACGGCGAAACGCGCGAAAACAAGAGTGGGTTTTCCCGTTATTTTCCCCCGACTCCGATGACCGATTGAGCGTAAATTTTCACAGGTTTGTTGTTTTAAATATTTTTACCGAAAGTGTATAATGGCTTTAATATAACAAACGCGAAGTTGTGCAGCATTGAACGTTTGGTATTACTTACCCCTCTCTCAATCAACCCCCCTCCCCCTCCCCCTCTCGTCTCTCTTTGTTGTTTAGTTGAAATTTTACCGGGGAAGTGCCCCTCCATCTTGACCCAGCATGCATGCATCATCAACGAAGCTTTTAATAATAAAGTACGCTTTTGGTTTTACTAAGTATATCTCAACATACAAAACGTGACAAACCTGTGGAATTGTTAGCTCAATTTGTCGTCGAAGTGGCGAGATAACAATGGAAGAAAAAACACCTTGGGCCGATTTCACAAAGAGTTAGGACTAGTCCATAATAGCTCTATGGACTAGTATTATCTCGAGTTAGGACCAGTTACTCGTCCTAACTTAGGACTATCCATGCAATTTGTATATCTCCTATAGGACTAGTCCTAAGTTAGGACTAGTCCTAACTCTTTGTGAAATCGACCCCTTGTCACACGAAGTTATGTGCTTTCAGACGCTTGACTTATAGAGACCGCAAAGTTTAATTTTGAGGTCTTGAAATCAAATTCATTATATTAGTGAATAATTACCTCTTTCTCGAATAAAACGTCACTTCAGAGGTAGTCGTGTCTCACAATGTTTTAACGTATCAACCGCTCTCCATTGATAAGTAAGTTTTTATGCTAACAGAGTACCAAAAAATAATCAAATAAAAATTATATAGAATTTGGTAACAGATTATTATTTCCAATTTCTCCCTTCTAACCGTCGTCTTAAGCATTTTAAATGTAGTAAGCGGTTCATAGATAGTTTTTATCCTGATGCTGTTCGTGCTTTTAATGATAACTAGTTTGTTTTCTGCTTTTTGTAGCTTATATATTTGTATATATTTTTACTTTAGTATTTTCTTCGCAATGTTTTTAAATGTATTCTGCGATTGTTAATCTAGAGAGCTCGAGGTGCACTACAATTTCCGATGTTTTAGGTTTTCAACTTTTTAACGTTGGCTGAATAAATCATTCTAGATTCTAATGTAATCTAAGAGTACCAAAAAAGGTAATCAAAGTAATTAAAATGATTATGTAAAAGACTATCCCGCCTAAGGACGAAGGATGATGATGATGATGATGATGTAAAAGTTAATATGATTATTTATGTAAATGATGATGTAAAGTTAATATGATTATATAAGAGTTAAAAATGATTATGTAAAAGTGATACGCATGATTAATATACCGGTGCGACACCAACGGGTCGTGCACGGTGCGGATTCGCTTCAAAGCCTTGGTCTCACTCAGTATTGATGTGGATGGTCAAGTAATCCGCCATGGCCAACGCTCCAGCTGGAAACAATAACAATAAAATAAAATAAAAGGCTCGGGAAAAAAGCACCCTGAGAAAGCATCATACTTTTTTCCAATTGTGCTGATAAAGCGTGTCTTTTTAATACAAAGCGTGTTTTTCATTACCACACGTTTTTGTTTTGCAAATGGATTTGACAATAATGTTGTTGTTTCAGTGTCAACTACTCAAACTAGTTAAATTCCGCAGACTTCCGTCCCAACCTGGCCAGTGGCTACACACCAATCATTTTTTTTTTTTTAGTGAAACAAGAAATCATTGTTCGTTCCCGATGCGTGCTGTCTGCTCGTAGACACGCTATAACGATTAATGGGAGATTTTGGAACGCTAGGTGGCAGCAGATGCGTGTATTATGCCGGTTGCTTATACACATGGATTATGTAGACCGCCCATCTTTTTTTGCAACGTCACAGCCCAAGTTTTTGCCAACCCAGGTTGGAAAACTATGGAAAGCCATGAATGCAAATCAAAAACAGATCGCTACTGTTTGTTACAATGTACAAAAATATTCAAACATTGTGTTCATTTTGCTGAAAACAAAACAACTACTTATGGGAGGTATTTTATTTAGTAGCAGGTTTACAGAAAACGTTGAATTTGGTTAAAACATAATATGTTAAAACGATTGGGTGTTTTACTAACATGCGGCCGGCCGTCAATGCCAACCAAGGCAAAACAAAAGAAAGGTTTATTATACTGACGAGACTGTCCCCATAGTAAACATGTATATAAACAGAGCACCAGTCTACTTAAAAAAGTGCGCGTATAGATTTGACAGTTGCAACGGCTGGAAAAGCGGATACACTTTTAAAATAATGTTTATCTTCATAGATTCTTAACACTAAATTACGTAAACGTTGAGCCGGTGTAACCCTTTAAGACATTAGTTGTTATATGTTTTACCGTTTGATGTATCAACATTCCAGTTGATATTTCCTTGTGTGCTGTACAGTAAGACCGGATAACTTCTGAAGGATCGTTCCCATTGACAAACGCCATCTGAATCTAGCACCACCATCCAGCCATAGTCCAAAGGGCAGCCGTTATAGATCTTATTGATGAAGAACCGTCGACGAGCCGATCCACTAAAGTTTGCGTGACAAGAGAAACGAGAAAGGAATTCTGATACCAACAGTAGCTTATTTATACCCACAATATTATTTAAAGGCAGTGGACACTATTGGTAATTTCTCAAAATAATTATCATCATAAAACCTTTCTTGATTAGGAGTAATGGGGAGAGGTCGATAGTACAAAACATTGTGAAAAACAGCTCCCTCTGAAGTGACGTAGATTTCGAGAAAGAAGTAGTTTTCCCACGAAATTGAGTTCTCGAAATCAAGCATCAGAAAGCACACAACTTTGTGTGACAATGGTGTTTTTTCTTTCATTACTATCTCGCAACTTCGATGACCGATTGAGCTGAAATTTTCACAGGTTTGTTATTTTATGCATATGTTGAGATACACCAACTGTGAAGACTAGTCTTTGACAATTACAAATAGTGTCCATTGTCTTTAAAAGTATAATTCAAGCAGACGTATATTTTGTTTAGCAATGAATGAGTCAGCTTTAGCTATATCAGCCCATGTCTCAGCCTAGCATCTGACGTCAAACTTCGATGCTTGTGAATAACGCCAGTAAAAGCATGGAGGAAGGAAGAGAAGGAGCTCGAACGAAGAGACTTCAAAAGTCGAACCCGTGGTACCGCGGTCGTTTAACGACACCTCGTAATCACCCACATACCTTACACAGACAATGACCGACCTGGCGTATGTGAGTTTGCGCGTGCGCACTGGTTCTTCACTCAACTATTGTGTCGTATGTCGTATGGATATAATACAAAAAAAAAAAACTTTTTTGAGACCTGTAAAAAATTGTGTACATACACTTGTGTTTACCAAATCGAAAAACACATTTGGATACCAACCACCCTCGTGTGCTAATACCCACAGTTTGAACCACCGCTAGTGACCGGAAAGTCACAATGCTAAAGACAATGCTAAAGAGAGGAGGCAAACAGATCCAGCATCTTTTCTTGCCGTAAAACTTTTTATTGAAGAAACAGAAATGCATAGTATATCCGGTCCTACTCTTTGTGTAACTTCACTCCATAACTCGTCATCTCATCTTTCTTATTTTGTTATAGACCATTATTAGCGGTTACTCTTTCTGGTTACTTTTCGAATGTTTCAGAACATTATTTCTCCGTGTTTTATTCAGTGTTTAAATTTTCAAGCGTTTGTTTCAGTCACAGTTCAAATTTGACTGAAACGAACGCTTGTGTGTATGCGTTCTTGTTATGGAGTTTAAAATAAAACAATGTATGCGACGTGCCGAGCTGACCACCATCATGTGTACGTACCTGGATATATCATGCCCAAAGATAGAGAAGTAGTTCGTGTTTGTCGTTGTTGTCAGGTCACTCCATGGAGAGGATACAAGGCGCTCCTTGGCGAACCAGCTCGAAATGTCAGAGTCCACTCCATTGAATACCAATTCAACTTTGACCCCAGTCTGGTCGTACAAGGACAACTTGACCTGGACAGAGATTCAAGTTAAACAGGATTGTATCATCGAAAGACAAAAAACCAAAAACATGTTGCGTAAATCGCACTGATCCACGCACACTTCTAACAAACAGGCTCAAACGATTATAAGCCCATTAGGAAATGCATTGAGCTAGTTATTGTCATATGAACATTCGTCCTGCACTTCGAAAAGGTCGTTAGATACCCCCAGGGGAATCCGCCTGGTCCTCTCAAAATTCGAAACCTCAGCTGAGGTATCGAATTCAAGCAGCCGAAAGCACACAACTTGTGATGCAAGGGTGTTTTTTCTTCCATTATTCTCTCGCAACTTCGACGACAAATTGAGTTTAAATATTAATACAGGTTTGTAATTTTATGCATTATGTTGAGAAACACCAAGTGAGAAGACAGGTCTTTGACAATTACCAAAGGTGTCCAGTGCCTTTAAGCTTACGTCGCTGCATGTTTATAAATTAACTCATAATTGTATCAAATGAAATCACTGTTTCTGAAAAGCAAGTACATGTCTGTTTTCGGATACAGACAGGGGACCAGTCTATTTCCTCACCTGCTTGATGTTCAACTGTCCACTTTTCCAAGAATTGTACAATATGTTGTTCCGATAGTTCCCGCTGTTATCTGAGCCGCTATCCCAGATTGAGTCAGTCCACAGGTCATACATATTAAATCCCGTCCCAGCAACCCCTTTGAAGACCAACTGCCATCCACACTCTGAGTAGAAAAGGTGATGTTATTAAAAACAATCATAAATTAACGAACAAAAAAGGCTTTTTGTTATTAAAAAAATAAATAATAATCCCGCATTCCGCAAAAGGTCGATTGGGGGTGTAGTTGTTGGTTGCTGGTCACGGTAAAGCTTCCATCTGTACCCCTACTGGGGTCCATGGGTTTTGTACACCCTCGGTGGCAAACGGCACCCTCGGCTTCGCCTCGGGTGCCATTTTCCCCCTCGGGTGTACGAAACGACATGAATCCCATCACAGCGTGCAACAATTGTATCCTCTGCTTACCAGTTATCACGCTATTATGCCTTTTTCTTTGAATTGGGAAAAAAATAATGATGCAATATATCAACCGATGCCCTAATTATCTTCATTTGTTAATACGAAGTATGCAAACATATATTAAAACTTGATGGACATTGAAATGTTCACACCACACACCGATCTTGGATGACTTCAACTGGCCCCATTTGTTTTGAGTTTTTCCTATTTTCACGGCAAACAAGAAAGTATGGTTTCCCGGTGAAGCCATACATGGAAGAAACATCTGCAGTGACTACAAGTGTTCTTTGAGACTCTGTGTATGACTGTATAGCCAGCAGTTGCCTTCATTTTATTCAAAATATTTTTTTATTAAATTTTTAAAATTACCATGATAACTTGCAAAAAATTTAAAAAAAAAAAAAAAAATAAAAAGTGTGAATAATTACTGGCTTCAAAATCTGATTTCTATTTATTTTTTTTCTACTTTTTTTCTTAATATTTATAATAAAGCGTATAATAAACAGTGATAATTGAATCAACAAGCTGATGTTTAAATTTTAATATAAATAATAGTATTGATACGAGGGTTACAAAATAAAAATCTCAAAAAATATTAGAAAATGATATAAGGCACATGGCTTCTTTAAGCCTCTGTATTTTTCTTTAAGAATGCTCAGCAAAACATTCAGTCACATGATTTTGATCATCATGAATTGTGAATTGAAATAGCGTTTGATGAAACTTTTTCGGTGGGCAAATATTTTTTTATGGCCTCAACATTATGACATATTTTTGTACCTTGTAGAAATACCTAAAATACCAACTTTTTTGCATTTACAAGTGCAAATGACCAGTGGAGCATTACGTGTTTCTAAGTTTTGGTCAAAGAAGAGGAGACTCTTTGCTTGGCAAATAAAACCACACAATTTTTATCTAGGGACTGTTTACATCGCGCACAGAGAGGTAAAAGATTTGCCACGATATTAGGGACACCTCGAAAACAGGACCTCCTACGATATAATGTATCATAGACCTTATTTAAGATAGCAATTTTGAACAACTGCGCTAAGCGTAATGCACAGGGCGCCGGTAGCCCTATCTAGGACTCTTTCTCTGTACACAGGAACAGAGTCCTAACTATTGAGGCCCGTTTCTGGGGCGGAAAAATTTCACAGCTTCATAACTTAAATCTTACCTGCAACAAGCCACTAATTTCAACAGATTCACATTCCATTGCGGCATACATATTTCTGCGGTGGGTTTTGGTCCTCATATTTTCATCACAAATCCGTCATTTTCGTGAAATAATGCAGCTTCCAACGTTAAAAAATTCCCTGTTTCGATCGTTTTCTCACAGTGTTGTCTGTTGTCGTGCGTACGCGTACACATTCGCGTGCAAGACGCACGATGCAAGCTTAGACGCATGAATTCTTTGTCACCGTATCTTGACTGCGCAGCGTTAACAACACAATTCAAAATTTGCGCGTCGTGCGTCTTGCGTACACACGGCAGACTGTGAGAGTACGAACAAAAATGGGAATTCCTTAACGTTGGGAGCTGCATTATTTCATGGAAATGACGGAAATGTGAAAAATATATGACGATCAAACCCCACCGCATAAAAACATATGCTGCCATGGAATGTGAATCTGTTGAAATGTGTGCTTTCTTGCAGGTAAGATTTGAGTTATGAAGCTGTGAAAATGTTCCGCCCCAGAAATGTACCCTGATGTCCAGGACGTCACTGTAGTACAAAACGAAAGTGTAAGGCCGCCAGGACTAAGGGCGCCGGGTAACATGGAAAGTGCAGCTTATAAATGCTATGTCAGATTTGTTGCCCCAAACACTAAAAATATATTTTTTTTGAGTGAATGGTATTTCAAAGAGTATCACCCGCTCTAATGAAAACAAGTTTAACTTTTAATGGTCAGGAACCATGACAAAAATTAAAAACGTTTCTTAAAAAACACATAAGAATTGGTCACGTGATTCCGACAAAAACTAATGTTGAGCACTTTATTTCACTGCTACTAATAATTGGCGGACTTTTTCGAGCAATGGCTCAAATGAAAGCTTGTAACTTTATCGATCTCCATCAAAATACCTATTGAATTTTAAATCACAAATTGGGTCAAATCGGCAAGAAATCTGACATACATCTTTAAGTAAATACCATCCCTTTGAAATGGTATCAGCCGTATAGATTAGAGCCTTTAAAACAAAGACGACTGCTGGACACTTTTACATAGTTCCCTCAATGGCAAGTGTGTTAATTTACCTTTCGGCACTCCGACTATGGAAGTAACTGCTGATTGTAGCTTTTCTAGCTGTTCTTTTATGTTCAGCAGCTCGGAGGAAACCGATTTGTGGTTGTTATCGACAGCAACCTGCAATCCATCCACTTGAGCGGAGCGTCCGCAAACTGGCGGGACGATGGTAATGTGGGGCTTGCACCCACATTGTTCAGTCTCGTTAATGATACGCTCAGCATGGTACACCTTCACAGTCATAGCAAACAAGGCTATGAAGACCAAGAGGGTCATTTTTACACAACATGAATCCATTTTCCGGCAAACTTATAGAAGCAATAATGTTGGTGTGTGTACAGTTCTGTACTTTCAGACGACAAGGTATAACGGCTGAGCTTAACAGACACAGTGGCGATGGCAAACACAAGTTTGGCTAGTTGTTTCATTTGCTGGTAGTGCAGCACATGCGCACGGTGAATCCATGACGTCTGGAAAGACGTCAAGGGAGAAGAAAACAGGTGGAAAAGGTAGCCTTTGATGACCTTTAATCGAAGTGGGGTTTGGTTTTTTTTTTTCTTTTAAATTTGCATACAAAGCAAAATGCTGGGAAAACCATCACACATAATGTTATACTTATGTTTTTGGATTTGCATACAAAGCAAAATACTGAGTAAAATGTCATCAACGGGTCATCAAGGAAATCTTTCATGACATTTATTACTTAATATTTATCCCACTGTTCGCAATGGTCCATTTCGTTATCATCATGATAAAGACCCCCCCCCCCCAATGTACAAGGAATTTGGTATCTGTCGACTGAACTGTAATGCATGTAGTGGGTTAATAGGGTCCCTTTACAGGTTGAGATTGTAAGTCACAAAGAGTCCCCTTCCTTTTTATTTTCATAATCTTCCTCATCTGTTGATTCACCACCACCATATCGCCCCCAGGTGGAAAAGGAAGCCTTTGATGACCTTTAATCGAAGTGGGGTTTGGGTTTTTTTTTTCTTCTTTTAAATTTGCATACAAAGCAAAATGTTGGGAAAACCATCACACATAATGTTATACTTATGTTTTTGGATTTGCATACAAAGCAAAATACTGAGTAAAATGTCATCAACGGGTCATCAAGGAAATCTTTCATGACATTTATTACTTAATATTTATCCCACTGTTCGCAATGGTCCATTTCGTTATCATCATGATAAAGACCCCCCCCCCCCCCGAATGTACAAGGAATTTGGTATCTGTCGACTGAACTGTAATGCATGTAGTGGGTTGATAGGGTCCCTTTACAGGTTGAGATTGTAAGTCACAAAGAGTCCCCTTCCTTTTTATTTTCATAATCTTCCTCATCTGTTGATTCACCACTACCATATCGCCCCCCTCCTCCCAATCCCCATACTCGGCACAATCCCCCTGTTGGTTCACCACTATCATCTTCAAAGAGGACCTGCGCCTGCTCCTCCCCCCGCCGTTCATTTTCATAATCCTCATCGTCGGTTGATTTATATAATTATGTATGACAATATAGACAGGCAATGCAAAAAAAAAAAATCGTGCTTGCGTATAAGAGCCTATACGAAGGCTACCCCGTCAAAGGAAATTGTTGAGTTTGATCATCACACGTGCACAAAAATGTATTCATAAATACCTCAGAGAGTTTTGCTATTCCTGGTGGAGAGCGCGTCACGTGGGTGTGTATAAACCTTTGTTTATGACGGGTAAAAAGTGTTAATTCATGGGCGTGACACGCGAGCTTGCATCTGTAGTTTCTTCATTCCTAATGGTTGAGATCAACGGCTGAAGTTGTGCCACATCCATAGAGTTATATATAAGAACTAGAGGGCGCACGAGTGATGCTTCGTGCACAAATAGACCTTATCGCAAATACCAATGCGCAAGCGCAGACTGTTGAATGAGGTGCATTGTGGGCTATATATGAATCAAATTTGTAATCAGCTAGACCACAATGCACCTAATTCCAAGCTTTACGCGCGCGCCCCAGTATTTGCGATAAGGTCTATGCCACGGGACCGCAAGATGACAAGCGCGTCATTCTGCACGCGCGTTGAATATGAAATACACGTTTGAGGTTTTTTTTTATTGAACGATCACGCGATGCTGTTTGTTCAACTTACAAAATGGCCGCACAAACACACGCTGTGAGATAGCTGTTTTGTCAACTTAGAAAATGGCCGCCTGCTCGCATACCGGGGCGCGTATATAGGCCAGTGCGCGCTCTAGTTCTTATATATAACTCTATGGCCACATCGCACGACACGCGCGACGCGCACAGCATTCCCTTATTAGGAGAGTAGTAATTATGTGCGGCGCATATGACCCCGTTTTTATGCGGTGGATCATGATCCACAGGTCATGTGGATCATGGCTCGTTTGGGTCGTTGTAAGTAGGTTGCCAGATGGGGGTGTGACGAAGACCCCCCTCCCTTTTTTCGTACCAAGACATTAAGTGGGAAGGTCAACGTGTAAGACTTCACAGTTTTTTGGGGCCAAAGAAATATAAATAGAAAAAAAAAAATCAAATTCCTATGATCTACTTTAAAAATTGGACTAATACTCAACAGCGTATCATCTTAACTCTGAAGTCTGTGGGAGTGTTTAAACGGTTGATAATGACCAGCTGGAGTTTATTATAACCGGCTGGATTCAGGTGCGCGCGTACGCCAATATGATCACGCGGAACGCGCAAACCATAGCTTTTAGTAACGCGGCGCGTAATCTTTTTCTAAGCGCGCGCGCGCGTACACACAACCCACGCGCAACAGATTCTTCACAAAGTTTTTGAAAAGAATATTTTCAATCCTCGAGTTTTCAATTGTCAAAGTGTCTATAATTATATTTGTTTAACGTTTTTTAACAAAAGGGCATTTATGAATTGGAATAAAAGAGTAGTGACTTGTTCTTAAACGTACGTTTAAAACCTTGCAGGGTCGATGGCAGTTTTAAACGGCCGCTTAAGAACAAGTCACTACTCTTTTATTCCCTTATTTAAACATGTTCTTCCTTTCATATTTACCAGAACGCTGAAACAAAACCACATTGTGGCGCAACAACTGTTCTGTATTCTATTACAATGGTTGCGAGTCTCTAGGCCTACCTTGTAAAAAAGGGGGTGTTAAAATTAGCACCGTGAGTGTTGACACCTACCCAAAACAAACATCATTAATGGTGTTAAAATATCACAAATGCAATTATTTCGGCAGGCATACATGTTGTTTTCACACTCTTTGGGGACAATTTTGATTCCCTTTTTGGTATCTATAATGCGAAAACACCTATGGTGTCTGTTTTAACAGCCCAATTTATGCAGTGTAACTCAGGGACCAAAAATTCACCGGTAAATCGGTATAAATTACTTTTAACTAAACATTCGACTCAAACAGGAATTGGCATAAAGTGAATCAAACAAAAGCTGCGACAACACCACATAATTTATAAAGCCAAATCATAGGTAACATTCCGCACAAAAGAGTTATCCCAAATTTATGAAATTTATGACTGAGAATGACGGAGGTGCAAACTACTTGTAGGTCTATAGAATAAGAACGCATATAAAAGGGTTCAGTTGAAGTATTTTTCAATATGTGAGTGAGAGATTACCTCTTCCTCAAAAACTACGTAACTTCATAGGGGGCCGTTTCTCACAATGTTTTATTCCATCAACAGATCTCCTTTGCTCGTCACCAAGATGTTATGCTAACAATTTTTTTGAGTAATATACCAATAGTATATCCAGTGCCAAGACTACCCTGAAATGTAAAGGGCAAATAGCGCAATTTTTTTTTTTTTTTAACTATAGGTTTTCTCGGTCAATTTCGGAAAATGAGAAGCCAATTTAACCTCCAGCCTATTCTATTTCGCACGAAATCGAATGCTACTGAAAATGGTCATTCGATTTCTTTTTAAGACTAGTCAAGTGTACTTTTACGTCATTCCATTTAACAAAATAATAATTCAATTTAACAGGTCATCGAAGCTGCATTCAAATTCGCAGGATTTTTTTTTAGGGCGTGCGTTTAGTCATTCAATTTCATTGTGGGGCAGTACAGTCAATTCTAGAATTTGTGCTATCTTAAACGCAGTAAAACCCAGTTTAACATTAAAATAAAAACAAAAAAAAAACATTCAAACACATTCAAATATCGGGTCTTGCTCAGTTAACCATCAAAGCTCTCCCGAAAAAATAAAGAAGAAAAAAAAACTTTTGGGGCCCCAGGTAAAGTCTACTGGAAACATAAAATAAAGAAAATAAGGTTTGCTTGATTTAAAAGTGAAGGTACGAAACAATTGCCTTTAAATTTGCAGTTTATCTGTTTATTCGTATTTCTTTAGTCGTATACTTATTTGAATCCTCGTTTAGCGAAATTGATTGCCTCTTCACGAAATTGAAAATGATTAAATCAGCAAAATCTCTAGTCGAACCAGCTTTGCTAAATTGAATGATGATTGTGTGTCATGAAAAAGAATGAGTGTGCTAGGAACTTGAATGCCTCAAAACGAAATTGAATGACCGAATTCTAAATTTGAAACGCGGCAGTAAAAACCAGAGAGGCAAAATAGCTTTAATACGAACGCATAAAAATGAAATTGGCAGCTCATTTTCCGAAATTGACCGATAAAATTTATATTAGTGATTAGTCGTGAATGTCCAACATTGCAATAGAGACCATCCACGTCAAAAGAAATTTGCGATGACCAAGTGAGTCAGTTGTAGAGCATTTAGCATTTTAGTTATAAATGAACCAAGCCCCTCTGCTACACCCCCCCCCCCCCCCCGGGTACGTATATAACACCACCCTAGCTGCATCAAATAAGGCCAATTTATAATACTAAGGTTAAAATTATTAGGTAAAAGTGAAAAGTGATACGCGTGATGAATATAAAACTGGTGCGACACCAACAGGTCGTGCACGGTGCGGATTCGCTTCAAGGTCTCGTCTCACTCAGTATCGATGTGGATGGTCAAGTAATCCGCCATGGCCAAAGCTCTAGCTGGAAACAACATAAAGTGAAATAAAACAAAAGTTTTGGTAAGAAAGCACCATACTCTGCGACTGGCTCACTACTGGGATCGAGGATGTGTGTACCGTCCCCGTAAGTACACCGCTTAACAATTACCGACTTGATTTCAAGACTACGGGACGGCGGACGCCTTTATGGACTTGGGGAGAGAAAAGGGGAAAGCGGGGTGGGGGGGGGGGGGGGGGTCGGAGGTGTTTTCTGGAGTATTTTTTTTATTTTTTATTAACCTTTTTATGCTTTTTGAAATATTTCTTCGACATTGTAAAGGTGCTATGTAAGTTTTTTGGCCCAAAACATTAAAAACTAGATTTGTTTGAGTGAATGGTATTTCAAAGAGTATCACCCGCTCTAACGAAGAAAAGTTTAACTTTTACTTTTAATGGTCAGGAACCATGACAAAAATTTAAAACGTTTCTTATAAAACACAAAAACTAATTTTGAGCACTTTTTTTCACTGCTACTAATAATTGGCGGACTTTTTCGAGCAATGGCTCAAACGAAAGCTTGTAACTTTCTCGACCCCTATCAAAATACCTATTGAATTTTAAATCAAAATTGTTGGGTCAAATCGGCAAAAAATCTCACATAGCATCTTTAATGTCTTTCATCATCAGGACACCCGATCAAAATATGGTTCAGTTCCGCAAACTTCTGCCCCGGGGTTTGTTGGGGGTATATATGGGTATTAAGACGATTTACCAGATAGTCACACACAACTCATGATTTGTTGGTGAAACAAGAAAGTATTGGTCTGTTCCCAGATGCGTGCAGTTTGCTCATCCATGGACACGCTCTTATACGATTGATACCAAAATGGGTTGGGCCGCTTGGTGGCAGCATAGTCCCTTTTCAAAACCACGGCTTCGGTTCCAGATTCGGCTCAGGCTAGCTTGGCCCGTGGTTGTTTTGATAAAATAATGCGCGTGCTTTGCGTGTTCAGAATGGTAATACGTCTGCTGCAAACAAATCAGATTTCAATCCGTCACGTGTTACAATATTATCATTCGATGAATAATTTTTGTGCAGTTGTGTTGGTCTGTGTCTTGTGTCAAGCAAGTTCATTCGGACGTTGATTGCATTATCTTCCGAAATTAAAGGATGGCCTCGACTTCGTCTCGGTAAAATTATACAGAACCAGGCCTCGTTGGGACTAAACTATTAGTTGAAAACCTCTTCACCACACATTGATTCCCTTATTAGCGGTGATTTACAGTCTCTTTCAATATAGGTGTTATTTTGCTAACAGTTTAAATGCACTGGACACGTTTGGCAGTTACTCAAAATAAAAATTAGCATAAAAACTTGCTTGGTATTAACGAGCAACGGAGAGCTTACGGTAGTATAAGATATTGTGAGAAACGGCTCCCTCTGAAGTAACGTAGTTTTTGAGAAAGAAGTAAATTCTCACTAAACTATTTGAATTTTGAGGTATTAAAAAATTGCCATCTGAAAGCACACAACTTGTGCGACAAGGGCATTTTTTCTTCCATCATTCTCTCGCAACTTTGACGACCAATTGAGTTCAAATTTTCACAGTTTTTTTTTTTTGAGAAACTGAGATACACAGAGAAGACTGGTCTTTGACAGTTACCAAAAGTGTCCTGTGTATTTAACAACGGAATGTATCGTACCATGCATTGTATTACACATTTATATCATATTCAGTTTCACGTCCATTTCGCTCTCTGTACGAAAAGACTAAAATTACGTGGGATTTGTTGAACTATAGGTTTTCTCGGTCAAATTCGGCAAATGAGCAATCAATTTCACTTTTATGCGTTCGAATAAAAGCTGTTTTGCCTTTCCAGTTGTTACTGCGATTCAAATTCAGAATTCGGCCATTCAATTTCGTTTTGAGCTCGAGTCAAATTCCTTTAGCACTCTGTTCAATTTAGCGTAGCGTCATTCTTTTTCGTGACACACACGACTCAAGAAGCGTCTGCGAATTTGAATGCTGCTTTGATGAATTGTTAAATTGAATGACTATTTTGTTAATTCGAATGACGCAACATTACATTTGACTAATCCCAAAACAAAATCGAATAGCAAATTTTGAGTAGCATTCGATTTTGCGCGAAATAGAATAGCTTGGTGGTTAAATTGGCTGCTCATTTTCCGAAATTGACCGAGAAAACCTATATTCAGAAGAACAATTAAAAACAATATATTCTGACACACTTTTATAGTAAAGAGGAGTTGGTCTACTGTTTGGTTTATTAAAGGACTAGACACTATTGGTAATTACTCAAAATAATTGTTAGCATAACAAACTTACTTGGTAACAAGCAATGGCTGACATTGTGAGAAACAGCTCCCTCTAGAGTATCGTGTTTTCGAGAAAGAAGTAATTTTCCGCGAATTTGTTTTCGAGACCTCAGAATTAGATTTTGAGGTCTCGAAATCAAGCTTCCTGAAAGCACACAACTTTGTGTTACAATGGTGTTTTTTCTTTCACTATTATCTCGCTTGCAACTTCGTCTACCAATTGAGATCAATTTTTCACAGGGTTGTAATTATGTTATGCATATGTTGAGATACACAAAGTGGTGAGAGGACTCTGGTCTTTGACAATTACCAATAGTGTATAGTGCCTTAAAGACATTATTATAAAGTAGCCCACCTTTTGCCCAGTTGACTGCAATGCAGTGAGTACTGTACAGTATGGCGGGATAACTGCTGAAGGATTTATCCCATTGACAATACGCTGCTGTATCTACCACCACCAGCCAACCACGGTCCGCATTACAACCGCCATAACTCTTATTGATGAAGAACCGTCGATGGTACAGGTCATGATACCCGTCCCTTGAGTTTGTATGAACAGAATATTAATGCAGAGTGAGTTCTGGTTATTAAAATGAACCACAAGTAAATCATTAATAGCGAAAAAAAACCTTGACAATCTTCAATCTAAGCCGACCACAATTTTTGAATTAATGAAACATCGTCATGTCACCAGAAACACAATTTCCCTTGAAGACACTGGACACCTCTTTTGTCAAAGACCAGTATTCTCACCTGGTGATATCCCGACATTATGCACAAAGTAACAACTCTGTATTTTGTCGTCAGCATTTTGTAATGCAATTAATCTTCTTTATGTCTGTCTTGTCCTTGTTTCGTGATTCGCTGTTTGTTTGTTCGTCTGTATAAGGCTGTTTTCTACAAGCATCGGCTTACTCTAACATGTTCTCGCTCCTCTCTTGTTAATATAGGTTTTCTCGGTCAATTTCGGAAAATGAGCAGTCAATTTCATTTTCATGCGTTCAAATTAAAACTGTTTTGCCTCCACAGTTGTAACTGCGTTTCAAATTCAGAATTCGGCCGTGTAATTTCGTTTTGAGTCGAGTCAAATTCGTTCAATTTAGCGTATCGTCATTCTTTTTCGTGACACACACGCCCCAAGAAGCGTCTGTGAATTTGAATGCTGCTATGATGAAGTGTTAAATTGAATGATTATTTTGTTAAATCGAATAACGTAAAGGTACATTTGACTAGTCTGAAAACGAAATCGAATGACCCTTTTCAGTAGCATTCAATTTCGTGCCAAATAGAATAAGCTGGTGGTTAAATTGGCTGCTCGTTTTCCGAAATTGACCGAGAAAACCTATAGTTCATCATTTATTATTTGCTTCTTATATTATAGGTGTATACTTAAAACACTTTTGATTGTGTTACCTTGTTATGTACTAATACGTACCCTCCGATGGAGAAGTAGTTCGTAGTGGCCGTTGTTGTCAGGTCACTCCATGGAGAGGATACAAGGCGCTCCTTGGCGAACCAGCTCGTAATGTCCGAGTCTATTCCATTGAATACCAATTCAACTTTGACCCCAGTGTGGTCATACAAGGACAGCTTGACCTGGGTAGAGGTTTTAAAGCAACTGTTTTACAGGGTTGACCATCGCGTGGTTTTCCTTTTACTTTGCGAACTAACATGGTCGGCCATTTTGTGGAGTCAAAAACTTGACTCCACAAAAGGGCGTGCCGTGTTAGTTCATGACGTAGAAGGAAAACCATGCAATTTCGAGGCGTATATTTTGTGTGGATCGTTATGTTCTACTTTTAAAACATCTTTCTAACCATATGCATTTTATAACAAACGGTTTCAAACGCTTTTCGTAGACAAACTCGCCCTATCCAAGGCAACGTGACACTTTAACAATTTTTTCATTTCATTTCATTTTATTTGCCAGCAAACATGAAAAAGCACAAACATGTATTAAAAAATTGCACATCAAAGATTTACAAGAAAAAGCAATACTACAATGGTTATAAAAAGAGAACAGCAAAAAAAAATGCAAAAACACTAGCAAATTACTGAGAAACCTGGCCTGGCCGCGGGCAGATATAAGGATTGTGTAGGAAACACCTCCAGTGGGGGTGGAACACAAAACACTACAGACAAAACAAAAGACAAGAACCCTGGCAGGGAAAGCCAATAGCGACAAAAAGTCACTTTCAAAGTGGCTGACCTTTTGGTTCGAGACAATAACGAGCATTATAACAAGACACACCCTCCACAGGAGGAATTCGTATTACCCACCAGCCAAGCCAGGCAACTCAGATATAAAAGACAAGCAAGAAAAAAAATAATGCATAAAAAAAAAAACAATAATAATAATTAACAATGTCAAGCGATGCCCTATAAATAAAGGTCAATAGTTAATAATTTACCAGTTAATGTGAATCCAACGAAATTGACTTACCCGTCTGATGTTCAATTGTCTAGTGATCCAAGCATTGTACACCGTTTCGTTTCGATAATTCCCGTTGTTTTCTGAGTCGCTATACCAGGTTGTGTTAGTCCAGAGATCATGCATCTTAAATCCCGTCCCAGCAACTCCTTTGAAGACCAGTTGCCATTCAAGACCTGATGAGAAAAGGAACGTACCGCTCTTTGTAAAACAGCTTTCTTTGTCTTAGTCATGTGCCATCCATAATGGTGAGGCACCAATATTTGATTTGCTGCCACACCGTGGCCCAATTTTATTGAGCTGCTAGACACTGAAGACTTTTAGGAATTGTCAAAGACCAGTCTTCGCACTTGGTGTATCTCAACATATGCATAAAATAACAAACCTGTGAAACTTTGAGCTCAATCGGTCGTCAAAGTTGCGAGATAATAATGAAAGAAAAAACACCCCTGTCACACGAAGTTGTGTGCTTATAATGCTTGATTTCGAGACCTCAAAACTAAATCTGAGGTCTCGAAATCAAATTCGTGGAAAGTTACTTATTTCTCAAAAACTATATTACTTCAGATGGAGCCGTTGCTCACAATGTTTTATACCATCAACAGCTCCCCATGACTCGTTACCAAGAAAGGTTTTATGCTGTTAATTATTTAACTACCAATCGTGTCTCTGCCTTTAAAGGGTATATGTATTTTTTCCTAACAAACAAACACAATGTCCACAGATTTACATTAAACTTACTTAGTAGAAAGCTTCCCTTGAAATTTTACTTACTGAGGTGCTGTAGTTTTTGAGAAATGAGTAAAAGTAATAATTTTCGTCTTAGTTTTAGCATGTAAAAACGTATAACCAGTATGGTTTATATAGGTATAATATCATAACTGGTTTATGAGAGGATTTTACATGCTAAAATAAGTTTGGTCTCATGAGACCAAAATTATTTTGTGACTTGTTTTACTCATTTCTCAAAAACTGCACAACCTTATAGTTAGTAATATTTGAAGGGAAGCTTTCCACTATCATTATCTTCAAACTCTGTAAGTTTAATGTAAATCTGTGAATATTTTGAAAAGTACCCGAATCCTTTAACCAGGGAATTTGCTTAGCAATTGTCTGCTAATACCATTCACACATTTACACATGACGTTGTATTTAAGCTGGTAGCCTTACTCTGGATAAGCACATTTTTGACATGCTGAAAACAGCTCTGGCAATGTAGATTATGTTCGTCTGAGAACTTGTCTTGCTTTACATTCTACTAAAACACTGCGGAGTAGATTTTCTGAATTTAGGAGACAGTTTTGACAAGAACTGTACAGTCATACTACCGGTTGGGACTATCTACATCAGCTTTTTAGAGGGATTTTCCATCTCATGTAAAGATGAGTATATGAATGCCGCAAAAAATTGTTGGGAGGGGGGGTGGGGTTCTGCATGCTCATGGTAAAGTTTTCGCGATACCCCCCCCCCCCCCCCCCCCTTGGGAGCACTCTATCCTCGTTGAGGTGGGGACAACATTGCGTTAAGAAATGTCTTTATCTGTCCGGGGAGGGGGTGGAGGCTTGACCCCGGCCCTTCGAAGTAACAGATGCTTTATAGGTAGTGATGAAACATGCAATTAACCAGCTCTGTAACAGTGTGTAGCGGCGGTGACTATCGAGTCAAGAGGTTCGTTCTAGCCTGATCCCCCTGCCCCCCCCATCCCCCCACCCAAAAAAAAAAAGAAAGAAAAAAAAAAAGAATGTGAAAACACAATCAAGTTATTTGTGAAGCAGAAGCAGAGTACGAACAGGGCTGAACAGATAATAATTCACGACAAATTTTACGCATGAAGCGGATATTTTAGCTTGACTTTTTGTGACGTTTCAAACTGGGCCCAATTTCATAGAGCTGCTCAGCACAACAATTTGCTTAGCAAGACATTTTTGCCTTGATAAAAACAGGATTACCAAACAAGCAAACAACAGCTGAATACCATGCAGTAACAAGCAGTATATGCAACAATTGGAAATTTGGTTGGTAATCCTGTTTTTATCGAGTAAGAAATTTCGTGCTAAGCAAATTTGTGTGCTTAGCAGCTCTATGGAATTGGTCCCTGGTCTCACCTTGATCTCCCGGACAAGAAGGTTCGTTGTTCCGGATAAGATTACACCCATCAGCAGGCGTAGTGCCAGGGTGAATGTCGCATCCCTTTGTCTGATGATTAAAAGAAACCGTGTTTTTAAAAAGAAGTATTACCTTAAACGCACTGGACACATTGGGTAATTGTCAAAGACCAGGGCCCAATTTCATAGAGCTGCTAAGTACAACAATTTGCTTAGCATGAAATTTCTGCCTCGATAAAAACAGGATTACCACCTACATTTCCACATGATTTTCAGGATGAGCAAACAACAGCTGAATACCAGTAACAAGCAATATTTATTATATGCAACCAATGGAAATTTGGTTGGTAATCCTGTTTTTATCGAGTAAGAAATTTCATCCTAAGCAAATTTCTGTGCTCAGCAGCTCTATGAAATTGTGCCCTGTATTCTCACTTGGTGTATCCCATGTATATATACATCAAATAACAAATGTTTGAAAATTAGGACTTAATTGGTCATCGAAGTTGCAAGAGAATAATGAAAGAAAAAAACACCATTGTTGCACAAATTGGTGTGCTTTCAAATGCATAAAAAATTATTAGGAAGCCCGAGGTGTTTTGTTATTTGAGTGTTGAGAAATCACCTCTTTCTCAAAAACTACGTTATTTCAGAGGAAGCCGTTTCTTGCAATGTTAATACAATCAACAGCTCTCCACTGCTCGTTACCAAGTACGTTTTTACGTGGTTTTCCTGTTATTTTGTGAACAAACATGGTCGGCCATTTTGTGGAGTCAAAAATTTGACGTTCACATTGTAGGCCCGTATAAGGAAAACCGTGCAATTTCGAGGCATTTATGTGGGGATCATTATTCTACTTTTAAAACATCTGTCCAAACATATGCATTTTATAACAAACGGTTTTCAAGCGGTTTTTCAACTCACTCGATACAAGGCAACGTGTCCCTTTAACGGCACTGTACACGTTTGGTAATTGCCAAAGACCAGTATTCTCACTTAGTGTATCCCAACATATGAATAAAACAACAAACCTGTGTGAACATTTTGGGCTCCATTGGTCATCAAATGAAAGATGCCTAATTAAAGGATTCAGCTGTTAATATTGTCATGCTAAAAGTTTTGGCTCAATTGGTCATCGAATTTGCAAGAGAATAATGAAAGAAGAAAAAAAACCACGCTGCATCAAAACTGTTTAAGGTTGTTCAACCAGTCCTAGCAAAATATCCACGCAGTAAGAAATTGGCCTTGATGTTTATTTTATGGGGATTGGTAAATCCACCTGAAACAATGGTTGCCGTGGTAGCTTGGATGCAAGCCTAAAGAATTAGCATTGCCAACAGTTCTTGGTAATTTGCTAATGGGGTATACAGGATACTTAATATTAATACCAATAACAGCTTTCATTTACATAGAACTTATTGTAGGGTTTATTTATTTAAGTGCTGAAATAAGGGATTCAATGTGTGGCGAAGAGGTTTTCAACTAGTGGTTTAATCCCAACGAGGCCTGGTTCTTGATAATTTTACCGAGACGAAGTCGAGGTAAATTATCAAGAACCAGGCCTCGGCGGGTTTTAACCACTAGTTTAAAACCGATTCAACAAACTTAGATTCCCATTCATAAGTACCTTTTTGGTTAAAAGGCATAATAAAGTAAGAAACTCTGTAAAACTTATCCGTTTCCGAGTGCTTGAGCTCTGTATTTCCACCTCCATGGTATGTTCAGTACACATACATGCACATGTACGATGACCGTACGCGTGTGTTTTCCGGTTCCGTTCGTGCGCATGCGCGTATAGTCTTGGTGCATATTCGCTGGTTTTCCTTTAACACACAGCGCGGCCAACTCATGCACCGACAGCGACTGCATCGCCCGTAACAAGAAACGTCTTGCATCAAGACTAGCGCGGAGTCCCCGCTCACAACCGGTTATAGACAAAGGTTTAAACACCCCCACGTGACGCGCTCTCCACCAATAGGAATAGCGCAACTGTCTGAGGTATTTATGAATATAAATTAATTGCACAGCAATTATAATGACAATAACAAAGCAAGTGCACAATACCAATTATAATTTTAAGTGTGATGACACACTTTATGTTGTTACAATACAATCCATTGTTCCAATTATATTCAAGTGATGTTTGGTTTACCCCCCAAATAATAAGGATATGGTGGTATTTTGAAGCAGAAAAATACACAAGTTTGTTAAAATTTGTTTAACTTTGTGTATAGTGTGTCTGTCCCTTCCCTTGAAACCGTAGCTAAAGCCACTGCCTATAAAAACAGAGATGTATATACGACATGGGCTTCACTCAGGGGAGGAAAAATTGTGAAGGGTGGGGGGGGGGATTGCACAATGTCAGATGTCCCCCACCCTTCAAAATTTTGGGATTGGGGGACAAGGTTTTTGACTACTTTTTATCATGATGCTGAAGTGTTGTATTGTAAAACCCCAAAACCGCCATCGGGATTAATCCTGGGGGAAACGGATGACACCACTTTTGGAAGGGTGAGGGACTCTATTCCCCCCCCCCCTCAAAATTAGCCTATATAATTGTGGAAGTGTCGTGGCCGAGCGGTTAAGAGCACCGAATTCAAACTCTGGTGTTTCTGATCAGCAGAGTGTGGGTTCGAATCCCCAGCCGTGACACTTGTGTCCTTATAAAAGCAAGACACTTTACCATTGCTTCGTCCTTCGGATGGGACGTAAAGCCGTTGGTCCCATGTGTTAACGCATGTAAAAGAACCCAGTGCACTTATCAAAAAGAGAAGGGGTTCGCCCAGTGTTCCTGGTTGTGGCTGCTTCATGCGCCGTAGCATCTTGTAAACCCTTATAAGTGCTACAAAATTGGGTCTCAGAATTCATCACTGCAATAACCTATCTTTCTGAAAGTTTGTAGATACTCAGTGCCTTGAGTACCTTGTTTGGTAGATACGTGCGCTATATAAGACTTCGATTATATATTATATTATAAACTGCGCCAATAAAGTATCTAAACACTAACAAATAAATCCACCCAACAACATCGTAGCGCAACACAAGATGTGTCAAAATGCGCAGAAGTTAACGGTGAATAGAAATGAATAATTATTTTTTGGTATACTATGTCAGGTTCCGACAAATCTGACTATTTGTAAGTGTTTAGATACTTTATTGGCGCAGTTTATTATATTGCATACTCAGAGCATCTAAAATGCAAAATTTCCCCGGGCCCTTATGCTGGCTGGACCCCACGCCGTAAAGACTTCACACCGAATGCTCCATCATTGACATATGCTCACCTCCCTCTTTAAAAAAAGGGTGGGAGGGTGGCCCCCCGTCCCCACTTTTTTGAAGGGCGGGGACATGAGACTCAGTTTTGCAACGTGAAGACCTAACCCTGTTTCCCGTCATTTACATCAATCCGTAAGCCCTAAATTCCTACGTTAAGAGAGAGTGTAAAGCACCTTTCAGTCTCCCTAGATTGCACCAGAGAGCAGCAACGGCCACAAAATTCCCCCGGGGCCCTACAGCGGGCACCGGACTCCAGTTCGGAAAAGTTTCAACTAACAATGCCCCCAAGACAGATTGACGCCCATGATATACGACGATGAAATAACTAAACTATAAGAAGAAAATTCCAACGAAATATTTACCTTAGATGCCGTAAAGGTGTAGAGAGAGCCAGGCTGCTCGACCAATCTCCCACCCGCACAAACATCAAAGTGTGAGGCACAGTTCAAGTCACATTCTTGATCTCTAGGCCGGTAATTTGCAGATCTACATCTCGGTGAATCCTTCAGACAGGCCTGGTAACACAGCTTTTGATTCTTGGTGGCGTTTATGGTGGTGTAGTTCCGGCCAACCAAAGCATAGTCAATCACACCACACCATGGCGTGAGCTTCCCGTAAACCAAAGGTATTCGTGACAGTGTGTATAGAATCAGCAAGATGGGTAGATACAAATAGTATGCCATGATGTAACTATATATAGCAAGATTGTTGGTCGTTGCTCAAAATAATTGTTAGCACATAATCTACTCCGCGGTACTAGTAGAATGTAGTTTTTATAGCAATGATAGTTCTCTAAAGAACAAACTCTAAATGGCAAGTATAGATACACACACGATGGTGCTATACCGCAAACCAAAGAAAGACCCACAACGATTTGACTGACTCAAACAACACTACGAGTTTGTGAATACATTTATATATACTACTTTGTTCTGTAATTTCCTCAACACCAAATGCTCGTTATATACCAATACTTGCTTAAACCATAACCTACCTGTTGCTACCGAAAGCTTTCAGTCAGGGTAAGGCCAGGTAAAAGAAAATACCAGTTAATCGTCCGGGTTTTTCCAAAAAAAAGGAGGATGATGGCATGTTTTATTTTGTATTTGTTATTTCTTGTGGCCGCGAAGCATTTTAATTCAAGCTGGTTTTCTTCAGTTTTAAAATCACCATTTACTTTGTGTAGTTACAATTTCTTAAAAGATTAGCGAGTTGATTGAGAAATACACAGAATTGTTTTTCTTTGAAAAAACGGGGTGTGGCCTCAAAAAAGGATGAGGGAGGCAACGAGAAACTGATATTTTTGTTTTATTTGGCCTACACTAAGTCTGCTTGACGACGAGGTCCGCCAAGGTGAGGAAGCGCTCTTCACATGTGGGGGGGGGGGGGCGCATTATAATTATAACTAAAGCACTCTGGACACTATAGACCTTATCGCAAATACCAATGCGCAAGCGCAGACTGTTGAATGAGGTGCATTGTGGGATATATATGAATCAAATTTGTAATCAGCTAGACCACAATGCACCTAATTCCAAGCTTTACGCGCGCGCCCCAGTATTTGCGAAAAGGTCTATTGGTAATTACTCAAAACTGTTGGCATATAAACTTACTTTGTAGCGAGCAATGGAGAGCATTTGATACTGTAAACCATTGTGCGAAACGGCTCCCTGTGAAGTAACGTAGTTTGAGAAAGGGGTAAATTCTCAACCATAAACGACTTCAGCTGAAGCCTTTACATTATGCATCTGTAAGCACATAAAGTAATGCAACAATTCGGTGTTTTTTCTTTCATTATTCTCTTGCAAATTCAATGACCAATCGAGCCCAATGAAAAGTGTTGTCATCTTTGCTATTTTGCGCATATGTTGGGGGTACACAAAGTGAGATTCTGGTACTTGACAATTTAATGGTGCCATCAATTTTGTTTTGCGCAAATCCAAAATGTGAATACTGCGGTGTTCTAAAGAAGAAATACGATCCGTCACCGTCGCGTCGCCTGCAAGCCGCCGTGCGTCGCGTCACCTGTTTCCCCCAACTGTTTCCGTAACCCGTCACGTCGTGCCATTGCCCATCGTGTCGCATGTTGCGTCAGCCATTTGCGTCACTTATTTTATAACTAGTTCTTCTCTGCTCTAAATGGACACGTTGCCTTGGATCGGGCGAGTTGGTATATGAAAAGCGTTTGAAAACCGTTTGATGCATATGGTTGGAAAGATGATTTTCCTTGAAATAAAATGGCACGCCATTATGTGGAGTCCAATTTTTTACTTTACAAAATGGCCGACCGTGTAAGTTCGCAAAATCACGCAATTTCAAGGCATATTTGTGAGGATAATTATATTCTACTATTAAAACTACTTTCTAAACCATGCATTTCACAACAAACGGTTTCAAACGATTTTCATAGACCAACTCATCCATGGCAACGTTTCCTTTTAAAGGGTCTATGTACTTTTTGTGGAATAAAAAACACTATGTCCACAGATTTTCACTAAACTACACAGTTTGAAGATAATAATGGTAGAAAGCTTTCCTGAAAATATCACATGCTGAGGGCCGGTTTTTTTTCGGAGACGAAAATTATTTTAGCATGTAAAAACGTATTTTCATAACATTGTTTTACTCATTTCTCAAAAACTACAGCACCTCAGCAACTAATATTTTGTGGTAAGCTTTCTACTATCATTATCTTCAAACGGTGTTAATTTAATGTAAATCTGTGGACATTGCGTTTTGTGTTACAAAAAGTACCCACATCCTTTAAAGGCAGTGGACACTATTGGTAATTGTCAAAGACTAGCCTTCACAGTACAGCCTTTACAATAACAAACCTGTGAAAATTTGAGCTCAATCGGTCATCAAAGTTGCGAGATAATAATGAAAGAAGAAAACACCCTTGTCACACGAAGTTGTGTGCGTTTAGATGGTTGATTTCGAGACCTCAAGTTCTAAACTTGAGGTCTCGAAATCAAATTAGTGGAAAATTACTTCTTTCTCCAAAACTATGGCACTTCAGAGGGAGCGGTTTCTCACAATGTTTTATACCACCAACCTCTCTCCATTACTTGTCACCAAGAAAGGTTTTATGCGAATAATTATTTTGAGTAATTACCAATAGTGTCCACTGCCTTTAAGAAGCTAACCATTACTTTTGCGAGACTCAATCCGGCAGCGTAAGACCCCATTCGGCCTCATGAATAAATTGATGGGTTAATTTTCGTTGCCTAGTTACATCCATCTGTAAAGGCTACATGTTTCTAAAAACCTTGTGTGAGAATTTATGATGCGCTTGGTCTTAACGGAATAATCGGCTATAAATAATGTACGCGAAAATTTCCCGCCTATCCTATTTCAAGAACAAGAAGCAGTGAGAGTTTAGAGTTTAACAAAATCAACTCGCGTCATTTAAAGGCAGTGAACACTATTTGTAATTGTCAAAGACATAGCTTTTACAGTTGGTGTTACTCAACATATGCATAAAACAATAAACCTGTGAACATTTTAGCTCAATCGGTCATCGAACTTGCGAGATAATAATGAAAGAAAAAAACACTCTTGTCACACGAAGTTGTGTGCATTTAGATAGTTAATTTCGAGACCTCCAAGTTCTAAATCTGAGGTCTCGAAATCGAATTCGTGGAAAATTTATTCTTCCTCGAAAACTATGGCACTTCAGAGGGATCCGTTTCTCACAATGTTTTATATCAACCTCTCCCAATTACTCGTCACCATTTCGAGTAATTATTAATAGTGTCCACTGCCTTTAAGGGGCATATTGCCTTGAGTTGTGCGAGTTGGTCTAAGGAAAGCGTTAGTTTATGATACGTAGAACGATCAAATAATTTATTCGATTACATTATTCAGACAGACATACATTGTTTATTTATCCCTTTTTCCAATGCTGTGCTATCTATAATGCCAAACCAAAGGCGTGAAACTGCTGCAGAAATGACACTCCATTCTGGAAACAATGACTATTCTTGCAAACACATTTATTATACGTTTCTAGACTTGCCAAATAATACAATCTACTTAAAGGCACTGAACATTATTGGTTATTACTATAAAAAAAAAAGAAAAAAAAAAAAAACTTACTTTGTAACGAGTAATGAGATGTTGATATTATAAAACTTTGTGAAAAGTCCGTATTTAGCAATAGGTATATTAATTTTGGTTTATACCCATACACCGATGTGTGTTAGCACTGTATACTCAGTACTTTCCCGAGTCCTGTGAAAAAATATCACAGGCATGTTACTCGGGTGGGATTCGAACCCACGACCCTTGCAATTCTAGAGCAGTGTCTTACCAACTAGACTACCGAGGTTGCCCGGCAGCTAGAGGTAATTTCTCACTCAACGGACAGCTGAAGCCTTATACAAGGCATCTGAAAGCACACAAATTTGTGGTACAAGGGTATTTTTTCTGTCACTGTTCGCTTGCACATTTTGATGACCAAGTCAGTCCAATTTTTTCGGCGATTCGTTATTTGATGCATAAGTTGGGAAACACTAAAAGTGAGAATACTGGTACCGAACGCCATTGCCTTTAAAGAAAACCAGCCCCAACAAGAACTGAGAGGGCGCGCTGCATACATCTCATTTTCCCGCCCTTTATAGTTGGTTGCTTGAGCTGCATACTCCTACAAAGGAAGTTCAGAGGTTTTAATGAAATCTTAAAGGGAAGGTACACGTTTGGTAATTACTCAAAACAAATATTAGCTTAAAAACTGACTTGGTAACTAGCTTTGGAGAGCTGCTGATAGTAAAACACATTGTGGGAAACGGCTCCCCCTGAAGTAACGTAGTTTTTGAGAAAGAGGTAATTTCTCATAAATCTAATAAAATACTTCTAGCTAGAAGTCTTTTATTCTTATCTGAAAGCACACAAATTCGTCCAACAAGGCTATTTTTTCTTTCATAGTTTTCTCGCAACTTCGATGAAATGATCACAGGCTTGTTATTTTATGCTTATGATGGGATACACAAAGTGGAAACACTGGTCTTTGACAATATTACCAAACGTAAATGCAATGCCTAATTTTTTTTCAAAAATTAGCATAATACATAACTACTATTTTTTAGTTTACCACATATTTCGGACTTAAATTCCAAAGGGAAATTTTTTACACGGGGAATTAAACTAGCTTTTCGCTTCAAGAGTTTATAACGATTTTATACGCGTCAACGTTACTCAGTGCATAGAAACATGTTGTGTGTTACATGAAATTATAGTATTTTAAATAGCTTGTTTTTTTTACAGCGCAGTAATAGGTTATGTATATACTTTGTTTGAAAACAATGGAATTAAGTGTGAGTAATAAAAATAATTTTGAGAACCCCTCTCCTCTTTACCTTTAAAGTAATAATATTTGTTCATTATTACTATTTGTGAATTTTGACACCACATGGTAAATTGAAGGTGGGGCTTATTGCAAAAAGAGGAGGGATATAATATATAACTATCTAAATCATTGTAAACTTTCATATCCTAAGATACTAAGTAATATTGTAAACTACTCATAATTTGAATATATTTATAAAACTTTGTAAAATGTGTAAGTTTAAATGTAGGGCAGCAATGAAATAAATGTGTGCAAATACAAATACAAATACAAATTATCTCAAAGTCCGGAGTCTTTTGCGCCCCTGGAAATTGGAAAGAATCTATACACGACTTTTAAAAACGACCCCAAAAACTAAACGTTTTTTTAATTTTATTTACTACTTAAAATGAGTGTTTTCAACGACGATTGAGCATCCTATGTCTGTTGTTTCTTGTGCTTATTTCAAAGTATCAGAATAAACTTTCTTTTTTTTTCCCCAAACAGTCCCGTTATTTTCCAACCACAACAGTCTCATAACTATTTGAAAACCCAGCAGGGTGCATATGTGCGCATTACAAGTCTAGTAATTGTTATTATCATTATCATTATCATTATCATTATCATTATCATTATCATTATCATTATCATTATCATTATCATTATCATTATCATTATCATTATCATTATCATTATCATTATCATTATCATTATCATTATCATTATCATTATCATTATCATTATCATTATCATTATCATTATCATTATCATTATCATTATCATTATCATTATCATTATCATTATCATTATCATTATCATTATCATTATCATTATCATTATCATTATCATTATCATTATCATTATCATTATCATTATCATTATCATTATCATTATCATTATCATTATCATTATCATTATCATTATCATTATCATTATCATTATCATTATCATTATCATTATCATTATCATTATCATTATCATTATCATTATCATTATCATTATCATTATCATTATCATTATCATTATCATTATCATTATCATTATCATTATCATTATCATTATCATTATCATTATCATTATCATTATCATTATCATTATCATTATCATTATCATTATCATTATCATTATCATTATCATTATCATTATCATTATCATTATCATTATCATTATCATTATCATTATCATTATCATTATCATTATCATTATCATTATCATTATCATTATCATTATCATTATCATTATCATTATCATTATCATTATCATTATCATTATCATTATCATTATCATTATCATTATCATTATCATTATCATTATCATTATCATTATCATTATCATTATCATTATCATTATCATTATCATTATCATTATCATTATCATTATCATTATCATTATCATTATCATTATCATTATCATTATCATTATCATTATCATTATCATTATCATTATCATTATCATTATCATTATCATTATCATTATCATTATCATTATCATTATCATTATCATTATCATTATCATTATCATTATCATTATCATTATCATTATCATTATCATTATCATTATCATTATCATTATTTATTTATTTAGTTTTTAAAATACTTTTTTAAAACTAATTAATAACTAAATATTAACACTTTTTACAAAACAATCATTTTCAGGCACTTGGGTTCATCAAAATAACTACACACACCCATCGGTTATAATCGTTTGTTTTCCAAGTTGTCCTGTCATTTTTTGCACAACACCAATCAGCCCATTTCGTTTCCAAGCTTTAAAGGCAGTGGACACTATTGGTAATTACTCAAAATAATTATTAGCATAAAACCTTTCTTGATTACGAGTAATGGGGAGAGGTTGATGGTATAAAACATTGTGAGAAACAGCTCCCTCTGAAGTGACGTAGTTTTCGAGAAAGAAGTAATTGTCCACAAATTTGATTTCGAGACCTCAAGTTTAGAATTTGAGGTCTCGAAATCAAGCATCAAAAAGCACACAACTTCGTGTGACATGGAGGTTTTTTCTTTCATTATTATCTCGCAACTTCGACGACCGTTTGAGCTCAAATTTTCATAGGTTTGTTATTTTATGCATATGTTGAGATACACCAACTGTGAGGACTAGTCTTTGACAATTACCAATAGTATCCACTGTCTTTAATAAAAGTCGATTATTTTTGTCTTCAATATATGTTTCAACCTAACAAACAACTCTTCACCGTCGGTGATTACAGTACACAGCAAAAACAGGGCCCAATTTCATAGGATCGGTCGAGCGGAAATATTGCTCAGCAAAATGTCTGCTAATCAGAAATGAGCAGGATACCAGTCACAAATACTTGTACTGTACTTGTTTGGCTGGTGACCTTATTCTGGTAAGCGTCATTTTGTTATGCTTAGCTTCTTTCTGTGTTTAAGCAGCTCTATTAAATTAAGCCAAGGTCGGTGTGTAAGAGCGTCCAATCTAGATCATATATGCAATCAAAATGCGTCTACAACAAGAGATTCACCGTGCATGCGACGCCAATGGGAGACGTTTATAAAAAGACGCTATAAGGTGGCTGCAGACTGAAGTACGTAAACAGTCAACCTTTTAGCAAATTCCTATTGCGCAAGTGCTTTCTGAAGAATGTGGTGCATGCTGGTCTAGCTAGGGCTTAAACTTGATTGCTAAATGGACCAGCATTCACCTCATTCCACGCCTAACGTGCCCGTACCGAGTTCATTGCGATGGACCTTATCGCAAAATACTAGGTACTCGCGCGTTAGGATTGAAGAAAGAACCAGCTTGCAATGTATCATTAAACAGTTAGCGCTTGGGAAATGGGTATTTGCCAAAAGGTATATGGAAATTTACATGGGGAAGTATGCTGCCACTTGAGGTGCGTTTTGGCGACCCAAACCATGAACTTTTGGTCATCGTTGAGCGTTTTCGGTGCTCGGTTCATCCGCAGTCACGACACTTTTCAGACAAAACGGTAACCGACTTGTTGACTCGGTTGGGCTTTGATTTGGGTCGCCAAAACGCACCCGTAGCGGTCCAAAGTCTTCCACTAGTGCACGATCATTGCGGATACGCTCCCTCGGCTGGTCCCACTAAGTTTTGATGTGGATGCTCAAGTAGTCTGCCGTTCCTAAAGTTCCAGCTGGAGTAACATAATTAAAAAGAAGAAGTCAGTTTAGTCAAAGACTTCTTGATATAGGTTTTCTCGGTCAAATTCGGCAAATGAGCAGTCAATTTAATTTTCATGCGTTCGAATTAAAGCTGTTTTGCATCTCCAGTTGTTACTGCATATCAAATTCAGAATTCTGCCATTCAATTTCGTTTTGAGTCGAGTCAAATTCCTTTAGCAAACAAATTTGCTTAGCATGAAATTTCTCCGTTGATAAAAACAGAATTACCAACCAATTTTCCAAGTGATTTTTAGGGTAAGCAAACAACAGCTGAATACCAGTAACAAGCACCATGCAACAAATGGAAATTTGGTTGGCAATCCTGTTTTTTATAAAGGATGAAATTTCATGCTAAGCAATTTGTTGTGCTTAGCAGCTCTATGAAATTGGGCCCTGGTGTACCAGAAGCAGTCAAGAGAAAATAAATGGAAAAGAGAGGGGGCAGACGCACACAGGAAAAAGGAAGGGGGTTGAACAAGGAAGACGGGGATGAAGGGGGAGGTATAGAAGAAAGGGGGGCTGGTTTGACCATTTCCTTCCTCCATGGCTTGACTACAAGAAGTTTGCAACACAAAAGACATTAATTAGAGGTAGGAAGAGGACGAACAAGTAATTAATACGGTCATCCTCTTATATCTCCGTCATTGTTACCACTTGCGTTTGCTGCGTGCTTTCCGCCTTGCTCCCTTTTCATTATTTCCACTTGATCGCTTCTGTTACACCAGTATCCCGTTTCTTTGTGTTGAGTTGTCATATTTTAATTAGCCTTCGAGAAAGAGTGTGATTCGTCAGGCCTTTCACTAGTTTGTTTGCGTTTATATTGTAGGTCTCTTTGTGGTTGGTATAAGCAGTTTAATTGCAACAGGTATTAGGTCAAATACAAGTAAAGCGTCCGTCGGCTTGCTTTAAAGAGGCCGCCTCTTTGTTCCCTTTTTTTATATTTTAAAGGCACTGGACACTATTGATAATTACTCAATTTTTTTAGCATACATTCAAACTTTTTTCGGTAACGAGCAATGGAGAGATGTTGATAGGTTAAACATTGTGAAAGAACGGCTCCCTCTGAATAAGCGTAGTTTTTGAGAAAGAAGTAATATCTCAATGAAATATTTGTACTGATTTCGAGACCTCGGCTGAGGGGCTCGATATCAAGCATCTGAAAGCACGCAACTTGTGCAACAAATGTTTTTGTTTTGTTATTACATTCTTGCAACTTCGACGACCAATTGAGTTCAAATGTTCACAAGTTTGTTTGTGTACACGGGGGAAGATTGCCATTAACCAAAGGTGTCTATAGTGCCTATAACAATCTCAGCAACAACGAAACAAGTTTTAATTTTGTTTTTTTACCCATACACCGATGTGTGTTAGCACTGTATACTCAGTACTTTCCCGATTCCTGTGAAAAAATATCACAGGCATGTTACTCGGGTGGGATTCGAACCCAAAGTTTTAAAAAGCCCAACCGTTTGTCATAAAAAAAAATGAGTCGGGCGGCTTTTTCGCAAAAAGGGGCCATCCTCCCTCTTTTTTTTCAAAAAGGGATGACGCTAAATACGTTTTTTTTCTTTCTTTTTCTATTCCCGTTTTGAACTTAAGTTTGTTTGCTCGGATCTTGAACTTGGTGCCCGTTTATCATCACACAGTTTCTGGCCCGTACGCCCTATCCATATCGGTTATGGCTACGGCTGGATTGCTGCGCCATTGTGCCTTATGGAGAGACCTCCCCAATTCTTTCGCGATTTCAGATTCTGGGGACCACTTCGAACCCCACAGCGCTCCTACTACACAGCGTTCTTCTATATGCAACAATGGTCCCCACAAGGAAATTATTTCAAAAGGGTGCGAGCTGTTCAAAAGATTGGCCAACCAGCCAATCAGAACAAACTCTGTTCCTACAAAAGTATTTTAAGCAACAGTTCCTAACGCCGACAGCCGTAAAAGACTTTCTTAAAGGAACTTTACAGAATTGTTTTTTGCTAACAAAACAGCCGTTGTAGTACTTTAAAGTAATCCACCATTGCATTAACTGATAAATCTGTTGAAGTTTGAGATTAATCGGCCACCTAGGTCACGAGAAAATAACACCTTTTTGCGTGACATTGATTTTAACAATTAATAAAACGCTCACTGAGCAATAAACTCAAAGAAAAGTAGTTTTATTTATTTCTCATCAAATATGACATTTCAGACAGAACATATCTCGACGGATGTCTTGTACTATCATAATCATTAGACCATGTATTGTTTGTGTAAGTCTGTAATCTTAGACGAGTTTTTGCTCTTACCAATTAAATGTAATGTTCCTTAAATTTAAAACAAAATATTTTTAGCCATCATTAACCAACATGTAACCTTTCCAAATGCTTTCGCTTATGCAAACCAAATTTTAATTGCTGCATCCAAACACGGGAAATAAAATCTTTAGGTGGCCTACCTGTTCTTGCATCACCCCATGACGTGGGTTCACTGCTTGTGTTATACATACAGAGTATAACAGGGTAACTGTCGAAATATTTCTCCCATGGACAAACAGAATCAAATTCGGACTCTATCACCACCATCCAGCCACTGCCTACGTCACAGTCCACGTTAACTCTGCTGATGTAGAACTGCCGCCAATACATCCCACTGTAAAGCATGGATAACAAGAGAGTAATCAGTATTAACTTTGGACCTACTCTAACACCGATGTGTGTTAGCACTGTATATTCAATACTTTCCCCAATTCATGTGAAAACAAATCACAGGCATATCACTCGGTTGGGATTCGAACCCACGACCTTTGTAATTCTAGAGCAGTGTCTCACCAACTAGACCACCGAGCTTGGGGCAATTTGAACTATATAAGTTTTAGAAGCGGATGCCGCCATGTTATAATGGGTGTTAAATTTGCATCGGGGATAAGGAATACTAATTTTGGTTTCTAACCATACACCGATGTGTGTAAGCACTGTGTACACTCGGTGCTTTCCCGAGTCCTGTGATCAAAATCACAGGCATAGAGGCAGTTCGAATCGTATGCTTTAGCTGCGGGTACTGCAAAGCGTTATCAATCGGAGATAAAGAATATTCATTGTGGTCGTACACCTACACACCGCGACCGATGTATGTGTGTAGCCACTGTGTACTCGGTACTTTCTCGAGTTCTGTGAAAAAAAGGATAGTATATCGAAGTTTTATAAAGCGCACGTGTCTATCAAACTCATTTATACACCAATTCAGGCGCGCAGTGTTGAGCACCGCGCGCCATTGCTGAGGTGTACATGTGCCTAGTTTTGTGCACAAAGACATGAGGAAATCATGTTTCTTTTCACCCTTTATGGAAGTTTAATGTTTTGCCTCAACGACTTACACAATTCCCTTGCCAGGACATCATAATAATAATACTAATGAAGATCACTGACCACAAATATTTGCAACTAAATAGAAACCGAATCATCTTAAAAACGGTGATTGTCTTAGGTGAGTTTAGGAGGATCGAAAAGACACGTTAACTGCATAAAAGTCGCTAAAATGCGTTACAGTTAGTCAGAATCCCAGCATTTTACTTTGTGCTTAATTTTAAAAAAAAAATCAAGAATGTAGTACATCGTTATATCATGTAGAGAAATCGCATAGATTGTCGAGGAATACATTCAATTTCCATAAAAAGTGAAAATGAAAACGATTTTTCCATGTCTTTTTTGTGCACAACATTAATTTTATAGGCACGTAGACACCACAGCAGTGGTGCGCCGCGCGCGGCACCCATGGCTGCGCCCAGCACTTGCGCGACAGGATTTGTCTATAGGTTATTGAAGTTATTAATTATTCCAAGACCCAATTATACAGAACATTATAAGGGTTTATAAGGTGCTAAAGATGGAAGAGGTTTGGCTCTGGCATAATCAAGTTTCAGTAAAAAGGGGAAAATGGGTGTTGATGTATCTGTTAGTATAGCAATTGAGGGGTAAACGTTGTTATAGGTAGAACAAATGAAATGATACGGAAGCCAAGCTATAGACCGTATTGACTAAACCCTTTTTTTGCAGCCTCGCTACCATGGGCAGCGCGCCGTATCGATTCCAGGGGTTGTGATCGAACAAGCATGCTGGGAAAAAATGGCGCGGTGAGATCGATCACCCCTGGGAACGAGGTTGCCCTTTTTGTTTTGAAAAGTCGCCATCTTGTAGGGCAAACCGTATAATGTGCGTCCAAACCATTGATCTCCATTATACTGACACAGTATAATGGAGATCAATGGTCCAAACCATGGTCCAAACGCGCACATCATCGCAGCACGCAGCCCGCAACATTCCCGGTTTGATTTCTACATAGATACAGAATATTTTAATTCTATATCTATGGATTTATACGGCACATGCACGCACACACCCACGCACAGGCGCCATCTTGTTGGTCAGATGTTTGAACGGTGACGTCATATTCAATACGGTCTATAAAAACCCATCGTGAAGTATACACGTACAGTGTAACTGCAGAGATGGAGAAGTAGTGTGTATTTGCCGTTGATGTCAGGTCACTCCATGGAGAGGATACAAGGCGCTCCTGGGCGAACCAGCTTGAAATGTCAGAGTCTACTCCGTTGAAGATCAATTCAACTTTTTGACCAGTCTTTTCAATACACAAAGACAGCTTGACCTAAAGGAGAGGTTGAAACAAATAATGATCTACATTAAGACCCTTTGCGCAAATACCCACTGCGAACTGTTTTGAATGGGTTTGGATGCTGGTCTAGCTAGGGATCAAATTGGGGGTAGTGGGGGGGGGGGGGGGGCACGTGGCTCTCATGCTCATCTTCGACAGATTTGGCACCATAGGATTTTGGTCACACGTCCGCCCTTGTTTCGAAGTGCCCCCCCCCCCCACCTAGAAAGATGTGTGCCACCCCTCCCTAAAAATATACCTTTATAACTAGCTAGCTAGCTAATAGATCAACATGCACCTCATTCCACGCCTAAATGCGCCTGTACTGAGTATATGCGATAAGAGATGTTGCGTAGAAATATCTTTCGAACTGATTGCTGTAAAACACTCTATAGGTTTGATTGTAGAATGATCTGATCAACCTATGTTCATTATGGCGGTGGAAAAACACACAAACACAGGAAACTTTGAATTATGAACTATCTGCAAGTATATTGCACAACCTTAGATTAAGATCAATCCGCTATCTGGGTCACGAGAAACTAGTGGGGAAAAAACGATTGCCATTTTTTGCATTACATCGGTTATTAAAAAAAAAAACTCACTGAGTGATACTCTTCCGACGGGAAATAAATTTTTTTTCTTCTCATTAAATATGACACTTCAGGCAGATCTCAATGGATGTTTGCTAATATAACACCCCTGATAAATACTCTGAGTTGTGATTGGTTTAGAGCGCGTCACGTGATATTATGTCTTAGTTTAAAACTAGAAAGGCGCACCACAGCGGCGATGTACTCTCCGATCCCATAAAACAGCACCCACCTCATTAGCAAAGAGGGTACTATACCGAGCTGCGTGGTAACCAAGACGTCTATTTCAGTTTATCATATTCATTAGACCGACGCATAGTTTTATATCAATCTGTTATCTGCTGAGGCGAGTTATTTTCTTACCAACTCTTCGTACAATACTCTTCTGTCAGTACCTTACTTAGTCTTTGTCTACAAACACAACTTTACTGACCTGTTTGACTTTCAATTTTCCAGTTTTCCAATCTTTGAACTTTAGTTCGCTTCGATAGTGTCCATATACACCTAAGCCGCTATCCCAGGCTGTCTTAGTCCAGAGATCATGCAGCTTAAATCCCGTCCCAGCAACACCTTTGAAGACAAACTTCCATTCATGGGCTGAGTAAGACAAAAAGAAACCCCACCTACCAAGTTACATCTTAGGCCAAGTAAAGAAAAAAGCAACCAGTTGATCGTCCGGGTTTTTCCCCAAAAGAGAAGGATGAGGGCCTTTTTATTTTATATTTTGTATTTCTTTCAATGGTGGCCGCCAAGCATTCTAATTCAAACTGGGCACAATTCTTCAGTTTAAAGTCACCAAACTTACAAGTTCTCAATATGATGACAATTGCACAGAACAGTTTGTCGTTTTGAAGAAGAAAAAGTAAAAAATAAAAATAAAAAAAATAAAAAAAATTGTGGCCTAAAAAAGAGGATGAGGGAGGGGACGATCAACCGGTATTTGTTTATTTTGGCATAATGACTTCTTGTTCTGAAGTATTTTATCATACTGTATATAAACTGGAACACCGTCGTCCAGTGGTTAGACTGCAGGGCTTACAATCACAAGGTTGTGGGTTCGAATCCCCCAAGCTAAACGCCGACTTTGCAATGACTAGATAGCAAGTATATTGTCGTCTAGGTTACTGAATCACAATTTCTTGATTTGTGCTTTTCATTATCATAAACGTAAACCAATGTTTGTATGAGAGAAAGTGCTTAATGCCGGTGTGGCATGCAATGTTATGTCATCTATGCAATACTACCCGAAGACATTATTGCATATGTAATAAAGTCCGCCGGACACATTTGCATATGTAAGCGTGTCCACCCGGATGCTGCTGCATAATGCAATTGTGTCCGCCCGGACACAATTGCATATAGAGTTGTGCCCCCCTCGCGCAAAACTGTCCTTGCAGTATTAAATCATCATACTGCAGTAGGTTCAGTGCGTGCACGCCCGCTTACGCACACAAAATACATGTACAGTCATGTAGGCTTACATGTCCACCGCACGGTTTTTGCCATAGCCCCGGACACGATTGCATATGCACAAGTGTCCGGAGCGGACCGTATTGCATGGCGGACACAATTGCATCTGACACCGGCTTGGCGTTGATACCCTTGTGGGAGTTTGCCAGATTTCCTTGATGGGAAGATCATCTATACAAACAAACAATCAATCAACCAGACACCCCAACAGTTTGAATGCGTCAAACAGCCCGTTTGAGAGATAAACCAACACTGACAGCCAACGGTCTATTAAACAAAACAAACCAAACAGACAGATAGACAAACGGCTCATTGGACATACAAACTGGCAGCAAGTGGTCAAGTGATTAGACTGTATGACTTGCAATCACAAGGTTTTGGGTTTGAATCCCCCAGCTGATCACTGATTTCACAATGACTAGAATAAATATTGTCGTCTAGTTACTGAATCACAATTTCTTGATTTGTGTCATTCATAATCATAGACGTTAAACCAATGTTTGTGTGAGGAAATTGGCTGTTGCCAGCTTGGTGTTTATATCCCTTTTGTGGGAGTTTGCCGAGTTCCCTTGATGGGAAGATCATTCAAACAACAACAACAACAACCATTTGGACTAGAAATCATACAACCACTGAACCCTTTGCAGAATGATTAAAGAGGTAATTTACATTTGCTGTCTTGAGTATACGATTCCGGGGAAGCAGTAACGGTAGTCGTCAAACCACCCTGTAAAGAAAAACATTTTTTTTAATGGATTCGATTTGCCTTAAACTTACATGGTTTAAAGATAATGATAGTATGAAAGCTTCCCTTCAAAGTACTTACTAAGGTGCTGTATAGTTTTTGAGAAATGAGTAAAAAAAATCACAAAATAATTTTCGTCTCAGTTATCATGTAAAAAACGTATGAACCAGTTATGATATTATACCATATTATACCTAATGGGAGTAGAATGTGATCCAAAGTCCTCAAAGAAATTATTTTCCCAGGGGGTCCTCACAGTCACCCGGCCTTAGAATCCCTTTTCCCTGACTCCTCATTTGCCGTAATTATAGTAAAACTTGGCGATGGACACGAGCACATGTTTTTCGATAATTAGATGTCTTGTTTTCTTAATTTTAGTGAACAAAATAACTCGGGCAACGTCGTCTTCTTCAATTTTCGTAAGGTGCCCTTGAGCGGGCCCCATTCCACCTGCTACTATAGCCTCTAGATGCACGAGTATCTGACATTTAAAGGCACTGGACACTATTGGTAATTACTCAAAATATTTGTTAACATAAAAACTTATTTGTATTACAAGCAATAAAGAGATGTTGATAGTATAAAACAGTGTGAGAAACGGCTCCCTCTGAAGTAACGTAGTTTCGAGAAAGAAATTGTTATCCACTAAAATATTAAAATAAGTGAAGTTGATTTCGAGAGCTCAGAATTAAAATTTGAGGTCCGAAATCAAGCATCTGAAAGCACACAACTTTGTGTGACAAGGGTATTTTTTCCATTATTCTCGCAACTTCGACGACAACGACTAACCTTCTCACTTGGTGTAAACTGGCAAACCTTTAGAAATTCGAGATCAATGGGTCACAATGAAATAGTAAAAACAAAAAGTACGCGTTTTCCATGATTATCGAGGGGTTCGAGGGGTCAAGTCGCAGTAAAAATGGATGATGGTTATTCGCCTGATGTCATGCAGGGAGGTCAGAGCAGGAGGGGAGGTCAGAGTTTGAGGGTGGCAACATCCGGGGAGGTGGTTGATGCAACGGTGAACAGGATAGTGGATATGTGTTGTGTACAGGAGTCAAGGTGGAAGGGAGGTAGTGCAAGGTGGCTTGGTAAGAGGGATGAGCAGTACAAGTTCTTCTGGATGGGCACTGATGACGGGAGCGGAAGTGTCGGGATGTTGCTGGCAGAACGATGGATTGACCAGGGGTGGATTTCACAAAGGTAGTCCTAACTTAGGACTATTCCTAGGCAATGCTAAGAGATAGGACCGGTCCCAAGTTACTACCACTATTTACTACCACTAAGCTACCACCCTGGGATTGCTACCACATCAATTTATCATCCCTAGACATAGACCTTTCCAAAAAATGTGTTTAGATTTTGGTCTCTGGCCCTTGGACTATTTCATTCCAATCATAACCAGCATCGTCAAGTTGTCTAACCATGGAGGTAGAAATATTTCTAACCATGGAGGTAGAAATATTTTTACCTGCTACCTCCATGGTCTCACCATCCAGTCACTTTGCTTGATTGTGGCTAAACCAAGAAGTCCGAGCCCAGAATGATCTAGACGGTGGGTGACTTGGCTCAATTGAGTGATTTCCTTGTTCATACATGCTCCTCAGCCTTTGTTTAGAATCAACAGAATTAAGCGATTATATAAGTCTTTGTTGGGCGTATTCGTTGAGAGCTCATTCACCGGTGTTTACGCGGATTTCTTGGTCGTGTATGACATGGCAATACCGTGTATGGATGGGCTGGAGACATATATGGACGGGCTGGAGACATAATTGTGCATATGGTATACTACACTGAAATTTCAACGTGCAACCTTGGATCTTTCTTGAGAGAATTCGAAACTGTCTTTTCACTTCAACACTTCAACTTTACACCAGGTAAATTAAGTATGTGTATTTCTATAATATCAGAGAGTGGAACAGTACATTCGTTATACAATTATTTTGTTGCATTATTGGTTGCATTTTAAATTAGGCACCATTTAAGTAATTATCTTATACGAAGGAAACTATCTAGTGAAATCCATGCCCAACCGTACGTGTTAGATATTTGGTCATCAGTAGCTGTCGCACAACAGAACATGGCGCTATTCAGTCGGACCATGGAGGAAATTCTACCGGAAAAGTTTCCGTACGCCACTTTTTCTTTCGATATGAAATAATAGTACCTAATTTACCTCAATGAGATATCCCTCTTTGTAACAAATTAGTGAAAAACTGGTGGCGCCAAACGTAAAGTTATCCCAATTATGTTGTACCCACTATTAAAAATGATAAACATATGTTTATCATTTTGACACCTGCTCACATGGTTTATAGGATCATCATGGAGGTAGAATTCAATCACACACACAAATCTATCACATGTTTAAGGTTATACCATGGTAGACTTGTGGACAAGTCGTTAAATCGGTCCCACGCGGTGAGATAGTCGAGTTGTGGCGAGACTACCTCACCGCGTGGGGCCGATTCAACGACTTGTCCACAAGTCTAATACCATGGAGGTAGAA
The DNA here is from genome assembly GCF_032118995.1 of Asterias amurensis. Classification (NCBI taxonomy): domain Eukaryota; kingdom Metazoa; phylum Echinodermata; class Asteroidea; order Forcipulatida; family Asteriidae; genus Asterias; species Asterias amurensis. The sequence continues at coordinate 23,480,937 of NC_092650.1, read as the reverse complement.
TAATTTCTACCGCCATGGTATACATGGACATGTCGAAAAAATGAGTACAAACTTAAACATGTACTTAGAAATGTTGTGAAAATTTAAACAATGGAGAGCTGTTGGTAAAAAACAATTTGAGAAACGGTTCTCTCTGAATAGCGTAGTTCTTGAGAAAGAGGTAATTTTTCTCTCTAATTTTAGAAGACTTCAGGCGTGATGCCTAATGATACATTGTATCTACTATCTGCAAAGCACGCACATTTTTGTGAAATATTTGTGTGTTCTTTATTGTTATTCTCTTGCAATTTCGATGACCAATTGGGTTTCAGTTTTCACAGATTTGGTTAGTTTATGCATAATTATGCTGCAATACACCAATTGAGAATACTGGTCTTTGACAATTACACAAAGGTGTCCATGTTTTTAATATGAAAACACAATATTATATTCATTTCAGAATCGGAATTTTTAGGGACCAAGCCTCCAAGGGTCAGCCAGTGGCATGGAGCTCAAAATGGCGGGAGCGGTAAGTAAAGTATTATTTTCTTGATAAAACACTTTACTCGAAAGGGTATACATTTCCATAAGAAATTTAGAATTTTGATGTGTGATTTTTATTTTTTTTTTATTTGTTTTTTAAAAGTCCATAGCCAATGGTTTTATTTCAAGAATCAATAAGCAATATCTTACTGTATTTCAAGCACGAAACGTTTATGACCAGTCCGGCAAATTTAGTGCTCGGTTGTCAGGAATGCCAGTCAACACGCCTCCGCAAGTTGCTCCCTACAAAATCGCACATATAGACAATGTATTGCATGCACGAACCACAAAGCAAAGTAGAAAGTTGATTGAAAACTAGGTAGGCCTAGATGAGTTAATATCCATTATATTAAAGACAAGATGAATTAAGGCAGGGCTTCAAATTTAAGCCTCTTTTTACAAGTATTTTACCAAAAAAATATTTAAAAAATAAAGTACAACCTTGGGAGAAAATGGACTCTCTCTACCACCGTGCATGGACATAAAAGCTTATGGTGCACCTCGTCAACTCGCAAACAGTGCAAAATGCAAAAAAAAAAAAAATTAAGCCAGCTTTTTACAGTAGCGGGGAAATTATAGATTGACTCATAAACTTAGGTCGTGTCCGAATTGGCGACTTCGGCTACAGCTACGGCTAGGGCGCGCGCGTCTGCCTATTCTTCAACACTGACAGACGCGCTGATCTAGACGTAGCTGTAGCCAAAGTCGCCAATTCGGACACGGCCTCATACTTTGGTAACAAACTGTGAAGTTTGATTGGTCGAAAACCAATCATGTGACGCGCATCACAAACGCACGTTACATGGCTCGACGGGCCGGGTAACATGAAAAGTGATGTACACCGGTGTACATCACCTTGATCGTTCCCGGCGTTGGTCGATTTCCAGCGCTGTGTACTACACAAGCGCGGGTTCGAGGGACATGTTTCTCGTTCGTCTGCTTATTAAACAATGAATAGTCCGTCGTAATAATGTTTGAAGATGACAACAGAACTTCGAGAAGAGGAATACCAATTATACAAAGGTATAACAAAACAATTGTTGCACGCTGTGACTGGGGTCGCGTCAGACCATTTACTATGTTTTGCAGAAGTTATGTTATAAAGGAGAATAGACCTTTTTCGTAAATACCAATGCGCAAGCGCAGACTATTGAATGAGGTGCATTGTAGGATAAATATGGATCAAATTTGGACACCAGCTAGACCACAATGCACCTAATTCCAAGCTTTACGCGCGCGCCCCAGTATTTGCGAAAATGTCAATAGACGAGAAAGTGTAGACTCCAATTGACTCCAGTCTTTGTTCTTAATTTTTCTCTTTAGAAAGAAATCTTCGTGTGCGCTGTAATCGTCGGTCTGATTGTTCAAGGATGTTTCTTATTGATGACTTCAAGCGTTCACAAACATAAGAACATTGTAAACATGACGAACATTCGGGCCATGACAAACGACATCAACCATCTTGCAATAGAGCGCCACCAGCGCTCAAACAACGAGAGTGAACAATTAATTGCGAACGATGTAGATAAACAAATTCCGCAGCAAAGGGTTACCTCGACCAAGTTGTTGACCATTGATCAAGCCACTGTCAAGAAGACGTCTCCAAACTCGTCCACGGAGGGCCGCTGCCATTACAGGGTCCAAGTGTACGACAAAAATGGAAAACTTTCTGTACACAAACCAGTGCTTAAAAATGTTGTTAAACGATCTACAGGTGGAGCAGTTGTACGAACCACCATACCCTGCGACAATCAGTGCACTATTGAGCTCACTCTCGCTGATGAAAAGAACAAGTTTGAAGGAATGGATGCAGTTGTCTTCCATTTCATGAAACTCCTTATTCCGAAACCTCTTCCAGAGTCGGCACATCCCAACCAGACGTGGATATATCACTCGTGGGAGTCCCCGCGTTCAAACAACGGCGAAGGTTTAAAGATCAACCGTCTACCTGTCCACGCCACGTGGACATACCACCGGGGCTCGGAGATCGTCACTCCGTACGGATTCTACCGGCCAGGGGTCCCAATGACAAACCAGACGAAATCACCCCAAGAATGGGTTAAAGGAAAGAGGAAATTGGTTGCGTGGATGGCCAGTAATTGTGTTAACACCTACTGGCCAAGGAGTGCCTTTGTGAGCGAATTGAAGAAATTGGTTCCCGTAGATACTTATGGAGCGTGCGGATCGTTGAAATGCACACCGAGCTGGTCCACGAAATGCACGGTGGACTTACTGCGACAGTATAAGTTCTACCTGTCTCTGGAGAATGCGGAATGCGGTGATTACATCACGGAGAAACTCTGGCAGAAACCGCTGATGCAAGGAGTGGTTCCAATCGTCTACGGTCCCAACAGAAAAGTCTACGAGGATCTCACACCTCCAAATTCATTCATATACGTTGGTGATTACACGAACATGAAAGAACTAGCGGATTACCTCAAACTGTTGGACTCCAAACCCGAGCTGTATGCCCAATATTTAGCGTGGCAGTACAAGGGTAGCATTGGACTTCCTAAACCGATGCACGAGTCACATGAACCTACCATCTTCTGCAATCTTATACCGACGATAGAGAAAGTTAAACGGGGGGAGTTGCAGAGAGTGCCGGTCGGACAAAGCAAATTTGCAAGAGCGTGTAGGGCTCCCGTTAAAGGTCGATCGGTCTCAACTTACGGCGTACGGAAATGGGACCCTTGGTAAAATAATATTTATAAAAATGTATTGTTTTATAGTGTGTACCTTCCATAAAATGTACACAAGCGCGTAACAAAATATAGACAATGCTTAAGCAAACAACTGGTAAAGGCAAAGAAATACGAAAATCCACCCTAAAGAAGGAAGACAAAATTACTCACATGGCAGGGAAAAGCGGCCATCTTGGATTTATTAATAAGCAAAAGTTTAAAACGCGATTAGGTTAACAAAATAATACTACTAATAACATTCAACAAATAGTTAATGGCGTGATGGTTCGACCCTACCAGAGTCTTAATAATATTAATAAAGTTTGGATGGAAATGGTTGGAAAGATGTTTTAAAAGTAGAACACCAATATTGTAATACCAATTGTGTCCAGTGTCTTTATCAATACACTTACAAATAAACCCAAAGTAAATTTACATAATTCGTTTTGATATTATAACAAATAGCAAAGCATTATAAAATGTTCAACTATTAACAGCTGATCGACAGGCATTTTGACTATAGGCAATATCAGTTTGTTTGTTTTTTAGCCAGAAATGTTCTATAAAATTATTTAAATAAATGTTTGCATACCATGCAAGCAAGGCAAGTCACAACTTTATTAAAAGCCTAAATTATCCTTTAAAGATGTTAGTTCAGGGCCCAATTTCATAGAGCTGCTAATAGCGTTGTGAGAAACGGCTACCTCTGAAGTGAAGTAGTTTTCGAGAAAGAAGTAATTTTCCACGAATTTTTCACTTTATACATTTCAAAATCAAGGCCCAGTTCATGAAATCTTATACCCGATCAGATTAGAAGAATCTATATTATTTGGTATATAAAAGTAATATTGGCTGCTTAATATTCGGGGAACAGTTGAAATTATAGACCCTCGGTGATGTCAAAATCATGACTATGCCCGAAGCGAACCCTGGGCCTATAATTTCAACTGTGCCCCTCATAGTAGTCAATATTTCCATAATATGCAACAAATGTAAGGTAATCCTAGCTGTTTTTATCAATGAAGAGATTTCATGCTAAGCAAATTTGGATGCTTAGCAGCTCTAAAAAATTGTGCCCGGCTGGTCTTTGACAATTACCAAAGGTGAATGGTCTTTGTTGATTGTATTCGTGAGTTCGTTCTCACGTGCACATATTGAGGGTAATGCACAGGCAACTTCGGTAGGGTGTGTATATACAGTGACATGTACATTGCATTGTACAGTACACTGACAATTCTAAAGGTTGGCCATACGGGTTAAAGCCATTTTGTAAAAGGAACCAACAATAATAAATACTGTAGCAGTTAATGGCAACGAAAATACACAATGATATATAATAGGTCTTAGCTGGTTCCGCGCTTCAGCTGGACTTGGCAGAGACTCTGTCTTGAAAGGTCGACATCAGATTGGCTCCGAAGTCCAAGAAGTGACTCTGACGATTTCCAGGAAGACGACGAAGGGGGGTTGAGAGCGGGACTGGCGAAAAGTTGAACCGGGTCAACTTCCCAAGCGAGGCCTGTGGGCTAGTCTGTATCAACAGAGCACGTGGTAAAGGTGCAAGAAGGGGATTTAGGAACGTACTTAGGGAAGTAACAAATGTTCCAAACAAAATCTACGCAAAGTGTAACTATCTAAACACTTTCAAGAAGTCCTCCTTGCACTAGGCCGATTTTCGCTCTGTTAAAAGTCTTAACTCATCATAAACTAACTCAACTATGACTTACACAAATATAAAGAACATACAATAAAAATATAAAACACAGTAACACTCTTCCAGTGCATACTGATAACCTTCATGAAACTTAAACATAAGGGAGGGATAAGAAATAGTCTGTGCGTGCATATGTACAACACGATAGTGGTCAATCCAGATCAAAGGTCACAACTGTTTACGTGCATAACAGCAAACAGTCGTCTAGCCTACTTAAATGGAAAGGAATGTGCTTGAACATCTTAAAGTGTGAAAAAAGGGTTATCTAAGGACAATGCTTGTCCAGCACAACTAAAGTTACGTATTGCCATGGTATTGCTTAGCAAAAATGTAGGAACATACCAATAACAAAGTATATCATAAATACTAATCAGAAATAGTCCAATCACATAATAATCAAATATGGAAGGCGCTATAAGTGAAATCACGGTATATAAAGTAACAGGTGTTTCGATAAACCAAATAGGTTCTATCAAACAGTAAAACGTATCGAACGGCAAAAGAATAGCACTGAGTGTAAAATCTAACTTCTAACTAGCAATAAATGCAATAGACAACTAAATCATATCGGCAATAGAAAATAAGAGGAATATACGATTAAATAGACGGAACTCCTAAAGCTTTTCCGTACACATGATAAACAACAAAAAGGATTACACAATAAAACACTCGATGAATCTATACGTCTTAGCAGCATTGTTCGAACAATCAACATAATTGTGTAAACTCATATTGAACTGTACCATCCATCTTGAGTCTTACTCCAACTACCTTGTCGAACAAATCTTTCAAAGTCAAATGCACAAGTGATAAATCTTATACAATAGAAAGAAATAATCAAAGCTTACCTGTACCAGAGCACGTGGTAAAGATGCAAGAAGGGGATTTAGGAACGTACTTAGGGAAGTAACAAATGTTCCAAACAAAATCTACGCAAAGTGTAACTATCTAAACACTTTCAAGAAGTCCTCCTTGCACTAGGCCGATTTTCGCTCTGAGGATTCAGAGGAAAACGAGCCAGGATATACCAGGCCGGTCACGCACTCGGGACAGGAAAGTTAAACTATGATTGGCCAAAAATATTAAAACAATAACATCCTGGTTGGGCTTGACCAATGAGAAAAGAATCAGTGGCCTAAGTTCTTAAGAAAACGTGTTGGCAGCTTAAGACAATCAAGTCCGGGCACAATTCAAGGAAACTACTGACCTTGCAACAGTCATTGCAACATAGCCTTACGTCATGTCCCTGGGGGGCAACCAACTGCTATGTCTTATGGTCAAGGACTTCCTGGACAGTGACTCTGGCCACTCCTCTCAAGGATGTGGTACTATAAACAAATGTTTTTCAGAATTAAAAAACTAAGAAAAACTAACACCTACACAGGATGTGAAAGTTGAAACAATAACGCTATAATAAACTTAAGAATCCTCGTTGGACAACTTAAACTAAATAAAATAATCTTCGTCGGACTATTAACTAAAGTAAGAATTCTTCGTCGGACTATTAAAATTATGTTATAATATGCAAATTATAACAGAGTCCGACACACAGATTTACAAATAATTTACAGGGTTTACAGAGGTAATGGTGAAAGACTTCTGTTGAAATATTACACCATGAAATGCTTTAATTGTTGAGAAAACGGTAAAACAATGTAAATTCTCGTTAACGAGAATTTACAGTTTTGTTACAAACACATGTCATGACACGGCGAAACGCGCGAAAACAGGAGTGTGTTTTCCCGTTATTTTCTCCCGACTCCGATGTCCGATTGAGCCTAAATTTTCACAGGATTGTTATTTTATATATAAGTTGTGATACACGAAGTGTGGGACTTGGACAATACTGTTTACCGAAAGTGTATAATGGCTTTAATCCCGTTCCGACCCCCGTGGATCTTTAGAGAACTCCATGGTTTTTGACTAAAGTCATTGCTAAAGGTAATGGGCCAAATAAATAAAAACTAGCATTTGCTTTTACTAGTCTTTTACTTAAATCCTTATAAATAAAAGTAAGGCTTAATACTGCTAGTAATTGGTCGAACTAATAGGTAAAATCAATGCTTGAGGGACTCTTCTTATTGAGATGTAAATAAAACCGACATTTTACTATTATCTGATAGTTTCACAAGATACTGGACCGTATAAAGGCCAGCATTAACAAAATGTCGATAAGTTTAAGATCATGCATGAGAATTTGCTCAAATCTCTAAAAATAACCTTTTACTGGAAAAACACCATTTACTTAAACGGATTAGTAAGTGGTCGGAGAAAAGCACAATAGCGGGGTATTCAGGAGTATAACAATAGAGGCATGGACTCGCAGATCAATAGCGATTAACTGAAATGCAGGCGGGCAGTTTCCACTTAGTCAAGTTTTTGATGGCGGCAGTGGCTATGAGGAAACAGCCTCTCCACGCCAGCGCTCCAGAGATTGGTTCTTTTAGAGCAATTAAAGTACACAACAAATTTATAAGTAACATTTGAAGTTGGATCATTAGGCCAAGGGAAAAATAACCCTTAAATACTGACCCGATACCGAGCCATATATGCAACACTGTTGTGTAAGTAAAATCTCAAGCTCCTCATGCAGTAGCTTGTAAAAATACAAGTAATTGCTACAGTATGTTAGTAAAATGTCGTGTTTATTTATATGGCTATAAGTGAAAGGTAATCCAGCGAGCAAAATGTTCATGCCTGATCTTTTACTTTTCAGTCTGCTTGCTAATGCTGAACCTTTAACTTGATAAGTTATTGCTAGTTTTTATTTATCCGGCCCAATGACTCCGAAAATTCTACACAAAAACGTCAGTCAAATTTAAGTAAGTTTATTACAAAAGACTACACTGTTGCATTGGGCGCATGGCCATTTTAAAATTTGCGCTGTGGGTTTTTTCTTAAAGATATTTTAGCCAGTACCTTTAAAGGGAAGGTACACGTTTGGTAATTGTTCAAAACAAATATCAATTTAAAAACTGACTTGGTAACGAGCGTTGGAGAGCTGTTGATAGTATAACACATTGTGGGAAACGACTTCCTCTTAAAGGCAGTGGACACTATTGGTAGTTACTCAAAATACTTATTAGCATAAAACCTTTCTTGGTGACGAGTAATGGGGAAAAGTTGATGGTTTATAACATTGTGAGAAACGGCCCCTCTGAAGTGCTATAGTTTTCGAGAAAGAAGTAATTTTCCACGAATTTGATTTCGAGACCTCAAGTTAAGAACATGGGGTCTCAAAAATCAACCATCTAAACGCACAGAACTTAATGAGGAAAGGCTGTTTTTTCTTTTATTCATTATTATCTCGCAAGTTCGATGACCGATTGAGCTCAAATTTTCACAGGTTTGTTATTTTATGCATATGTTGAGATATACCAACTCTGAAGGCTAGTCTTTGACAATTACCAATAGTGTTCACTGGCTCCAAGTAACGTAGTTTTTGAGAAAGAGGTAATTTTTCAGACTTCTAGCTAGATAGATTTCTATCTGAAAGCACACAAATTCGTCCCACAAGGGTACTTTTTCTTTCATAATTCTCGCAACGTCGATGACCAATTGAGCCCAAATTTCCACAGGCTTGTTATATTATACTTACGGTGGGATACACCAAGTGAGAACACTGGTCTTTGACAATTAGCAAACGTGTACAGGGCCTTTAATTAGACGGCTTCGTAACGATAACTGCCTCCCAATCATTACTCATGAGGATTTTACTCCCGTCTTTCTTAGAGCACTCACTGCTGGCCATATGCTCTATCACCTCCTTATACTTGGTCGCTGATGCCGTCTTCTTGAATTCACTCACTTGAAGACAGAAATCAAGCAAAAGATCCCCGTCCTCGGATGTCTCGTCAAAGCATTTAGTGATTTCCAATTCAGAAGTGTGTTGACTCAGGGCATAAGTGATGTCATGGCGATCAAACGAGCTAAGCATGTCATGTGAGCAAATGTCACGCAGACCACGCTTACACAAGTCGGGTGTACGTCTCCAAAACTTCCACACACCACTTAGGTCTGAAAGAGAAAACAATACATACCGAGTCTTAGATTTTTGTATTTGAAAAAATTGTTACGGGGCTTTATACACAACAAGTTAACCTACAGCCGATTTCACGAAATGCTAGGATTAATCCATAGAGTTATATGTAAGAACTAGAGGGCGCACGAGTGATGTTTCGTGCACAAACGCCACGGGGCCGCAAAATGACAAGCGCGTCATTCTGCACGCGCGTTGAATATGAAATAGACGTTTGAGGTTTTTTTTTATTGAACGCTCACGCGATGCTGTTTGTTCAACTAACAAAATGGCCGCACAAACACACGCTGTGAGATGCCAGTTTTTTTGTCAACTTAGAAAATGGCCGCCTGGGCGCATGCCGGGGCGCGTATATAGGCAAGTGCGCTCTCTAGTTCTTATATATAACTCTATGGATTAATGCTATCTCGAGTAGATGGATTGCAATACTCGTCAACGACCGCCATCTTTGAAGTATTAACAAGGGAAAAGTGCACGCTCAGCAGCGCGTACACGCGTGCAATTTCCCCTTGTTATGCATCAAAGATGGCGGCCGATGACGCGTGCGTGTAGACCTTCCTTTTGCAACGCCATGAATGCAAATCAAAAACAGATCGCTACTGTTGGTTACAATGTACAAAAATGTTCAATCATTGTGTTGATTTTGTTGAAAACAAATAAATTAAGGGAGGTACTTTATTGTATGGTTGCAATGCAGGCGGCGATATCTTTCCTAGTCGTGGCTCTTCAGTTGGTTTCTCCGGTTGGTTTCTCCGGTTCTATAAATACGATTGAGTGTTTTACAAACATTCGGCCGTCCATGCCAACCAAGGTGGTTTGTTTAATCAAGAAAATAAAGGTCTATTGCAGTCCATCTATTATAGGACGAGTAACTCGTCCTAAGCCGTCTGCGGTAACGGAACTTAACTCGTCCTTTAAGTCCTAAGGTTAATCCTAAGTTAAAATAGACATAAACATAAATTAAGTCTTCAGTGGCCACAGGGGTAGGTCGTTTACCCGCTGATTTCTTCACAACATAGTAGGCTGGTCTGCTGTCTCAAAAGAATTCCCCCATTCGCTCGCACGTTCTTGTGCGTTTACCTGATAAGAGAATCGAAATCAATATGCCGCCAGGTTCCAGTAGATCGTACAGATACATAAAGGAACTGTGTATGTCATCCACGTGGTACAGGGAGTGAATAGCGCTGATGAAATGAAACTTGGTTCCAACTCCGTCAGTATCTCTGTATTGTTCAAGGGTTTGCTGTCGCCAGTCAAACTTCACACCTTGTAGTTCGTGTCCCTTGGTGTGAACCAATGCCTTGTACTTGATGATTTGATCTTCATCTGGTTCAACTACACGGTTAGTGATGATCGGGTATTTCTTCAGTAGTGCGGTCAAAAATGGAAACTCCACTTCCCCTGTGAATAGTTACCCAAAAAAAGCATATATTGCGCGGGTCATTAAAAGGACACTTCATTATAATTCTTGCAATTTTATTACATTTAAATTAAACATTAATGATGGACTGGTTAGGATAAGAGAACCACCTTGTGTGATGTAAAGTATTCGATATAGATTTTGAGGCACTGTATGGTGAGGTATCAATGTTTTGCGGTAACATGTGTATAATATCTACTTGCCGGGTAGAATATGTTTTTTTTGGGGAGAGAACTTGTCTTGTAAAATTCTACCACCACGGAGTAGATTTTCGGAATTCGGGGGACTTCTCAATTCTGAAAAGAACTGTCCTGTTATTTAACTACTAGGGCCTACTTTAATATGCGGAAGGCAGAAAAACGGCTGGGAATTTACTATTTATTATTATTATAATTATTTTGGTCTCAACGTTTCGACTAGCTTGATTCTAAGAAGAGATTGTTACATAATAATCTGCTCACAAGAATGCTGTGTTCGTTTTTCACCACCTGAATGTACACAAGCTCTCCGGTTGTTTTATGCAAGGTGATTATTAGGTTGTGATCATCATAGATTAATCGAAAATTATACTGTCAAGGCTGGTTTTTTTTTTAATAGCGGCCGTGTTTGCTGCCAAAACGCACTATTTCTTTTACTCAACACTTAAGGTTATGGTGCTCAACTACTGGAGTGCGTTTTGGCGACCCCAACCAAAGCCCAACCAACTCAACAAGTCGGTTAATGGTTGGTCTGAACAGCATCGTCACCGCGCTCAACCGAACTCGGGAAAACGCTAAACCGATAACCAATGTTTCTGGTTGGGGTCGCCAAAACGCACTCCTGATGGGTAGTCGATTGTTGGGTACATTTTGACACAACAAAGTTGGGTAAGAAATTTAACGCATAGTTGGGTAGCCGCTTTACACAGAAATTGAGTAAATTACGACGCAACCTCTGATGCGTAGCGTTTTACCCTCCAAACGACCATGTTCCCTTTTCCCTCCAAACGACCATGTTCCCTTTTGAACACCACAACAAGTAAATTTTGCTCAATAATGGGAATTTTTCTTACAGTGTAGTCGTCGTCAGGGGACTTCTATATTAAAGTTTATAATACATGTACACCACATCAATATTTTGAAGGTTGATGGCCAAGTTTGACTAATTTCAAGTTTTTAGTGCAATTGAACTCACGGGCATTAATTCATGGAGGATGCTAATAAAAAATAAAAAACGTGTCCAGTTTAAAATTTATATCTGGGTTTCGAGATGTTGTTGTTTTTTTATCAAGATTGTTATTGTTACAAATGATTTGAAACACTGCCTTACCAGACCCACTGCCTACTCCTAAGATACGGAGCTCATTGTCTTGGTTTAAGTTTGGGAGATGAGGAACGATCTTGTCGAGTAGCACTGTCTTGGTCCAAGTGTCCTGATGTTCGTACTTGGCAGAATACACAAGGAAAGTCTCATACGCCTTGAAGTAGCGGTCCCGGTTTTCAAACAAACCCATCATTGGCTTAGAAGCTGCCATAATGTCTACCCTTGTACTCCCCGATGCAACTTGCTGTCAAAAGAAAATAATAATAATAATAATAATAATAATAATAATAATAATAATAATAATAATAATAATAATAATAATAATAATAATAATAATAATAATAATAATAATAATAATAATAATAATAATAATAATAATAATAATAATAATAATAATGATGACAACATGATGACAAGAAAAAGCTCTACTCCATCAAAAAAGAAGCAGTAAAATTCAAAAGAGAACTTGACTACTCAGAAATCACACCATCAGATAATGAAGCAACAACTATCTATACAAAGCGAGTAAAGAAGACAGCAAAAACCAAGGGTCATGAACAACTACAGAAAACCTGGGAAGACAAGGTAATGCACGGGAAGTATCCAAAAAGGACGAAAGAAGCAGATGTTGACCAACTGAAGACACACCAATGGCTTAAAAACACCGGGCTGAAAGCAGAGACGGAGGGCCTTATCATTGCCGCCCAAGACCAGAGTCTCGCCACCAGGTCATTTCACCATCGCATCATCAAAGATGGAATAGACCCACAATGTAGGATATGCGGAAAATATGAAGAAACCGTAGACCATATTATCTCTGGATGTCCAGAGCTGGCGAAGACGGAGTTTATTCATCGACACAATAAGACAGCGGCGTACCTTCACTGGAAAATTTGCAGGCATTACAACATAGAGACGACAGGGGAGTGGTACAAACATCAGCCGACAACGGTCACAGAGAATGATGTAGTCACCATCCTCTGGGACATGCCAATCCATACTGACAAAGAGATTAAAGCCAACAGACCCGACATCATCATCAAGGACAAGAAAGACCAGAGGTGTATACTAATTGATGTGTCAATACCTTCCGAACGAAACACCTCAATTAAAGTTGCCGAGAAGCTGTCTAAATACAAAGACCTTGAGATCGAGATTAGCAGAATGTGGAGTATGAAGACCGAGACAATCCCAGTGGTCATCGGAGCTCTGGGACTAGTAAAGAAAGGACTGGAGAAATTCATTGAACGTATCCCTGGCAGCATAAGCATCAACTTAGTCCAGAAGATTGCACTCCTCGGCACAGCTCACATACTACGTAGAATTCTGTCCATTAAATAACATCACCCCTTTAGCGCCTCAGATCCATAGTCTGGATCCGGCTCTGTAGGATGTATCGTAGATAGCATAAAATAAACTTAATAATAATAATAATAATAACAACAACAACAACAACAACAACAACAACAACAACAACAACAACAACAACAACAACAACAACAACAACAACAACAACAACAACAGCAACAGCAACAGCAACAGCAACAGCAACAGCAACAGCAACAGCAACAGCAACAGCAACAGCAACAGCAACAGCAACAGCAACAGCAACAGCAACAGCAACAGCAACAGCAACAGCAACAGCAACAGCAACAGCAACAGCAACAGCAACAGCAACAGCAACAGCAACAGCAACAGCAACAGCAACAGCAACAGCAACAGCAACAGCAACAGCAACAGCAACAGCAACAGCAACAGCAACAGCAACAGCAACAGCAACAGCAACAGCAACAGCAACAGCAACAGCAACAGCAACAGCAACAGCAACAGCAACAGCAACAGCAACAGCAACAGCAACAGCAACAGCAACAGCAACAGCAACAGCAACAGCAACAGCAACAGCAACAGCAACAGCAACAGCAACAGCAACAGCAACAGCAACAGCAACAGCAACAGCAACAGCAACAGCAACAGCAACAGCAACAGCAACAGCAACAGCAACAGCAACAGCAACAGCAACAGCAACAGCAACAGCAACAGCAACAGCAACAGCAACAGCAACAGCAACAGCAACAGCAACAGCAACAGCAACAGCAACAGCAACAGCAACAGCAACAGCAACAGCAACAGCAACAGCAACAGCAACAGCAACAGCAACAGCAACAGCAACAGCAACAGCAACAGCAACAGCAACAGCAACAGCAACAGCAACAGCAACAGCAACAGCAACAGCAACAGCAACAGCAACAGCAACAGCAACAGCAACAGCAACAGCAACAGCAACAGCAACAGCAACAGCAACAGCAACAGCAACAGCAACAGCAACAGCAACAGCAACAGCAACAGCAACAGCAACAGCAACAGCAACAGCAACAGCAACAGCAACAGCAACAGCAACAGCAACAGCAACAGCAACAGCAACAGCAACAGCAACAGCAACAGCAACAGCAACAGCAACAGCAACAGCAACAGCAACAGCAACAGCAACAGCAACAGCAACAGCAACAGCAACAGCAACAGCAACAGCAACAGCAACAGCAACAGCAACAGCAACAGCAACAGCAACAGCAACAGCAACAGCAACAGCAACAGCAACAGCAACAGCAACAGCAACAGCAACAGCAACAGCAACAGCAACAGCAACAGCAACAGCAACAGCAACAGCAACAGCAACAGCAACAGCAACAGCAACAGCAACAGCAACAGCAACAGCAACAGCAACAGCAACAGCAACAGCAACAGCAACAGCAACAGCAACAGCAACAGCAACAGCAACAGCAACAGCAACAGCAACAGCAACAGCAACAGCAACAGCAACAGCAACAGCAACAGCAACAGCAACAGCAACAGCAACAGCAACAGCAACAGCAACAGCAACAGCAACAGCAACAGCAACAGCAACAGCAACAGCAACAGCAACAGCAACAGCAACAGCAACAGCAACAGCAACAGCAACAGCAACAGCAACAGCAACAGCAACAGCAACAGCAACAGCAACAGCAACAGCAACAGCAACAGCAACAGCAACAGCAACAGCAACAGCAACAGCAACAGCAACAGCAACAGCAACAGCAACAGCAACAGCAACAGCAACAGCAACAGCAACAGCAACAGCAACAGCAACAGCAACAGCAACAGCAACAGCAACAGCAACAGCAACAGCAACAGCAACAGCAACAGCAACAGCAACAGCAACAGCAACAGCAACAGCAACAGCAACAGCAACAGCAACAGCAACAGCAACAGCAACAGCAACAGCAACAGCAACAGCAACAGCAACAGCAACAGCAACAGCAACAGCAACAGCAACAGCAACAGCAACAGCAACAGCAACAGCAACAGCAACAGCAACAGCAACAGCAACAGCAACAGCAACAGCAACAGCAACAGCAACAGCAACAGCAACAGCAACAGCAACAGCAACAGCAACAGCAACAGCAACAGCAACAGCAACAGCAACAGCAACAGCAACAGCAACAGCAACAGCAACAGCAACAGCAACAGCAACAGCAACAGCAACAGCAACAGCAACAGCAACAGCAACAGCAACAGCAACAGCAACAGCAACAGCAACAGCAACAGCAACAGCAACAGCAACAGCAACAGCAACAGCAACAGCAACAGCAACAGCAACAGCAACAGCAACAGCAACAGCAACAGCAACAGCAACAGCAACAGCAACAGCAACAGCAACAGCAACAGCAACAGCAACAGCAACAGCAACAGCAACAGCAACAGCAACAGCAACAGCAACAGCAACAGCAACAGCAACAGCAACAGCAACAGCAACAGCAACAGCAACAGCAACAGCAACAGCAACAGCAACAGCAACAGCAACAGCAACAGCAACAGCAACAGCAACAGCAACAGCAACAGCAACAGCAACAGCAACAGCAACAGCAACAGCAACAGCAACAGCAACAGCAACAGCAACAGCAACAGCAACAGCAACAGCAACAGCAACAGCAACAGCAACAGCAACAGCAACAGCAACAGCAACAGCAACAGCAACAGCAACAGCAACAGCAACAGCAACAGCAACAGCAACAGCAACAGCAACAGCAACAGCAACAGCAACAGCAACAGCAACAGCAACAGCAACAGCAACAGCAACAGCAACAGCAACAGCAACAGCAACAGCAACAGCAACAGCAACAGCAACAGCAACAGCAACAGCAACAGCAACAGCAACAGCAACAGCAACAGCAACAGCAACAGCAACAGCAACAGCAACAGCAACAGCAACAGCAACAGCAACAGCAACAGCAACAGCAACAGCAACAGCAACAGCAACAGCAACAGCAACAGCAACAGCAACAGCAACAGCAACAGCAACAGCAACAGCAACAGCAACAGCAACAGCAACAGCAACAGCAACAGCAACAGCAACAGCAACAGCAACAGCAATAGCAATAGCAATAGCAATAGCAATAGCAAAATCAATAACAATAACAATAACAATAACAATAACAATAACAATAACAATAACAATAACAATAACAATAACAATAACAATAACAATAACAATAACAATAACAATAATAATAATAATAATAATAATAATAATAATAAACATTTATATAGCGCCAAATACATTAAAAATGCTCCCAAGTTTTAACCACAAAAAAATGGTTTTATCTGAGGATGAACGTGTGGTCCTAAGTGAAGTTGAGTTAACCGTCAGCAATAGTTCACAAAGATAGCCTGGAGCTAGACTGTTCATACATTTAAAAACTAGCAGACAAATTTTATAAATAATACGATACTTTACCGGAAGCCAGTGCATTTTTATGAGAACAGGGGTAATATGATCAAATTTTCTAGTACCTATAAGAATTCTAGCTGCACAATTTTGGACACGTTGTAGAGGGGCAATCGTAGATTGAGGAAGACTTGCCAGCAGAGCATTACAATAATCAACCCTGGACATAACTAGAGATGTAATAACCTGTTCAGTAACCGAGTAAGTCAGATATTGTTTAATTTTACTGATGTTATGTAGATGGTACATGGCATTACGAACTACTTCACGAATACTACTCAATATTCGTTATAACTATGGTTCATGACATTAATAGTGCAAGTCAATTCAACGATGGCGCCATTCTTGGTATGTTATTGTTTGTACACCCCATGTGTCCGTCTGTCCTTGTTGTTGCGGTGTTTTTCTGTTTAATTACAGACCTATACATGCTGTAACCGACAATAATTGTGACGAATTGGGCTCAATGCGGACGGAATCTAGAGTATTGGCACTATTTGTACCATTACAATAATATGGAAAAAAAAAAATACTGAACGGAACTCACCTTGATGTCAAAATATAAATAACGTTGTTTATTGTAACTTCGGACAATCCAGACAAAGGTTTAAAGACACTATGGACGCGTTTGGTGATTACTCAAAGTAATTGTTAGCATTAAAATGTACCTGGGAACCATCATTGGATAGCTGTTGATAGTATGAAACATTGTGAGAAACAGCTCCCTCTATTGAGTAACGTAGTTTTTAAAAAAAGAAGTAATTTCTCACTCAAATGAAGACTTCAGCTGAAGCATTTTATTATGCATCCAAAAGCAAAGTCACAAAGGATATTCAAAACAGCTTTTTTCTTTCATTATTCTTTTGCAAATTCGATGACTAATTGAGCCCACATTGTCACAAGTTTGTTATTTGCATTAGGATACACCAAGTGAGAAAAATGGTCCTTGACAGTTACCAGACGTGTCCAGGGGCTTTTTAAAATCCAAACACACAAGTCGTCGGTCCAACCGCTTAGAAGCTGCACCAGGCGACTCTTCAAACATTACACTACAGTACTGTTTTGTATGGTGGCCCTAAAGGGACACCGCCAGTCGTGAATATATTTTTTGCGACGTCGTGAATATTTTTGCGACGTCGTGAATATTTTTGCGACGTCGTGAATATTTTTTGCGACGTCGTGAATTTATTCACGACAAGTCGCGAATATTTTTGCGACGTCGTGAATTTTTTCACGACAAGTCGCGAATTTTGTCACGACTAGTCGCGAATATTTTCACGATGTCGTGAATTTTTCTGCGACTAGTCGCGAATATTTTCACGACTAGTCGCGAATACTTTCAAGACTAGTCGCGAATATTTCCACGACGTCGTGAATAATTCTGCGACTAGTCGCAAATATTTTTTGCGTAACTTAAAGGGTTCTTTCATTCTGTGCATGATGGGATAGCATACTACACGCGGCGCTGTGTATGATCGGTCTTTGGTGCCATAGCACTTAAGTAAATTACCGTGGATCGGCTGATGGGCACGGGAACGTTGACCAACTTAGAAGAACCTTTTGGCATTGAAAGACATGGTGTATTTACTAAGAAGTGTCTTGTTTCTGTTGGCAAGAAGTTTCTATTTGAATAAGAGGTGTTCCGGGCAGTGGCCCGAACACCTAATTAAAATGCTAAGTTCTAATCTAACGTTAGGACTCGGGAGTAATACCTCCATGCTCTATGCATGGAGGATTCGTGGAGGTACATGAATGTAGACAAACCATGCTCTATATGCATGCTATGGTACAGTACACATAACAGAGATTATGATCAGGAGTAACGTGAGGCCATGTTGTTTTTAATAAAAATGGTTTGTATTTCAAAGTTAGCGCCTGAGGTCTGTATTTTGCCCAGACGGTAGAGTTCGTGAGAGTTAATAAATTTAAATACTTTATATTATTAGCTGTTCCTACCTACCGTCGGAACAGGTATTGTTTCTGTCGAGATTTTTTTTTTTTCTTATTCTTTGTTTCCGCCTAAAACCCATAGCTATTGCACACGTTTTTGTCTTTAAACCTAATCTCCTAGACCATAACTTCAAAAAAGTGAAATCATATACCAAATTGAAGCTTAGAACATAAGCTTTACTCTAAATGTAATTAATTAGCCACGTAATCTTCATTTGAATATAACTGGATACAGTCGCTTCCATGTTAATGTCAAATATTCTCTTTGGTAAATGCCATACAGTATGTACCTATCATGAGTTGTGACTTCTTGAGATGAGTCTACGCATTTGAATATAACTGGATGCAGTCGCTTCCATGTTATTGTTAAACATTCTCTATGGTAAATGCAATTCAGTATGTACCTATCATGCGTTGTGACTTCTTGAGAGGAGCCTACTCAAGTCTCCTTTTCTTGTTTTTCTACCTACGTTCTGGACCACAGCGCAGTCTCTGTCAAAAAACCCTAAAGGCATCTTAAACTACATTTCAACCCTACTTAATAGTTATAGGCGATGAAGTTCATATTTAGTGACAATGTTCGCAAAATCATGAAACGAGAATTATTTCGCCGGATCATAATCCCCTCTGTTGATATACATACATGTAAACCCTCGAAATTGTGTATTGGCCGTTATAGCCTAGTGGTCATCAGTCGCGCTTATTTCGCCGATACCTGCGAGTTCGAACCTCCGTGCGATATCAATATTTCAGCTTATCCCCCAAAACTAAAAAAATATTTATTTTTGTTATAATATTTAAGTTAGATTCTTATCTTTATATCGATAGTGTTGCCTTTTCTTTTTCTCCCAACATAAAATGTGTGCATGCATGACACGATGATGTTTGAAAAACACAGTAAGCGGAAAATGGTGATCATGAGTTTGGTGGTTAAGAGTTCTGTGAAATCAAATCGTACTAGATCAAACATCAAACCACCGACCCCCCAAAATGTTAAAAATCGTAATAATTAACCACGTGACCCATATTTGCATATTTAATTGTACAAGGGGACAAAGTTGTCGGAACTTCCTGTTGATGCTGACATCATGAGAACATCAGCATAATAAGTATTGGAATTGTACTACCTATTGAACCACTTGGAGTGTTCAAGGAGCCCAACACGTCAGTCTAGAGTCCAACTCTGATTGTAAAAATCAATTCAGGCATCATCTTCAATTTAATGTTATGCAACAAGCAAACTTATACATTTTCTGATTTTATTTCAAAGGGTAACATAAATGGCTGTTAGCAAACGGTTTCCAACAAAAACTACATGGTGTACGTGCACAACATTCTTACTGGCCTCAAGCATTTACCTCTAGATAATAAATCAAGCATTAGCGAACCATGAATCATACACAGCTACTATTCACAAGAAAATCTATGTGTGGAGGGTAACAGACAGCACACAATGGAACCGGAGTTTAAAATGACAATACCAAAAGTGCAATCGTAAGCCGTTGAAGTTTATTATACATGGGGCTGATGGTGATCAAAAGGATAAAAGTCTGTTGTCGATACACAACCGCCCACTTATATTCAACGGACCATGAATCACGGACCATATGCACAAAATAAAATATTCAAAAGAATATCCATATAATAGATTTGTCTGGTGTATAAACTGATGTCCCAGCCATGGGATTTTCGTGTGTTTTTGCTAGATTCCTCGCTCCCCAACCAAAGTGACTACAAAACGTCTCTAATGGATAACAATGGTATATTTCGACATGGTTTTTTCCCCAGCAAGAGTTGTGGAGCCCATTTTCTCTAGTATTTATTTTTATCACACAACTAGTGTTCCCTTTTATGTTTTATTATGATGTTGGGTATTTTGTTTATCTGTTTCATTTAAATATATGGTTAAGTTTTATTTTACGCTAACTGTTTTTGTGTTTGTTCTTCCTGTAATTTTGAATTGTTTTGCCGCTACATAAGATTACACCCACTAAATAAAATTGCTTACATTGCTTTCTTCGTTAGAAAAAGGGGGGGGGGGGTCCGTACTCGTTAAGGTTTGCTTTTTCTGGGCCCCTCCATCCCCTACATGTGTTTTGCATTGATTTGTTAGTTTTTGTTTTCTATTATTGTACGATTGCATTTGCTTGTAATAAATTATTTATTACCTTCTGTGTAGACTAAGCAAGTCTCGCGCGTATTTGAACTTGCGAGACCATTATGTTCCAAACCTTATGGAGTTTTACGTGGGACATTTTGTTTCGTCCATTATTTTAGTTTAACGTAGTTTATGACCATGAATATTAGAAATATTGTTGGAAATGTAATACTAGTTCGCTACGCAAAACGTATACAAGTAAAATCATTTCAAAAAAAACAAGAATGGTGTGTTGACAACACAAATGCCCCGCTGAGATAGGAGTTGCTAAACCAAGTCCTTTTTTAGTTATGGTTTTAGCCAAAATGAGCTTAATATTTGAGGGGGTCCAAAAACAATAGGTGTCTAGGGGATTCCATGACCAATCCACAAACCAAGTTTTGAGTTGATACGCCAAGTCCTTCTTTAGATATCGCTCGGACAACATTTCTTTTGTTTTAGCCATAACGAGCTTAATATTTATCTGAGGGGGTCCAAAATCAATAGGCTTCTAGGGGATCCCATGACCAATCCACAAACCAAGTTTGGAGTTGATACGCCAAGTCCTTCTTGAGATATCGCTCGGACAACATTTCTTTTGTTTTAGCCATAACGAGCTTAATATTTATCTGAGGGGGTCCAAAATCAATAGGCTTCTAGGGGATCCCATGACCAATCCACAAACCAAGTTTGGAGTCGATACGCCAAGTCCTTCTTGAGATATCGCTCGGACAAAAGGATGATGTCCACACACACACACACACACACACCCGCCCACACACACACGGAAGGACAAGGCAAACACTATAATGCCCCTTCGGCTGGCTTCGCCGGCGGGGCATAAAAATCCTACTTTCGGGATGTCGACTTCCCGAGATAAATTATCACAGGAAGACGACATCCTAATTTTAGGATGTCGACTTCCCGAGATAAATTATCACAGCAAGACGACATCCTACTTTTGGGATATCGACATTCCGAGATAAATTATCAAAGGAAGACGACATTCTTCTTTTAGAATGTCGACTTCCCGAGATAAATTATCACAGGGAGATGACAACTGACGTTTAGGATGTCGACATACCGAGATAAATTATCACAGCAAGACGACATCCTACTTTGAGGATGTCGACAGACGACATCCTACTTTGAGAATGTCGACATACCGAGATAAATTATCACAGGAAGACGACATCCTACTTTTAGGATGTCGACATTCCGAGATAAATTATCACAGGAAGACGACATTCTTCTTTAAGAATGTCGACTGTTTGTAGTTTTAAGACTCCTTGGGGAAAGGAGAAAAATTTGGAAAAACCGTGACCTCAATTTGGCCTCTACTTCCGGGTCAACCGAAAGTGGGACCATATCTCAAGAACTACTCAACCGTTTTTCAATTTGTTTTCACTTACAGACTCCTTGACATTAATATTGACTGTGAAAACCCGTGATCCCATGTTGGCCTCTACGTCCGGGTGAACCGGAAGTGGGACCATACGCCAAGTACTATACAACCGATTTTCAATCCTTTTTGTTCAGTTTTATCCTCCTAAGGCATTAAAACTAAACTTTGAAAATCCATGACCCCAAGTTGACCTCTACTTCCGGGTCAACCAGTAGTGGCACCATATCTCAAGAACTACACAACCGATTTTCTAACTTTTTTCAGTTACAGACTCCTTGGGCGTTAGAGATTAGCCTTAGGTTACCGTGACCCCATGAAGTGGCACCGTAACTCAAGACACTGTACAAGTATTTTTCAAACTTTTTTTCAGTTATAGACTCCTTGGTAATTTTAACACATAATCAAAGCAAAAGAACACGGAACAGCTTTGTGTTTGTTTGAACACCTAATGTCTAGTTATATTAATTATTATTCGAGATTAAATTGGGCTTTCATTTTTCTTTCTTTTTTCCCCTTGCTTTTATTAATATTGGGGAGACTGTGCCTTAACCACGGCCTAGTGCCACCATGTTAACACTATTGCTGATTCACAAATTGAACATTGAACAAATTATGAAAAAGTTGTCCTAACCTAACTTTACATTTTACATTTACACATGGCATTGTTAAATTTTTTAACACTAAGAATAGAATTTCAGAAATTATTGTAGCACCAAATGGAGTCGCCAACTGTATATTAATAACCTTCGTTTATTTTGTTTGTTTTTATGTAGATTTTATGTATTGTGTGCATTTGTCCACCATGTCCACATCTTGTAGAAGATGTCTTGCCAGACTAGGTATTATCCTGTATTATGTTCAATATTTACTTGACAATCCGGTCTTGTGATGTATGTGGTGCACAGACGCACTAAATTATTCTATGTAATATCCAATGACCAACATCATGATTGCCTCTTATTTTTTCATTTAAAGACTTTATGAAAAAATAAAAATGATGGCAAAACATTTAGATATCGACTGACATTGATTTCAGTAGGTTGATAAAGCTAGTTTTAATTCTCTCATGACAGAAGTACTCTTGATCAGCATATTGACACCCCTACCCTGGTAGAAGTGAATTGCTTTGCCATTCAAATAGTACTTTCTTCTTTTAATAAAAATTATATCACTACATGCTCCCTCAATGTATTTTTTAATTGTGATCTGTTGAATAATTGTGCAAGGCTATCTAAATGAAATGCATTCTAGCCTCAGTTTCATTAAACAAAATTTGTTTACCTCGCTTTCAATGTAATATATGACTGACTCATGAATAAAGCCCATTGACACAGTCAATGCCTCTATTAATATCTACTGAACACAAGAACTTGTATTTCTTATCACTATAAGGAGCACTAGAAGCCATGTTTGGTAAAATTGGGGGGGGGGGGGATATACATGACCATTTCGCTCATTCGAAGAATGACAGTTGTTTTGATGTGCATTGAATTTCACATGCTTGAATATATGTTGGTCTAAACATGTGCTCATGATTAAAGGCAGTGGACACTATTGGTAATTGCTCAAAATAATTATTAGCATAAAACCTTTCTTGGTGACGAGTAATGGGGAGAGGTTGATGGTATAAAACATTGTGAGAAACGGCTCCCTCTGAAGTGCCATAGTTTTCGAGAAGGAAGTAATTTTCCACGAATTTGATTTCGAGACCTCAGATTTAGAACTTGAGGTCTCGAAATCAACCATCTAAACGCACACAACTTCGTGCAAGGGTGTTTTCTTCTTTTATTATTATCTCGCAACTTTGATGACCGATTGAGTTGAAATTTTCACAGGTTAGTTATTTTATGCATATGTTGAGATACACCAACTGTGAAGGCTAGTCTTTGACAATTACCAATAGTGTCCACTGCCTTTAAGTTGAATCATAAAATGTAATTTCTCCATAGTTATAGACAAATAAACCATGTAATTTCCATGCAAGACGTTTGTTTGCATGTTCCTATGTATACGTAGAAGGGTCACAGAGTTGTTTTGGTAAATGCACTATTCGTATTCATGCTTTTTTTTAAAGAAGAGTAACCAAAAGAACATTTTTAAAAACAAATTTCACTGTTAATATTTTATACACAAAAACTGCATCTTTAATGTATGCACTATTCAAGTCGAACGTAACACATTCCTGTTGATTGTGTATGCACAGTAGACTTTTGTTAAAACAAACTTGTCCAAACCTAACCATAATGTCTGTTAATACAAACATTTTTTATTAAGAGGAACATTATTTCCATTCATTCTGCACATAAAGCAACGTTAGAGCAGCTTTTACTTAGAGCTTATTTATTCAACCCAGGTGAAAACTAAGGTTATGTAACGCAAATGCATGTGTACATGCTGCTGCAGCCAGCCGTCACCGCCCTCTATCGCCCGTTTAGTAATACGCACTCTCAAGCTACTGAAAAAATATTCGCGACTAGTCGCAAATTTATTCACAACTAGTCGTGAAAATATTCGCGACTAATCTTGAAAATATTCGCGACTAGTCGCAAATTTATTCACGACGTCGTGAAAATATTCGCGACTAGTCGTGACAAAATGTGCGACTTGTCGCGAATAAATTCACGATGTCGCAAACATATTCGCGACTTGTCGTGAATAAATTCACGACATCGCAAAAATATTCTCACGTCGCAAAAATATTCACGACTGGCTGTGTCCTTTCAGGGCCACCATAGTTTTGTATGCAAGTTGCCATACACAAGGCCTGTGCTTCAAATCAACCATTTGTCCAGGGTCCACGGCCTTTGCCACCTACTTCGCCCGGGAATAAAACAGGTTGACCCCCTTTGGCAGTCGTATCGGCTGTAGGCTTTGGGTATCATCAATCAGAAGCCTGGCTGGAACAGCAGAAAGCACTACCTACCCTGCGCTGAACACAAACCCAGTGAGCGTAACCTTCGACGTAAAATGTCAAAGTACGCATGGGCCCACACACAACAGGCAAGGTAAAGGCCAAGGGATTCCAGAGTGTTGGCTAGTGACTATACAACTAAATATTTATAAAGCGCCTTTACATCAAGATCAAACGCTGTAAAGAGCAAAACCAATGGAACTATAAATACAACAATTTACATCTGATACAAGTGAGTTTTGTGATATTTTTTTTAACAAAGGCAAATCTATACTATTAAAAGCGTAACCTGCGCCATCTTGGATTAAAAATTAGAAGGTCCAGTGGTATGGCATCCTTGTGGAATCCAACACGGTTGTTTGTGTGGAATTCAATACGTTTGTGTGGTTTCAGACGTCGGGTTGCAAGTCTGCAAAACCCGGATCCAAACTCGCACTTACAAGTCATGTGATTGGAGGAAGTTTGGGCGGCGACCGTGCGTCAACCACTGGTCGATGTTGTTACCAGACTTCCTAGAAATCTTTCTGACAGGCGACTCATTGGACAATGTTTCGCAGATGGTGCTCCGGATTGGTTCATTCATTGCCGCGCAGGGTCGAAAGGGTCGAAGAGGCTTGGTGCCAGGACAACCGAAACCAATCTCACGAATTTGACCGAATTTGCATTGAATGGATGAAGTACCGTAGATTGATGTTTCGCAGGTGACCATGTGTCAACCACTGGTCGACGTTGTTATCAGACTTCCTAGAAATCCTTCTGCGGGTGACTCATTTGTTGAAAAGATTAAATGGAGAATATTTATAAAAAGGCATTCACTTCCAAACGGCATGAAAATTATCATGATGAACAAGGATGGGATCAAACGGAAGCTTAATGATTTGGAAACATTGGGTAGGGCCGGCTATAGGTTGGAAGGTGTCTAAGGGAACTTTACAATTAATAACATTTTGGGGGTGGGGGAGGGCCTTACACAAAGAGCCATTCTGGTCAGTGTATTGTGAGTGGTGTGTTGTCTGGTTTGAGACAGGCCACCTGTTGCTTGGTGAAGAAGGTCGCCGTGGGACCACTTTAGGTTGACAGTGGGTGGCGACCTTGGACCTTTTGCCAGTAAACTCAAATGGGTACATGAATACCGTTTTAGAATACGGTCTGTTCATGGAGGTATAATGTTGCAGTTTCAGAGTTTAACCATGGAGGGAGAATTGTGAAACCATTCCTTACTCTATGGTGAAACTTATACACACACGTCAAAGGCTGTTTTGAAGCTGTAAAAAAAGAACTTTGCTTTGCATTTGGTCAAAGTTGTTAAGCAAAACGACATTAAGTTTTCTTTTGAATAAGTCCATTCATAAAGTTGGTTAGAGCAGTGTGTCGGTCAGGTCTCACAATGTACATTTTGCCAAATCCATTTTGAAGCCTAATTTAGCCATCGGCCCGTCGGGTTGGTTACTGATGGAGATAATATTAACAAAAGAGACCTCGTGTGGCTGAATAGGGTACATTTTTAGGAGTTTGTCTATTGACCCAAACTGGACGTAACAAACCCTAAACATGACTTGACATGCTTTCTGAAAGTGAAATAAGTTAGAGAAAATTAAGGAGTGGGGACGAGTTTATCGTTTTTATTTAGTTTGTACGATATAGGGTTCCAGAGATATGGGATGTATGGAGGTTTGTTCCTAGAGCAGCGTGAACATGAACGCGGTCAGAAATTGTGTCGTTTGTCGTTCAAATTTCGCGAGATGCAATAAGCCCAAAGTGACAATAAAACAAAACCAGACCTGCCAAGTCTCACGCATTAGGCGTGAGACTCGCGCTTTTGGGCTCTGTCTCACGCTCACATGCACATCAACCATTATTGGGGCGAGATCGGGAAAAAAAAATTAACGACATTTTTTGTACAAAATTTGTACAAACAGAGCGCAAATTTGCAGATTGCGCACGCTTTTGCTCATCCAGTAGGTTCAGCTCAAATTCGGCAGAGCGCAAAACGCTTATTGCGCACAAGTTTGTTCCGATCCTTTTAGCAAAATCGTTGAAATGCGCTCCACTAGCGAAGACACAACAGGCAGAAGAAGTGAGCGATTGATTTTGGACATCATTTTGAGTCTATTTTTTTCAAGTTTGGAAGGATATAATCTGACACAATCGAACCTCCACATTAACCATCAACATCTCCTGTGTACCTCAAGTGAGTTTTAAATATTCTGAGGAGGCTTCTGATGCATTTTGAAACACTTTTTGTCCACAATTAAATTTCACATTGTTTTATTTATTTATAAAAAAAAAAAAAAGGTTGGGCGGCGATTTAAAAAGGCCTTCTTAAACTGGCAATTTTTTTTCCGGGGGGATGGGGGTTGAGCTTTGAAAAATCTCACACATAGCTAGCCTCTGGACTTGGCATCTCTGCCTGCAAAACACTTTTTTGACGTTCACGTTAAGTGCTCCTGTTATACATGCAGCCTATTGACCAGAAAGTTTACAAGACCAATTTAGATGACAATAAACTAAAAAGAGGCCTACGCTCTTACCGCCCCCGCCCCCCCCCCCCGAAAAAAACAGTAGATAAATTAGATTTGTGGCACACAGCATGTTCCAAAAACTCGCTTTACTGAAGTGCTGTAGCAACGCTATGTATCGTGGGACGTAAAAATGTCATTTTTGACGATGTTTTTTAAAAAGGAAATGCAAGCATTATGAATGTATATTGAGCGGTGGAGAAAGTTTTGGTAGTGTAGTACAAAAGAAACTTTAGTTATTGCTGGCTAACGGTCAGTTTCACCTATCAACGCTGACTTGAAAAACGTGTAACGTTAGGGAGGCCCAACATATTAGACCCATATAAGGATCATGGGGGAGCCTTATAGTTTCTAGATGCATAAGGTACGTTGTCTAACCCAAAACGAGGTGGGTACAGCCACTGCAAGTAGTGGTGGACGTGCGAAATAGGTTCATTTTGGGTTAGAATTATGACGCCATGCATAAATATTGAGAGAGGCGTAAAACACCCTCACCCACATTTCGAAATATGTGTAAAGGATTTTTATATCCTAGCGGGGTGCCGCGCGAAGCGCGGCATCCCGCTAGTAGTTATAATTTCTGATGCGTACTGGTAGGTTGTCCCATAACATTCACTATTGGCACTCGATTTAGTGTTCATGTGAACATACAAAAAATACTTGCGTCTCACCTTAATGTCAAAAATGAAACAGTTGTTTGTTGTACTTAATCCTATTACGGCCAGCAGGGCGGACGGTCCAGGTCCAAACAAGACTTTAAAGCAAAATACAGGTCTTGGATTCAACTGATCGGAGGATCGTCTCGACAAAAAAGACCACCGACTCTTCAAACATTACGTGGTGAGCTTCAATCAGATGACTATGAGCCGTAGTGACATGTACATTCAGATCTGGTTGTCTGCATTTGGCCTACGTCTTATTTGTATGTGAGGGTATATTGTTATTGTGCTGCCATATGAGTCTGACCAATTATTTTTTGGACGTCAAAGTGGGTCGGCGGTCGGGGCTTGGCTTATTCTGTTTAAAGAGTGGTTCATGCTATGGCGCCCTCTCGCGGCGAAAACCATGTGCACTAAAACAAAAACTAAGGTCTTATACCGCATGAGGATCACTCGTGTTTGTATCAAATCATTTTTCGTTGAAATGTTTTAGTTTTCGAAGTTGTTTATGGTAATAGAATCATCGTATGTGTGGACCTGGGATGTTCACGTTGGATGTATGTGTATCTGCAACTGCACGTACTCTGTGATGAAGAACACGTCATTGCAGCGAAATATTTTAACTTGAAACGTCATCGTGTGTATTTTTTTATATTTTTTTATTTTTATTTTATTTTTATGTTTGTCCTCTTTCATTAAAAGTTGGCCTTAATTCCTCCCACCCCTGCAGAAGTATCAACACATCTGTTGTTGTTTATGGTGTATTTTTCGCCTGTTATGATAACTATCCCTAAATGAATACAAAATACAACTTCAGTTTGACCTTTTCAAGTGCATTATTTTCACTCCTATACCCTTTTTAATAACTGTGGCACAAAGAAGACTTAGAATCGAGACTAAGGCATATAAGTCTTCGTTGGCCTAATGGGTTATTTTTCTGCTGATAGTATAATGGTCTAAGCACGCGCGCACAATGTTTTACACTACCAACATCTCTTCATTGCTCTTTACCAGGTTTTAATAAGTTCATTGAGATAGCCTGGTGCTAATCCATGAAGTACTTTCCATGTTAAAAGTATAATTTTGAACTGAATACGCTCTTGTACTGGCAACCAATGAAGTTTCTGTAAAACCGGTGAAATATGGTCAAATTTAGAGATCTTAGAGAGGACCCTAGCTGCTGCATTCAAGGCATGTTGAAGTTTATTTAGATTTTGTTTAGAAATATTGAACAAAAGACCATTTCCAATATCTAAACGAGATAAAACAAAGGCATGTACCAGGATAGAAGCTGATTTGTCATCAAGAGTTCTACGAAAATTGTTCAAGATATGGACATTATATTAAATAAACAGACTGACAAACTTTCTTAAATGTGTATCCATAGACATATTAATATCAAAAATAACACCAAGATTACGTACAGATGTAGCGGAGGTAATCTGAGCACTACCAATATTTACATGATGGGTTTTTATCAAACGCTGCTGATACTTAGATGAAACAAAGAGCAATTCTGGTTTAGATTCATTTAACTTAAACTTGTTCACAAGCATCCAGGATGTCATATCTGTGATGCAGTTTTCCAAGCGATGTTTTGCAGACAGTTCACTTGCTGTGTCGGATGGATCGAAAGGTACATACAGTTGAGTGTCGTCTGCATATAGATGAATTATTACGTCATGCCCTCGTGCAATGTTTGCGAGAGGGGAAGAATATATGATGAAAAACAAAGGTCCGAAGACAGATCCTTGAGGGACTCCGAAATTCAGTACAACGAAGCGGCTTTGTTTTGAACGAGGTTGAGAAAACCTCGAAAAACTATGCTTCGACCCCACAGTACATCGTAGCTTTGGACAAGGCGTCGTAAACTCTTAGAGTTTAAAGGCAGAGGACACTTTTGGTAATTACGCAATATAAGTATTAACATTAAACCTTGATTGGTGCACTTGAGGTCTCAAAATCAACCCTACGCACACAACTTCGTGTGACAAGGTTTTTTTTTTCTTTGACTACAGTCACTGTATAAATACTCGTTCTGGACAATGAGATCACGCTCCAGTGAATTTCATAACAAATCCATGACTGTTCAGCTCATGTGTGTTCCCGCTTAAGAAGGCGTTACGAGAGGTTTAGTAAGTAACGCGGTAGTAAAGCGATACGAATGCTTCGTGAATAACACGTAAGGGATACTAAAGTCTTACTAAAGTCTTACTAAAGTCTTACTAAAGAGCCACGTAAGTGACCGATTTACGAGGGCTTCATGAATAAGGCCCCAGTTCTCTAAGAACAAACTCTACAGTACCTGGGGCCTTATTCATGAAGCCCTCGTAAATTGGTCACTTACGTGGCTCTTTAGTAAGACTTTAGTAAGCCCTTACGTGTTATTCACGAAGTATTCTTATCGCTTTACTACCGCGTTACTTACTAAACCTCTCGTAACGCCTTCTTTAGCGGGAGCGCGCTTGAGCTGAACAGTCATGGATTTTGTTGTGTAATCCACTGGAGCGTGACCTCATTGTCCAACACGAGTATTTATACAGTGACTGGATGGTATCGTCAAACATGGAGCGCCAGACAAAAGTAAGGATGAGGCAAAGACCGGAAGGCGAATTTCTCGGTCAATTTCGGAAAAAGAGCAGCCAATTTAACCACCAAGCTATTCTATTTCGCGCAAAATCGAATAGTACTCAAAAGGGTAATTAGATTTCGTTTTGGGATTAGTCAAATGTAATGTTGCGTCGTTCGAATTAACAAAATAATTATTCAATTTAACAATTCATCAAAGCAGCATTCAAATTCGCAGACGCTTCTTGAGGCGTGTGTGTCACGAAAAAGAATGACGCTACGCTAAATTGAACAGAGTGCTTAAGGAATTTGACTCGACCCAAAACGAAATTGAATGGCCGAATTCTGAATTTGAAACGCAGTAACAACTGGAATAGCAAACCAGCTTTAATTCGAACGCATGCAAATTTAATTGACTGCTCATTTGCCGATTTGACCGAGAAAACCTATAATATAAATCAAGAAAAATTTATTAAAAATAGATAAAAAATAGGTTGCACCTTCTCAAAAATGTCGCAATGCTTGAGAAAACTTCGCAATTGTTTTTGTTTAAGCCAGTGCCTTTAAAGGGAAGGTACACGTTTGGTAATTATTCAAAACAAATATTAACTTAAAAACTGACTTGGTAACAAGCATTGGAGAGCTGTTGATAGTATAAAACATTGTGGGAAACGACTTCCTCTTAAAGGCAGTGGACACTATTGGTAATTACTCAAAATATTTATTAGCATAAAACCTTTCTTGGTGACGAGTAATGGGGAGAGGTTGATGGTTTAAAACATTGTGAGAAACGGCTCCCTCTGAAGTGCTATAGTTTTCGAGAAAGAAGTAATTTTCCACGAATTTGATTTCGAGACCTCAAGTTTAGAACATGAGGTCTCGAAATCAACCATCTAAACGCACAGAACTTAGTGTGGAAAGGGTGTTTTTTCTTTCATTATTATCTCGCAAGTTCGATGACCGATTGAGCTCAAATTTTCACAGGTTTGTTATTTTATGCATATGTTGAGATACGCCAACTCTGAAGGCTAGTCTTTGGCAATTACCAATAGTGTCCACTGGCTTTAAGTAATGTAGTTTTTGAGAAAGAGGTAATTTTTCAGACTTCTAGATAGATAGATTTCTAACTGAAAGCACACAAATTCGTCCAACAAGGGTATTTTTTCTTTCATAATTCTCGCAACTACGATGACCAATTGAGCCCAAATTTCCACAGGCTTATTATTTTATGCTTACGGTGGGATACACCAAGTGAGAAGACTGGTCTTTGACAATTACCAAACGTGTACAGGGCCTTTAATTAGACGGCTTCGTAACGATAACTGCCTCCCAATCATTACTCATGAGGATTTTACTCCCGTCTTTCTTAGAGCACTCACTGCTGGCCATATGCTCTATCACCTCCTTATACTTGGTCGCTGATGCCGTCTTCTTGAATTCACTCACTTGAAGACAGAAATCAAGCAAGAGATCCCCATCCTCAGATGTCTCGTCAAAGCATTTAGTGATCTCCATTTCAGAAGTGTGTCGACTCAGGGCATAAGGGATGTCATGGCGATCAAACGAGCTAAGCATGTCACGTGAGCTAATGTTACGCAGACCACGCTTACACAAGTCGGGTGTACGTCTCCAAAACTTCCACATACCACTTAGGTCTGAAAGAGAAAACAATACATACCGAGTCTTAGATTTTTGTATTTGAAAAAATTGTTACGGGGCTTTATACACAACATGAACAAGTTAACCTACAGCCGATTTCACGAAATGCTAGGATTAATCCTATCTCGAGTAGATGGATTGCAATACGCGTCAACGACCGCCATCTTTGAAGTGTTAACAAGGGAAAAGTGCACGCTCAGCAGCGCGTACACGCGTGCAATGTTCCCTTGTTATGCGTCCAAGATGGCGGCCGATGACGCGTGTAGACATTCCTTTTTTCAACGTCACAGCCCGAGTTTTTACCAACCCTGGTTGGAAAACTATGGAAAGCCATGAATGCTAATCAAAAACAGATCGCTACTGTTTGTAACAACGTACAAAAATATTCAATCATTGTGTTGTTTTTGTTGAAAACAAATAAATTAAGGGAGATACTTTATTGTATGGTTGCAATGCAGGCGGCAATATCTTTCCAAGTCGTGGCTCTTCAGTTGGTTTCTCCGGTTGGTTTCTCCGGTTCTATAAATACGATTGAGTGTTTTACAAAAATTCGGCCATCCATGCCAACCAAGGCGGTTTGTTTAATCAAGAAAATAAAGGTCTATTGCAATCCATCTATTATAGGACGAGTAACTCGTCCTAAGCCGTCTGTGGTAACGGAACTTAACTCGTCCTTTAAGTCCTAAGGTTAATCCTAAGTTAATATATAAATTAAGTCTTCAGTGGCCACAGGGGTAGGTCGTTTACCCGCTGATTTCTTCACAACATAGTAGGCTGGTCTGCTGTCTCAAAGGAATTCCCCCCATTCGCTCGCACGTTCTTGTGCGTTTACCTGATAAGAGAATCGAAATCAATATGCCACCAGGTTCCAGTAGATCGTACAGATACATCAAGGAACTGTGTATGTCATCCACGTGGTACAGGGAGTGAATAGCGCTGATGAATTGAAACTTGGTTCCAACTCCGTCAGTATCTCTGTATTGTTCAAGGGTTTGCTGTCGCCAGTCAAACTTCACACCTTGTAGTTCGTGTCCCTTGGTTTGAACCAATGCCTTGTACTTGATGATTTGATCTTCATCTGGTTCAACTACACGGTCAGTGATGATTGGATATTTCTTCAGTAGTGCGGTCAAAAATGGAAACTCCACTTCCCCTGTGAATAGTTACCCAAAAAAAGCATATATTGCGCGGGTCATTAAAAGGACACTTCATTATATTTCTTGTAATTTTATTACATTTAAATTAAACATTAATGATGGACTGGTTAGGATAAGAGAACCACCTTGTGTGACTGAAAGTATTCGATATAGATTTTGAGGCACTGTATGGTGAGGTATCAATGTTTTGCGGTAACATGTGTATAATATCTACTTGCCGGGTAGAATATGTTTTTTTTTTAAAAGAACTTGTCTTGTAAAATTCTACCACCACGGAGTAGATTTTCGGAACTCGGGGGACTTTCTGAAAAGAACTGTCCTGTTATTTAACTACTAGGGCCTACTTTAATAGGCGGAAGGCAGAAAAACGGCTGGGAAATTACTATTTATTATTATTATTATTATTATTATTATTATTATTATTTTGGTCTCAACGTTTCGACTAGCTTGCTTCTAAGAAGAGATGGTTACATAATAATCTGCTCGCAAGACTTTTGTGTTCGTTTTTCACCACCTGAATGAAACTCTCCGGTTGTTTTATTTTTTTTTATATCTGGGTTTCGAGATTCATATGTTGTTGTTTTTTATCAAGATTGTTATTATTACAAATGATTTGAAACACTGCCTTACCAGATCCACTGCCTACTCCTAAGACACGGAGTTCATTGTCTTGGTTTAAGTTTGGGAGATGAGGGACGATCGTGTCGAGTAGCACCGTCTTGGTCCAAGTGTCCTGATGTTCGTACTTGGCAGAATACACAAGGAAAGTCTCATACGCCTTGAAGTAGCGGTCCCGGTTGGCAAACAAACGCATCATTGGCTTAGAAGCTGCCATAATGTATACCCTTGTACTCCCCGATGCAACTTGCTGTCAAAAGAAAAATGATGATAATAATAATAATAATAATAATAATAATAATAATAATAATAATAATAATAATAATAATAATAATAATAATAATAATAATAATAATAATAATAGTAATAGTAATAGTAATAGTAATAGTAATAGTAATAGTAATAGTAATAGTAATAGTAATAGTAATAGTAATAGTAATAGTAATAGTAATAGTAATAGTAATAGTAATAGTAATAGTAATAGTAATAGTAATAGTAATAGTAATAGTAATAGTAATAGTAATAGTAATAGTAATAGTAATAGTAATAGTAATAGTAATAGTAATAGTAATAGTAATAGTAATAGTAATAGTAATAGTAATAGTAATAGTAATAGTAATAGTAATAGTAATAGTAATAGTAATAGTAATAGTAATAGTAATAGTAATAGTAATAGTAATAGTAATAGTAATAGTAATAGTAATAGTAATAGTAATAATAATAACTAGATATAGTGTTTGTAAAAACAAACAAGTATTGTAAGTATACTGTCAAATTACAAAGAAATCAAAACCAAACAGTTTTCTCGATGTGTAATAATTTTATGGAAAAAGCATCAACAAGTGTACATTTCAACCTAAAAGCCTTTAAATACTGCCTTTTCAAAGCATTTTACAGGCTCTTCCAGTTTAAAAAGGTCAAAAAGTCAAGAGAAGGTCACCAACATACCCATTTTTGTGGAATACGTGAGGCCCTTTCATATGATGTATAGATTGTCAAAATAGCTTTTGTGTTTGAGAAAACGTGAACTGATGAATAATGGCGACTAGAGAAGAGACTAACTAACCAGGAGGGAAATGTTTGTTGAAAACGCCTTGAAAACAGACTACGTACGTAAAGCCCTTTCATATGATGTATAGATTGTCAAAATAGCTTTTGTGGTTGAGGACATAGGAACTTATGCATAATGACGACTGGAGAAGAGACTAACTAACCGAAAGGGAAATGTTTGTTGAAAACACCTTGAAAACAGACTACGTACGTAAAGCCCTTTCATATGATGTATAGATTGTCAAAATAGCTTGTGTGGATGAGGACATAGGAACTTATGCACACGGACGACTGGAGATTAGACTAACTAACCGAAAGGGAAATGTTTGTTGAAAACACCTTGAAAACAGACTACGTACGTTAAGCCCTTTCATATGATGTATAGATTGTCAAAATAGCTTGTGTGGTTGAGGATATAGGAGCTTATGCATATTGACGACTGGAGAAGAGACTAACTAACCGGGAGGGAAATCTCTGTTGAAAACGCCTTGAAAACAGACTAAAGCGAAGCTATTGGAGGAAAAAAAATTAAATACAAAAATAAATAGTACAAATTTTGGTCGCCAAGTGGTCTCCCATCCAAATACTGACTGGGCCCGATTTTGCTTAACTTCAGTGACCGGACGAGAACGCAGACTAAAACGATCAACACGTGGTGCAGAGCGTGACTAAGCTCCTCAATGCACCGCATACTTACACGTGGTGACCGCAATGCACCGCATGCTTACACGTGGTGACAAAGTACATGTACATATAATTGTAAAATCTTTACGCGCAATCAATGGGGGAATTTTGTAGTTCTTTATACATGAATATTTTAATTTTCAACCTCGATTTTGAACCAGAAGACAAGATCAAAAAGGGGACATGTCTGTGAGGCGTTTACGGAGTTTTTAATACCCTTTCCGATGATGTATTGATTGTAAAAAACCCTCAGGTAGATCAAAAGTTATGATTTTTTGAAATAATAAACTTTGAATTTGTGTATCTCGTCAACTGATGACGTCATCGTGACGTAACAACTTTTGCATCATCTACTGGTTATTGTCTACCTGTGTGCAAACTTTCAACTTAATGCAAGCTTCGCATCTATGCTTTTTCTTGCGGACAATCGACAGCGAGAAGAATAAGAAAAACCAAAAAAAACAAAAAAAACAAACGAACAAAATCAAAGAGTTGTTCGGGCTGTTGCCCGAACACCTAATAATAAACATTTATATAGTGCCAAATCAATTAAAAATGCTCCCAGGCGCTTGAAAAAAAAATCAAAATTTTAATCACAAAAAACTGGTTTTATCTGAGGATGAACGTGTGGTCCCAAGTAAAGTTGAGTTAACCGTCAGCAATAGTTCACAAAGATAGCCTGGAGCTAGACTGTTCATACATTTAAAAAGCAGACATTTGTAGTAGACAAATTTTATAAATAATACGATACTTTACCGGAAGCCAGTGCATTTTTATGAGAACAGGGGTAATATGATCAAATTTTCTAGTACCTGTAAGAATTCTAGCTGCACAATTTTGGACACGTTGTAGAGGTGCAATCGTAGATTGAGGAAGACCTGCCAGCAGAGCATTACAATAATCAACCCTGGACATAACTAGAGATGTAATAACCTGTTCAGTAACTGAGTAAGTCAGATATTGTTTAATTTTACTGATGTTATGTAGATGGTACATGGCATTACGAGCTACTTCACGAATACTACTCAATATTCGTTATAACTATAGTTCATGACATTAATAGTGCAAGTCAATTCAACGATGGCGCCATTCTTGGTATGTTATTGTTTGTACACCTCATGTGTTCGTCTGTCCTTGTTGTTGCGGTGTTTTTCTTTTTAATTACATGCCTACAAAATTTACCTATGCTGTATATACGCAAGTGACCTGGGCCCAGTTTAAAGGCAGTGGATACTATTGGTACACTGCAAAAACGTTGGTCAAATCATTTGTTGGGCAAAGTAACTTCAACAATTAATTGCCCAACAAAACCAATAATTGGTGTTGGACAAACATTTTGTTTGCCAAATTTGTGTTTAAAAAGCGGAACAAAATTTGGGCAAGTGTTGGGCAAATAATTCGTAATCTGAATTTATCATAACTGTTGGTTACACTTTTGCGTATTTATTGGAGCAACTTTGTTGGTGATTTTAGTTAATTTCGATTGTTGGTTAAAATGATGCACATTAATTGGTCAAAATCATCCGATCATGCGCACTACGATCAAAGAGTTGCCCAAAAGTTGGGCAAGGTATGAAAAAACATAACGATATTTTCCAACATGGCGAGTGGAGGAGTGGCTGTGATGAGCGGGGTTTTCCCAGTAGATATAGATCAAATTTGAAGGTTAGTTTTTAACTAAATATGAAGTTGTGTTTTCTATTCAGTCGTACATAGTCGTGACAGTTGCAGAGGGAGCAACAATGTGACACTACTGTTGAATTAGTTTCAGTTTTTAGTTTCAGTTTTATCATGCCATTATGTGCAACGCCGGTTGTGGCATGTATGCGTGTGCTTGCGCTGCAACTGTCACGACTGTGTACAACTGAACAGGAAACAAACTGTATTTAGTTGAAAACTAACCTTCCAAAGCATCTACAAACCACTGAGCACCCTCTCGATTTTGAGAGAGATGACAAGGCCTTGGAAGGTCACAGCTCACCACCGTTTGCCATCGTGGAAAAGATATTTTCTACGCCTGGTTGTATGACGTATCACAGAAGAAACTGTAAATCAAAGGGTTAAATACATTCACCATTTGTTGGATAACACCGAAAAGGGTTAAATCATTAATAAAATCATCGCCCAATAAGTGCGTTATTGATAATTTATTAAATACCCAGAAAATGGGTAAACAAAAAATTACCCAACTGTTGGTTACCAAAATATACCCAACTATTGATGAGGAAATATTACCCAATTATTTGACAATCAAACTTTGATGGGTAATATTTTGCCCAAAAGTTGGAGGAGTTCACTATTCGCCCTTAATTGGGTAAAAAGTTAGGAATTTTTTTACCCAATTTGTTTACAGTGTAGTTACTCAAAATAATTATCATCATAAAACCTCATTTGGTAACTAGTAATGGGGAGAGGTTGATGGTATAAAACATTGTGAGAAACGGCTCCCGCTGAAGTGCCAGTTTTCGAGAAAGAAGTATTTTTCCACGAACTTGATTTCAAAACCTCAAGTTTAGAATTTGAGGTCTCGAAAACAACCATGTAAAAGCACACAACTTCATGAGACAAGGGTGTTTTTTTCTTTCATTACTTCGACGATCGATTGAGCTAAAATTTTCACAGGTTTGTTATTTTATGTATATGTTGAGATACACCAAGTGAGAAAACTGGTCTTTGACAATTACCAATAGTGTCCACTGTCTTTAATGGTTCTGCTTAAATGTGGATATGGTAGGGAATTGGTGTAAAATAAACAAAAACGACAATTAAAATCACAATATTTCACATTGAACGTGCATTTGGGTAGCCGTTTTCTAACTTTTCACATCTGTAGGACACATTTATGGAAAATCCACTTCTACTGTGGTGTAGATGAGTAAAATAAAATTATTGCAAATGGATTCGGAAAATAAATAAAGCGATATTTAACCGACAATAATTGTGACGAATTGGGCTCAATGCGGACGGAATCTAGAGTATTGGCACTATTTGTACCATTATAATAATATGGACACAAAAAAAATACTGAACGGAACTCACCTTGATGTCAAAATATAAATAACGTTGTTTATTGTAACTTCGGACAATCCAGACAAAGGCTTAAAGACACTATGGACATGTTTGGTGATTACTCAAAGTAATTGTTAGCGTTAAAATGTACCTGGGAACCATCAATGGCTAGCTGTTGATAGTATAAAACATTGTGAGAAACAGCTCCCTCTATTGAGTAACGTAGTTTTTAAAAAAGAAGTAATTTCTCACTCAAATGAAGACTTCAGCTGAAGCATTTTATTATGCATCTTAAAGCAAAGTCACAAAGGATATGCAAAACAGTTTTTTCTTTCATTATTCTTTTGCAAATTCGATGACTAATTGAGCCCACATTGTTACAAGTTTGTTATTTGCATTAGGATACACCAAGTGAGAATAATGGTCCTTGACAGTTACCAGACGTGTCCAGTGGCTTTTTAAAATCCAAACACACAAGTCGTCGGTCCAACCGCTTAGAAGCTGCACCAGGCGACTCTTCAAACATTACACTACAGTACTGTTTTGTATGCAAGTTGCCATACACAAGGCCTATGCTTCAAATCAACTATTTGTCCAGGGTCCGCGGCCTTTGCCACCTACTTCGCTCGGGAATAAAACAGGGTGACCCCCTTTGGCAGTCGTATCGGCCGTAGGCTTTGGGTATCATCAATCAGAAGCCTGGCTGGAACAGAAGAAAGCACTACCTACCCTGCGCTGTAACACCACAAACCCAGTGAGCGTAACCTTCGACGTAAAATGTCAAGGTACGCATGGGCCCACACACAACAGGCAGGGTAAATAAAGGCCAAGGGATTCCAGAGTGTTGGCTAGTGACTATACAACTAAATATTT
The DNA here is from genome assembly GCF_032118995.1 of Asterias amurensis. NCBI lineage: Eukaryota > Metazoa > Echinodermata > Asteroidea > Forcipulatida > Asteriidae > Asterias > Asterias amurensis. The sequence continues at coordinate 23,441,298 of NC_092650.1, read as the reverse complement.
ATAAAGCGCCTTTACATCAAGATCAAACGCTGTAAAGAGCAAAACCAATGGAACTATAAATACAACAATTTACATCTGATACAAGTGAGTTTTGTGATATTTTTTTTAACAAAGGCAAATAGTTATAATTTCTGATGCGTACTGGTAGGTTGTCCCATAACATTCACTATTGGCACTCGATTTAGTGTTCATGTGAACATACAAAAAATACTTGCGTCTCACCTTAATGTCAAAAATGAAACAGTTGTTTGTTGTACTTAATCCTATTACGGCCAGCAGGGCGGATGGTCCAAGTCCAAACAAGACTTTAAAGCAAAATACAGTTCTTGGATTCAACTGATCGGAGGATCGTCTCGACAAAAAAGACCACCGACTCTTCAAACATTACGTGGTGACCTTCATCAGATGACCATGAGCTGTAGTGACGTGTACATTCAAATCTGGTTGTCTGTGTTTGGCCTACGCCTTATTTGTATCCGACGGTGTATTATTATTGTGCTGCCCTTTGAGTCTGACGTATTATTTTTTGGACGTCAAAGTGGGTCGGCGGTCGGGGCTTGGCTTATTCTGTTTAAAGAGTGGTTCATGCTATAGCGCCCTCTCGCGGCGACAACCGTGTGCGCTTAAACAAAAACTAAGGTCTTATAACCAATACATATCTATCTGTGCTCCGAAAGTGTTAGATGTTTTTTGTAGCTATAAGTATTCTGCAGTCGGATGAATCGTTGGTTTGGACACAATTGGTGATTACTTTAAATAATATTGTTTAGCATTAAAACCTTGTATAAAGAGCAATGAAGAGCCGTTGGTTTGCAATGTCGTGAATTTTGTTGCATACCGTTAGGATGATGCCATAGTTGTGGATAATTTGTTACCGATCTAGGGAGTACTGTGGCGCTACAGCAGGCTCCCTCTGTAAAGCATGTGTATACCCAGGAACTTGGCACCAGGCCAAGGACGACCACACGCCTCGCTTGCCTCACAACAAAGACTACTGCTGCAATGACTACCGCTTATCTCACTGTTGGAAAGAAACCCCCCAGATCATTAGACATTTTATGCAACATGGTATGCAATAAAATTCACGACATCGCAAATAATATTCGCAGACGTGTGCGCACATATTCGCGAATTGTTTCACGACATTGCATACGTGTGCGCACATATTCGCGAATTGTTTCACGACATTGCATTCGTGTGCGCACATATTTGCGAATTGTTTCACGACATTGCATACGTATGCGCACACGTTTGCGATATGCGATGTCCCTTCAGGGCCACCATAATTAGGCCAACGAAGTCATAATTATATGCCTTAGTCTTGATTCTAAGTCTTCTTTGTGCCACAGTTATTAAAAAGGGTATAGGAGTGAAAATAATGCACTTGAAAAGGTCAAACTGAAGTTGTATTTTGTATTCATTTAGGGATATTTATCATAACAGGCGATAAATACACCATAAACAACAACAGATGTTTTGATACTTCTGCAGGGGTGGGAAGAATTAAGGCCACATTTAATGAAAGAGGATAAACATAAAAATAAAATAAAAATAAAAAAATATAAAAAATCCACACGATGACGTTTCAAGTTAAAATATTTCGCTGCAATGACGTGTTCTTCATCACAGAGTACGTGCAGTTGCAGATACACATACATCAAACGTGAACATCACAGGTCAACACATACGATGATTCTATTACCATAAACAACTTCGAAAACTAAAGCATTTCAACGAAAAATGATTTGATACAAACAATAGTGATCCTCATTTTGGGGCGCACTATAGTTATCATCCTCCAAGATGGCAAACTTTAGAAGCATGGCTTTTGCATAGTGCCCTTAAGAAGTCTTTAAGAAGTCTTTAAGAAGTCTTTAAGAAGTCTTTACGAGAGGCTTAGTAAGTAACGCGGTAGTAAAGCGATACGAATGCTTCGTGAATAACACGTAAGGGCTTACTAAAGTCTTACTAAAGTCTTACTAAAGTCTTACTTAGAGCCACGTAAGTGACCGATTTACGAGGGCTTCATGAATAAGGCCCCATTTCTCTAAGAACAAACTCTACAGTTGGGGCCTTATTCATGAAGCCCTCGTAAATTGGTCACTTACGTGGCTCTTTAGTAAGACTTTAGTAAGCCCTTACGTGTTATTCACGAAGTATTCTTATCGCTTTACTACTGCGATACTTACTAAACCTCTCGTAACGCCTTCTTTAGCGGGAACGCGCTTGAGCTGAACAGTCATGGATTTTGTTGTGTAATCCACTGAAGCGTGACCTCATTGTCCAACACGAGTATTTATACAGTGACTGGATGGTATCGTCAAACATGGAGCGCCAGACAAAAGTAAGGATGAGGCGAAGACCGGAAGGCGAATTTCTCGGTCAATTTCGGAAAAAAAACCAGCCAATTTAACCACCAAGCTATTCTATTTCGCGCAAAATCGAATGGTACTCAAAAGGGTCATTCGATTTCGTTTTCTGATTCGTCAAATGTAATGTTGCGTCATTCGAATTAACAAAATAATCATTCAATTTAACAATTCATCAAAGCAGCTTATTGATGGACACCAAATCACACCAAAAAGCAAATATCAGCAACAATAAGTCAGCTATCTTTCAAAGTAACAACCATTCTCCACAATAATCGCAAAGCAAGAGGCCTTCTCGGCTCTCTGCCAAGAACCACTTAACTTCTCGTAAACACTACACACTGAGAAACCCCCAATAAGCCAACTAATAATTAATCAAACTACTTTCTGTTGTCACCAAAACTTAATGGAGTTTCACATGGTATCAAAAAATACACAAATTCTTGTTAATTTCCTACCAAAACAATTTAAATGAGAATATGACATGAACTATTTTGTATCGCGGAGGGACTCATCCTGAGAGTGATACAGCACTAAGCCCGCGAAACGTTACGTTAAAGGGACGCTGTATGTAAAATGGTACACTTTGGAAACGTTGATTAAAGGGACGCTGTATGTAAATACCTCAAAGGCCGTTTCCCCACAGAAACACAAATCATGGCAAGTAAAATAACTGTATAGACAGAAACTATCCTAAACAACTTTAAAACCCCGCATAACCAAACAAGAGCAGAAACACCAACCAGACGAACTAAGTTAAAACCAAAACAGTAATACACAATACACAACTAAATTAAAATAAGAAAGTACAATAATAGTAGTAACAAATAACCATGACAACAAATAGTCATAATAAATACAAAATAAAATAAACGAATACAAAAATAATCAAATAAATAGAAACTAATATAGGTTTTCTCGGTCAATTTCGGAAAATGAGCAGCCAATTTAACCACCAAGCTATTCTATTTCGCGCAAAATCGAATGCTACTCAAAAGGGTCATTCGATTTCGTTTTGGGATTAGTCAAATGTAATGTTGCGTCATTCGAATTAACAAAATAATCATTCAATTTAACAATTCATCAAAGCAGCATTCAAATTCGCAGACGCTTCTTGAGGCGTTTGTGTCACGAAAAAGAATGACGCTACGCTAAATTGAACAGAGTGCTTAAGGAATTTGACTCGACCCAAAACGAAATTGAATGGCCGAATTCTGAATTTGAAACGCAGTAACAACTGGAAAAGCAAACCAGCTTTAATTCGAACGCATGCAAATTTAATTGACTGCTCATTTGCCGATTTGACCGAGAAAACCTATAATATAAATCAAGACAAATTTATTAAAAATAGATAAAAAATAGGTTGCACCTTCTCAAAAATGTCGCAATGCTTGAGAAAACTTCGCAAGGATTGTACAACATAATTCAAAGCTGTTGTCCTTCACATAAAAGCTCAATAATTTGCCAGAAAATGTTGGCCAGGAATGTTGAAAAAGGGCTAAAGAAAACGCTACGAAGCCGAAAACACCCCCACGTAGCATAAGTAAGGTCTTACGAACTCGATTGAAGTTACGAGTGCTTCGTGAATATGACGCAGCTCGCTAAGAACGAACTAGTAACACGTAGCGATTACTAAAGGCCTAAGAAGGCTTCATGAATAAGGCCCTTGGCAAGTAGATACACACACGGTGTTATCGCAAACCAAATATACAAGAAATGTCGTGCTCAGCAAATTTTGTGCTTAGCAGCTTTATGAAATTGTGCCCAACTGGTCTTTGGCAATTATCAAAGGTGATAGGTCTTTGTTGAGTGTATTCGTGAGTTCATATCGTGGGTATGCACAGACAACTTCGGTAGTGTGTGTACTGTGTACAGTACATGTACATTATACAGTACACTGACAATTCCAAAGGTTGGTCATACGGGTTAAACACGATCTTCTCATCCCGTTCCGACCCCCGTGGATCTTAAATAGCTCCGTGGTTTTAAACAAAGTCATTGCTGAAGCTAATGACTCCGAAAATACTCCACAAAAACGCAAGTCAAATTTGAGTAAATTTATTACAAAACACTACACTGTTGTGTTGGGCACATGGCCATTTTAAATATTGCGCGGTGCGTTTATTTTTAATTGTTTTTTTTAAGCCAGTGCCTTTAAAGGGAAGGTACACGTTTGGTAATTATTCAAAGCAAATATTAACTTAAAAACTGACTTGGTAACAAGCATTGGAGAGCTGTTGATAGTATAAAACATTGTGGGAAACGACTTCCTCTTAAAGGCAGTGGACACTATTGGTAATTACTCAAAATATTTATTAGCATAAAACCTTTCTTGGTGACGAGTAATGGGGAGAGGTTGATGGTTTAAAACATTGTGAGAAACGGCTCCCTCTGAAGTGCTATAGTTTTCGAAAAAGGAGTAATTTTCCACGAATTTGATTTCGAGACCTCAAGTTTAGAACACGAGGTCTCGAAATCAACCATCTAAACGCACAGAACTTAGTGTGGAAAGGGTGTTTTTTTCTTTCATTATTATCTCGCAAGTTCGATGACCGATTGAGCTCAAATTTTCACAGGTTTGTTATTTTATGCATATGTTGAGATACACCAACCCTGAAGGCTAGTCTTTGGCAATTACCAATAGTGTCCACTGGCTTTAAGTAATGTAGTTTTTGAGAAAGAGGTAATTTTTCAGACTTCTAGATAGATAGATTTCTAACTGAAAGCACACAAATTCGTCCAACAAGGGTATTTTTTCTTTCATAATTCTCGCAACGTCGATGACCAATTGAGCCCAAATTTCCACAGGTCTGTTATATTATGCTTACGGTGGGATACACCAAGTGAAAAGACTGGTCTTTGACAATTAGCAAACGTGTACAGGGCTTTAATTAGACGGCTTCGTAACGATAACTGCCTCCCAATCATTACTCATGAGGATTTTACTCCCGTCTTTCTTAGAGCACTCACTGCTGGCCATATGCTCTATCACCTCCTTATACTTGGTCGCTGATGCCGTCTTCTTGAATTCGCTCACTTGAAGACAGAAATCAAGCAAGAGATCCCCATCCTCAGATGTCTCGTCAAAGCATTTAGTGATCTCCATTTCAGAAGTGTGTCGACTCAGGGCGTAAGGGATGTTATGGCGATCGAACGAGCTAAGCATATCAGCTGAGCTAGGCTCACGCAGACCATGTTTCAACATGTCGGGCATACGAGACCTAAACTTCCACAAGCCACATTGGTCTGAAAGAGAAAACAATACATCCCGAGTACGAGATTTTGTATTCTGAAAAATCGTAAATTAACCTCCAGCAGATTTCAATCCTATCTCGAGTTAGGATGAGTAAACTCGTCCTACCTCAATAGGTTGGACAAAGGAGGGTCCCCGATTGCAGGTGTTTACACACTTGCGTGTAGTGTGTGGGGGTGTGTGTGTAAAAAAACCAAAATTAATATTCTTTATCCCCAATGCAAATTTAACATTTATTATTAATTCCTAAGTTGGGAAGAGTTTGGTGAAATCGACGGCTGTGTCAGAGAGCTGGGACCTTACATAAAACCCTGTACATGTATGTTGCACTGCAAGTAAGCAACTGGCTATTAAAGGCAGTGGACACTATTGGTAATTTCTCAAAACAATTGTTAGCATAAAACCTCACTTGGTAATGAGTAATGGGGAGCTGTTGATAGTATAAAACATTGTGAGAAATGGCTCCCTCTGAAGTGACACAGTTTTCGAGAAAGGAGTAATTTTCCACGAATTTGATTCCGAGACATCAGATTAAGAACTTGAGGTCTCGAAATCAACCATCTAAACGCACACAACTTCGTGTGATAAGGATGTTTTTTTACTTTCATTATTGTCTCGCAACTGCGATGACCGATTGAGCTCAAATTTTCACAGGTTTGTCATTTTATGCATAATGTGGAGATACACCAAGTGAGAATACTGGTCTTTGGATAGTGCTTCTTCTTTGTTATTACTGTGAGTACGAATTTAGTTAAAATACTATTTCCCATGACTTCTACAAGAGAATGCGCTTAAGAAACACAATTGAAGTTTGAGTGGTCATGGCAAGGTCGTGTGCCCACTGATTTTTTTTACAACATAGGCTGGTCCGCAGCTGTCTCAAAGGAAGTCCCGTTGCGTCTGAAGCTGACCGTTGCTGTTGTTCAATGTTTGCCAAAAAAAAAAAGCTACCGGTTCCAAGTCTGCGATCGCGGCTTTTAGTCAACTTTTTAAACTGTTCACTTATTGTATGTCACTTTCTTAATCTTTTGCAATTTTTACTGTCATGCGCCCTCGAACAGGCTGGTCCTGGAGAGAGCGCAATATAAGATCAATAAATTATTGTTATTATTATTGTTATTACCCCCATATCTAGTACATTATTGCCCGAAGAAGCGCCCTCTTGTTATGATTAACCTCAGTCACCAGTCTGAGCTAATCAGTGGGGCGTTTTTCTTGGCTGATGCAGTGGTACAACCGAGATCTCAGACTTGAAATCAAGTCTGGTGCCAATGTAGCTGCATTAATTCTTGTGTGTTTACCTGCTGAGAGAATCGAAATCATTATGCCACCAGGTTCCAGGAGATCGTACAGATACATCAAGGAACTGTCTATGTCCTCAACGTTGTACAGGGAGTGAATAGCGCTGATGAAATGAAACTTGGTTCCAAGTCCGTCACTATCTCTGTGTTGTTCAAGGGTTTGCTGTCGCCAATCAAACTTCACACCTTGTAGTTCGTGTCCCTTGGTTTGAACCAATGCCTTGTACTTCATGATTTGACCTTCATCTGGTTCAACTACACGATTAGTGATGATAGGATATTTCTTCAGTAGTGCGGTCAAAAATGGAAACTCCACTTCCCCTTTGAATACACAAAAATAGCATATTGCGCCGGTCAAATATAAGGACACTTATTATTTCTTGCAATTTTATTACATTTACCATTAAATTCAACATTAATGATGGACTGGTTACGATAAGATAACCACCTTGTGTGACTGATAGTATTCTATATGGATTTTGAGGCACTGTATGGTGAGGTATCAATATACTATTTGTTTTGCGGTATAAAACACCATGTGTATAATTATCCTCTTTCCAGGTCGATTATGTTTTTGAGAACTTGTCTTGTATGGCATGCTTTTATAATTGTACCACCACGGAGTAGATTTTCGGAATTCGGGGGGACTTCTCAATTCTGAAAGAACTTTCCTACTAGGGCCTACTTTAATAGGCGGAAGGCAGAAAAACGGCTGGGAATTTACGTTAGATTTGGATCGAGGGGATTTCTGAAACTTTCACTGCGCGGAGTGAGTTCTTGGTCTTATCGTTTCGACTTGCTTGCTCTAGTTATCGTCAGGGGATTTCTATGTTAAAATGTATAGTACGTGTACACGACATCAACACTTTGAAGGTCAATGGCCAAGTTTGACTATTTTCGAGTTTGTTGGTGCAATCGAACCCACGGGCATTAATTCAAGAAGGATGATAATCATACTTAAAAAAAAAATTAAAAAATGTCCAGTTTAAATTTATCTAGGTTTTGAGATTCAAAAGTTCAATTTGTTATCAAAGAAGATTGTTATTGCAGCGAATGATTTGAAACACTGCCTCACCAGATCCACTGCCTACTCCTAAGGCACGGAGCTCATTGTCTTGGTTTAAGTTTGGGAGATGAGGGACGATCTTGTCGAGTAGCACTGTCTTGGTCCAAGTGTCCTGATGTTCGTACTTGGCAGAGTACACAAGGAAAGTCTCAAACGCCTTAAAGCAGCGGTCCCGGTTGTCAAACAAACCCATCATGGGTTTCGAATCCGCCATAATGTCACACTTATACTCCCCGATGGAACTTGCCGTCAAAAGAAAATAAAAAAAATACTTGAAGTTGAAAGAAAGGCCAAGCAACACAAATCAATCCACACTGTGAACTGAAAAATTTTATAGTTTAAACGTTCCTTTGATGATGAGTTTTAACAGAGGAACTTCATCATTCAAATATCTTCAAGGATGACTAATAAAAAAAATGTTTTGTTCCTGATGACCGTTCAAGAAAAAATATTTGTCTATTGCGTTTCAAAATATAGTTTCTTAATCGATGAACCGAAATGATTACACATACGAGTACTACCATCATTATTGGATTTTAGCCATTGCATGGTGAGTTAGCAAAATTGGTCTGCGGTTACCATGTGTGTAAGTGGGATGGGAGAGGTTGATAGTATAACACAATGTGAGAAACGGCTCCCTCTGAAGGAACGTAGTTTTCGGGAAAGAATTAAATTTTCACGAATTTGATTTCGAGTTTGAAGTCCTAGTCGTGTGAGTTTGTACGTTTCGAACACGTTTTTTTTCTTTCATTTTTCCGGCAGTGTCGACCACGTGTTTTGCTGCTGGATGCAGCAAAACGATGGGGTCAGTTTGCAAGTCTTTTCCAGCGCTGGGCAGTAAACACTTCGAGCCGTCGTGCTTCGATATCCGGCATACACGACACATTTTGACATGAAGAGAAATATTCTTTTCTATATTACATGACGCCATGATACCACTTCCAGGTGACTTTGAACCTTGAACGTGTTACGCATAGGGCCCACACTCAACAGGGAATGGCTGAGGGATTCCCGAGTGTTGGCACTATTGCCACTCGATATTTTGTTCATGCGAACATAAAAAATACTTGCCTTGATGTCAAAAAATGATACAGACTGTTGTTTGTTGTACTCAAACTTATTACGGCCAGCAGGGCAGACGGTCCAGACAAGGTTTAAAAAGCAAAATACATGTCGTAGATTAAACTGATTGGAGGATCGTCTCGAGCAAACAGACCACCGACTCTTCAAACATGTCTATCCGGTATACGTGGTGACCTTCAGATGCCCCCATGAGCCGTTGTGACGTGTACATTCAGATCTGATTACATTGGTTATTTTTTATGATGGTATGTTATTATTGTGCTGCCCTATGAGTCTGACATATTATTTTATGGACGTCAAAGTGGGTCGGGGGGGGGGGGGGCTTGGCTTATTGTGTTTTAAGAGTGGTTCAGAGCCGTATATTGGGAGAGTTGCGACAACTCGCGATTAGAAGCCATTTTGTATCCTTAGTGACGGTAAACAACGTAGTGACGGTAAACATAATATCAAACTGTTGAAACGTATACATAGTATATAAGCAAAAGGAATCTATGAGTCTCCAGTTCAGGTCTTTTTCAGTCGCTGAGTATACTTTAAAACATTTTATCAGAGTTAAACTAGTTTGTTATGACAAATCCCTTGTGCCCCTTCATTTTCCATTTTTCTTTCGTTTTTGATTTGTTTGGTCTTTACACAGGCTTGTCAAATGGTGTGTGCTACAACTGTAAGACAACCGGTCACTGGGCCAGAGAATGCCCCTTCGCTTACGGCTCCCTTCACCAGTCCCCACGGGTCAAGCCAAGAGCTCAGGCCACACCTTTCATCGGCTACAACAACTTGTAACGAACAAGCAGATTTCGTCAGTAGGCTTATTGATTTGGACGACTGGGAAATAAAGCCCAGCATTTTTCAAACAATTAATGATGCATGGGAACCATTTACAGTAGATTGTTTTGCTTGCTTTTACAATTCCAAGTTGCCCCGTTTCTTCTCAAGGTTTTGAAAACCCAGGGTCATTCGCGGTGGATGCTTTTGCACAGAACTGGGCAAACAAAATTGTTTGTTATCACTCTAAATTACAAGGATTTAAATTTAAATCCACAGGATTAAATTTTAAATCTTTCAAGGATTGTCGTTAGGGACCAATCAGCGTGGATTTAAAATTAATCTTTCAAAAGATTAAAGCAATTAGTCTTTGGAGGATTAATTTAATCAATACCAGTGGATTTATTTTTTCAAATCTTTACAGATTTAACCTTCACCCGTTGAATGATTCAAACCTAGATGCTAGCAATCTTTTCGGATTCATTTCTAATTTACCTTGGGATTAAAACATTAAACACGATTTCTGAACCAGCAGGAAAAACAAAACAAAGTAAAAACAACAGTTTTAAAATATTTGCCTTCAAATTTTTATTTTCAAATATACAAGTTAAATAATACACATAGTTTCGACAATAAACCTCGACATACATTTGACCTATGTTGTCCATACATAGAAAAGTTCTATTTTGTAGCTACATGTTTATCACTCAAGGGTTAAATCTGCAATTTCATTCAAATATTCTAAGAAGATTCGAGTGGTTGTTAACCAGTTGTTTACAGCCTCTAGGCACATTTGAGAGATTTAATTTTAAAACAAAACAATTTGTTTGTTTCCTAGATGGACAGTCTAGTTACGACACTAGCTTTATTTCAAATAACTTGTTTAAAAAAAAAGATATTGCCACAAACAATTTGTTAAATGCTTTTGAATTAACTGATGCACTACCTTTCTCCTACAAATTATTTATTTTAAGCAAAACTGTATGCTGTATCCAAGGGAATGCCACCTCAAATTAGATTTGTGAATTATGTTTGATATCAGTTGGATAACCGGATTTCATTGCAGCAAGGATCTCCAAAGTTGTTGGTTTTTCAGACTGACCCACACTCAAAAACGGATTTTAAGAACTTATCAAAAGTTTCAACTACTGACGACCCCCCACTAACTGGTATGCAATCCATACAAAAGACAAACTGCTTCAGCTTTCTCTCAGGGAAGTTGTTCAGGTTGCTGTATCTCTTTAGATGTCAAGTTTGTAATTGCTTCATCGATGTGTGTGCTACTCCCCTCCTGTATTTGAAAAAAAACATGCTCGTGATAATGAAATGTTTTTTCTTGACCGGTTTGGAAAAAGGGGTGGGCTGTTTAAGTCCCAAAGAAACGTCTTTGAAGAATTCTGTCCCTGGTCGACATAACCATGATCCAAAAACATGTATGTATAATACAACAAACACAAAAGTGACCCTTGGCCTGTATGTGAATGTGACCTTGATATAGGTAAATCCGCATGTTTATGTGACAAGATTCAATACTTTCAAATTACTCAGCTATTATAGGGGCCCCTCAAACGTGGATATGTGATTGTTTTTCAAATAATATTATTATAAACTCACTCCTTGTTTATAGCAAAAGCAATTGCGTCAAAGAAATCAAGTTCTAAATAAATGTGAGTTCTTTCTGATAGAGCTGATTTAAATAACATTGTGGCTTAAAGTGGAATTAGTAGGCCCAGGTTTCACAAAGAGCTAAGTTTGATTTTAGCTGCAAATCAATCGCAGTTGCTAAGTAAAGTGTGATGTCACAATACAAATTAGCATGGTAATAATGACAATTTGTCTTGCAATGAATGTTATTGCTTAGTGAAATGGACCACTGTTACATTTCAGTAACATAATTTTAAACAACCTCCATCTATAGGGGAAATAGTACTTACCAGTTTGTTCTGAATAATGTTCTGAACCTCAACAGCTACAATTGAAACCTCTTGACTTCTACACTGGATGAAGGAAACTGTAAACAGCAAACACTAAGGAACAAAGGTCACCTGAAACATGAAAACATCCAGACGACTGTTAGTGTTAACAAACCCTCCACATCATTACCATGGAAAATGGTAGCATTAACTAAATGTAAAGTATATGTCACTGTAATTTACGGTTGTTTTTCTGTTGACCAGCACACAATCGTTGAATATAAAAAACATGTCAGTCTCTATTTTCTAGTTTATGTTATTGAGGCTCTTGCAATAGGGCTCAGGTGGCCATATGCAAACAAACCACTCGTTTTTAAAAACAGTTTTGTATTAAATTATATCTCCCACCATATCGTAAAAAGTATTACTTTCCTTAGCAACCATGCCAACAAATGCAAAATTTTAATTGTATCTTAATTGTATTACATGGGAATAATATATCTCAACGAAAAAACACAAGACGTGCTTACCAGCTTGATCTGACTATTACTTATGTTGGAATTTGCATCAGATACAATTGAAATCTCTTGACTTTGCCTGAATGAAGAAAACTGTAAACAGCGACCAGAAGGAAGACAGGTCACCTGAAAAATGGAAACATTCAGACGATAAAAATTAAGAAAACCTCACATTATTAGAAAGAGTTTTAGTAGTAGCCTATGGAACTTCAAACAAAGCTTTAACTAGAGACAATTTGGTCCAACAAAATTGTGTCATGTTTTGTTTTTTTCGACTCGCAAAAAATCTGTGCATTATATTTTCCAGGATTTAAGACTACATTTTCTTAAATTATTTATTCTGCAAAACAATACCACTATGGGTTCACTCAAGATATGTTATTAAAAAGAAACATGATTCTCTAACTAATTTAAATTTGCTAGCCTATCGAAATCGTTCTTTCTTTATTTTTAGAGCACAGAGTCTAAATTAGACACGTTTCTATTGTAAAATATTGCCCTATCTACATATATTAATTATCATGTTGGGTGACCAACAAAAGCAACACCAAACAGTAATTTAAAACACTTCCGTTCGTGAACTGTAGAGAGAGTATATGCAACGGGGAGCTGAAATCTGGTCCGCCGTCGTCGCTGGGAAAAAATGAACTTGGTGGGGGAAACTGAGTGAAAATCGGTCTTAAATTCACTCTTTTCCTCTTCAAGTTCGTTGTCTCTGTCTATGCGGAGTGTGGTCATGGCCATGGACATGATAACGTTTCTACATGGAATGGTTAATGTTTGGTTTATTTAGTTAACAACGATGTTCACACTGACTTTAATACAACACCAAAATATACGTGGACGTTGTATAAAATGTATAACATTAACATAATTTCGTCGAGATATAATTTTTACCACAGGTCATGATCGTCGTGTAAACAATCATTGCAAAAACCTATCCATATCCTATCCGATATACTACGTCCTACATAAGATTGGATTCACCTACCTCATGAAATAATATTGAAGTTTTGCCTCCTTACTGCCGACTGTTCTGACCGAAGAAACTTGTGTGACTATGAATGACTGACCATCGTTCACGTACGTTTACATTTGTAATTGAACGTGCGCGTTTAGCATGCAGCGCACATACACACACAGTCGGTTTATTTTAATGGCTGCCGACAAAGTTTTGAGTTGTACGTTCGTGCAATACGTCACGAAATCGCGTCACGCTGATTGGTCCACTGTCCATAAAGTTGGCGTCCTTTTTTAATCGTTCGGAGGATTGAAAAACAAAATAGACTCTGCGGATAATTGTTGATTTATTAAATCGATTTGGACTAAAAATAAATCTTTAGGATTTATTTTTATTTTAATCCTATAAAAGATTTAAATTTAAATCTCTGTAATTTAGAGTGATAGTTCCTCCAGTAGTATTGATTCCAGCAGTCCTAAAACATTTACATTTATGCAACGGTAAAGGAGCTTTAGTTTTTCCCTGGTGGCCATCTTCATCTTTTTGGCCATTACTTTGGTCTTGTTATAGAACTTGGATGAAAGGATTTATCACATTTGAAGGATCTAGTGCACTGCAGTTGGGAAGAAATAAGAATTCTCTTTTGGGTTCAAATAAGTTAAAGAGCCTTGTATGTGTAGCTTATATTGATTGTACCAACTAAAGCTATATATATATTTCTCCCCCATGTGTACCCGATCATTTGCAGCTTAGGCCTTTTGGTCAGATTTCCCTACCAGCATGGAGGAGTCCAAGATGTACATATTTTTTGAAGTTCCTTTTGCCAAGGCGAACGTCCCCATAACTGGTTACTTATACAAGTGTAGGTAATTCTTAGCTTGGCTTAAGGTACAAAATATTCCACTCTTATTTCCCATTAAAGTACATGCTATAGCCGCATTCATCGTTCATAAAAGTAAGTTCGCAAATTCTGACAGTTCCAATAGTATCAATTGCAGCTGCCATAAAATGGCTTCACTCAATAGTAAACATCACACCCAATCCCTTGGACTCACCAGTAATGCAACAACTATAGTTATATTAGTAAAAGAAGAAAGTTACACAAACCACCCGTGCAAAAAGAGCCCCTTCCATTCAGTCTAGTCAATACGATAATCGATAGATTTGGACAATCTGATTGCAGTCTGATCGACTTAAGGACGGCATGCTATGTCTCCCTTAAATTTACGCTTTTTTCAATTATTACAAGTAACGGTATTTAATAGTAGAGTTATGTAGATGTATAAGTTCAATTTCATTTTCCGTTAGGAGACGGTTAAAGAGAAATAAGAAAAGTTTGAGTTTATACTATTAACACCGGTCATTAGTGAATATGACTTTGATTTGAGATTGTTATGGATGGAAATTCCTCAAAGTAATGGAGGTTTAAGCGATGTTGCGAGTTATGTTTACTGATAAACTGTACTCAATATGTTAGTTTCCAGACCGATGTCTGAAGAGCCGAAAGGGCTGTTTTCCTTTGAGGAAATCGGTAAGAAAAAGAGAAAATTGGTTTGAAGAGATTGTCAAGATTGTTGTATTGTGTTGAAAACGAAAAGTGCTTTTTGTTAAACAAAAGAAACATAGAAGTTGTACTCAGCGGCCGAATCCCGGCCTTATTCCCATGTTTTTCAATAAATTCGTAGAATATACTTGACTGCTTATCTGTGTGCTTATTTTGGTTGTTCATAAGGGTAAAACTGTTTTTCATGCGTATGAGCGTAGAGAAAGAGCATGAAATTGGTACATCAGCGTAGCCATAAGGCGTCACGTGACATTACCTCTTGGATATTCATGTTTGCAAGATTTGCCTGGTGCCCTGACTTCTCACGTCCAACAAGAGAAGAATTATCAAAACATGGCGGCGCCCAGGAACATGTCACGTTAAATGTAATTTTTGTACACGATTTTTTGGACCAATTTTCAAATCATCACATCTGGACAAAGTCCTGTTATGTGTCATAGTAATTCCACAAATGTAAGGAAGAAAATGAGGTATGTTGGAGTACTATAGGACTTTTTTAAATGGGAGAAATTTGCAATCAAACTACCACGCATTTTGTGACCTTTGAAAACTTAGCGCTTAAGACATGTATCGAAGATGGGCTGTAATGGTGACGTGATGAGACCGATGTTAAGGTGGGCTACGTAGGTAGGTCCATGCATGTTCTTTGGACTTTGAATGAACACAAAATAATTTAATAAAATATTAATAAAGCTTGTTGATGATTTAATCATGACCGGGTCATGATTAAATCATCAAGCATGTCAAGCCCAACAAGCTGTAGGCTACAATTTGAGTATTGTATAGGCTAGATTTATTTGTGATTGGTGGTAGAAACTAAGAAAGAAACATAGGCCTATTCATTCAATTCTATATAATTCCTCAACATTTTTTAGAGATGACAGATATTGATATTATATTCAGAATAATATAATATCAATATTCTGATAATGATACTGCTCATTAATTAGCTCATAGTCATAGTTATGACTGACTTTCAGAGCAGAGTGTTTGGTAATGGTTTCCAAGGCAAAAGATAATTCATAAATACCTCAATCAGTTTCGCTATTGTATTCCTGTTGTGGTGGAGAGCGCGTCACGGGGGGTGAGGGTGTTTAAAGTTAATGAGTGATAAAGACCAGCTGAGGCTGTTTATAACCGGTTGTTTTCGGATATGTTTAGATGCATAATATGCGCTGGTCTTGGTGCTAGAGGTTTCTCGTTACGGGCGATGTTGGTGAGTTGGGTGTGAAAGCAAACCAAGAAACGTCTTGCACCAAGACTAACTACGCACACACCACACAATGCGTCCGAAAACTGTCTCAGTCATTAAAATGCAACACATGTCAGGTCATCAAATAAGCTACGTAAAAGAGGAAACAAGGGCTGAACGACCACGACCCTGCCTGTTTTAAAACGCCTTTTTAAGAACTTGTAACCACTCATTTATTCCCTTAGTTTTTGTCTGCTTTATCTTTCAGATAATTTCTTGTGCATCAACATGCTTCATGACAGCACTCATATTGGAAGCAGTTATTCTCCCAGTTTTGTGTTCACTCCAAAGATGTGATCTGTACTGTTGTTTTGTGGACTCGACCAACCACATCCTACTTCTTTTGCTGCAGGAGAGCTCATTGACCATCTTCTGAATTGACTAAAGGCTGTGTGTGTGTGTCTTCACGCTCTTGAGGCCATTTTTGACTGATGACACGTAAATTGGCGATGAAGAGATAAATGTTAATTGTAGAGTGAACTGTGACACAAGCGTTCTGTCGGCTGTTGGGCTTTGAAAACAACTAAAGGTATCGCAAGTGCTTCTTAATATGCCTGTGCGTGGCATCCTTCGGTTGTAGGCTACAATTCTCAGAGTTAAGTAGAAGTGTACAATACAATACAAACAATAACACTGTCCAAACGTCCATTTCCACTGTCTTGAAGAGTTTAAAGCTTCATTTATTTTGGTCACTTAAATCATACAATAATACTTCATAATGCAAAGATTTAAATAATACCAAGGGTTGCAAAGATCTAGAGGGTTGTAGTTAACCGCCTCAGTACAGTCAACATGAACAATACCTAAACCTAATTGAGTGAAGTGTTTTTAAGGGGCCATGAAAATACCAAGTGTGTTATAAAGTTAATATTACCAATTTAAATATTTGGAGAAAACAAATTAAGGATGGAAATTGTAAATAAAAAATTGTTTGTAAACAAATATATGGAACAAAAAGTGTGACAGGTTTGGATTTATTTCTAGCAAGAGTTAAATTATGTGTAGCCACAGTTATCAATGAAACCTTTAAACTCTTACCATAAAATGGGTCAAATAATTACAGATGCTGGTTAGATTGTGACCAACTGAACAATTGTTTTCACACTAACCCCGGGAGTTAAATTCACAACATGCATGATTAAGCATTCACAAACTAGAATTTGTCACAGGTTTTATACATAGCTGCAGTTTGATAGACTTTTATCACGGCGCAGTCATCTTTAGATTCCATTCCAACCTGTGGGTGTAGCAGATAGTCTGACCCCTCTTCTAGAGTCTTTTTGTGAACAAGGACTCTGACATGCATGACGTGTTGGCCAAATTTGGCTGCAGCTTAATTAACATCAATTGTTTTAATGTTGGCTTTGTGAAGTCATGAGACAGCTTAATACATACAAGTTGCCTTTGGCAGTACTGAACCCATTATTAGTGGGCCCTGAACCACCTGACCACAGTGCCAGTCTACTTACTTGTTAATTTAAATCCAGATTTTGAAGATGCAGAGTTTGCAGAGAATCACATTTAAGTGCTCACAATACTTCTTCTTTGATGGCAAGGCTTGAAATGACTTTTGACCCACTTAAACTGCAAAATGAGACCTATCAGTATATAAGTTTAGAATCAGGTTTAACAGATGTACAAAATATAGCCTATTATTACAGAACATAAAAGCGAGTTACTGTATAAATAGTCCTCTCAATATGGCTCTTTATTAGTCTATCATAACCAAAAATGTATTAATTGGGATAGTTGCCCCCAAAATAATAAAGTTAAATGGTAACAATTTACAAGTAAAACCAAAAGGATTTATTTTTTGAGGATGCCCAATGCAGAATCTATTTTTTTTTATTGAATAAATCAAACTTATTTGAAAACAAAAAATTAAAAAAATTATATTCTTTTTTTCAAATTCCTATCTTAAAAGGGTTTCGCTCATGTGACCTAGTCCTTGCTTTTCGAATTGCAAACCTACAAAAACTCCTAGTCTCATATCATATGATAAAATTATAGACAACATAATTAAGATAAACATACTATTACTACAGTACCAGTAGGGTCTAACAATAAAGCTTACAACTTGATGCTTTATGGTACAGTGTACTAAAGAATCATTTTTGTAATACATGCACAAAACAAAGCACAAAGTATGTAATTATATTATGCACAGAATCATGTTCGTACAATACGTGTACATCAAACTTGTATAAACCGAACCCTTGATAAAACAATGTTTGTGATAGGACTACTTCTAAGTTCTAGAAACTAGAAACTAGAAGTATGCTAGGACCTACACCAGAACCTTGTCGCACTTGTCATGTCATGATCTACGGTATAACCACTGGAGGTAGAACTAGATTTATATCAATAAATATAAGTACAAACCACAATTACTTAGTCACTTTTGGTCACTTTAATTTTGAACCATATCAGTGGTAGACCTAAAAAGTTGATGGTGTGAGAAATAAGGAAAAAGTATCATCTGCCACATAAAGTTTTAAAATGTACAATTACCATGTATGATTGAAAGCTATTCTATTTACGTCCACGTCATTGCTGATTAGTGGCATACAATTACAAATACAATCGAATCAAGACAATGTAACCATTGATGGGCTTTATCCATAGAGCTATATCTAGACTCTAGTCTAGACCAGGAATAAGAAATGATTGTATTTTTGTAAAACAGTCATGACAGTCCTCGATCATCATGACCTTGGCAATGTTCCTCTGTTTTGTAACAGAAAAAAATGTCTTACTTTTGTCATGGAGGTCCTCCATGCTTTTGTCGAAGTATTTCTCAGCACAAATCGGAGTCACTGGTGGAAAGTTTTCGTTGTTATTTCCGATCCCTCAAGGGTGACTGATGGTTGCGGGAGGGTCACTGATCTGTGTTGCAACTTCTCGTCCTTGACCTTGTCAATGTCAGTCCGACGCCCTACAGACGTAGACGGGCAAACCTAAAAATAGTAATTGTATCGCGAAAAAAGGTCGCCTTTGGAGTTTGTCTTTAACTACTGTGTCTTGGCACATTCACTTTAGCTAAAGATGACCTTAATTCGTCTATGCCAGAACTATTTATTCTATCAAGCAGCTCTTTCTCGGTTACTCGTGCCACATCCATTTTGCAAACCGATCGATCGTGTACGAACGTTGAACGTTGTTTACTTTTTGAGCGAGGTGCCAAATTTTTCCCACAGTCCTTTGCGCGCATATGCGCAGTTGTTCAAAATTGGTCTATGGTTGCGGTATGAATAATGACGTCACACGCGCGTGACTCTACTGCACGCGTTTGCAAGCTCCTGCTTCTTAGAAGTCAAGTCTAATGTACGACTGCATCAAAATGTTCATGCACTGAAACTTAAAACTACCAACAAACTTTTCGCAGCTTACTTAAATTCAGTCAAATTATTACCTAGTAAAAGTGTGAACAAGTTATCAATAGTTATTCTCATAATACAGTTTGTAAGTTGTCTTGCTTATTATTATTATAAATATTAACTACACACTCGGTTTTAAAGTTTTTTTCATCTTGACTTCGATAATATTATTACCGAAACTAGCAATTGTTCCTGTAATAAGAAAGTTCACCATCTGAATTTGAATGACAGACGTATAATGGCTCTACAGCTGGTCTCCCCTAAAAAAAGCTTGATCTTTGGCTTGGGCTTATTATACTCTCGCTTAGATGCAGGCGGGTGGGGAGGGTTATAATCCAACAAGTTGAATTAAATAACTTACGGCTTACAACGGTTTGCTTTATGACAACATCAGAATAAACAACAATGTCCATCAGCTTCAACTTCCCAGAAAGTATTCATAGATACATTCAAATAAGTGTTACGTCACTGTGGCCACGACCAACATGTTACTAGAAAACCGGAACTTATCAGAAAGGGTCTCCAAGGAAAATATGAGGACAACGTCAACAAGTACCTGTTAAGGGTGGCTGGGGTCTTATAAAAATTTCTTACAAGTGCTGCTTTAAAGACACACTTGGCACTATCGGTTATTACTAAAAAAATAATTGTTAGCTAATAGTTTAATAATGCTATGTCAGATTTTGGGCCCCAAACATTAAAATGAGTGAATGGTATTTCAAAGAGTATCACCCGCTCTAACGAATGCTTTTTTTTTAACTTTTACTTTTAATGGTCAGGAACCATGATACAAATTTAAAACGTTTCTTATAAAACACATAAGAATTGGTCACGTGATATATTGTTGCAGGGATCCCGACAAAAACTAATTTTAAGCACTTTCTTTCACTGCTACTAATAATTGGCGGACTTTTCCGAGCAATGGCTCAAATGAAAGATTGTAACTTTCTCAACCCCATCAAAATACCATCAAAATTTGGGGGTCAAATCGGCCAAACATATGACATAGCATCTTTAACGAGCAGTGGAGAGCTGTTAATAGTACAAAACATAGTGAGAAACGGCTCCCTCGTATGTTGTTTTTGAGAAAGAGGTAATTTCTTACTCAAATTAACAAAGAAACTTCACCTGAGATCTTTTATAATGCATTTTTTTACGTACAAATATCTCTTTTCAAAATATGAGTTGCACCGATTTGTTTCATACAAAACGACAGATATGCTCTTCATTTCAATGTACTGCTACATTATTTCTGTCAATACTGTTCAGATAAGGCCGAAAAAGACTGAATTTCAGAAGCCCTATGGACTAATTAATATTCAAATTGAGGTCACGCTTGAAAAACGATGCTTATCAGTGCAGATAAATCACAAAGGAAACGAGTGTACTGCGGGTAGACTGCTACATTAAGTACGTACTTTGGCCCAAGTCACATAGTCTTGCAATCCATAAGCGTGATATATTTCTTTCTCGGAAAACTACGTTACTTCAGAGGGGCCGTTTCTGCAATGTTTTATACAATCAACCTAGCTCTGCATTGCTCATTTCCAGGTACGCTTTTATGCTAACAAATATTTTGATTAATTACTAATGTACCTAATTGTTTTCCTTCAAATCTCTCTAATATTCATAGTAGGGACTTCTTCTTCGAGCACTAAGAACACATCTGTGTTTAGTAATTATAATAAAAAGTGAATAAAAAAAACCAAAGGAACACCACTCACCTCCGCATAGTTTTAGTTCAGTCACGCAGCCAGAGCTTGAAACAAATGTGAACGCTTTAGTTTGCTTGTTATTGACATAGTGTGCGTTCGTTTAGCTTCCCTGGATCATCCCCAGTCTGTCTCAGTGCGTTCGAATAGCTTTTGACATCTCCAGGGGCTCAACCAGGTCAGCCCCAAGTGCCTTGCTTGTGGAGTTGGTCACTTGGGGGCTGGCCTCGGGTGAACGACGTCACTATATTAGTGGTCGTTCGTTTAGCTCAAGTCAGGGGGTTACCCGGGTGAGCACCGCAGGGTAGACCCAGGGAAGCTAAACGAACGCACCCAATGTTGTGCTGGCAGCGACGAACAATAAAAATAATGGCTGCCGCGGTCTCTAAAACGGCCCCTGTCTCACACGCAATACATTGCAATACTAAAAAATACTGTTACGAATACTACAACGTCACGAAACCACTTTGCATCACTAAACTCTGTGTTTTGTTGTTGACCAAGAGAATATAAATAATTTAAATCTAAAACAGATATATCCATTCCATATTTACCATACTATAATTACCTGTTTATAAAGAACATCAAACTTTGATTGGAACTACTAATTGTCGAATGGACACAAATTGGTGTACAATTGGCTGGCCCAGAGCCGTATATTGGGGAGTTATACGATTATGTGCGATGAGAACCCATTTTGTTCCCCAAAACGAACACGGCGTGCCAGACTAGTGTGCCCGTAAGGCGAATAGCGGACCCTCGTCGCCAAGAGCCCGAGGTAAGCGGAAATCCCACAGAACCCGAAGGGATCGGGCCCGGCCCTCTCAATGCCGGGGTGGGAGACGTTTAGGACGGCCGCACATGCCGCAAACGTCGGGGTCACAGGTGATGACAGGAAAATCTCCAAGTACAACATTTTTTGGGACTAAGACATTTTTCGAGTCCGGTCGAGAGGCACCTGTCCCATAAGATAGCGTCCGCAGCTTACGGATTGGGGGCGCCCACTTACCCCTCCCCATGTGCCCGTTGGGTTTTGCTGCATTTAGTGATTTAGTGACAAAATGGCGTCCAACAACCACGTGACCAAAGAAAACTGGTCCCTCCATGTCGCAACTCTCTCAATACACAGCACTGGGCTGATTTTAACACAGGTACAACACTTTCTTTACAAAACCACACAGTGCTGTTAAACCTTTTGATAGTATAGGTTTTCTCGGTCAAATTCGGCAAGTGAGCAGTCAATTTCATTTTCATGCGTTCGAATTAAAACTGTTTTGCCTCTCCAGTTGTTACTGCGTTTCAAATTCAGAATTCGGCCGTTCAATTTCGTTTTGAGTTGAGTCAAATTCCGTTAGCACTCTGTTAAAGTTAGCGTATCGTCATTCTTTTTCGAGCCACACACGCCTCAAGAAGCGTCTGTGAATTTGAATGCTGTTTTGATGAATTGTTAAATTGAATGATTATTTTGTTGAATCGAATAACATAAAAGTACATTTGACTAGTCTTAAAACGAAATCGAATGATCCTTTTCAGTAACATTCAATTTCGTGCCAAATAGAATAAGCTGGTGGTTTAACTGGCTGCTCATTTTCCGAAATTGACCGAGAAAACCTATATTATGTTAGATTAGATTTATGTCTGGTAAAATGACTTGCTTATAGTCATAATGGACAGCTTAACATTTGAATTCCTCAGTCTATAGAGACAGTTACCGTTGTTATGTTAAATGGTTCGGGCAAGCTTTTGTGTAGCAACCTCTAGATGAGCAAATCCTTGTACCATTGTTCCATACAAATTCATTCAGATTTGTGCTTGGGTGTTCACCGTCTCTAACATATCTAACACGCAAAAGCTTGCCCCTGTATTAACTGGCTTAATAGTATGAGGAAATCAAATTTAAGAGGTAACTTGTATTCAAGCACGTCACTGTACCAGACAATATTAAAATCTAGCAAGCAAATTTATTATTCTATAGATTGTTAGGCCAAATAAAAAAAAATACCAGTTGATCGTCCGGATTTTTCAAAAGAGAGGAGGATGAGGGCCTTACTATTTACTATTTACTATTTTTTTTTCAAGATGGCCGCTAAGTATTTCAAATCAAACAGGCCACCAATTCTTCAGTTTGAATCAACCGCAAACAGGGTCGGATAACACTCAAAAGATTTGCTGGGAGACATTCACTAATATTGTTTTATGAAACATACGGTTACAAGTGTTCGAGGGCATCAAGTTAGATTCGGGAAAAGCTCCTAGGCCAGTCCTTTTGAAAAGATGGATTTTTTTCAAAAATCGAAAAAACAAAAGTTAATAATTTTTTTTTTTTTTTTGGGGGGGGGGGGGGGCCTTAGCTCCACACTATAGTGAACTCCATAATAACCAATGTAGAGATTGAACGGCATCGGCTGGATCATCTTGATTTAGATAACATAACAAGTCATTTCTGAAACAAATGGCAACATAAAATCTTATAAAACAAATTGCAATTATTATTAGTTTAAAATCAAGAATGTGGTTTTGTTGTTGGAGGATTTCAGTTTTTTGAGGGGTAGACTGGGCAATTACTTATCAGATGGACTCTCGTAAAGCGAAAACACTGTAAATCGCCAACGACCCACATGAGAGAAGAAAAGGATGGAAATTGCAGTTGAGATATGAGAGGAAAACCCAAGACAATTATCACAGGAAAAACCCACAGAGTCTCAGGTAGGGACTGAAATGAAAACCCAAACCCAATAGTGCCAACGGAGAAGAGAGAAAACCCAAGATAATTATCATAGGAGAAAACCCACACAGCAGGTAAGGTCTCAAAAGTGAAAACCCAATCTACATAGTGCCAACGGAGAAAAAAACAACGGGAGTTTCAGTTTTAGATGAGGGTGGAAAACCCAAGATAATTATCACAGGAAAAACCCGCAGTATGTCAGGTAAGGACTCAAAAGTGAAAACCCAATCTACATAGTGTCAACTGAGAAATCAACAATGGGAGTTTCAGTTTTAGATGTGGGTGGAAAACCCAAGAAAATTATCACAGGAAAAAAACACACAGTCGGGAAGGTCTCAAAAGTGAAAACCCAATCTACATAGTGTCAACTGAGAAATCAACAATGGGAGTTTCAGTTTTAGATGTGGGTGGAAAACCCAAGATAATTATCACAGGAAAAAAACACACAGTCGGGAAGGTCTCAAAAGTGAAAACCCAATCTACATAGTGTCAACTGAGAAATCAACAATGGGAGTTTCAGTTTTAGACGTGGGTGGAAAACCCCAAATAATTATCACAGAAAAAACACACACAGTCAGGAGGGACTAAAAATAAACCAATCCAAGGGCACTGAAGGGAGTTTTAGCTTTAGATGTTTTAGTTGGAGGAAACCCCAATATAAATATATCACAGGAAAAAAACACAGTCGGGAAAAACTACACGGTCAGGAGGGACTGAAAAACCAATCCACATTGTGCCAAAGGCGAAATGACACTTCATTTCAATTTAATTCAATATACATTATTTCCACAAAACATTTCCACATTATTATAGTAGTAGGCTGGTGGTTAAATTGGCTGCTCATTTTCCAAAAATGACCGAGAAAACCTATACATACAGGTATATATAAATTATAATAAACTGGCGGAAAATGCGTGGAGGCAAGGCCCAAAATTAGCCAGGTAGCTTGTAGCGGCTTGCCTTAACATAACAAAATAGAAGGGAGTTTTAGTTGTATAATGTTTAGAGAAAAACCCAGCAATATTCCAGAGAAAATACATGCATTTTAGGAAGGGAATGGACACACAATCCACATAGTGCCCAGACGTGATTAGAACATGGGCCCTAGAGGTTGAAGGCAAGGAAAGTTTCCACACCGATAACCCGACTACAAATTCTTACCTTTACGTGTGCCTCGCTTTGCCGTTTTTGGAGCTGTAAAAGAGCCATAATAGATTGATCATAAACGCCCGTACAGTTAAAACAAATTAAATACAAAATTGTTCTTTCATTGACAAATGAAGTATAGTGCGAACAAAATGTTTTACCATACCAAACACCATGGACGCACAACTTGCGTTATGTATCAGAACACAATGGATTTATCGATAGAATGACTTGACGGCTTCAAGAACTGATGGTTCCAATTTATCAGTAAGTACATGGATGCATATTCATCTCCTTAAAAAAGGTTCACATTTTGGAACCAAAAATGCCCCCTTTTAGCTATGTCAAATGGTCGTCAGGTGCAGAAATAGTTGTGCACGCGAAACTCGTTGGTGAAATTAAATATGACCGTTCAGCTCCTTAAAAGAGTACATTTGTTTTGACCTGACCCCCTCCCCCTCCTTAGCTATTTGAAACGGCCTAACTGTGATATAAAGGACCTTGACTTCCACCAGCCGATTTTACGAAACGCTAGGATTGATCCTATATTTCCAGTTAGGACGAGTAACTCATCCTAACTTAGGATGGGTATGTCCAACGTCCATGGTTACGGAACTTAACTCACCTTTAGTCCCAGCTTAGATACAAGGATTCTCACTAAACCTAAAATCAGATACACTTCATCATCCAAAGGTTTTTATCAGCAGTACCAAACCTTTGGAACACTCTTCCTTATCAAATACGTCATGCTAGTTCATTTCCGATTTCAAAATATCACTAAAAACACACCTTTCCAAACTTATTTTGCTTCTTAGGCTATTTATTTATTTCTCATTGCTTTGTAAATGTATTGTTAATATTTAAATGCTTGTTATTCTGTTGTAAAGCGTTGTGGTACCTTTTTTGTGTAAGAACGCTATATTAAATGCTTAGATTATTATTATTATATATTATCATTATTATTAATCCTAAATTGGAAAGAGTTTGGGAAAAATAATAGGCAGGGCATCGTAGTGCGGTGTAAACAGTGGCATAAATAAATATAACAAACATTACTTGGTACGGTTTTTAAGCCAGAGCGCTCCTTCAACGATTTTTAATAAGTCAATCTTACCAGCAATACCAGCGCACTCCTGAGAGGTATACTCCTGCACGTTCACCTCAGCAATCTGAAGAATGGCGAGAGTCACGTCTGGTCTCGATGGGTCAATATCAAGGCTGACATACCTGGCAATCACTGGTGGCTCGCAAAGAAACTCAACCACTGCTCCGTCTGTGGACTGTGATTCAGTCGCCGGTAATCCACACTGCTGATTCTGAATGAAGTCTGGGCTCAAACCAGCTCTGACTACTGCAGCTCTAAAGCGATTTTCTTGGAATGGGTAAAATAAAATGAAGACAACAATGAGGTCGACAACTTCCGACAAGTATTGTGTTTTAGTCTACTTTGGAAACGCAATGATTTCATTTATCTTTTAGGTGATGGGATATTCTTCCCAGAGTTTGAAAAATCTTTTAAAAACAAAGGACATAAAAAGGTAGCCCTACTGTAATCTCTATGCATTAAATAAGGGAACAAAATGGTAGCGACAAATTCTTCCGCGGCCGTTTAAAAATCGGCAGGGTCGAATTGCCGTGTGATAAAGGCCCAAACCGAAGGCGAGGGCCCTTTTCACACGGCAATTCGACCTGTAAGGTTTTAAACGGCCGTGAAAGAACTAGACGCTACCCTTTTATTCCCATTCATAAATACCTTTTTGGTTAAAAGGCGTATTAAAGTAAGACATTCTGTAAAACTTATCCGTTTCCTCGTGGTTTCCGACGTGCTTGAGCTCTGTTTGTTTCTACTTCTATGGAATGTACATGTTAAATGTTCATGTAAGACATCCGTGTGTTGCATGCCTATTTCCGACACTTTCCGGTTCCGTTCGTGCGCATGCGCCTATATTCTTGGTGCAACACGTTCTTGGCCCAGTTTCATGGCTCTGCTTACCTCCGAATTCTGCGCTTTTGATCACGATTCCCCGCTTACTTGCAGGCGCCGAATTTCTGCGCTAGCCTTGTAAGCCTAGAATGCCTATAGTAACGGGGAGTACGCACGCGCAGAGGCCAAAATTCGCCGCTAACCCGTGAAATACGCTTGCCGTAAGCACAAAATTCCCTGCTTCCGTAAGCGACGATTCTGTGCAAACGGTATAGCAGAGCCACGAAATTGGACCCTTGTTTTTTCTTTCACACACTACGCGACCAATTCACCACTGCATCGCCCGTAACAAGAAACGTCTTGCATCAAGATTAGCGCGGGGTATCCGCTCACAACCGGTTGTAAACACTGGTCATTATCAAAGGTTTAAACACCCCAACGCGACGCGCTCTCCACCAATAGGAATATCGAAACTGTCTGAGGTATTTATGAATGTAGTGTATCGGATCATTACCTCCACAGCAATTCCGTCTGAGAGACACGGTGATCTTTCCCATGCAGTGGTTCTCACCAAAGTCCACTTGCCACCAAGGATGCGGGTCATTTGTAGCTATAGTGGAGATACCAACAAGAAAATATACTAATCAATTAATAGACTGCTGCTCTCCAAACGTTGTGCTCGAAGGTTGTTAACTTCAAAATTCATTCCCGGTGTTTTATTTATTATTTGTTTCTTTGGTATTCTTATCATTTTTATGCGCTTTTGATTTGTTTATTACTTTGTTTGTATTGTAATTTCTCATATGGAAGAAGCGTCGTATTGACGAATAAATGAATTAAGGAATGAATGAAGGGATGGATGAAAGGATGAATAAATGAATAAATGAATACATGAATAAATGAATAATCATAATGACCAAATATATAAATAAGTAAATGAATAAATAAATAAAAGAACAAAATTTCAACCCATTAATTTTTCTCAACACCGTGTACATAATATTTCAATTAATTTTTTTTTTTTCAATTGAAGAATACATTTATTTCGATACTCTCATAAAAGAATAACAACGGTTACATGTATTACGGAGTAAAGCAAAACATTTCTCTAACATTTCTCTAAACATGAATAAACAAATAGAGTACGGGCCGTTTTTGGTAAACGTAAGAAAAAAGCCAGACAGACAAGAAAACGAGTCAACCAGACAGACAGACAGACAGACAGATAAACAGACAGACAAAAAGGAAAGATGAACATAATACATGACACAACGAATTCGCAATAGAAGCGACATTTACATAAAATTACATTATATAAATGTTTTTTGTGTCTTTTTGTATGTTACCAATTTATTTAACTTGTTGTATGACCTCCCGTAGCTCATTGAAACTGTTATATGATAGCAGTTTTTATTGGAGCTTATTTTATTGATGTATGGTGTTGCTGATGTTGGTGTTGAAGAAGTGGAGTAGTGTAACTCCCTAGAACTTAAATGAATGAATAAAGTTTTAGATTACCTGAATGGAAGTGACTGCCCAGATTTCCATCAACGGCCTCCGATGAATTGTAAAAACCAAATGTAGAGCTCTGATAAGCATGACTCCCACCAAGAGAAAAAGCTAGAAACACAAACACGTTCTTGATTTTAAAAACGTTACACTCTCAAAGTTGGTGGTACGGAAACGCTATGTATAGATACGTCGACTTTTCCGATGCAACTCGTTGGGAAGTAAAGCCCGGGTTCATACTTCCTGCAAATGCGAGTGCGAAGCGAATTTGACGTCAATTTGACGTCACAACCCTCCTTTCGCACCGATATTTGCAAGTTGAGGGGAGTTACCCACAGCTGCAAACTATTCGTTACGAATTTGTGACGTCAACATTCGTATCGCATTCGCATTCGTATGGAGTATGAACCGGGCTTTAGACGTTGAAATGCCATTGTGTGCGTGACAGGCCAATCAAACGCACGGTGGTTCACTTGGTGTTCCTTGTTTGATTGGCTGCATCATGCGCCACAGCTGCTCGTAAAGCTTTTACACGGTGTTATAGTAAAGTAGTTGGAATTATCCCCGGTCTGCCCCGGTTGCGCGTTCGAAAAGCTTTTGTCGTCATTCCAGGGGCTCACCCAGGTCAGCCCCCAGTGCCCTGCTTGTGGAGTGGGTCCCAGCTGGTCCCAGGTAAACGACGTCACTACGAGAGCGGGGAGTGGTCTTTGGTTTAGCTCTTGTCAAGGGCTCACCCGAGTGAGCACCGCGGAGTAGACCCAGGGAAGCTAAACGAACGCACCCTTTAATTCAATCGTAGTCATACGTACATGAATGCTAGAAGAGGACCACTAGTAAAAAGCACTGAACATGTTTGGTAATGGGAAACTTTAGACTATCTGCCAATCACCAAGAGAGGGCGCTCTTCACCAGGTAATGTCAACAACTTTGGAATAGGAGAAGCATGAGTGACGGTCACTGACAGCAAATACCTTGTGTTTTGCGTGTTTTTGATTTTGTATTTTAGATTTAGCCACACTGTATTTTGTTTTTCATAACACATTGCCAGCATAAACCAAACTGTTCTGGAACAGGACGTACTGGACACGAGTTCCCCAAGGATGACAAGCGTTGTGCATGAGATTTTGGGAGAGTTTCTTCTAGGGTAACTAGCAAAAATTCCAAAATGCTGACCTACCAAAAATTGAAAAGAAATCTGAAGTTTAGTTGTATGACAATGTATCTGATTAAATTTTCAATAGGCTGAGAGACTTCTAAATATTTTTTGAGTGTTTTTGAATTTTTAGCATTTACCATTGTTTGCTATAGGAGTTGTGCACCCTTACCTGGTAGGTCTGCTGCCCTCTAGTGGCAGAGCTTTCAAAAAGTCCCCCATTGCCAAAGACCATCAGTCTCACTCGGTGTATCCCAACAATGCATAAAATAACAATTATTTGAAAATTTTGACTTAATATTAGTCATCGAAATGCAAGAGAATAATAACATAAATCACTCTTGTTTTACTTGGTGCTTTCAGATGCACAACAAAAGGCTTCAGCTGAAGTCTTTTATTATTTGAGTGAGAATATACATCTTTCTCAAAAACTACGTTACTTCAGAGGGTGCCGTTTCTCACATTGACTTATACTATCAACAGTTCCCCATTGCTCGTTACAAAGAAAGTTGTTACAACAAAATTGAGTAATTACCAATAGTGTCCAGGGCCTAATAAGATAACGGAATAATATTTTCAGATTGAGCTTACCTGTTGAAGAGCCGACTAGCTCCACAGTCACTTCAGCAATATGAAGTACAGCGTCAGTGACGTCTTGTCTGGATGGGTCAATATCCACGCTGATATACGTGGCCAGCACAGGTGGCTCACACGTAAATGCAATCATTGCACCTGGGAGAGACTGCATTGCAGTTGCCGGATATCCACAACGCTGATTCATCGTGTAGATTGAATTGACGCCAGCTCGGACCACTGCACCTATGAAGCGGTCTCCTGTTCACCGCACCCCAATACCAACAACAACATCATCAACAACATCAACACCAACAACAACGACGACGACGACGACGATATGACGATGACGACGTCGACGACGACGACGACGACGACGACGACGACGAAAACGACAACGACAACAACAACAACAACAACAACAACAACAACAACAACAACAACAACAACAACAACAACTACTACTACTACTACGACAAAGACAACGACCGTGAGACAACGTCAACGACAACAACAGCGACAACGACACTAACAACACGACAGCGACGACCACACTCAACAGACAAACAACACCCGAAAACCTCGGTAGTCTAGTTGGTAATACACTGCTCTAGAATTGCAATGGTCGTGGGTTCGAATCCCACCCGAGTAACATGCCTGTGATATTTTTTTCACAGGACTTGGGAAAGTACTGAGTATACAGTACTAACACCCATCGGTGAATGGCTAAAAACACAAATAATGAACACCCGAAAAGTAAATAGTTTTGAGAGAAAGCAAGCGTTATAGAGGAGAAACAGCAGATACTTGGAAATTACAGTAATTTTAATACACAAGCTTATAACCAAAATTAATACTAAAAAACCTACTAGTGACGCTGCCCGCGGGCATCGTGTTTAAAAAAAAATGCATGGAAGTGTCGTGGCCGAGCGGTTAAGAGCACCGAATTCAAACTCTGGTGTTTCTGATCAGCAGAGTGTGGGTTCGAATCCCAGGTCGTGACACTTTGTGTCCTTAAACAAGACACTTAACCATTGATTCGTCCTTCGGATGGGACGTAAAGCCGTTGGTCCCATGTGTTGTGTAACGCATGTAAAAGAACCCAGTGCACTTTTCGAAAAGAGAAGCGGTTCGCCCCGGTGTTCTTGGCTATGGCTTCTTTTTGCGCTGTAGCACCTTGTAAACCCGTATACGGTGCTAAATAATTGGGTCTCAAAGTTCATCACTGCAATAACCTATCTTTCTCTGAAAGTTTGTATATACCCAGCGCCTTGAGTACCTTGTTTGGTAGATACGTGGGCTATATAAGACTTCGTTATGATTATGTTAACCGGTGAAACATGTGGCCGCCTGATAAAGTTGCAAGGAGAGACCAACACAAAACTAAACTTTGAGGCAAGCTTAACGGCAGATTCATAGGCCACAATGTGACGTCAGTGTTCAGGTGCCACTGCGGCATGCAGAGTTTCTGTTCCCTCCATAATGGCAAAGTGTGTACAAACTACTTCTGATAGCGCCCTCTTTTGAGTCGTACTCCTTCAGCCGACGTTCATTTCATATGTGGGGTTACAGAATCTCAGCCGGGCAAATTTCCCTGGGACATCAATGACCGAACAATAGTTAAACTATTACTTAATATTTACCACAGCAGTCTCTTCTGAGTTGGACGTTGATTTTACTCACGGTAATCTCACGTGGTATTTTCATCTGCCACCAAGGGTGTTGGTCACCAGCTGGCAATAACAACAGTTAATACTGTATTGCGTGAGCACCACTACAATAGGTTATGGAAAATATTTACTTACACACCGGGGTTTAAGGAAAATGGACGAGAAAGTGTAGATACGTGGCTATAGAAGTGCCGAACTCTTTTAATGTATAGGAGTGAAAATTGCACTCTCTTATCCAAGTTGTGTGAGTCTCGCTCTTTTGAGAGTGGAGGTCAATCTGTGTCACTCTTTTTGAGTGAAAATGCAACAAACTTCACTCCAAATCGAGTTGAAAGTACCTGTCTTTCACTCTAAAACGAAGTTACCGTCTTTCACTCTAAAAAGAGTTGTCCGCCAATTGGCTCTTTGCAAGAGTGGTATAGCGAAGAAAACGAGTGATTTTGCACTCTTTTACACTAATAGGCAAGGCGAGTATATTGTACACTACATCTACACTTCAAAGTAAATCTATTTTCTGACTGAAACTATTTCCCCGAACTTTGTACTTTGTATAATCTACACTTTCATTAATAGAGTGACGTCACAGAGACAGTATTAAAAAAAAACACGATAAAAAACATTAGTATCATTCCCAAGATCTTTTAGAGGGATTTGAAGATGTTTTTAGTCATACTAATTAAAAAATAGTATACAAAATTGAGTGGAATAGGAGGAATACTATTGCAAGGTAACATTTGGACTGTTCCATTTCACGAGGCGAAGCCGAGTGAAATGGAACAGTCCAAATTTTACTGAGCGATGATATTCCTTCCATTCCACGAATTAAAGTCACTCAAAAGTTTTATATAACTGACTTTGTCATTTGATGTATTTTAAAAGTATAATATTATGAAAAATCTCACAAATTACTGGTTCGGAACAAACGACCATAAATTATATAGCGCCGCGTAGCGGCAACAATGCACAAGTTTAATAGCAATCGGATCACAACCTTTTGCACAAGTGCTCCTTTGTTTTAGCAGCGGCACGGCGGCGCTGTACTGCTCAAAAACATTGGGAACAAGGATGATCCTAACTGTTGAATGGGAAATGCTATTCCCCATGGGCAAATAGGTCTTTTTGATCGCCGGTGCGGATGGGAGTATTAGTGAATGTCACGTGAAGTAAGTTCCCCCAATCAAATGACAAGGATCTGTATGTCAGTTATATAATATTGTTTTAGTTTTGGGGTAGTTGTTTTGATAATTGCAGGCAACAAAGTCGCCCCCTTGGCAAAGTCGCCACTCACTTACAAAGTAGCCCCCTCTTAAAGTCGCCCCTTTCAAAGTCGCCCCATGCGAGGCTGGTTGTCCAATATCCAATATCAAACTAACTTCTACTTTTCCCTAATCATTACTTACGTTCAGTGTGTGCAAATGTATCCAAATTACCGTCTATAGAAAGACTAGCAAGATGCGGATACAACGAGGTTGTATCACTGCTTCGTGATGTCGACTTGTCAATAATAGAGAAAGCTGAAGAATATTAAAGGATATTTAATATTGTAATATAGTAATAACTAAAGTTATGTTAGTGCAAAAACATTTTCAATACGCTTTACGTTACAGAATTGGAAAGGAAAAACTCGTCTAAGATCACAGAGCTACATAAAACTTTGTACACAGTCTAATGATAACGATAGTAGGAATTTTTGATGAGAAATAAATAAATCCAATTTCCCTATTGGAGTTTATTGCCCAGTGAGCGTTTTATTCATTTTGTTTTAATCGATGTATTTGCAAAATATGTAATCGTTTTTTCACCTTTTTTTTTCTCGTGACCCAGATGGCCGAACGACCTCAAACTTCTATACAAGTTTTGACCAGTCTTCTTGGTAGGTGTGACCAAACATAATTATGCATAAAATAACGAACCTGTGAAAATCTTGACTCATTGGTCGTCGAAGTTGCGAGAGAATAATGGAAGAAAAAACACAATTTTCGCACAAATTGTGTGCTTTCAGATGCTTGAATTCGAGACCTCACTTGATGAGTTCGCTTTTCAATTTAAATATTTTTAGCGAGAAATTACTTCTTTTCCAAAAAACTACGTTACTTCACAGGGAGCCGTTTCTTGCAATATTTATACTATCAACAGCTTTCCGTTGCTCGTTATACCAAGCAAGTTTTTGTGCTTACAATTGTTTTGAGTGGTTGCCAATAATGTCCAGCACATTATAGCACATTAGTTTTCTTATGTCTTATGTCGTATGTCTTAAATCAAATTGTTGTATTAATCCTCAGACTGCTGCACGCTCAAAAGGCTTTTTTTTCATTCACAAAACCTCTACCTTCGCAGTTACCCGGTCATACAGCACAAGTGTGTAAAGCGACTCGAGCAAGACCTTTATCGCGGTGTGGCCATCTTGATTTAACTCCATTCCAACTCATTGTTACCAAACTGAGGCTGGACGAAATGATAGTCTGGTGCCATGCGTAATGAATAAAAGCATACATTACTATTATTGGAAACAAGGAACATGACCAAGATGGTGACAACATGATAAAGGTCTATAATATTTTC
This sequence comes from Asterias amurensis, assembly GCF_032118995.1. Lineage (NCBI taxonomy): Eukaryota > Metazoa > Echinodermata > Asteroidea > Forcipulatida > Asteriidae > Asterias > Asterias amurensis. The sequence continues at coordinate 23,406,902 of NC_092650.1, read as the reverse complement.
TTTTGATGATAAACAAACCGCCTTGGTTGGCATGGTCGGCCGAATGTTAGTAAAACACTCAATCGTAAAAAAAATCTGCAAATTTTCAATCCAATAAAATACCTCTCATGATAAGTTGTTTTGTTTTAAACAAAATCAACAAAGTTTGTAACATTGTTACCCCCAAAAAACGATTTTTCTCTTGATTTGCGCTTTCCATAGTTTCCAATCTGGGTTGACAAAAACTAGGGCTGTGACTTTGCAAAAGAAAGGTGTTTAGGCCGTGTCCAACTGGGCCGAAAGGGTGGCTACGGCTAACGGTTTAGATTTCCGCGTCATCATGACGGTCATGTTCTTTCAATTATAATTTAAACAGATGATTTGTATTATACCAAACTTGCAATTTGATTTAAAAAAAAAACAAAAAAACTTGCTATTATGGGTATTTTTCATTTTTGAAGGAATTTTATTTTAAAAGATATAAATATCCAACCTTTGATATTATCTCTTGTGTTTTCATCTTCTTGTGATCAAACCAGCCATTTCCCTCCACTCCCACCCCCCCCACCCCGCTCTTATCTCACTCTGCATCGTTTACCCCCTGTATTTTGCTGCTTGCTTTCTAAAACTCCTGCCCCCTCTCTCTCTCACTCTCTTCATGTTTTTCCACTTCTCTCATTGCTTATTTATTATTACATGTATATCTGTTCATGGATGATGTCGTGTCATTTAGCCTTCGCGACTCTGCTAGGGTCGAAACGTCAGGCCATTAACTAATTTGTTTGCATGTCTACCATAGGTGCTTTTGGTTGGTAAGCACTATGCAATAACCTTTTCTTTTTGTCAGCTTCAAAGCTCATATATTTTATCTTTTTTACAGTTGACTTGTTATAATAACACTAATTATAGCGGGAATTAGCACTTTAATTTGAACCAACTGCAAGCCATAGTTAGTATTGCACTTAAAGGCAGTGGACACTATTGGTAGTTGTCAAAGACCAGTCTTCCCACTTGTTGTATCTCAACTTATGCATAAAATAACAAACCTGTGAAAGTTTGAGCTCATTTGGTCGTCGAATTTGCGAGATATGAATAAAATAAAAAAACACCCCTGTCACACGAAGTTGTGTGCTTTCAGATGCTTGATTTTGAGACCTCAAATTCTAAATCGGAGGTTTCGAAATCAAATTCGTGAAAAATTCATTCTTTCTCGAAAACTACGTTACTTTAGATGGAGCCGTTTCTCACAATGTTTTATACTATCAACAGCTCTCCATTACTCGTTACCAAGTAAGTTTTTATGCTAAAAATTATTTTGAGTAATTACCAATAGTGGCCACTGCCTTCAAGCGATGTAACTCTTTTCCACGCACTGGTGACTATTTGCTAAAAAGGCATGCATTGTTATAATTACTGGCAATTGTTTGGTGTTGTTCCCCTTTAGCTGATTAGTACTCTTAGAAACAGCACAAAGGAAGTTGGGCGCAATAAAAATTGCATATATTATTACTATTGTCATAATGTGTTTTCATTACAATGATGCCTGCCGCTGCAACTTTATATACGGCACTTTCAGACTAATCGTCTAATTAACCCCTAGTTTTCTAAACATCCAAGAGGGAAATTACTTTAAAAAAACTTTGTCTTTGCCCTAGCTCTATTTGCCCTCTACCGTATATGTTGTTATTTTGTGCTTTCATCTGCTTGTGGTCAAACCAGCCCTTCCTCCAACCCCCACCCTCCATTATTCCCCGCCCTCCCTCTCTTCATGTCTCCCCTGTATGCTTTATTTCCATCTGACTGCATAATGTGTGCATTGTGTTGTCTTGCCTGGGGTGGATTTAACAAAGAGTTAGGACTAGTCTTATCTCGAGTTAGGACCAGTTACTCGTCCTAACTTAGGACTATCCATGCAATTTGTATATCTCCTAGGACTAGTCCTAAGTTACTCTTTGTGAAATCGACCCCTGGTCACTCAGCCTTCGACAAAAGACTCTGCTAGTATCAAACGTAAGGCCGTTAACCATTTGTTTTCATTCTTACCACAGGTCTTTAAGCAGTTTGCAACAGCTAATACAATTTTCACAACTTTCAATTGTTATGAATTGAAATTCGATGCATTGAAGGCAGTGGACACTATTGGTTGTGTGCTTTTTGTCCGAAAATACTTTATCCTATAATGACGCATTTGGTTGGAAATGTAAGAGGAGCAATAAGATTCATCTTACAGGATCACCATAGTGATTTGTATTGTGACATCAAACTTTGCTTAACTTTAAGGACCCGAGTGGAAACAAGTCTGAGTTTATTGGCTTTCTGTGGGCTTTCCTTTGATAATTCTTTTGCAGTATGTCTATCTGGTGTTTATTTTTATTTCCTAATCTTTTCCCCTGCTGTTGCTTTTTTAATACTTCAGGATTTCTATTGATTAAGTTTGTTGTTGAATGTTTTTAAGAATGTTTACTCCCGCTATACAAGTTTTGGTTATTGTTATTGTTATTGTAATTGTTATTGTTATTGTTATTGTTATTGTTATTGTTATAGTTATAGTTATTGTTATTGTTATTGTTATTGTTATTGTTATTGTTATTATTATTTGAGTATGTATGTTCGGCAATGTTCTTGATGATTTTTTATCCAAATAACTGCAATTAATCATCAATCAACTTATACAACAAAAACCTCAAGATCATTCTCAGCGCTTCGTGAAATTGAGCCCTGGACAGTCACTGGTCGGGTTGAGCAATATTATGTGTTCATTTAGTATTGCTCGATAACTTGATGCTTCGGTGGTGGTGGGGGGGGGGGGTGGTCTGTGACTGTTTTTGAGCGAGCACTTACGTTGGATCGGTTACGGGATTAATATATAATATTTATGCAAAATATTTCAATTGTTTAAGGTCACACTTCAAGGTACTCTGGGGAGACAACTTATAACCTACAATGATAAAGTTTACAACATTAGAGTGCAATGTAATTTTTATACACTTTTAGCGGAAGCTTAAATATTCTATCAATTAGCACATGAATTAATAAAGCGTTTCGTCAACGTAGGCCGTACATTTTTTAAAAGCTTTAAATTAAAGATCTGTTTGACCTCAACGGTGTATTTGTGGATGGTGTAAGCCCAATAATGGTAGATAACAGTGCAACAGGTTGGCAAAAATGTCATAAAGCACAATATTTTAACAAAAAACAATATTTTAAACAACAATTCTTTTACAAGACTTTTACAATCAATCAGTAAAATTTGTAACGGCGTCTCATTTGAATCTGTGGATTTCAAAGTATTGATGAGTGAAATTAACATAACGCACATTTTATCAAAAGTAGTACTTTAAAGGCAGTGGATTGGTAAGCATAAAACCTTTCTTGGTGACGAGTTACGGGGAGAGGTTGATGGTATAAAACATTGTGAGAAACGGTTCCCTCTGAAGTGACGTAGTTTTCGAGAAAGACGTAATTTTCCACGAATTTGATTTCGAGCTCTCATAATAGAACTTGATCGTCTCGAAATCAACCATCTAAACGCACACAACTTCGTGTGACAAGGGTGTTATTTTCTTTCATTATTATCTCGCAAGTTCGTTGACCGATTGAGCTCACCTTTTTACAGGTTTGTTATTTTATGCATATGTTGAGATACACCGACTGTGAAGTTTAGTCTTTGACAATTACCAATAGTGTCCACTGCCTTTAAGGAAACAAGTGTGAATTTGATCGTTTATGATACCTGAACTAGTTTTGCCATAGAAAACAACAATACCAGTATTGTATAACTTATACTTAAAGGCAGTGGACACTACTCAAAACAATAGTTAGCATAAAAACTTACATTGTAACGAGCAATGAGGAGCTGTTGATAGTATAACATATTGTGAGAAACGGCTCCCTCTGAAATACCGTCATTTTGAGAAGTAAGTAACTTTCCACGAATTTGATTTCGAGACCTCAGAATTAGTTTTAAGGTCTCGACATCAAGCATCTGAAAGCACACAACTTCATGTGACAAGGGTGTTGTTTTTTTCTTCCATTATTATCTCGAAACTTCGACGACCAATTGAGCTCAAATTATCACAGGTTTGTTATTTTGTGCATATTGTGTTGAGATACACCAAGTGAGAAGACTGGTCTTTGATTGAACTAATTTTTGCTGGAATTGACTATTAATATTGAAATGAATGTAATGATCAAGTAGCTTACCAGCAAGTTCACACAGGACGCACTGATAAAATGCGCACATAGCGACCAGCAACGAAAACAGAAACATTCTCCAAGCAACTCCGAAAGTCAGGCGAAAGAAATTGCAGGTGTTCATTCTTGTTGTTTTCCCCGCTTGCTCTGACGACTATCCAGACACTACAGGTTCACCGTGGCGTAGAGGTAATAATATCCAATTCACGATTAAGCGCTTGCTATACGTTGCTAACGGTCATGTTACTCTGGTAACTAACGTCAAACCATCGATATCTGCGCATACTGTCACGTTTCCGATCCCCAATGTACAGCCATGGCTTATTTTTATACTCAATATTTTAGGTTTATTACAGAATTGTTTCTGCTTTCAAAACAGTTATCATAACCCATTATATAGATGTACATACAACTTACAAACCTGTAACAGTTTATAATCGATTGGCAATCTGGGTCACGAGAAAATAGTGGAAACCTAATTAAAAATTTCGCTTGACATCTACGATTTTTGTTTAAAAACAAAAACGCCTACTTTGGGTGACAAACTCAAAATGGGAAATTAGTTTTATCATAATGGATAAAACACTGGCATGACGGCCACTTGTCCGATCGACCGCCGAATATTCCACTGCACAGAAAGAAACATGATTGTAAAATTAATAGTAAAAAACCCAGAGTGATATTCATTGACATAATTTATGTTTTATTACAAAAACCATCAACCCCATATATACCATCCTATAATTTATGCAGCGTGGACGACTCCACCGCCCTCGTCCACTGTTGCAAGGCCTTGCCTTATGATGTTTTTCACTATTGGTAACTACTCAAAATAATGATTGACATAAAACCTTACTTTGGTGACGAGTATTGGGGAGAAGGTTGATAGTATAAAACATTGTGAGAAACGGTTCCCTCTGAAATACCGTCATTTTGAGAAGTAAGTAACTTTCCACAAATTTGATTTCGAGACCTCAGAATTAGTTTTAAGGTCTCGACATCAAGCATCTGAAAGCACAAAACTTCATGTGACAAGGGTGTTGTTTTTTTCTTCTATTATTATCTCGAAACTTCGACGACCAATTATTGAGCTCAAATTATCACAGGCTTGTTAGTTTGTGCATATTGTGTTGAGATACACCAAGTGAGAAGACTGGTCTTTGATTGAACTAATTTTTGCTGGAATTGACTATTAATATTGAAATGAATGTAATGATCAAGTAGCTTACCAGCAAGTTCACACAGGACGCACTGATAAAATGCGCACATAGCGACCAGCAACGAAAACAGAAACATTCTCCAAGCAACTCCGAAAGTAAGGCGAAAGTAATTCCAGGTGTTCATTCTTGTTGTTTTCCCCGCTTGCTCTGTCGACTATCCAGACACTGCAGGTTTGCCGTGGCGTAGAGGTAATAATATCCAATTCACGATTAAGCGCTTGCTATACGTTGCTAACGGTCATGTTACTCTGGTAACTAACGTCAAACCATCGATATCTGCGCATACTGTCACGTGTCCGATCCCCAATGTACAGCCATGGCTTATTTTTATACTCAATATTTTAGGTTTATTACAGAATTGTTTCTGCTTTCAAAACAGTTATCGTAACCCATTATATACATGTACATAAAACTTACAAACCTGTAAAAGTTTATAATCGATTGCCAATCTGGGTCACGAGAAAATAGTGGAAACCTTATTAAAAATTTCGCGTGACATCTACGATTTTTGTTTAAATACAAAAACGCCTACTTTGGGTGACAAACTCAAAATGGGAAATTAGTTTTATCATAATGGATAAAACACGGGCATGACGGCCACATGTCCGATCGACCGCCGAATATTCCACTGCACAGAGAGAAACATGATTGTAAAATTAATAGTAAAAAACCCAGAGTGATATTCATTGACATAATTTATGTTTTATTACAAAAACCATCAACCCCATATATACCATCCTATAATTTATGCAGCGTGGACGACTCCACCGCCCTCGTCCACTGTTGCAAGGCCTTGCCTTATGATGTTTTTCACTATTGGTAACTACTCAAAATAATTATTGACATAAAACCTTACCTTGGTGACGAGTATTGGGGAGAAGGTTGATAGTATAAAACATTGTGAGAAACAGCTCCCTCTGAAGTGACGTATTTTTCGAGAAAGAAGTAATTTTCCACGAATTTGATTTCGAGACCTCAGATTTAGAATTGGAGGTACCGAAATCAACAATCTAAATTCACACAACTTCGTGTGATAAGGGTGTTTTTTTTTATCTTTCATTATTTTCTCGCAACTTCGACGACCATTTGAGCTCAAATATTTACAGGTTTGTTATTTTATGCACATGTTGAGCCACACCAAATGAGAAGAATGGTCTTGGACAATATTACCAAAAGTCTCCACTGTCTTTAATAGAACAATCAGAGTGATATGTACATATTTTTTTAATGTTTTATTACAAAAACCATCAACCCCTACCCTCAAACATTTTATACAACGTGGACGACTCCACTGCCCTCGTCCACTGTTACAAGACCTTGCCTTGATATTTTTCTAGATGAATGATGAATGGGTCATAAAAAGGGTATCATTTCTACTCAGTATAGCTTTTTAAAGAAATCCGTTTGTTGAACGAAAACGTTTTCTGTCCATACTTATGAGTACTTTGAACAGCGGTGGCTTTTTGGCCAATCTAAATTAATTGTCACCCTCGGACCAAAGATATAGGCCTACTACATAATTACTCACAATATTAAGTGGGGTCGACCGCAAGGCATGATCGTGAGTTATTTACACAACACAGTCATGTAAATGCCTTTTTAAAACGGAATGTTCGAACTTTATAATGAGACAAAAAGTTGGCATCAACAAAATGTGTTTTCGAGTTGTCCAGAGTTATCCAGACCAGCTGGACTTGTCGAAGATTTGAGTGGAAAAAAAACATAGACTTGAAATAAAGTCTTTGTTTGACTTATTTGCGTGCCTATAGGTGATGCATAATACGTCTGTACTCATACGATGTGTGGTGCTGTAATGAAATGAACTTGACCAACTCTAGGCATTTGCAAGTTCAAGGCACTTTTCGGTTGTTCCTTCTTCGTTTTTTTTTCCACGTCAATTTAATCCTTCTCCGGACGGGTATTGCCAACATCAGAGCAACAGAACATGCGAATGTTGCCAGTACGACAAGCAAGCTAAGTGTGTAGTCTCCGGTCAAGTCGTAAAGAACTCCTGAAAACAAAAACAAAGCAGTAAATAACAATCCAGTATTGCATAGTTAAGACCGGTACACCCTATACCAAAACCAAGCCACGGCAAGTCGAGCCCAAAACCTATACAACACTGATAAGCGCAGTGAACAGGGAAGCTGCCTATTTTATTTATCATATATACTGTGATTCACTTTACCTTACAATAAAAACAAAGCAGTGATAAACATAACCAGCAAATTTGTAGGTTGGAACACTTTTAGGTGGAACAATCGTATGCCTCTACGCAATAAAAACCTTCTTCAAGCCTGGTATCGATTATCTTCATACATTATTTTATTTAACCTTCTAGTGTTAGTATTTAGCACGTTGATCTAATTGACGGGAATACAGCGAACCCTTGAGTGCTCATAATTCAAAGACACCATAGAAATTCAGCAAAGATTACGACTTGCCATTTTCGCTCATTAAGTGCCTGGGCCAAATTTCATAGAGCTGCTAAGCATGAAAATTTGCTTAGCATGAAATTTCTTTCTTGATGACAACAGGATTATAAACCAAATTTCCAAATGATTTTCAAGATAAGCAACCAACCCCTGATTACCAGTAACCAGCAATATGCAACAAATAGAAATTTTGTTGGTAATCCTCTTTTTATCAAGAAATTTAATGCGAAGCACATTTTCGTGCTAAACAGCTGTATGAAATTGGACCCTGTTCATAAGCAACACTTACCTGAAACCGGTGCACCAATTAAGACACCGATAGCATAAGGAATGTTCGGTATCATAACGACGATGTCTGCACCATATTCTCCAAAAAGTTCCAGGCCAGCTATAAAGCTCATCGTATAGCACGCAGAACGGAACAACCCCGTTACTACAAACAAACAATAACAAGGAACACAGAGATGAGGAGTGCGTTTTGGTGGTCGTAAGCATTAACTGTTTCGGTCATTGGTCAGTGTTTAACCAGTGGGCAACTCAACCGAAACAGTTATTGGTTACGACCGCCAAAAACGTACCTCTGTATGGCAGAGAAACCAACAACCTTTAACACTTTAATACATTTTCTTGAAAACACTTCCACATATGGTATAGATTGTATGATATCCTTACTCTGGTATAAATAAAGCTGTTTTGTGCTTGGCTGCGGCCAAATAAAAAACATACCAGTTGATCGTCCCCGCCCGCATCCTTTTGGAGGCCGCATCCTTTTTTTTACAACTTACTATTTTTTGATTTGCTCTCGAACATTTGTAACCGCCTGTTTCATAAAACAATATTAGTGAATGCCTATCAGCAAATCTTTTAGTGAAAGAAGAATTGATGGCATGTTTGATTTGAAATACTTAGCGGCCATCTTGAAAAAAAATAGTAAATAGTAACTAGTAAGGCCCTCATCCTCCTCTTTTTTGAACAATCCGGACGATCAACTGGTATTGTTTGTTATTTGGCCAAACAGCTATATGAATGTGTTTACTTTATGAACTACTCACATGCTGCGACTGTATACATAAGGGGAACTGTCCGCAGTAGTATCATTACACCAGAGGCAGCTCCACCGAGTAAGCTACCGGCAGCTACACAGTACAGTTTCAGGAAAGGAATACGACCTCCGAAGGCAGAGAAGCAACATTTCCCAATAATTTCACCGACAGCAAAGAGTACAAAAGTAATTGAAATCTGATTAGCCGTGAAGTGCAGGTCGTACTCCATGAAACTTGCCTGTAAAAGGGGCAGGAAACATGATTTGAAACATAGCATAAAAAAGGACCACATATTATGTTCTCTTTAGTGTTACTAAAAATATTCACGTTGCATTACAAAACATACGGAACCAACAGCTTTACGTCCCAGCCGACAGACGAAGCAATAATTGTTAAGTGCCTTGGTCTATAAAAATCGTTTGTAACCGTTTGTTATAAAATGCATATGGTTGGAAAGATGTTGTAAAAGTAGAATACAATGATCCACACAAGTATCACTCAAAATTGTACGGTTTTACTTTTACGTCGCGAACTAACACGGTCGGCCATTTATGGGAGTCAAAAAGTTGACTCCCATAAATGGCCAACCGTGTCAAAAAGTTGACTCCCATAAATGGCCAACCGTGTTAGTTCGCACAGTATAGGGAAAACCACGCAATTTCGAGGCACACTTGTGTGGATCATTATATTCTACTTTTAAACCGTGTGCATTTTAAAACAAACGGTAACAAACGCTTTTCAAAGACCAACTCGACCGATCCAAGGCAACGTGTTCCTTTAAGGACAAAACTGTCTCGACTCTCGAACCCACACTCTGTTGTACAAAAACACCAGGGCTTGAGTCCGGCGACGGTCTTGCGGAGGAATATGTCCGTGCAAGATACTATGTAAAATTGAGAAACTATCATTTAAAACCATTGAAAATACATAGGTTATTTAAATGGGCTGAATCGAAGTAAGGGGATGAGAAAAATGTCCAATTATTAACCTTCACAAAGCTAAAACTGTTGTTAAGAATAAACTTCGTTAAAGGAACACGTTGCCTTGGATTGGTCGAGTTGGTTAAAACAAAAGCGTTTGTAACCGTTTTTTTTTATAAAATGCATATGGTTGGAAAGATGTTTTAAAGTAGAATACAATGATCCACACAAGTTTGCCTCGAAATTGCGGGGTTTTCCTTCTACTGTGCGAACTAACATGGTCGGCCATTTATGGGAGTCAAAATTTTGACCCCCATAACTGGCCGACGTGTTAGTCGACGAGGTAAAAGGAAAACCACGCAATTTCGAGGCATGTTTGTGTGGATCATTGTATTCTACTTTTACAACATCTTTCTACCCATATGCATTTTATAAAAACGGTTACAAACGCTTTTCAAAGACCAACTCGACCGATCCAAGGCAACGTGTTCCTTTAAGGGTTGGTTGAATGCTAGTGGATGTATTTAAAACTATCTGATCAATGCGCTTCTAAAAACAATGCTTATCGTAAGTTACAATTTAGCTGGCAACAAGTATTTATAAAAAACAATTTCCGTTGAGTTAAACCTCTGTCTCTTACGAAATTTATGGCGACAAAAGTCCATCCAATGTTGAGGAGAACACCAGCTGTGAGCCATAGCCATGCTTCAGATTGATGAAGAAGTTTATAAATTCTCTTCCCTACAGTCTCTGTGACGACGCGTGGCTGATCACCGTCGTCCTTCTCCCCAATGTCGGTCTCCACCATTTTGTAGCCCCCTCCTTCTTCGGTGATGCTCTTCGAAGTTTCAACTTGTTCCGGTTCAACAATGAAACAGCCATGAACTAAAGTTATCACCAAACTTCCACCGCTGACAATGCGTAGGGCGTTTCGCCAGCCGTATGCTGATGTAAGCGTGTTGAACAGAGGCACAAATGTGAGAACGCCTATTACATGTATAATGAAAAGTAAAGCAAAACAAAATAAAACCAATAAAATAATGTAAAACGTTCGTTGAACACGAAATAATTTATTTAAGAAATAAAAAACAACTTTTTATAAAAAATTCTCTATTTACTTGTTTTCGGTATTTGTACGTGCTCTTACCCTGGACACGCCACGATAGGTGTTTGGAAACTGTTGTTTGAAATTTCTTAGTATTGGTTATTGGATGAGGTACTTACAGCAAGATGTACCCACTAAGGCCATCGCCAGGCCACGTGTGCAGCTCTTTCCTGGGAACCAGTGAACGACCAGCGTCATCACGGCTTGTACCACTGTACCTGCCCCGACACCAACTAAGATCCCAAACGTAAAGTATGCATAAAGAAGAGATGGAACAAATGACGTTGCTGCCAGTCCAATTGAAAAAATCACTGAGGAAACTAGAGTCATTGTGCGGAGACCAAAGCGAAGTATAAGAGGTGCACATAACGGGCCACAAATACCGAAGATCGCGTTTGCGATTGACCCAACCCATCCTGTAGTCAATGTTGGAAAATAAAGAAAGAACAAAACACAGTGAAGAGAAACATTTTAAGTGACTGTAAAATAGACCCTTGCAACTAAGAGTGCCGCAAGCGAAGTCGGAATAAACAAAAAGACGGACTGACAACAATGGGAGAAGGATGAGGCGGAGGAGGAGGAGGAGCGGGGGGTGGAAGAGGAGGAGAGAAGTTGGAGGGGAGGAGTTTGAGAGGAGGACTTGGAGGGGAGGAGTTTGAGGGGAAGGGGAGGAGTTTGAGAGGAGGAGTTGGAGGGGAGGAGTTTGAGAGGAGAAGTTGGAGGGGAGGAGTTGGAGGGGAGGAGTTTGAGAGGAGGAGTTGGAGGGGAGGAGTTTGAGAGGAGGAGTTGGAGGGGAGGAGTTGGAGGGGAGGAGTTGGAGGGGAGGAGTTTGAGAGGAGGAGTTGGAGGGGAGGAGTTGGAGGGGAGGAGTTGGAGGGGAGGAGTTGGAGGGGAGGAGTTGAGGGGATGGGGAGGGATGGAAGCTGAGTGAGTTTATTGCAAAGGTGTGTGATAATGTTTGTTTTTTCTTGAATGTAATTGATGGGCACCATGAGTTGACGGTTGAACTTGTTCTAGAATCATGCGTCGGAATTAGGGTACTCTGAAGTTGTTAGGGTAAAATACAATGTAAAGTCTGTGTTAATGTTTATAAACACATAATGTTAAAACCACTTTTTAATCGGTTTGACTAATAAACATTTTTATAATTTGATAACTGCTTACATAATTAGTCTGTATGATTCTAACTCACACAATAATCGGAACCTGTTTTAGGTACACAATTTATGCTTAACAACTAGCACGACTTACCCGTCAGAGCAGCACTGGTGTGAAATTCTTTCTGGAAACTCAAGAACAAAATACTGTAGTTATAAAGAGGTCCCATTACGATGAACAACTCCACAAAGGCGATGTATACCATCAAATACCGCTGGTGTTTCCTCAGTTCATTGCGAATCGTACTCGACTCACCGGAGTCGGCCATTTTGTTCACAATACTTTGCCAGTAAAAGGTTCTATATCCACTGTCCTGCAGTCTGCAAACAAACAAAGAGTAAGAAGACGTTCCAGATATTTCCATGCAAGTCCGTAAAAAAAATAACCTGATGTATTCAAAGTGTTAATAGTTATTTTATCGTCAGTCTCCTGACGATGGCTAGAGCAAGCTAGTCGAAATGTTGACACCAATATTCAGAACTGACTCCGCGGCAGTACGGTTAATTACGATCCTATAAGCTAAAATAGTAGTAGTCCAGTCTATTTTCTATACCATCCGCCTTGGTAATAGTTAAAAAGCAGGACAGTTTTTATCAGAACTGAGAAGTCTCCCGAACCCCTGATTATCTACTCCGCGGCAGTAGAGTAAAGCAAGACAGTCCTCTAAGAACAAACTCTACCTGACAAGTAGATACACACCTGGTGTTACCGCAAACCAAATATACACAGTTATTTTATTCTATTTGATCTATTCTGATTGTGAACCAAAGCAGTTCCCAACTTCTGTTTTACTTATTTACTGAGACCCTAACAATAAAACAGGTCTTCCCCCGTTGACTCACATTCGCAATGGTAACAATGGTCAGATAGTATATGAAAGTATAAACAAACAGATTTTATTGTCAGCAAACAATCCACCATCTTTAAACAAATCTTTATAAGCACATCGGTTGATTTCACAACGGGGTAAAACTATAGATTTGAAGTTAAGACCTTGCTTGCCTCAACTTAAGACTAGTCCTATCTATTAGAATTTCCTAGAACTACTCCTATAGCCAATGTGAGGAAGGATTAGGAAAGGAAGTTATAGGAAGGGTTTTGTGAAATCGACCCCTGGGACACCTTTAGTATAAATGTACGTAAATTATAGTTGTCATGTGCAGTGTACAAGGGGTCGATTTCACAGAACCCTTCCTAAGTCAAAGACCATTATTCTAATACTTAGTGTACCCCAAATATATACGCATAAAACAATATATCTGTGAAAATCTAGACTCAATTTGGTCATCGAAGGTTAGAGAATAAAAAAGGTTTGTCTGCTTTTCAGATGACACTACCTCGTTTCTCAAAAACTACGTTTATACTTTGGAGGGAGCCGTTTCTCACAATGTTTTGAACTAACAACATCATCCATTGGTCGTTTATCAGGTAAGTTTTTTATGCTTTTATTTTGTTTGAGTATTTACCAGAAGACTGCCTATGGGACACAGTAAATTTCGGTACAACCTTAGCCAAGACCCAAAACACAACAGATATTAAAAGATATTATAAAACAAAACCCAATGTAAAGACACAATAATTTACCCCAACAAGGTACATATTACAACGAACCGCGTTACTTCTATGCAAAAACAACGAGAACGTGCACTTTTGCTAGAATTACTTGGAACACGCAATCTAAAATAAAAACAAGGATAAGAAAAGGTACAAAGTCCAAGTCAGATCAAAGAATAATAATAGATTCAAATTAAAGACACTAGACACTATTGGTAATTATCAGAGACAAGTACTGTCTTCTCACTTGGTGTATCTCAACATATGCACAAAATAATACACCTGTGAAAATTTGAGCTTAATTGGTAGTCGAAGTTGCGAGATAGTAATGAAAAAAAAAAAACCTTGTCACACGGAATTGTGTGCTTTCAGATGTTTGATTTCCAGACCAGTCAAATTCTAAATCTAAGGTCTCGAAATCAAATTCGTGGAAAATTACTTCCTTCTCGAAAACTACGTCACCTCAGAGGGAGCCGTTTCTAACAATGTTTTATTCCACCAACCTCTCCCCATTACTCGTTACCAAGTAAGGTTTGATGTTAATAATTATTTTAAGTAATTACCAATAGTGTCCACTGCCTTTAAAAGAACCACATAACAATTATATAACACTTCCATACAGCAGAGTTTATACTTACCGAGTCCATGCTGTAACAATTTGAAGCGGGCAAAACTAAAAGTTGAACGTGAAGGAAGCCAATAGTAGACCTACTTTAAAATCCAAGAACTACTGGACGGGACACAATGTCTGTCTTACCACACTACCAATGATTCTGCAAGAGGTATCTTCGTTGAATGGGTGTGCTAGAAGACTCTTTGGGAAGCCACCGATAAAGATGATGAACACCATTAAACTAGCTTCTTGTATATCTGTCACACGTAATAATCACTCAAATCGGCAACCATTATTGTGGTTTATCCTGAATGTCGCAATGCGAGTTGTTGTTATCCGCCACCAACCTCCATCATAGCTTCAGGGGTCATCTAGGGTTGGTTCCGAACTGCAGTTTCTACTCCAAACTGCAGTTCTTTAAATAACCTGATAAATAGCCCGATAAGAAAGGCTTTATATAGGCTGTCTATGTGATTATAAATGATATTGAATGGCAAATGTCCATTAATTGTTTACCATTGATCAAAATTGTGGACCCGTAACATAATGTGCTGGAAGGTTGAATGGGAGTCTGCAAACTCAAATTTATGTCCAATTGGCCACAACGTTATGTTTCGAAAGCCCTTTTTGTTTTCCTTTTTCGTGACATTTTTGTTCCCCTTCCAAAAGCGGCTTTTGCTCGTTAGTATTGAATTGTCCAAATGATTAGAGGATAAACTTACAGCAATGCTTAAAGGCAGTGGACACTATTGGTAATTACTCAAAATAATTATTAGCATAAAACCTTTCTTGGTGACGAGTAATAGGAAGAGGTTGATGGTATAAAGCACTGTGAGAAACGGCTCCCTCTGAAGTGCCATAGTTTTCTAGAAAGAAGTAATTTCCCACGAATTTGATTTCGATACCCCAGATTTAGAACTTGATGTCTCGAAATCAATCATCTAAACGCACACAACTTCGTGTGACAGGGGTGTTTTTTACCTTCATTATTATCTCGCAAGTTCGATGATCGATTGAGCTCAAATTTTCACAGGTTTGTTATTGTATGCATATGTTGAGATACACCAACTGTGAAGGTGGACGCTTATTCTCAAACGTTTGGGGTTCATTGGTACACACTATTAGTATCCGAAGTAATAAGGCTACACTAAACTGGCAGCAACAGTCCTTACACTTCCCACGATTGGCCGTGTACACAATACAGCGTATAATGAACACGCACGCTAAGTGCATATAAAGACCCCGCTAATATACCCTTCACAGAACCCGTCCTCATAGTAATTAAACCTCGACGGAATTTCTTCAAATTTTTAGAATCTATTAATGAAGAATGTAGCTTAATAATTAATATTTTTTCATATTTTTCCGATGTATAGTTGTCAACTTATTCAAAGTTAAAGTCATCTCAAACGTTTGGGGCTCATCGATTTCCTAGTACCGCCAATACAGCGTATAATGAACACGCACGCTAAGTGCATATAAAGACCCCACTAATATACCCTTCACAGAACCCGTCCTCATAGTAATTAAACCTCGACGGAATTTCTTCAAATTTTTAGAATCTATTAATGAAGAATGTAGCTTAATAATTAATATTTTTTCATATTTTTCCTATGTATAGTTGTCAACTTATTCAAAGTTAAAGTCATCTCAAACGTTTGGGGCTCATCGATTTCCTAGTACCGCCAATACAGCGTATAATGAACACGCACGCTTAGTGCATATAAAGACCCCACTAATATACCCTTCACAGAACCCGTCCTCATAGTAGTTAAACCTCGACGGAATTTCTTCAAATTTTTAGAATCTATTAATGAAGAATGTAGCTTAATAATTAATATTTTTTCATATTTTTCCTATGTATAGTTGTCAACTTATTCAAAGTTAAAGTCATCTCAAACGTTTGGGGCTCATCGATTTCCTAGTACCGCCAATACAGCGTATAATGAACACGCACGCTAAGTGCATATAAAGACCCCACTAATATACCCTTCACAGAACCCGTCCTCATAGTAGTTAAACCTTGACGGAATTTCTTCAAATTTTTAGAATCTGTTAATGAAGAATGTAGCTTAATAATTAATATTTTTTCATATTTTTCCGATGTATAGTTGTCAACTTATTTAAAGTTAAAGTCATCTCAAACGTTTGGGGCTCATCGATTTCCTAGTACCGCCAATACAGCGTATAATGAACACGCACGCTGACTGCATGAAAAGACCCCACTAATATACCCTTCACAGAACCCGTCCCCAAAGTATTTAAACCCCGGTAGAATTTCTTCAAAGTTTTAGAATCTATTAATGAAGAATGTAGCTTAATAATTAATATTTTTTCATATTTTTCCGATGTATAGTTGTCAACTTATTTAAAGTTAAAGTCATCTCAAACGTTTGGGGCTCATCGATTTCCTAGTACCGCCAATACAGCGTATAATGAACACGCACGCTAAGTGCATATAAAGACCCCGCTAATATACCCTTCACAGAACCCGTCCTCATAGTAGTTAAACCTCGACGGAATTTCTTCAAATTTTTAGAATCTATTAATGAAGAATGTAGCTTAATAATTAATATTTTTTCATATTTTTCCTATGTATAGTTGTCAACTTATTCAAAGTTAAAGTCATCTCAAACGTTTGGGGCTCATCGATTTCCAAGTACCGCCAACACAGCGTATAGTCAACAAGCACGCTGACTGTAATAACAGATCCCCACTATTATACCCTTCACAGAACCTATTCTTATAGTATTTAAACCTCGACGGAATTTCTTCAAATTTTTAGAATCTATTGTTGAGGAATGTAGCTTAGTATATAATTTTTTTCATTTGGGACTCATCGATTTCCGTGTTAACAGGGGGCTATTTTCACTCGTGTCACCTAAGAGCTTCAACTTTCCGAAAACTTTGACCAGCCGTCTTCAAAAGTTGAAATATCGTCATCGGCCGCAGTAAGCACAAGCATAACACTTATACAGTCGATTCGATATCTTAAAAGCACATCATTATTCTGATGGATGAAAACAAAGTGTCAACGCTTGAACAGTCTTTTGTGGGCCAACAAAATGAAAAAGAGAGGAGGATTAACTAATAATGCAGCGTTCTTACTTTGTATGGTTCAATGTATACATTGAAAAAAAAAATGATTAATAAAATATTGAAAAAAGCGTTCACATTATTATTGTTTTTTATTTTGTTTCTATTATATTTTATGAAAAGTTTCCAGACTTCCACAACATTTTTGGAAACAACTGTTTCTTTGAGGGACTTGTATTGAAATGAACTTCTTAAAAATTAGGCTTAAGACTAATACAACATTATAAGGTTTGTATATAAATACGAATCCTATATTTTACCTAATGTTACAGGTAAACAAAAAATAATGGGATGCTTTCAAGATTTGTTTTCATATGGTGCTAAAACATTTCGTTAAAATAGCTATAGTGTCCGCTAGTCATACGTCCTCCACGAAGGCGGTGTGGACCGTCAAATATTGATAATTTTAAAATGCAAGCTTACGAAGTTGCAACATTACAGGATTCTCCATTTTCCTTACAGATACCAGTACTTGACAGACGTCTTGGTTTTAGAAGCCATAAAGCATCTTTTTCACAAGGTTGCAGTCTTGACGTCTCTGACCAGAAATGCGAAGACGATGAATTTTGGTGAAAGTTTGAGTATCCTCAAATATGTGTGTTCTGTGTTCAATTGGTTAATCCAAGTATTAATCTCCCCAAAGAAAATTCACTCTTTATTTTTTTTCGTTTTTATGGCATAACAAATCTTATAAAAGTAAACGAGCAGTTCTTTATAAAACAAACTCGATGCCTTGTAATGCCTTAACGGGAGCGTATACCTTTGTTTTTTTAACCATTTGATTGTTTTAATCTATGTTAAATGTACACATATAAAGTATAACTATAGCCTGTGATTTCAATTCAAAAGGTGGTAGCATGTTAGAGGTATCGCCGAAAAGCCAGAGTGGTTTTGTCCACGCATGAAGAGTAATCCGCCCACGACGCACGTGTGAGCAAGAACACGTGTTTTAATACTATCATTGGTAAAATATGAAAAAAATATTATTTATCAAGCTACATTCCCTACTAATAAATTCTGAAGAGTTGAAGAATTTCTGTTGATGTTTTAATACTATGAGGATGGGTTCTGTGAAGGGTAGTGGGGGTCTGTTCTTGCAGTTAGCGTGCCTGTTGACTACACGCTGTATTGTGTACACTGAAATCGATGAGCCACACGTTTGAGTTGACTTTAACTTTGAATATGTTTTTAATTTATTAAGCTACATTCTTCATTAATAGATTCTAAAAATTTGAAGAAATTCTGCCGGGGTTTAAATACTTTGAGGATAGATTCTGTGAAGGGTATAATAGTGGGGTTTGTCTTGCAGTTAGCGTGCCTGTTGACTATACGCTGTATTGGTGGTACTTGGAAATCGATGAACCCCAAACGTTTGAGATGACTTTAACTTTGAATAAGTTGACAATTATACATCGGAAAAATAAGAAAAAATATTATTTATAAAGCTTCATTCCTCAATAATAGATCCTAGAAATTAAAAAAAAATCTGCCGAGGTTTAAATACTATGAGGACGGATTCTGTGAGGTGTATAATAGTGGGGTCTTTTCATGCAGTTAGCGTGCGTGTTGACTATACGCTGTATTGGCGGTACTGGGAAATCGATGAGCCCCAAACGTTTGAGATGACTTTAACTTTGAATAAGTTAGCAATTATAAATAGGAAAAATATGAAAAAATATTAATTATTAAGCTACATTCTTCATTAATAGATCCTAGAAATTTAAAAAAATTCTGCCGAGGTTTAACTACTATGAGGACGGGTTCTGTGAAGGGTTTATTAGTGGGGTCTTTTCATGCAGTCAGCGTGCCTGTTAACTATACGCTGTATTGGCGGTACTGGGAAATCGATGAACCCCAAACGTTTGAGATGACTTTAACTTTGAATAAGTTGACAACTATACATCGGAAAAACATGAAAAAATATTATTTATTAAGCTTCATTCCTCAATAAAAGATTCTAAAAATTTGAAGAAATTCTACCGGGGTTTAATTACTCTGAGGACGGGTTCTGTGAAGGGTTTATTAGTGGGGTCTTTTCATGCAGTTAGCGTGCCTGTTGACTATACGCTGTATTGGTGGTACTTGGAAATCGATGAACCCCAAACGTTTGAGAAGACTTTAACTTTGAATAAGTTGACAATTATACATCGGAAAAATAAGAAAAAATATTATTTATAAAGCTTCATTCCTCAATAATAGATCCTAGAAATTAAAAAAAATTCTGCCGAGGTTAATATACTATGAGGACGGATTCTGTGAAGGGTATAATAGTGGGGTCTTTTCATGCAGTCAGCGTGCCTGTTGACTATACGCTGTTTTGCGGTACTTGGAAATCGATGAGCCCCAAACGTTTGAGATGACTTTAACTTTGAATAAGTTGACAACTATACATAGGAAAAACATGAAAAAATATTATTTATTAAGCTTCATTCCTCAATAAAAGATTCTAAAAATTTGAAGAAATTCTACCGGGGTTTAATTACTCTGAGGACGGGTTCTGTGAAGGGTTTATTAGTGGGGTCTTTTCATGCAGTCAGCGTGCCTGTTAACTATACGCTGTATTGGCGGTACTAGGAAATCGATGAGCCCCAAACGTTTGAGATGACTTTAACTTTGAATAAGTTAGCAATTATAAATAGGAAAAATATGAAAAAATATTAATTATTAAGCTACATTCTTCATTAATAGATCCTAGAAATTTAAAAAAATTCTGCCGAGGTTTAACTACTATGAGGACGGGTTCTGTGAAGGGTTTATTAGTGGGGTCTTTTCATGCAGTCAGCGTGCCTGTTAACTATACGCTGTATTGGCGGTACTGGGAAATCGATGAACCC
Source organism: Asterias amurensis (assembly GCF_032118995.1). Lineage (NCBI taxonomy): Eukaryota > Metazoa > Echinodermata > Asteroidea > Forcipulatida > Asteriidae > Asterias > Asterias amurensis. The sequence continues at coordinate 23,386,751 of NC_092650.1, read as the reverse complement.
CAAACGTTTGAGATGACTTTAACTTTGAATAAGTTGACAACTATACATCGGAAAAACATGAAAAAATATTATTTATTAAGCTTCATTCCTCAATAAAAGATTCTAAAAATTTGAAGAAATTCTACCGGGGTTTAATTACTCTGAGGACGGGTTCTGTGAAGGGTTTATTAGTGGGGTCTTTTCATGCAGTCAGCGTGCCTGTTAACTATACGCTGTATTGGCGGTACTGGGAAATCGATGAACCCCAAACGTTTGAGATGACTTTAACTTTGAATAAGTTGACAACTATACATCGGAAAAACATGAAAAAATATTATTTATTAAGCTTCATTCCTCAATAAAAGATTCTAAAAATTTGAAGAAATTCTACCGGGGTTTAATTACTCTGAGGACGGGTTCTGTGAAGGGTTTATTAGTGGGGTCTTTTCATGCAGTCAGCGTGCCTGTTAACTATACGCTGTATTGGCGGTACTGGGAAATCGATGAACCCCAAACGTTTGAGATGACTTTAACTTTGAATAAGTTGACAACTATACATCGGAAAAACATGAAAAAATATTATTTATTAAGCTTCATTCCTCAATAAAAGATTCTAAAAATTTGAAGAAATTCTACCGGGGTTTAATTACTCTGAGGACGGGTTCTGTGAAGGGTTTATTAGTGGGGTCTTTTCATGCAGTCAGCGTGCCTGTTAACTATACGCTGTATTGGCGGTACTGGGAAATCGATGAACCCCAAACGTTTGAGATGACTTTAACTTTGAATAAGTTGACAACTATACATCGGAAAAACATGAAAAAATATTATTTATTAAGCTTCATTCCTCAATAAAAGATTCTAAAAATTTGAAGAAATTCTACCGGGGTTTAATTACTCTGAGGACGGGTTCTGTGAAGGGTTTATTAGTGGGGTCTTTTCATGCAGTCAGCGTGCCTGTTAACTATACGCTGTATTGGCGGTACTGGGAAATCGATGAACCCCAAACGTTTGAGATGACTTTAACTTTGAATAAGTTGACAACTATACATCGGAAAAACATGAAAAAATATTATTTATTAAGCTTCATTCCTCAATAAAAGATTCTAAAAATTTGAAGAAATTCTACCGGGGTTTAATTACTCTGAGGACGGGTTCTGTGAAGGGTTTATTAGTGGGGTCTTTTCATGCAGTCAGCGTGCCTGTTAACTATACGCTGTATTGGCGGTACTGGGAAATCGATGAACCCCAAACGTTTGAGATGACTTTAACTTTGAATAAGTTGACAACTATACATCGGAAAAACATGAAAAAATATTATTTATTAAGCTTCATTCCTCAATAAAAGATTCTAAAAATTTGAAGAAATTCTACCGGGGTTTAATTACTCTGAGGACGGGTTCTGTGAAGGGTTTATTAGTGGGGTCTTTTCATGCAGTCAGCGTGCCTGTTAACTATACGCTGTATTGGCGGTACTGGGAAATCGATGAACCCCAAACGTTTGAGATGACTTTAACTTTGAATAAGTTGACAACTATACATCGGAAAAACATGAAAAAATATTATTTATTAAGCTTCATTCCTCAATAAAAGATTCTAAAAATTTGAAGAAATTCTACCGGGGTTTAATTACTCTGAGGACGGGTTCTGTGAAGGGTTTATTAGTGGGGTCTTTTCATGCAGTCAGCGTGCCTGTTAACTATACGCTGTATTGGCGGTACTGGGAAATCGATGAACCCCAAACGTTTGAGATGACTTTAACTTTGAATAAGTTGACAACTATACATCGGAAAAACATGAAAAAATATTATTTATTAAGCTTCATTCCTCAATAAAAGATTCTAAAAATTTGAAGAAATTCTACCGGGGTTTAATTACTCTGAGGACGGGTTCTGTGAAGGGTTTATTAGTGGGGTCTTTTCATGCAGTCAGCGTGCCTGTTAACTATACGCTGTATTGGCGGTACTGGGAAATCGATGAACCCCAAACGTTTGAGATGACTTTAACTTTGAATAAGTTGACAACTATACATAGGAAAAATATGAAAAAATATTATTTATTAAGCTTCATTCCTCAATAAAAGATTCTAAAAATTTGAAGAAATTCTACCGGGGTTTGATTACTCTGAGGACGGGTTCTGTGAAGGGTTTATTAGTGGGGTCTTTTCATGCAGTCAGCGTGCCTGTTGACTATACGCTGTAGTGGCGGTACTGGGAAATCGATGAGCCCCAAACGTTTGAGATGACTTTAACTTTGAATAAGTTGACAACTGTACATAGGAAAAATATGAAAAAATATTATTTATTAAGCTACATTCTTCATTAATAGATTCTGAACATTTGAAGAAATTATACCGAGGTTTAAATACTATGAGGACGGGTTTTGTGAAGGGTATAATAGTGGGGATCTGTTCTTGCACCGCGGAGCCGTGCTGGCGCCCTCTACTGGCTGATATGTGTAACATCGCACTGTGACTGTTGCATGAAAGGCAGACAAATAGGCAGCGCCTAACGACTTGTCATCAAGTCTACTGGCTGATTGGCACGAATGTTACAGTATTCACTATACGCTGTATTGGCGGTACTTGGAAGTCGATGAGCCCCAAACGTTTGAGATGACTTTAACTTTGAATAAGTTGACAACTATACATAGGAAAAAGCTGAAAACAGACTATTTATTAAGCTACATTCGTCATTAATACATTCTAAAAATTTGAAGAAATTCCGTCGAGGGTTAAATATTATGAGGTTGGGTTATGTGAAGGGTAATAGTGGGGTCTGTTCTTGCAGTCAGCGTGCCTGTTGACTACACGCTGTATTCTGACACGGAATTCGATGGGCCCCCAAACGTTTTAGTTGGGACTAGGTGAAGTTTAGCAATAACACGGGACATGGTCAATATTTCCTTCGGATACTTATTAGTGTGTACCAATGAACCCCAAACGTTTGAGAATAAGTGTCCACCAACTGTGAAGGCTAGTCTTTGACAATTACTAATGGTGTCCACTGCCTTTAATGATTTACTGCATACCAAATCTCCCATAGTTTAAGTAGGAATGTTTTATAACGTAATTGAATACCCACAGCAGTATAAAACCCATCGGGCACACGCTCTCCCCCTCTCTCTCGTGGTCTGTCGCCATGTAAGGTTTTTTTTTAATTAAAGTAAATTTGTGCAGAAAGTTAGTCGGAGTGAAGACCAGGCATTCAGGGGACACACAGTCTGGTCGAAACCAGCGTGTGATCACCCATTACAACCTTTAAGGGGTGGCTATTTCCGATCCCTCCTTTACTTTCCCACACGGAATAATCACCCTTTCCTAGGCGGTTTGGGGAGATACATGACGGACCCCAATCACTTTTTACTCGCGCTGACTCTTCTCTTGTCTTTGTGTACAGCGCCCTCTTTTGCCAGAAATATTCTCCATCTCTGACGTCACGATTTTATTCAGCAAGCAGCGAGAATTATTATAAATGGCGACCAGCTCACATTATGTTGCGAAATGTTGCTCCGTTTTACCTCTATTTTTCCAGTTTATAGCTTATATTTCTCCCGATTAATGCGCATAGTTTAAGCTTAAACCATCAGAGAGTCGTCTAGGCTGGGATTTTGTGCCAATTCGAGGCTTCATCCATCCGAAAGAATGAAATAATGAATCTGGACTCCCACTCGTTGGCCTTGTCTCAAGTCACGAACCTTGTGGGCAATTTATCGAAGAAAAGCTACAAGCAGAGTGTGGCAGAAATATCCCGTGTAAGTTGCTGGCATTTTTTCTGGGAGTTTTCGTTTTTATTTTGTCATTAACTGAGTCATGGATTTTTCATCGATGATTTTTTGTTCCAAATAATACATATTATTATTATAAAACATGTTTTTGTTATCACTTTTTGTTTGAACTGCAATTTAATAAGCAGATTTTTTCAAACTTGCCAACAAATAATACAATTTTTCTTTTTTTCACTGATTTTATTATTTGATTTGCATGTTATCCTTTTTGTCTTTGAATTGATAGTAAATTGTAAGTCACTATTCCACTATTTCTAACCATGTTCTGAACAGACCGAGTGTCATTTATCATTTTCCTGGGGTCGATTTCACAAAGAGTTAGGGAAACGTTTCCTTATGGATGGCGCCACCACTTTTTCATTTGAAATAAAATAATATAGTAGGCCTATCTAATTTACCTGATAATATTTCCTTTTTTGTAAAAATGAGTGAAAAAGTGGTGGCGCCATACGGAAAGTTATCCAGAGTTAGGACTAGTCCTAAAAAAAATGTACAGCTAGTCCTAAGTTAGTTAGGACTAGTAACTCGTCCTAACTCGAAGTCCTAACTCTTTGTGAAATTCACCCCTGAGGTCATATTTTGTCATGATGTCATTTGGATAATGAATGAGAGTAAGATTGAGATGAGTTGTTGGAAAAGTTTCCGTATGATGCTACCACTTTTTCATTTGTTATGAAATGATATAGTATCAAATTTACCGCAATGAGATATCCCTTTTTGCAAAAATTTGTTGAAAAAGTGGTGGCGCCATATGGAAAGTTATCGGAGTTTATTTGTATCCCCATAGCCATACGCATAACTTAAATGTCAAATTTTGGGTTCTCTCCATGACTTCTTTACTGTTGGTGTAAAACTGAAGGAGAATCTGTAGATGTATCTGTAGTCTTCTTTTACATATATGTCCCCGCAAAGAATTTTTTTTGGTTACTTCTATCTGAAAGCTAGCTTGTTGTGGTCATGCCCTGTTGATTGGAAATAGAATCAACAAACGTTTCATGCCTGAATAATTTCCCATCTTTCTCAGTCTGTGATCATGATTGCTGTGGCCAGAGATGGATTCTACAATCGAGTGAAAATGCCAACATGTTTTTTTTTTGGCTTGTTTTCTCAACAAAAAGTAGAGATTGTACTCAGTTGAAACAGTCACTTGTGTCTGAGCCTTATTGTGGCAATAAATCAGCATATCGTTGACAAAATCAAACAATTAAGTTTTTAACAGAATAAATTCAATATCAATCAATCAATCATACACTACCTACCCTACGGCTGAAGTGTAAAAACATATGCAAGAAAAAAACAGGTAGAATGCTTTCAGCTTTTGAAACCAAGGTTAAACATTCCTAAGACCTTGTTTCAATTCAGCTTGCTTCAGCCAAACATTCCGTTTTTCTGGTCCACAATGCCCCAAAGTTTTGGAGAAAAAAACTTGGGGAGAACTTTGAAAACATATATATAAATACCAAAGACAGTTTATCCATTCTGATTGGTCGAGAGGGCATCACGAGGTGTTGTTTGAACGGATAATATAACACCAGTAAAAAGTGTTATAACATGGGCTGACACGCGCGCTTGCACCTGTGCGTATAAGACAGTTTCTTCATTCCTCTGCGCACTGCGCACAGCATCTCCTTATAAGGAGTTGTTTACCCGAGGGCATAACCATTTCGTAGCTGAAGGGGTGTTGTGTTGAAAGAAATCATTGAATGATTATAATTTTTGCATTTATTTTACCTTTTGACCAAAAAATGTTGATGTTTTTTGACCGAAAAAGGTATTTATGAATGGGAATCAAAGTGTGTTGAATTGATTTTCTACAAGTGGTTTAAACCCGCCGAGGCCTAGTTGTTGATAACTTACCTCGACTTCGTCTCAGTAAAATTATCAAGTCCAGGCCTCGGCGCGAGTTTAAACCACTAGTTGAAAACCTCTTCACCACACATTAATTCCCTTAATATTAACTTTGGTTTTTACCCATACACTGAAGTGTGTTAGCGATGTATACTCAGTACTTCTCCAGGTCCTGTGAAAAACATATCACATGCATGTTACTCGGGTGGGATTCGAACCCACGACACGTGCAATTCCAGAGCAGTGTCTTACCAACTAGACTACCCAAATGTTGCTAATGCTACATGTATTTTGGAGCTTGGCTTCACAACCAAGCAGGCCCGGAAAAACACGGAGGCCCTGGTCTTGGCCTTGGGGCACCTTCGACTTTATGATTTTCCAATGGAAGTGCCCTTTGCAAAAGGAAAATGGCCTTGCCCTTTCAAAGATGAATTTTCCACGCCTGTTATTCTCCACAAAGAAAAAAAATTACATTTACATCATTGGAGATTGGCTTCACAACCAAGCACCAACAAAATTGTCCCAGAACAATGTTAAAAATAAGATTTTATCGATATTTTTCAACAGCTTGTCAGCCAGCAGGGGCCGGAGGGGGACAGGCATCTATTGCGTTGTCTCTTCTCTTATGTTGACTTCAGCGGTGATGGTAAAACTGCCGCCAAAGAATTCCATCAGGTAAGGGAAGAAAAAGATTTTTAAGGTAGAAAGATTCTCTAACAATAACAAAATGGTGTAAATGAAAGTGGGGGACCTAATTTTTTGGTGAAGTGACATTTTTACATTTCTTTTATTGTATAAATCTTTTTAAACTGACAATGACTAGAGCAACCTAGCCAAAACGTTCAGACCAATAAAGAACTGACTCCGCAGTAGTGACTTTAATAACAATCTACTAAAAGCTGAAGTAGTAGTCCTGGCAGATTTTCTACCTTACACCACTGAGGGAGTAGTTAAAAAGAAGTCTCCCAAATTGCGAAAATCTACTTCGCTGTAGTATTATATAAAGCAAGACAGTTCTCTAAAGAACAGAGTCTACCTCGCAAGAAGATACTTGCTTTTAACCTTTTTGGGAAAATAAATGTTTTTGCTAATCCCTATTGTTGTTTTGTGTTTACCTTCCAAACCGACATGTATTTTAAAGGCAGTGGACACTATTGGTATTTACTCAAAATAATTATTAGCATAAAACCTTATGCAGTTTTTGAGAAGGAAGCAACTTCCCATGAATTTGATTTCAAGACCTCAGATTTAAAATTTGAGGTCTCAAAATCAAGCATCTGAAAGCGCACAACTTCATATGACAGTGGTGTTTTTTCTTTCAATATTATCTCGCAACTTTGACGACTGATAAAGCTCAAACTTTCACCGGTTTGTTGTTTTATGCATATGTTGAGATACACCAAGTGAGAAGACTAGTCTTTGACTATTGTCAGTAGTGTCCAGTGTCTTTAATTGTTTTTCTTATAATTTAACAACATTTTGTTTCTGATTTGTGTTTCACCAACAGCTGCATATTCAGTTACTGATACAAGAATGTACTACACTCTTTACCAAGCCTAATTTCGTTTGTACTTTGTGCCACGCCCTTGATAACCCTCTTCACCAACAGAAGGTAAGTGTTCTCTTACGACTTTTAGATGACTTTATGTCTTAGACACTTGTGTCCTTGAGCAAGATACTTTACTATAGTTGCTTCTCTTCATCCAGGGGTATAAATGGGTACCTGCGAGGGTAGAGGTTGATATTGTGAATAAAAAAGCCTTTGGAGCGATATATATTGGCCAGGTTGTATACTCCCAAGGGAGCTGAGAAACATTAAAAAAAGGGATGTTATTGGCCCTATGACCAGGGCACTAATGTAAAGCGCATTGAAACGGTTATAGTGTTAAAAGCGCTATATAAGAGTTATTATTGTTTTTGTTTTTTTATTCATTTCCCACAGATGTTTGATAAAGTCAGAACATGAACGTCTAATTTTTTGGTTTGACTACCAACTGCATGTACATGTGTTTAGCACAGAAGTACTTGTATTTCTTTCTATGAGGCCGTTCAGACACATTACTAAAGTCAGGTTAACGGTACTAAAGTTAGACCGAATCTAAAACAATTTCAATTGTTGTTCTGATCACAGAGTCTAAAGCCATCCACTCAGCTCTTCTCCCAGATCAGCAAAGTCTTGAAGCTGAGTCGAGTGCAGGAGGTAGTCCTAGGTCTAGCTCTCACGCACTCCTCCAAAGCAGACACCAGATCTCATGGTAAGTAATAAGCCTGCAGCTGATTTCATCGAAACGCGAGGATGAATCTCGAGTTAGGACACGTAACCTGTCTTAACTTAGGATGGTTCAATGCGTCCTAAAGTCTTTGGATGCGGAACTGAATTTATTTTAAGTCCCAAGATTCATCCTACGTTGGGAAGAGTTCGGTGAAATCGAGGGCTGGACGATTAGTGCAACTAGTGTCGTAGTCGCAACTATTGGTTGCCTAGTTGCAACTACCGCCTTCAACTACAGCATAATTTACTTATGAAACACATCAGACATCCGTGAAAAATCCCTCAATCATTCAATGCTTTCAGAGGAAATTTTATTATATTGCGCCTTCGGCAAACATTTTCCACAATTAAGCATGGGGGGATTAGTGTCATAGTCGTGATTATTGATTGCTTAGTCGAGTCGCTACTACTGGTTTTTTTTTCAACTTTTCTATTGATCGTGCCACCAAAACTACTACAAAAAAAGTTGTGGCTACCACAAAAATAGTCGCGACTATCTACTGGGTGAACCTATCGTCATTCAGGACTAATCACGACATCACATCCGTTTCGCATGGTGCTCATATTTGTTGTCCATTGCCAACACAGAGGGCCTACACAACAGACGCAGATGACAATCAAGCACAGCGTTCTGTTTGTATGGATGAGTCATTTAGTCTGATCCTTTCTATTATATTATACTGTACCAAGAATGGGTATGCATAATTATAGTTGCAAAGGAAATCAATTTTACTAAATATCCAACTGTTCTGTTTTAGGTTTTGCTGGACTTTGTTTTGTTTAGATATAACTTTAAAAAAAAGAAGATTTGAATTAGCAAATGATTTATATAAATTGTTGTCTTGTAATTTTATGCAGCGTTGCAGTTTGTTAAACACAAGCTACCAGACTTATTGCGGTCATATATAGATAGTGGTAAGTGATTTGTTTCTGCACGAATGCTGCGGTTAGAATGTATTAAAGCCACTGGACACTATTGGTAAATGTGAAAAACCAGTCATCTCCACATGTGCATAAAATAACAAACCTGTGAAAGTTTGAGCTCTATCGGTCATCGAAGTTGCGAGATAATAATGAAAGAAAAAATACCCTTGTCACACGAAGTTGTGTGCTTTCAGATGCTTGATTTCGAGACCTCAATTTCTAAATCTGAGGTCTTGAAATCAAATTCGTGGAAAATGACTTCTTTCTCCGAAAGTACTCCACTTCAGAAGGAGCCGTTTCTCAAAATGTTCTGTACTGCCAAACTCCCCCCATTACTCATTACCAAGTAAGGTTTTATGCCAATAGTTATTCTGAGTAATTACCAATAGTGTCCACTGCTTTTAAATGTGAGATAAGGCTTGAGGTTATGCATGGTGGTGAAATACTAAGGTTTAGGGTGACACCATGTAAACAATCTCTTTGTGAGTAGTGGTGGCTCTGAGTGGATTCGGTTTAGGCACAGCAGACTGATTGAAACGTCAGGGAGAATAAACCGACTCTCCTCGGAGCTAACACTACTCAAAAAAGAGATTGTTTAAAGGCAGTGGACACTATTGGTAATTGTCAAAGACTGGCCTTCACAGTTGGTGTATCTCAACATATGCATAAAATAACAAACCTGTGAAAATTTGAGCTCAATCGGTCATCAAAGTTGCGAGATAATAATGAAAGAAGAAAACACCCTTGTCACACGAAGTTGTGTGCGTTTAGATGGTTGATTTCGAGACCTCAAGTTCTAAACTTGAGGTCTCAATCTCAAATTCGTGGAAAATTACTTCTTTCTCCAAAACTATGGCACTTCAGGGAGCTGTTTCTCACAATGTTTTTTACCACCAACCTCTCCCCATTACTTGTCACCAAGAAAGGTTTTATGCTAATAATTATTTTGAGTAAATACCAATAGTGTCCACTGCCTTTAAAGGGTCTATGTACTTTTTGTTTTGTAGAACAAAAACACAAAGTCTACAGATTTACACTAAACTTACACAGCTTGAAGATAATGATAGTATAAAGCTTCCCTGAAAATGTTAGTTGCTGAGGAGCTGTAGTTTTTGAGAAATGAGTAAAACAATGTCATATGAGACGAACATTATTTAGCTTTTAAAAACAGTTTTTCATGATATTGTTTTACTTATTTCTCAAAAACTGCAGCACCTCAGCAACTAATATTTTAAGGGAAGCTTTGTATTATCATTATCTTCAAACTGTGAAGTTTAATGTAAATCTGTGGACATTGTGTTTTGTGTTAGAAAAAGTACCCAAATTCTTTGAATGGTTTTACTACCAACCTTACCAACGTGATAATAAATGTGTTTTTATTTTTACATCAATGCATCCACGACCTTTGCCATTCTAGAGCTCATTCTTTTCACTGGACTAAGGGGGAAAATTACCAAATGTAAAGTGCTTAACACACATCAGTATATGGGTAATATACAAATAATAGGCCCCTTAGTTTGGCCACCATCTTTGATGAAACATTTATGCCTGAAAGGCTATCATTGGCTGAGAGTCGTGCGCAGCACGTTAATGAGGGCAATGTTCCTTTGTTTTACATCAAAGATGGTCGTCAATGATGTCTTAGCAGCAATCCATCTATATGTCATGAATTTTTTTCGTTACAAAAATTGAAAATGTTGGTGCGAGTTGTCAAGCTTTTCAGAAAAACACAATACTTTGAACAACATGTTTCTTCTTCGTTGTTTGCGCAGACATCAGAAGCCCCCAAGAGGGCGGGCTTGCAGACGTATCTGCAGAGGTCCTTCACCTTCTCCTTACGCACCTGTTACACAGCTCTAAGGATCAGTTAGGTATCGTAGCACCCCAGCGAGAAGCATTCCTCAAAACAATCAAGAAAGGTGAGTGGCTAAGTTAATGATGTTGACATGGATGATATAAACTAACATGACTGATAACCAAGTTCTGACAGTATGGTATGACCTGTAGGTTTTCATTGGTCATCGGCCAGTGTTAATCCCGTACCACCACACATTTTTATTTTGCCTGATGCCCTTGAAAAATGTTCATCAAAATGGAAAAATTGTGTTTTCAGACGTAAACATGTTAGTAAAGGCTGTAATTTTCATAATCCGGCAAAAAAATAATCGGATTGACCACGCAATGGTTGTCAGTTATGTTGATCATAGCTTTCAGTTGGTATAACATGATACCAGTTTCAAACATGTTGCGTTCCTTGTTCCATGTAAGAAACGGTTGGTAAACAGTAGACGCAAGACCATGCTATTCTGTACAATAATGGCGGTAATGGCTGCCATTTAGGGCTCAAGAGTAAATACAATGTGTACACAAAGAAAGTTGCCAAATCAGTACCAGGGACAAACAAATTTCCGCCTCTAAAAAGAAATCTTGGGAATCCTTGTGTTGCTATGGTCTTAAAGACAGTGGACACTATTGGTAATTACTCAAAATAATTACCAGCATAAAACCTTTCTTGGTGACGAGTAATAGGGAGAGGTTAAGGGTATAAAACACTGTGACAAACGGCTCCCTCTGAAGTGCCGTAGTTTTGGAGAAAGAAGTAATTTTCCACGAATTTGATTTTGAGACCTCAGATTTAGAACTTGAGGTCTCGAAATCAACCATCTAAACGCACAGACCTTTGTGTGACAAGGGTGTTTTTTCTTTCATTCATATCTCGCAAGTTCGATGACCGATTGAGCTCAAATTTTTACGTGCTTGTTATTTTATGCATGTGTTGAGATACACCAACTGTGAAGGCTATTCTTTGACAATTACCAACAGTGTCCACTGCCTTTAAGCCAAAGCAGTTTATTTAAACACCGCCTCAGGTGATGTAATTTTCTTCTTTTGAGCAATGCAGTTTCTTCTTTTTGGAGAATGATAAAAGCTTTTTGTGTCACGTCTTATATGATAATGTTTGTCTAGTGGTTTTTCTGTGTAAATTTTTGATCTTTTATCTTAAGTGCACTTCTGTAGATTGTTATTAGCTGGGATCCATGGAGATCAGCGAGTTTTTCTTACTGAATGGATTGCCCAGGATAAACAAGAAATAAATAAATTAATTAATAAATAAATAAATAAATAAAATAAAAACGTTCTTTCTTTGTTTTGCAGACTTTCCTCCAGACCAGGTGCCTGTGGTTCTAGTGCCTCTGCTGTACAGCGACACACAGGACATCGGGATGGATAGGATTGTCAACGATAATACCAACCTACCCAAGGCAGTGGTAAGCTTTGCCATTACAACTCACTTACATGTACCTCAACTTGTATAGACCAGGGCCCAATTTCATTGCTCTGCTTACTGTAAGCACAGAATCGTCGCTTACGGAAGCAGGGAATTCTGTGCTTACGGCACGCGTATTTCACGGGTTAGTGGCGAATTTTGGATTCTGCGCGTGCGTACTCCACATTACTACGCATTCTAGGCTTTACAAGGCTAGCGCAGAAATTCGGCGCTTGCACGTGAGCGGGGAATCGTCATTGTAAGGGAGCATCTCAAAAGTCGGGCACGTTCCTGCGGGCATATGCCCGCAGGATCGCAACATCATGACAAAGTATACGCGGAGCGTTCCAAAAGACCGGTCCTGTGGAACGGACAAAAGTGGCGGGGATACTCTTGCGATCCAAAAAGAACGTTCCGACTTTTGAGACGCTCCCTAAGCGCAGAATTCGGCGGTAAGCAGAGCCATGAAATTGGGCCCTGGTGCACATGGCATCATTGTCTAGTGCAGTCATTTCAGTGATCACAAGTGCGCATTTGAGTCAGATGTAACTTTTACAATTAGCTAGCGTGCGTCACAAGACGCAATATTTGAGCATTTCACTGCGTTTCATTTAAAGGAACACGTTGCCTTGGATCGGTCGTGTTGGTCTTTGAAAGGTGTTTGAAACCACTCGTTATAAAATGCAGATGGTTAAAAAAATATTTGAAAAGTAGAATACAATGATCCACACATATGTGCCTCTAAATTGCATGGTTTTCCTTTTACTTTGCAAACTAAATGGCCGACTGTGTTAGTCGACGAGGTAAAAGGAAAACCACGTAATTTCGAGTGATACTTGTGTAGATCATTATGTTCTACTTTTAAAATATCTCTCTAATCATATGCATTTTATAACAAACGGTTACAAACGCTTTTCAAAGACCAACTCGACCGATCCAAGGCAACGTGTTCCTTTAATTTGTTCTGGCTATCACTGTACTAGCCAAGAAGGAAGTTGCAGTTTTAGATGTGGGAGGAAAATCCATAGAGTTATGCCAGGGGGAAACACACAGGTTCCTTTCAACCTCAAACTGGGGTCCTAGTGGTGGAAGGCTAGGAAAGATAGCACTACGCCAACCAGTCCACCCTACAAAACAAATTATCTTCTACATGACGCTTAAAGGGAAGGTACACGTTTGGTAATTACTCAAAACAAATATTAACTTAAAAACTGACTTAGTAACAAGCATAGCAGAGCTGTTGATAGTATAAAACATTGTGGGAAACAACTCCCTCTGAAGTAGTGTAGTTTTTGAGAAAGAGGTTATTTCTCACCAAAATAATAAAAGACTTCTAGCTAGAAGTCTCTTATTTCTGTCTGAAAGCACACAAATTCGTCCCACAAGGGTGTTTTTTTCTTTCATAATTTTCTCGCAACTTCGATGACCGATTGAGCCCAAATTTTCACAGGCTTGCTATTTTATGCATATGATGGGATACACCAAGTGAGAAGACTGGTCTTTGACGATTACCAATCGTGTACCTTCCCTTTAGTAAGCGTGCTGTTCAGAAAATTTATTTCATTTTACAAAACAAATCTACCTATTGAAATCAAAATACAGACAAACATTGGATTCGAACTGCCTCTAGCCAACGAGCAGTCTCAGTGGTTAGTTGGTATGACACTGCTCTAGAATTGCAAAGGTTGTGGGTTCTAATCCCACCCGAGTAATAGGCCTGTGATTTTGTTAACAGAACTTTGGAAAGTACTGAGTATGCACAGATGTAGTGCTAACACACATCAGTGTATATGGGTAAAAATTAAAAGGATTACTATTTATCCCTGATGCATTTTTTACATCTATTAAAACATAAATTTTTGTTCAGGTCATGCAACTTTAATCGTGTTTTGTTTTCCCCCTAATTAAGATGGACGGCTCCTTGGCGGACATGATGCAGGAGATGGGCTACAGCTGCTGCGCCACCATGGACGAGTGTCGTAAATCTCTCCTCCAGTTCGGCACCAACAGCCTATCTGCATCGGCAGTGGCCAGAGTCATCAGCATGATGGGCAGAACACACTCCACCCTCACAGATAGCATGCCCTTACAGGTCAGTCAGATTATCTTTAATGATGGTGGCACTGTTGGCTTGTGCATAAAGCGCTCGCCTCTCACCAAGGTGACCCCGGTTCGATTCCCGGTCGGGGCCATATGTGAGTTGAGTTGTGCGTTGGTTCTCTGCCGTGCCACGAGGGTTTTCCAGACTATCCGGTTTTCCTCCCTCAGGAAAAAATCAAACACTTTCGATTTTGGCTCTGCTCCGTGGTCATAATGGGTTGATGTGGCTGGCAGCTGAATGCGCCCTGGCATGCCTGCTTCTCGAACACGTTGTAGCCGCGTCCTTCCCAATTCAGCTCTAGCGGCGAGTCAGGACGATTAGCCCCCCAAATTATTATTATCATTATTTTTATTATTAACACCTGGGACCAATTTCATAGAGCTGCTTCAAACCTTCAGCAGGCCGGTTGTTCACCAAGTGTTTTTTTGAGCTAAATTTTTTGTTAAAAAACTAACATTGTACTTGGTGGTGTGTCGTGGCCAAGCGTATAAGAAATTTGAATTCAAGCTCTGGAGTTTCTGATCAGTAGAGCATGGGTTTGAGTCGTGGTCGTAACACTTGGGTTCTGAATCAAGACATGTAACCATTATTGGTGCGCTTTGGTTGAGACGTATTAACAGCTATTAAGAACCAGTGCACTTTTAGAAAAGAAAAAGTTTCTGGTCTGCTTGGCACCACAGCACCTTGTAAACCATGTCATGGTGCTATACAGAAAGACTTAGAAGCGTAACTCCACATACCTTGCAGAACAAAATACTGAGCGCTTTGATATGTTATTTTCTTGAGTTCATTTTTTTTTTTTATATAGCGCCATTTCATTTAGACTACAGCGCTTTAGACAAACAATAGCAATGCAGATAATACAACAAATGATCAATAAAGCAACAAACAGACACTAAGGAAAATGATGTTTTTTAAGTGCTTTCTTGAAAATAGGCAGTGAAATTGAGGTGCGTATTGTGATGGGAGATGGTTCCACAGTCCTGGAGCGGCTAAGGAAAATGATTTATATGCAGCGGATTGAAGAGATTTGCTGCTAAGTTTATTTTCAGCAAGACGGGTTTTGTCTAAGGCTTAGTGATTTAGTAATTACCTTGATCTTTGTATCCCTGGCTTTACACATATCCTTGAAACATTTGTTGTTGTTGTGAATGTTCGCAGTCTATCACCGGCAGCAGCGTCTGGAGTGACGGCAAGGACAAAGCAGACCCCAACTCTCAGCCGAGCACCTGGAATGTAGACGTCTTTGTCGAGGTCATCAAGGACCTGGCTCCCCATCTCAACTTCAGGGAGGTGATCCACGAGCTGGACAACCCGGGTTTCCTGCTGAACGACGTACAGGGACTGCGCATCGTCAAGAATGCCTTCCTCCGGGGCCTGCCCGACGTCTTCCCCGTGGACGTGCTGTACAGGGTCTGGAAGAACACAGACGGGCAGGTAACGACTTGGTTTCAAAGAGCTTACGTTTTATCAATTAAAGAAGCCCTACTCGATTTAGTTACAAAAACAAGCCTTAGCTTTTCAAAACTTGTCAATACTGATGTTATGTATCTCTGCTCACTCCACCCTTTAGTTATCATGGATCCAGCTGGCTCTAGCCAACCCTGAGGTCTTCTGCTTCGCTGACTATCCTTGTCATACTGTCGTCATAGACATCCTAAAGGCGCCTCCGGAGGAAGATAACAGAGAGGTGGCCACATGGTGAGTAGTCAATGAGTCGTTCGATTAATGTTATTATTAGTCTTATAAATCTCTGGTGGTGACACCAAGAATAATAAAGGAACTGAATCTCTGTTGCTCGCAAGCCTGACGAGACCAGGGCCCAATTTCACAGCGCTGCTAGGCACACAAATGTGCTTAGCATTAAATTTCTTCCTCGATAAAAACAGGATTACCAGCCAAATTTCCATTTGTTGGATATTGCTTGATATTGGTATTCAGCTGCTGTTTGCTTGTCTTAAAATTCACGTGGGAATTTGGTTGACATTCCTGTTTTTATCAAGAGAGAGATGTCATGCTTAGCAAGATTGTGTGCTTAGCAGCGCTATGGAATTGGGCCCTGCAATCAAGGGTGCTTGCTATCTGAACAAGAAACACCAGGGTTAACCCCCACTCTTCATATAATAACAAATTCATAGCAAATTCTTATATAGCGCATTTCACAATGACCTAATCAATGCGCTTTACATTGGTGCCTTGGTCATCGGGCCAAAAACATCCCTGTAATGTTTCTCAGCTCCCATGGGAGTATACAGCCCTGAGCTGCCTGGAAGTCGCTGTGGCTTTTCATACACAAGATCAACCTCTACCCTCGCAGGTACCCATTTATACCGCTGAGTGAAGAGAAGCAATTATAGTAAAGTATCTTGCTCAAGGAAACGAGTGTCACGACCGGGATTCAAACCCACAGGTCATTAATGGCTTGTTGTTCTTTCTTTTTTTTGTGAACTTTAGGAAGTCACTGGATCTTGTTGAGACCCTTCTGAAGCTGGCTGAGGCTGGCAAGTACGACCAAGTCAAGAGTCTGTTTGGGTTCCCCATCAAACATTGTCCAGATATGCTGCTTCTAGCTCTACTTCAAGTTCAGGTACGCTTTAGGGTCGTGATCCTTTAATCTACAATCCCGGCCAAAATGCTTAGGCCACCCATTCGCAATGTGACAATATACATTCCCTGTCCCCTCCCCCTTGACAATAAACCTTTTCTCCCCATCTCCCCTGCCAATATAGATGGAAGCGCATACTGCTCAGTGAGAGCCAACATTGAAAGGGATCACGGGGGGCCGTGGATTGGGGGCCCAAGAGTGCCATAGAAATTGAAAAACATTGTATAATGTTATGATAATAATAATAATAATAATAAGACTTGTAATGCGCACATATCCACCCTGCTGGGTGTTCAAGGCGCAGTAAAACCAAAAACAAAACAAGAATATAGAAGATATAAGAAATGATTTGCGAGGATAACAAATATCATTTGATTTTAGTGTGAAAGCTTTTCTGATTAAGAATATCATACTAGAGTTTTTGTTTGGATAATTCCCACTGAAACCTGTAAGATAGGTTTTAGCATGGTTTACAATTTTCTCTCATTGTAGCAACTTTTTTATTAGTACAAAGTTGCGTGTCTTTTAATCTCATGCACTTGTTTTGATATGGGGAAAGTAAATAGTATTTTCAGTATGGTTAAAATCATTATTTCCCTCACTGAGTTCCAAGATTTTCAAAACTGCCTGTCTAAAGAGGAAAAGTCAAGAATTTGTAAATGCTCCACCTTTGCCTCGCTACGACTAAGTTTCGGACTGTTTCCCCCTACTTGCTGAAATCTTTTGTAAACTTCAGAAACCCCTCCTGACTGTGTGATCGTCCTTTTGCTGTTCGTGACTTAAAGATGCTACATGTATGTCAGATTTTTTGCCCCAAACATTAAAAAATAGTTTTTTTTTTGTTTTTTTTGGTATTTCAAAGAGTATCACCTTCTCTAACGAGAAAAAGTTTAACTTTTACGTTTAATGGTCACGGAACCATGACAAAAATTTTAAAACGTTTCTTATAAAACACATAAGAATTGGTCACTTGATATATTGTCGGGATCCCGACAAAAACTAATTTTGAGCACTTTATTTCACTGCTACTAATAATTGGCGGACTTTTTCGAAGCAATGGCTCAAATGAAAGTTTGTAACTTTCTCGACCCCCATCAAAATACCTATTGAATTTTAAATCAAAATTTGTGGGTCAAATCGGCCAATAACCTGACGTAGCATCTTTGAACGCTTCTTTAGAATTGTATGGATGATACATTATGTGACTCGTTAATGTGGTTGATGTTTGTGACACTTCAGAGAAAACTTGAAGAGGAGTACATGCAGCATGTTTTAGCAACTGCTGCACTCCTGAAAAGTAGCATTCAAGATAAATGGCGGCGCAAGAAGATGTGCCAGCAGGTAGCTCCGGTAGTTATTCCAAAACACGTGGCGTTGACGTTCAACAAGTTAATCCTGTCGTTGTGTTTGAGTTTGAATTTCTTTTGTTGAGCTCGTTTCTTAGAGCAGTTGTTATTAAACGGAAGCACTCAAATAAATATCTGTCTGAATTCAGAATGGAGATTTTGAATTCTGTTTATCACTTTTACTAAGGTCACTTGCTTCTGCTGTTTGTCCTCCCTGTCAATTTCAAAGTCTGTTTTCACTTAGTTTTGACAAGCGTTTAACCGCTGCTCTGCCTAAAATGCACATTTTATTGAACATTGCCCCAAATCATTGTCAATATGGCGCAACCAAGATTATTGTGATGATGAAATCAGGTGCATTGGTCCATTTGTTCATACTCACATGTTTTGTTCATAACTCATTGTTTTTTGTTATATTTACATGTATGTGCTTTGAATGCTTTATTTAAGAATGACATTCTTCATACTTCAGCTTGACTTCCGTTTGTGTTGTTTTATTTTTTCTTTCATTATTATCTTGCAACTTCCGTGACCGATTGAGCTCAAACTTACACAGGCTTGTTATTTAATGCATATGTTGAGATACAGCAAGTGAGAAGACTGGTCTTTGACAATTACCAATAGTGTCCATTGTCTTTAAAGACAGTGGACACTAATGGTAATTGTCAAAGACTAGCCTTCACAGTTGGTGTCTCTCAACATATGCATAAAATAACAAACCTGTGAAAATTTGAGCTCAATCGGTCATCGAAGTTGCGAGATAATAATGAATGAAAAATTACCCTTCTCACACGGAAGTTGTGTGCGTTTAGATGGTTGATTTCGAGACCTCAAGTTCTAAATCTGAGGTCTCGAAATCACATTCGTGGAAAATTACTTCTTTCTCGAAAACTATGGCACTTCAGAGCCGTTTCTCACAACGTTTTATACCCTCAACCTCTCCCCATTACTTGTCACAAAGAAAAGTTTTATGCCAATAATTATTTTGAGTAATTACCAATATTGTCCACTTATTTAAAAGCCTACACCACATATGAACAAGTAGACTTGTAATAACACGGCTTGTTACCAAGGGTCATTCAAAGTAATCAACATTTACATGACAACATTGTTACTCTGTTCTTGTATGAAGGTTGTTGAATCATTTAACCAAACTGTTAATGGAACAGGGGTTGATTTCACAAAGAGTCTTATAGACTAGTCTCGACCAAGGTTAAGTTACTCTAACTCGTCCTAACTTGGATCTCAGCTTAACTTTGTAGTAACTCCTAAAACTAGTCCTAACATGCCTAAGTTACATGTAGGACTATCTTTGTGAATTCAACCCTGTTACCTAGTTCCAAAGTTTTGACAGTTGTTTTATGCCAATGTTCCTCACTTCAATTCAATTTCATAAGTACCAAGACCAATATTCTCACTCGGTGTATCACATTTTATGCATGAAATAAAAAACCTGTGAAAATTTTGACTCATTTGGTCATCAAAGTTTGAAGAGAATATGAGAGAAAAAACATCCTGTTTGCACAAACTTTGGTGCTCTCAGATGGCAAATAAAAGGCTTCAGGCCTGAAGTCTTTTAGTATTTGAGTGAGAAACTACCTCTTTCTCAAAAACGATGTTACTTCAGAGGGAGATGTTTCTCACAATGTTTTATACTATCAACAGCTCTCCATTGCTTGCTACCAAGTAAGTTTTTATGCTAACAATTATATTGAGTACTTACCAATAGTGTCCAGTGCCCTTGTTTTGGTACGTAACCCAACTATGTTTTGTACCTGTCCAAATTTTGACATGACTCTATACTTGATTTCTAACAGCCCATCTGGACTCCTCTACGTCATGAGCTCATCTCAACATTGATGCCAATCTTCCTGGGGAATCATCCTAACTCTGCCATCGTGTTGCACTACGCATGGCATGGACAGGTTGGTGCTCCTTTGATCTTTTTGGGGGGATAAAATATTTATTATTTTAGAACCACCACTAATAATAATAATAATAATAATAACAAAAATAATAATAATAATGACAGTATTTATAAAGTGCCAAATTGCAAATGATACAAGACGCTGAGAAAGAAGTGGGAAAAGACAGAACCTATATAAAGACGACCAGCGTTGAAGAGGGAAAAAGGTGGGTTTTGAGAGCACGTTTGAAGGCTAGGACACTGTTTGAACTTGTGGTTAGGCTAGGTAAGGAATTTCATAGTCGGGGGATCAGCAATTGAAAATGCCCTATCACCTGCAAGTTTATGGGTTTTGTGAACTGAAAGGGATTAACCAGTAGAAGAGCGAAGAGAGTAACAGGAAGTCTGGAGTGAAAGGAGAGAGGAAAGATAATCCAGGGAACAGTGATTGAGGGATTACTACTCGACAGGGTTTGCCTGTAACCATTTCGATGGCTAACCGGCTTTTTCACTAGCCAATATTATTTAAAATTAACAGTGAATCAAATAGTTTGGGTGAATTTTGACTCGTCTACATTTTTTATTTTTTTTTTTAACTAGCATTTCATGTGTCACCCTGACCTTGGCCTTTCTATGGCAAAACAGCCCAACTCAAAAAATTGGTTTTAAAACAAAATAAATTCTAGGTAAATTGAGTGCATTTTTTTTCAATTTCAAAAATTCAATTTTTCTGGATCTGAATGTACTCCAAGGTGTGACCTTGTACATTCTTTGAGTATTCTGGCAGGCAAGATACTACACTGGTCCTATCGGTTGCCATTTTGTGTCATAATTTCCACATAAAACCAAGAGTTGTGAAAGTAAAAGCTGGACAAGTTCATCATATCAAAAGTTGATAAGAATAAGACAGTGCAATCTCTATAAAATATAAGATTTTATGTTTTCTTTTATTGAGCTGTGTTCAAATTGTGCCTGCAGGAAGTCCAGCCGTCGATTTCACAAAGAGTTAGGACTAGTCTTATCTCTAGTTAGGACGAGTAACTCGTCCTAACTTACGATTAATCTTAAGGTCTGCATGCTGCAGTGCAGGGTCAGGACTAGTCTTTAGTCATCAGGGTCATAACATTAATCCTCAGTTAGGAAGAGTTACTCGTCCTAACTCGAGATAAGACGAGTCCTAACTCTTTGTGAAATCGGCTCCTGGCTCTTTTGTAAACATGTAATGTCGCAGGTCACATCATCTATAACATGTCTCCCTGGCTTTGTGTACACATTTTTTGCCATTTGTATACAGCTAATCTCTGTAGTTGCTTTTCTCAAAATGTTTTTTTTATTTTAAGTTGGGCTGTGTTTGCCATAGAAGGGCTGACCTCTTCTGTGGTTACCTACCAATGCCTCACGACCACCATTAACATCTCACTAAGATAATATGAAAACTTCCTTTTTCTCATTTTTACCAGGGTCAGTCGCCAACCATCCGCCAGATCGTGATGCACTCCATGGCAGAGTGGTACATGCGCGGAGAGAATGATCAGACGCGACTGTCTCGCATCCTGGACGTAGCTCAGGACCTGAAGGCCCTCTCACTGCTCCTCAACGCCACACCGTTTGCCTTTGTCATCGACCTGGCTTGCCTTGCATCAAGGCGAGAGTATCTCAAACTGGATAAGTGGATGACCGATAAGATTAGGGAACATGGGGTAAGTCTGCTGAATAAATTTTCCACTTCACTGCTTACATGTTACACTAAGTTATCTATTCATGAGAAAGACTCTGCTATGGTCGAAACATCAGGCCATTAACTATTTTTTGCATTCATACCATTGGAAATCTGTTTTTTTTTTTTTTACCCAACCCCTAAAACAACAAATAATTTTTTTTTTTTTTTTTTTTTTAATAGACATTGGACACTATTGGTAATTGTCAAAGACTAGTCTACTCATTTCGTGTATCTCAACATATGCATAACGTAACAAACCTGTGAAAATTTGAGCTCAATCGGTCGTCGAAGTTGCAAGATAATAATGGAAGAAAAAACACCCTGGTTACACGAAGTTGTGTGCTTTCAGATGCTTGATTCCGAAGACCTCAAATTCTAAACTTGATGTCTCAAAATCAATTTCGTGGAAAATTACGTCTTTCACGAAAACTACGTCACTTCAGAGGGAGCCGTTTCTCACTTTGTTTTATACCATCAACCTCTCCCCATTACTCATTACCAAGTAAGGTTTTATGCTAATAATTATTTTGAGTAATTAACAATAGTGTCCACTGCCTCTAACTAAGATCAAAGCGTTCTGACACCCCAGATTGCAGAGTAGGGCTTTAAAAACCAAAGAGAAATGTATGTTAGCAGGCTTTGCACTTTCTTGCTTTAAACTTGCAAGCTTTAACGCTAAGCTTGGGCGATACCACGATATTATCGATTAAGTATCGCAATATCGTGATGTATTTCCTAGCTGAGACTTCTTGCACCCCATAGGTTTGTAGTAAAATCAGAAGAATAGGTCATTAGAACACCTCTCTTATGCTATGACTGCCTCTTCTACAACTTTCACTGGGAGTTTGAAGACTGATGATGTCAAATTTAATTTGTTGCAAATTATTGTCGGCAATGTATCGTGATTAAAATAAATCGATATCGCCCAAGCTTATTTAATGCATTTGCGCACATAGTTCAGGTTTTTTTAAACTGCCATTCACAACCCTGTCTTTCAAAAGCCACAGATGTAAAATACCTTTGAATAAATCAACCAAGTTGGTTCTTATTCATCTGTTGTTTTTCCCTCTCTCCAGGAGCCGTTTGTTCAGACGTGTGTTACATTCCTGAAGCGTCGTGCCCCTCAGGTGATCGGTGGCCTTGAGCCTCAACCAAAGGAACTACCTGGGGGAGGGAAGACGGGTGTGTTGCCCCCTGAGACCATCGGGACCATGCTGGCGTGTCTTCAGGCATGTGCAAGGTGGGTGCATAGAACTGGCTCTTCTCAGAGAACTTTAAAGAAGGGCTTCAAGCCTCGGCTTCTAGATGATGCCTCCGTACTTCGTTAAGATATTCTCTGCCTTGTGAAAGAGCTTTGTTTATTAGTTACTTTATGATTTGTGGTTGTTATAGCTTCTTACCGTATTCATAAAGTATGGAAGTATGGACAAAATGTGAGTTTGAATTGAATTGAACTGAATTGAAGGGCAAATTCAGTTGGTGATGCACTCATGTTCTCAACAATAATAATAATAATAATAATAATAATAATAATAATAACAATAAAAATTAAAACTTATAAAGCGCCATCTATCTAAGACTAAACTTATTCCAAGGTGCATCAAAACAAAACAAAAACAGAGAGAGTAACAAAAAAGAATTCAAATTACATAGCTTGGAAAGAAATAAGAGTATGTTGAATAAAAATGTTGAATTAAATAAACATGTTGGCATAAAATAAATGGTTAAAAACAGACAGAAAGTCAATCATAAGAAATGTTGAATAGGTGTGTTTTTAGCAGTGTTTTGAAAATGTTCAGAGACGTTGTACATCGGATATTGTAAAGGAATAGAGTTTCAGATATAAATATAATTCTTATGCCTGTGGTAGAAAAAATTTGGGCACAGACATGTTTTATGTGTTGCATGACTACAGAACGATTTTAAATCACATTGGCGCGTTTTTGCTGGTTTGTTTAATTCAGTCTGTCCGCGCTACGGAAACCGTAAGTTTGACTTGATTGACGTACTTAAAAAAGTCTACGCGCCTTTTAAACATGACGCACGTGACGCTCGCAGTTTGTACGCTCATCAGCAGATTGTGCGTTCACATTTGCTGCATTTTCTGGTTCAATGACATATAGAAAAGAACAAACGCACTATCATGCAAATAGCCGTACAATTGCCGTACAAAATATCAAGCTTTTGTATTGGTTTGTACATAAACATGGATGCGCCCACATGGCTACAAAACTTTAGTGGGTGTATAACGGGGTGTTAGCGCTGTAGTCAATATATATAGCTCTATGGTTCTAAATCATTTAATGCCACAGGAACTGGAAATAAACACTCAGCCTGGTGAGTCATATTGCCATATCCAAAGTTGAACACTGTCTAATTCCATGATTGTATTCCATTCCCCGTCTACAGTTCAGTAGCGCCTGAGTTAGCAGAGACCATCATGACGATGGTGGCTAATTGTTCCAGTCTACTCAAGTCCAGACCCCCACCAGGTGTCATCAAATCCCAGGTGGGGATATCGTCATTGTCACCTGGCATCGGACCACAGGTAGAATACCCATCGCTGTAATTTTTTTTTTTTTTCAGCAATACAAGCTTGAATTTTGATTGCAGTAATTGGAGAAAAAACAATGTTTATGGCTTCACGCTCTGAACTTAGCAGAGTATAACTCAAAGGCTAAATCACAACACAACACACACATACAAGTATACTCGTGTGAAAAGTAATAATAATAACTGGCTTCTTTTAGTGACGCTCAAGGCGCTGTAACTTTCAGTAATTTCCTGCAAGGTATGTGGGACTATACTTTTGAACTATTAGATGAGACTTACTCCGTAGCACGATGTAATGGTTTACAAGGTGCTGTGGCGCAATATGCAGTCAATCAAAGCAGGAACACCAGGGCGTACCAAATCACACATCAAAGCAACCATTTTCACATTGTCACATCATAACTAAGGACCAACATTAACTCCAAAAAGATATTTGGTTCATATGTTTTTAAGATACCATACCCTTATAATGTTACTGTTTTTTTCTTGGTTCGTATTTTTAGATGGAGGGAATAAGTGGAATGTCCGGTCTGGGCAACACAACTCCATCCACTCCTGGGATTCACAACTTCCCAAACAACCCACTCAGCTCTGCTTTTGGGAAC
Organism: Asterias amurensis; assembly: GCF_032118995.1. Lineage (NCBI taxonomy): Eukaryota > Metazoa > Echinodermata > Asteroidea > Forcipulatida > Asteriidae > Asterias > Asterias amurensis. Next base: position 23,361,841 of record NC_092650.1, on the reverse strand, counting down.
ATCCAGTCATCTGCTGCGGCAGCAAGCCAGAAACCCTTCCCTCCTCTAGGAGCTACCACGATGAGTGGCAGCTCCCTGGGTGGTGGTTCCTTAGTCGGCGGTGGATCCTTAGGAACTGGGAGTTTAGGAACGAGCGGATTAGGGGGAGGAGGACTCGGATCAGGCCTCGGATCGTCGGCATTCGGCGGCGGCCTCGGCGGAGGCTCAGGAAGCAGCCTCGCAGGTGGATTCGGAAGCAGCTCCAGCAGCGGGTTCGGTACCGGCAACGGAAGCGGACTCGGAGGTGGGTTCGGAGGAAGCTCAGCAGCTGCATTTGGATCGGGATCAGGCTCCAGTCTAGGAGGAGGGTTCGGCAGCAGCTTAGGAGGTGGTCTAGGCGGCGGACTCGGAGGCGGATTGGGTACTGGGGGATTAGGAGGAGGGCTCGGTGGAGGGCTAGGAGGTGGATTTGGGAGCAGTCTTGGAGGAGGTCTAGGAGGTGGACTTGGAGGTGGACTAGGAGGTGGTTTGGGAGGTGGCCTCGGGGGTGGACTAGGAGCTGGAGGTGGCCTCGGTGGAGGTTTAGGCGGTGGAGGTGGCCTCGGTGGAGGTTTAGGAGGCGGTCTCGCCAGCTTGACTGGAGGCGCTAACCTTCAGTCTAACCCACATGGTGAGTCTTAAGCTGTGTCCAACTTAGCGGCTACGACTGCAGCTGTTGATAAAGGCAGTCTTTGCTTCTATGATCCAGCCGCAGTCACTTATCAATAATCAGTCTTGGTTACTTAATACAACGTGGGCCCAATTTCATTTGGCCTGTAAGCAGAAAAATGTGCTAATAAGTCGATATAGTCAACGATGTTGCAACTGGTGCCCCGTTCATTTTTGTCTAGCAATGAAACTTTGCAACAGCTCTTTGCAACTGAAATTGGTTGACTAAAAGTGCCCAATGGTAAGGAAGGGGGTGTGAGGGGGGGGGGCGGGCGTCTACTATAGACACTTGAAGTGAAAAAAGGGTTAGTGAGTATTGTGAAAGTAAAGTAGTTTTTGAGACCTCCGATTCAGAATTTGAGGTCTCGAAATCAATCATCTGCAAGCACACAACTGTGTGTGACAATGGTGTTTTTTCTTTCATTATTATCTCGCAACTTCATAGGTTTGTTATTTTATGCATATTTTGAGATACACCAAGTGAGAGAAGACTGGTCTTTGACAATTACCAAGAGTGTCCATTGCCTTGAAGTTGTGCTCCAGTCAATTTGTTCTTGTTAACACCTAAGATATTTAAATAGCTTAAACTTGTGTGTTCAATGCTTGTATTAATTGTAGAGCTCCGAGGGAGTAGTGCCTTGCCTCCGGTGGGTGGCGACCCTTTCAACAGGCAACCAGTTGGCAGTACTCCTGGTAGCGGGTTCGGGAACCAGACCCAGCCTGCAATCAACCAGCCAGCGAAGAGCAACACTGGAGCCATCAAACCAAGTCAGTAGCGCTTATTTTGAGATTAACTCCTTCATGCACTGAGCGGTCGCCAGCGACCGTTTTAAATCCCCAAAATAGTTGTATAATGAAAAGACCACATGGCCACGCAGTTTTCAGAATGGGAAAAAGGACTCTTGAAGGTGCTTTTGTGACCCTTTTCTTTTTTTGGGGGGGGGGGGGTGGGTTTGCAGTTTGCAAAAGAAACAAGTAAAAATGCAGGCCAACATTCAACATTCTTATATTTTCTTAAAATTCTCCTGAAGACAAGCAGAGTATACTGTTTGAAACGTCCAGACCAAACCAGCTCTTTTCAGAGCCACCACTCCTTCAAAAGAGATTTTACTCATGGTTGCACCCGGGAGTGTACTATTCATAGTTATATTTATAGTTGCTCTTATATTTTCTTGATTGATTGAAGTACTAACTAAACTTCTACTTTTTTTTCTCCATCAAGGTGATATTTCTAACATCTGGCCAGAGTTGAGTCAAACATTTCCGCCAGAGATTGATGAGGAAGCCAACGGCTACTTCCAACAGATCTACAACCAGCCGCCGAACCCTGTCATGTCGGTGGACGAGGTCCTTCAGATGCTCAAACAATTCAAAGACTCGCAGGTCAAAAAGGAAAGGGTGAGTGTACTGGGCAGATAAAAAAACAAAGTTAGAACATATGATGCAGTCTGTAATTTTAAGGGCGTCTGATTGTCAAATCGCAGCTGCTTACCCAATTCATCTGAGGTCATCACCCAGGTTGTCATCGGCCCTGTTTAATCTTGTTTGCACTAAGGAGTCGTGGAGTGGGATTCCCCCTGGCAGCATGTGACGTCATTTCACCTTGAGTCATGATCACAAAAATCTTGGTTGCACCATTTTCAGAGTCAATGTCCCTGTGTGTTATACAGTGTCAGGCCTGTAGTTACGCTATGGTAGTTACGCTATGGTGTTATTGGTCCCTGGTCTTGGCCTTGGAAGTCACCTAGTTGTGTAGTAAAGTCCTGTTTACATCCTCCAGGGGGTGTTCATGTGTATTCTGGGGAACCTATTTGAGGAGTACAAGTTCTTCTCTCAGTTCCCACTATTCTAGCTTGTGCTTGGAGGAGAACCCATGTAGTTTTGTTCCTCTATTTTGGGGGGCATTTACTTTAGTTGCCTAGTTTTGTAGTAAAGCAGTGTTAATTGTTGTATACATCCTTCAGGAGGTGTTTATGTGTATGCTGAGGAATCTATTTGAGGAGTACAAGTTCTTCCCTCAGTATCCAGAGAGGGAACTTCTCATCACAGCCTGTCTGTTTGGCGGCATCATAGAGCAAGGACTTGTCACGTGAGTAAAGATATATTTTTTAAAAATTAAATACTTAATGTGATGCGATCAAGTTAAATGAGTCGTTTGTCAAAAATATATGTATGGAGTTGTAGCCACAGTGGGCTGGGCGGGCCTGCCTGGGACTCTTTATTTTGGCCCAGCATTCTGAGCAAAATACACTATGCTGCCCAGCACAGATTTTTAAATATTGTCCACTTTGCATTGGTCTGTGACACAGCTAATGATAAGGAGAATCAATTGTCACAGAGAAAGAACACAATCCAATGGCCATTCAACTTATTGCATGGTCCCATAACACGAACAGTTTGGAAACCTGGCCCCACTTCAGTAATTTTGGCCCTATAATTAAACATGAATAATTTTGTTGATCTCCTTCCCCTTGGTAGACTTCCAACAAAATTTGATTTATTGCCCAACATTAAATTTGGTCTAGCTACAGTATAGAGAAACAAGCCAAAACAGGCCGACAGGTGTGAACTTTTTATAAATACATATAATTTGTTATTTAATTGCCAAAATATATCTAACCCAATTTGGTTTTTAATCCAAGGGTAACAACTTGTGTCCGTATCTGGCGTCAGAAAGTAAAACAATCTCAAAAGACAGCGCATAACCCACCTCCATCCCAAGTTACGCGCATTTGTATTATTGTTAATTGCATTATTATTGTTTATAAAATGTATAGTTTTGTACACTATTTGTTATTTGTTTTGCTTTTGTACTCTAGAAGCACTTTGTATCATTTGTAAAAAGTGCTGTATAACACAAGGTTATTATTAACAATACAATACAATACAATACAATACAACTTCATTGTCCCTGCATGGGAAATTCCTTTGGCCTTATTGCTCACATAAAAATACAGTGACTTTCTGTTTAATTTGTGTGTATGGGAACAAGTAACAAAAATTGATTACCTTATATGCGCCTTGACCTTCTTGACAGGTACATGGCACTTGGGATCGCCCTCCGCTACGTTCTGGAGGCGCTGCGGAAGCCTTTTGGCAGTAAGATGTACTACTTTGGAATCGCAGCCTTGGATAAGTTCAAGACACGTCTGAAGGACTATCCCCAGTACTGCCAGCACCTGTCGGCCATTCAACACTTTAACGAGTTCCCACAGCTTCTGACAGAGGTAAGTCTAGGGGCCGGGCTAGCCTGAACATCTGACGTCACACGTTGAGGCTCGTAAATAGTACTGAGTCTAACAGTGCAACACACATCGGTGTAAGAATGGTCCAATGAGGAACCTTCTTTTGCCAAGTGTGCAGTATGACTTCTTCCGGGTATTGATCGTTGCTTGATACACGTTTTTAATTTTTTTTTATTAGTATGTCCAGTTTGGGGTAATGTCAAGGGAGCCACCACAGCGTGTCCCCACACCATCCAGTACTGTCATTACTGCAGCTTCGTCGACGACAGCAACAGAGGTGACTACACCTGTGTCCGCTGTCAATGCACCCGCTACGTCAGCCACGACAACGTCCACTGCGACAATTACTAAACCCTTAACCAAGGGTGGTACACAAGCTGTAAGTATACAAATAGTAGGGTTGACCCCGTTTTTTTTTTTTTTTTTTTTTTTTGGGTATTCTGGACGCAAATTGTGTGAACGTTTGGCCAAAGTAAGCTGAGTTGATACCAGGTCCTCTGAATGTTTTTCGCTTTGTGTTTATTGTATGTACAAAAATCCCTGCTTGTTAGTGTAATTATAACGATTAAAGTATAACGATTTTGCACTTGAAACTTGGGGAAAATGTTAATGTCACAAATAAATTCAAAATATGTAGAAACACCGATTTGCAAAAATTTGTGGTTTTTTTTGAAAGAGTTGCCTCTTTGTGAAAACCATCATCATCATTCTCTGTGGTCCATCAAGAGGGACGTAGAGCAGCCCAAACCAATCAATTTGTTGCAGACTGACACAGCTGCTGTGCGGGTGAGCCTTGGTCCACTTCTAGCTGGCGCAACCAGGTGTTGCGTGGTCGCCCTCTTTGTGAAAACAGTCACAATAAATGTTCTATTTTCACGCATCTTAAGGATCAGTTCATTTGAAGACCCAAACTAATTTATCATCATGGGTTAAAAAAAACAAATTAATTTTATTTATCTATATATATATTTTTTTTTCAGCCGTCTATTGCAAACACAACTAACATCGACACCCTGCTGGTGGCCACACCCAAAGATGAAGTCATCAACGAGCCACCGGAGGCGATTCAAGACAAGGTGGCGTTCATTTTCAACAATCTCTCACAGTCCAATCAGCCTCAGAAGGTACGTCATCTTTATGTCGTCTCTAGCAAGCTCAAAGGCACTGGACACTATTTGTAATTACTTAAAATAACTGTCAGCATACATGTAAAAACTTGCATGGGAGCGAGCAATGGAGAGCTGTTGATAGTATAAAACATTGTGAGAAACGGCTCCCTCTGAAGTAATGTAGCTTTTGAGAAAAGGTATTTTCTCACTCAAATAATAAAATACATCAGCTGAATCCTTTTATTATTCATCTGAAAGCACACAAATTTGTGGAACATTTATGTTTTTTCTATCTTTGTTCTCATGCAACTTTGATGACCAATTGAGCTCAAATTTTCACAGGTTTGTTATTTTATGCATGTGTTGGGATACACCAAGTGAGCAGACTGGTTTTTGACAAACTCAACAGTTGTCCATTGTCTTTGAGTCAAGTGTGAAATTAAAAGTTAAAGCAATTTTATCTTTAATCGTGTAAGAACGGATTAAAATGAATTTCAAAATGAAATCAGACACTCCGATTTAAATAATAATAATAATAATAATAATAATAATAATTAGAGACCCAATTATTTAGCACCTTATAAGGGTTTACAAGGTGCTACGGCACATATATATGTAGCAGCCACAGCCAGGAACACCGGGGCAAACCCCTTCTCTTTTCGATAAGTTCACTGGGATCTTTTACATGCGTTACACATACCTGCCAACTGTCCCGATTTTCCCGGGACAGTCCCGGTTTCTGAGTTTCAAAGACGCCTAAAATCGGGACTGTCCCGGTTTCTCAGATTTCACGATTTTATTATTAAAAAGTAAGAAAATTGATGATGAACGGCTGAGAACAAGACTAGATGTATTTTAGACTTGCTGAGCGAACGTGCATTTCATCCCAAAGTAGCCGTGTGAGTGAACAAGTACGCACGTGTAGAGGGAGATTCGTGTGGAGGACTTGTATCAAGTTTATTAAATCATTTGTCAAGCATGTGGTGTGTGCGTGTGTGTGTGTATATCAATAAAAACAAATGTTGTAAACGACTGATGAAGAGTTTAGTTGTATCATAGACTTGTTGAAACATGCGCTCCCTCAAAAAGTGTCCGTTTAGTCCGTGCAACAACATTGTACGCGTAGAGAGATTCGTGGAGAGGACTTGTACCAAGTTTATTGTGTCAAGCCAATACATGTGGTGCGTGAGTGTGTGCGTGTGTACATACATGTACATAATACGTTATGTACATGTATTTGCTTCGTCGACGACGTCGTGATACGAAGGGTGTTGCGATCGCCATTTTGTTAAAACCGTAAGTTGATTTTCAAAATGAGTGGCAGTAAATCGAAGAGGTCCTGCGTTTTTAACGATAATTACGCCACAGATTTCTTGTGCATTAAAAGCTCAACAAAAAGTAGGCATCACGCTTTCTGTGGCATATGTAGAACCGATGTGAGTATTGCTCACGGTGGACGGGGCGATATAGTCGCCCACCTAACACTGCCTAACTAAAACAAGCAAAACAATCCACATACAAAGGTCTACACCAATAGAAAGGTGGTGAAAAGCTGTGTTATCAAATAATAATGAACTAATGTATTGTTTTTATGGAGTAGTTCCACATTCAAAGTTAATTTACTTTATGTTAATGTTTAGCCCCCAAATGACTCTGGAAGCTGTGTAGTTCTGTTAGCTTCCAGTGGGCACTGTCCCCTGCAATGCAGAGCCCCCTGGAAGAAAACACTCATTCACAGTACCCCGCCTTGGTGACCCCTGGACCCCGGCCAGGCTTGTCCCTATTTCTGGGTTTCGAATGTTGGCAGGTATGGTTACATGGTTGTTTAAAACCAGCAGGGGTGTGTTTTTATGATAAAGGACCAAGCCAAAGGAACACGGACACAGTCCTGCAAGACTTGAACATGACTTTGTTTGTCTTTTTTTTTTTTCAGTGTGAGGAGCTGAGGGAACTGATGTCTGATGAATACCTAGACTGGCTGTCTCAGTACATGGTGATGAAGAGGGCCAGCATCGAGATGAACTTCCATCCGCTCTACTCCAACTTTGTGGACCAGATCAAGAAGGGACAACTGAACGATCTCCTGGTCAAGGAGACGCTGAGAAATATTGAGGTATGGTTGCACGGAATTCCGCGTTTTTTTTTTGTGTTTTTGTTTTTTTAGCCTAGTATATGCCTGGCAACAACAATGTACAACTACAATAATGTAAAATCAGCCTAGTACATGCTTATTGCACCTTAGAGCATAATAAACCTCAACATTTTCTAGGGTACCATTGTGGGTCTCATGTCCCGTGGCAATTCGTCTGCCTCGCTCCACACTTGCGTTGTGCCTTCGAAAATTTTCCTCTTTTTCAACGGACAGTTGCATGCCTAGTGTTTCCTGTTTAGTAGGAGAGAAACTGGTGCGGCATCAGACTATTTTAATGGAATTTGATCAATTAGATCATCCAAGTTTCCTCTTTTGTCAGCAATGGCTCTCACCCCTGATTTTATGTCAATGTATGTGGGAAAGTCCAACGTTTCCAAAACCTTTTGAATAACGCAAAACCAGTTTATTGCCACTGTGAAGTACTCGCTAGTCGCCTTCATCCCAGTATTTTTTTCCTGTGTTGATGATTTCCTCTCTTTTATACATTACGTTCCTTCAAGACCTGACCTAAGGTCCAGCTCCAACCAATTCCAGCTGACTGTCCCACGCAACCATAACAAGGCTGGTGATAGAACATTTACAGTCACTGCGGCGAAGTAGTTGAACAGTCTACCACGCTCAATCCAAAATGCCAAATCAACTGACAAATTCAAGAAAATTGTCAAAACATACCTATTTCAACATAAATCAACTTATTGCATTCAGGTGGCTTTCATTTCATTAATTCAATTGATTTTTCATTAATTTATTTTCCTGTACTAAATATTTTTGTAAGCGCTATGATTTAGTTTTCAAAGTAGAACGTATTTAAAATGCTGTCTATTATTATTATTAATATTATTATTATTCTTTTCCTCTCTTTCCAATAGGTTTTACTGAGCTCGGACAAAAGTGACGCCAACTTCTCGGATCGGACTCTTCTCAAGAATCTGGGTCACTGGTTGGGAATGCTGACATTGGCAAAGAACAAACCTATCCTACAAATTGTAAGACTCATTAACAAATTTGTTAAAATAGTGTCATGAATGTCCGTCAGTGTTGTACCATCATTTGAACTAAATCCTCCACCATCTTGGCCCAATTTTATGGCTCTGCTTACCGTAAGCAAAGAATCGGCGCTTACGGTAGCAGGGAGTTCTGTGCTTACGACAAGCGTATTTCACGGGTTAGCGGCGAATTGTGGCTTCTGTGTGTGCGTACTCCACGTTACGTGGTCGTAAGCGCAGAATTCCGTGGTAAGCAGAGCCATGGAATTGGGACCTGATCATCGGAAAGATCCAATCTTTCTCTTTCCAATGATTGTCAGAATTGGGTATGGAGGGCAAACATGGACAAAAGTACTGCTTTTTAATATTATGGCCTTTGTTCAGGCTCCAGTGTCTTTTTGTATGTTATCTTGGGTGACCAAAGTTGACTTTTTGGGCTCAAGCAGGGTAAAGTGCACAGTCTATTTAAGCCTCCATTTGGAATGAAAGGATTAATCCAGAGATCACATTTGCAAAATCTGCTGTAAGAAATTTGATTGTTGACTGGTCGTTAAATCCCGCTCTAGTAATTTTATTTTTTTTTTTTTTGGGGGGGGGGGTAAAACTGCGGTTTTGAACAGAGCATATTGCTGTACTGTTTGTTGAAGTGACTCCTGATTGCTAGCTTTAAATCTTGAACATTGTTGATCTTCTCCCAAACAGGATCTCGACATGAAGTCCCTGATCCTTGAGGCGTACCACCTTGGCCAGCAGGAGCTTCTCTACGTTGTCCCCTTCGTTGCCAAGGTGATGGAATCTTGCAGCAAGAGCCGCGTCTTCAAGCCGCCCAACCCGTGGACGATGGCCATCATGGGAGTACTGGTCGAGCTCCACCAGGAGCCCAATCTCAAACTCAATCTCAAGTTTGAGGTGGAAGTGCTGTGCAAGAACATGGGGCTGGAACCCAAAGTGAGTTTGAAAGATTCATTGCTTAGTGTGGGGGTCCCATTTTCATGATGGAGATTTTCTGCTTAGCACGTTTCTTCGCTTTTACCAGAAAAATGAGTGGGGAACAGGGGGCAACAATATAAACTGTGTGGAATTTGGGGTTGGTAACTTGTTTTCTGCAAAGCGCGTTTCTTCTGTGCTAAGCAAATTTTGTCCTGTGCTTAGCAAGTTTGTTTAGCTTTATTAGCTCTATGACATTTTAGCTATGGCTTATGGCTTTGCTTAACGGGGATATTATGATTGTGTGTTTGGTTAACATTGGGGTGAAAAAAAGTCCTGGGGGCCTCCCTGCGGCTGTGTTCCATGGGGATAAGAGTTGCAGTGTGAAAGTGGCTTATCGTGCCTGTTTATAAGCTATGGTTCTTTAACGGGTTTAAAGAAATTGATTTATTTTGTCAACTTTTCTTCCATTTTCGTTTTCACAGGATGTAAAGACCTACAACTACCTAACGGATTCCTCACAGCTCCGCCATCTCCACGAGAAACTTACCGGCACCAAGAAGGCCGGGGAGGAGCAGCCGTTAACCCAGCCACCAATGCAACAACAACAACAACAACAACAACAGCAGCCCAGCGTCCAGCCAAACACCAGCACTCCGATACCCAGCAGCACCGCGGGTTCTATGGCATCTCTGGTGACGGATACCATGCCCACGCCGACGCTGTCTACCGTGACGACACCTGCAGTTGCCCCGACGGCAGGTGGCGCCCCGGCGGCGCAGCAGTCCGCTGCGCCCGTACCACAGTTCAGCTTCCACGATCTGAACACGTCTTCACTTGCTGGTCTGGCTCCTCATATTGCCATCAATGCACAAGTAAGTGGTCCATTGGGCATACAAATAAAATATTGCATTCAATCAGGAGAAAGTAACTAGTTGTTCTAAAATGTCTGAAGAAAATCGGCATTCATACTGGGAAAATTATATGAAGCTGCTCAATGTTGAATTGGTTGTCTTACTGCAGGAGTTCCATTTCATAACGCGGCTAATTGTAACACACAAAAAGGTACGCAAACCGTCCTGTGCTTACTGTATGAATAATGAATGACATAACAATGTAAATCCATGGTGAACACGCCAGGTGGCTGACTAGTTTTCTTGTTAACCTGTGAAATAAGTTTTTGCTTAAAGGGTCTATGTAACTTTTGTAGGACAAAAAACACAATGTCCTCAGATTTACACTAAACTTACACAGTTGTAAGATAATGATAGTGGAAAGCTTCCCTAAAAATATTACGTGCTGAGGTGCTGTAGTTTTTGGGAAATGAGTAAATAATGTCATGAAAAAAATTGTTGTCTCATGAGACGATTTTTTTTAAAAATCATTTACAAACGCATTTTCATGACTTTGTTTTACTCATTTCTCAAAAACTACAGCACCTTAGTAAGTAATATTTGAAGGGAAGCTTTCCACTACCATTATCTTAAAACCCTGTAAGTTTAATGATTAGTGTAAATCTATGGACATTTTGAAAAGGTACCCAAATCCTTTAAGCAAATTTTGTTGCTGTAAGTAGCCCAAAAATTTTCATGTAAAGTAGTTGACCATTGGTTTTAAAGAGCATTATTAATATTACTGAGACTGGTTTCTTATGCTCCATCTACAGATTCCACTATTCCAGCAGCATCCACAGCTTCGTAGCTGTGTACGACCCATGCTGGAGAGAGCAGTCCAGGAACTAGTCCATCCCGTTGTGGATAGATCAATCAAGATTGCTCTGACTACGTGTGAACAGATCGTCAGAAAGGTAAATGTTATTGATTGACCTCACACAGATATCAGAAAGGTTAATGTCTCATTGTTCAAGATCATCTCGTACTTGTGTTATTGATTGACTGCAGTTACCAGAAATTGAAGAACGTGTTATGTATAGATGCATTTGCCTTTTCAAGGATGACTTGAAAGCAAGGCTGCCCTATGGACAAGGGTCCTTGTCAAAATTAGTCCAGGACAAGGTTCTTTACTCGGGTGGCACGGTTGGCTTGTGTGTACAGCGCTCGCCTCTCACCAAGGTGACCCCGGTTCGATTCCCGGTCGGGGCCATATGTGAGTTGAGTTGTGCCCCATGGTCATAATGGGTTTGATGTGGCTGGCAGCTGAATGCGCCCTTGTATGCCTGCTTCTGGAACACGTTGTAGCCGCGTCCTTCGCAATTCAGCTCTTAGCTGCGAGTAAGGACGACTAGCCCCCCCGAATTATTATCATAATAATTATTTACCTGCCATTAATTCATCTTATTCGAAAGTTGGTGTTTGAGAAACCATGATGGGAAAAGTTCTTAGTGCCTGGGGTTACGTTTTTTTTACAAACCGCTGACACTCCAAACCTTTCAAATTGCTCCAAAGCTGCAAGTTTGTTGATACTTTTTATTAATCAACCAGTCAAACCGTAGAGCGCTCATCTGGGTGCATTGGCATAGGGCATGTCTTTTAGTGCATTGGAGAACTGTGTGCCTTTAAGCGAGTAAAACTACGTCTTTCATTGAAAATACAACACAAATTTTGGAGAGGACTACCTGTCCTGGATTAATTTTGACAAGACCCCTAACACTTCTCTTCAGCCAACTTGCTGCAAGACCACGGTGACCTCCATGAAATTGAACTCTTTTAAACACTGCATGGTTTTCTTTTGTCCTTTCTAGGATTTTGCGTTGGACCCCGAGGAGAATCGCATGCGCATCGCTGCGCATCACATGGTGCGTAACCTGACAGCGGGTATGGCTATGATCACATGCCGTGAGCCTCTACTGACAAGCATCAGCAATATGTTCAAGTCGGCATGTATCACTGCACTCAAGGTAAGGCTGTTCATAGACTGTGCGAATCTCGCCTGTATACAAAAAAGAGATAACAACTGGAACAAGGAGTTTACTTTATTACTTTATGAGATCAAGTTTTGTTTTTGCATCCTATTTCTGCAAATTTTCTTAAAATAAAAATATAATTTGGTTATCCCCTTAAACCAATGTGCTATAATGCATTTTCAGATTGCTTTTAAAATATTCTCAATCTGTTTATGTTTGTTTACTTGTTGTTGTTTGTTCTTTTACCTGGTCTGCATTTTGGGGACCAATACACGATTAAGCCCACTCTTCTCTTACCTCTTCAGTCTCCAGCTGATGACTAGAGCAAGCTAGTCGAAACGTTGAGACCAATTCAGAACTGACTCCGCGGCAGTACAGTTAATTACGATCCTATAAGCTAAAGTAGTAGTCCAGTCTATTTTCTATACCATCCGCCCTGGTAATAGTTAAAAAGCAGGACAGTTCTTTTCAGAACTGAGAAGTCTCCCGAACCTCCGATTATCTACTCCGCGGCAGTAGAATAAAGCAAGACAGTTCTCTAAGAACAACTCTACCTGGCAAGTAGATACACACATGGTTGTTACCGCATACCAAATATACATTAAGCTTTAGCTATTGGTGAAGCTTTTCTTAAGAGTTCTGTTCAACCAACATGTACGTAAAAGGTTGTTAAAATCTAACTGGGTTGTAGGCTTGGTTTCCAGTTAGCGATTTTGAAATATAAATTACCAATACTAAATGTATATTACTGATACTGAAAGATAACTATCCAGAAATGTTAAAGGCAGTGGACACTATCGGTAATTACTCAAAATAGTTATTAGCGTAAAACCTTTGGTGGTGACAAGTAATGGGTAGAGGTTGATGGTATAAAATATTGTGAGAAATGGCTCCCTCTGAAGTGCCATAGTTTTCGAGAAAGAAGTAATTTACCACGAATTTGATTTCAAGACCTCAAAATTAGAACTTGAGGTCTCGAAATCAACTATATAAACGCACACAACTTCGTGTGACAAGGGTATTTTTTCTTTCATTACTATCTCGCAAGTTCGATGACCGATTGAGCTCAAATTTTCACAGGTGTGTTATTTTATGCATATGTTGAGATACACCAACTGTGAAGGCTAGTCTTTGACAATTACCAATAGTGTCCATTGCCTTTAAACAGATTTATAAAGACCAAGATCTTTTACCTGAACAAAAAAAAGGAAGTCAGTCTACTTTGAGAATATTTTTTTTCTCAAGAGATGTCCATGTACACTACTTGAACCAAGATCAATTTTGGCGTACCTCTAGATCAGTTATGTCTGAAGACACCTGTTTTGGTCATTGTCACTATAAAACACAGGCCTGATTTACCCCTATCTGTTTTTCTTTGATGCAAGGAATGTGGAAGTGATGAACTTAATTCTACTGATTATAACACAGGTCTTTGGACTTATCATGGTCAAAAAAAAAAGAGGTATAGTTTCTGATCCACAAGCTTCCTCAAACAAACATTAACGCTCGAAGCCATTGGACACTTACGGAACAGAAAAAGAAAAAGGTCACAGATTTACAAATAACTTACAGGGTTTACAGAAGGTAATGGTGAAAGACTTCTCTTGAAATTATATTCCATGAAATGCTTTACATTTTGAGAAAACATTAAAACAATTATCAATTCTCGATATCGACAAAACGTGCGGAAACAAGGGAGGGTTTTCCCGTTATTTTCTCCCGACTCCAATGACCGATTGAGCCTCAATTTTCACAGGTTTGTTATTTTATATATAAGTTGTGATACACGAACTGCGGGCCTTTGGACAATACTGTTTACCGAAAGTGTTCAAAAGCTTTAACAAATCAAAAAACTGAACAATATGGAAGAATGAACAATTGCTGATGATAAGTTTACAAAAAGAACCTAACAAAATTACTGTGCCTTCTGCCCAAAAAATGTAACGGCATAACTCAGCCTGATATGTTGTTCCTGTGATGGCAAGGTTATTTCCTTTTCCGGCTTAAGTCATTAACGCCTATTTTGTTGTCACACCACAGGGAGGCACCCCACAGACTAAGGAGTTGATTGACCAAGCAGCCAACGTGGTAGCTACAGAGAATGTGGAGCTTGCTTGCTGTTTCATCCAGAAATGTGCCGTGGAGAAAGCCATCCCAGAGATGGACAGGCGTCTTGCAACGGTAAGGGAGGAATGTTAAAGAGTCAATAATTGGGTCAACCCCAGGGTTGGTTGTTAGAGTTTCAACCCAGAGTTACATGTACCTAAGATAAGATAAGAACTTTATTATCCCACACTGGGGAAATTAAAACTGGCCATGATTCAAACAGTACAGACAAAAACACTTAAAATTATTTAACAATAAACAGACAGATAAAATTATTAATTAAGAATATCAGGTCTAAAAATATGTATCTGGCATGGATTAAAAATTATGCACAGCAATATTTATATTCAAGGTAAAATGTACACAAGAGAGGTCCTTAAATTCGACAACGCATACAACACAGCAGACTTGAGAGCCATTGTAAAAACGGATTGCAGTAGGGACAGAGGAGTTGTTGTAGCATTGTGTCCTAATTCTACGTTGCAAAAGGGTACATGGGATGGGATGGGTCAGACAGGACCTCTAGGTTTATTCTGCGTTTTTCTCGAAACTTATACTTTGTGTCTTGGCCGAGTGGACTTAAGTTCTGGTTGTTGAGTCATTAGGGTGTAGGTTCAAATCCCTGTCATGACACTTGTGTCCTTGAGCAAAACACTAAACTACAATTGCTTCTCTTCACCCAGGAATAAATGGTACCTGTGAGGGCAGAGATGGTTCTTGTGATTGATTTAACTTGTTCGCACTACATATTTGGCAGCACGGTAAAGATCTAAACTCAAAACCAGTTGTTGACGTTTTATATGCAATACTTACACTGATAACATTTATCATTTCTCTCTCTCTCTCTCTCTCTTTTCCTTTTAGGAAATTGAACTGCGCAAGCACGCTCGCAATGAGAACCGACGCTATTGTGACCCGGTTGTCCTGACATACCAGGCAGAGAGAATGCCGGAACAGATCAGACTGAAGGTAAGAGTCAATCATATCATGTGGCGTGTCATGGCGGAGCGGTTAAGAGCACCAGATTCAAGCTCTGATGTTTGATCAGCAGATTGTGGGTTCAAATCCCGGTCGTGACACTTGCTACGTAAAATTGGGGAGGTTGTGCTCTCTGCTCTACCGGCCAGGCTTCGAATTGAAGATACCCAAGGGGCTTTTTACTTTTTATATTTCATTTTCAAGATTTAAAAAAAAAAGAAGGAAGAGGACCCTTTATTTTTTAATGACTGCCCGACCAATTTTTAAAGTAAAGTACTTTCTTGATGAGATTGTTATAAAACATCCCTTTTTTCCATTTACAAAAAAAAAAAATATTAAAACAAATAAAATTATTAAAAAACATTTCCGGAGGTCGTTGGTTCAAATCCCACTCTAGTCAGTTCTTTGTTCAACCCCAAAAATCAGTAAAGTAAAAAAAAAAAAAAAAAGGGAGGAGGCGGCCTCTAAAAAAGGAAGCGGGCGGGGACGCTAAACATGATTCTTTTCTTACTTGGCCTTAAGTGTATCCTCACCGGTGATCTATCAAAAATAAATGATTATGATTGTTATTAATTGATTGTGTCTGCTTTGTTTGCATGATAGGTTGGCGGTGTTCCTGCTGGCCAGATAGCTGTATATGAAGAGTTTGCCCGCAGTATCCCCGGCTTCCAGCCGACACTAGAGGCTAACCAGCCCCCAGGATTCCTGGTCAAACCCATGCAGGTAGGAACCTAGCTTGTTTGTTTGTTTGTTTGTTTGTTTGTTTGTTTGTTTGTTTGTTTGTTCAGATGATCTTCCCAATCAAGGGAACACGGCAAACTCCCGCAAGGGGATACGAATGCCAAGTTGGGAACAGCCAATCTCTCTCATGAATTGCATAAATCAAGAAATTGTGATGCAGTAACTAAACGTCAATACTTATTTCTAGTCATTGTGAAATCAGCGGTTAGCTTGGGTAGGATTCGAACTCACGACATTGTAAATTTAAGTCCTGTAGTCTAACCACAGGACCATGGTGTGTATAGAAAACCCTGATCTATATGGAACAAATAGCAATCTAGATGATTTTTTCTTGAACTTGCAAAATGTTCATATTGTGTTCCAGTTTGTCAAGTCATGTTTTGAACGTTACTACATGCTGTCAGGTTTTAGCCATCCATTATTTATTCTGGGGCTTTTTTGATCATGGAAGCACTGTACAAAATGCACAAGGTTTAAACTGGCAACTGGGTCCAAGCCTAACAACGTTTTATAATATCAACAGCTCTCCATTGCTCTTTACCAAGTGGTAAAATTGTGTTGAAGTAATTACTAAAGGTGTGAAGTCTTTCTCCCTGTCAAGACTCTAAAAAGTGTGACATCTCCTCTTGCATTCTTGCAGCAATCGTACGCCACGGACGAAATCACCCAGATTTACGACAAGTGTGTCTCTGAGATCGAACAGCACCTCCACGCTCTGATCCAGTCCTCTACCCAGAATCAACACATGCAGGTCTTACACACACTGCTGGAGGCGGTGGTGCTAGCCAGAAACTCCAGGGAGATAGTCACGGCTCTCGCACTCCTGCAAAAGGTTTGTCCTTGACTGGTTTTTCGCTATGTTCTTGCTAAACTAATTTTTTCTTCATAAGTAACTTTCAAAGAGAAGTTGATGCTAGAAAGCTGTATGAGACCTTAATACTCTCTTGGTCATGTTTCCCGGATGCAAAGATGAAAGTGACTACAGGTTGTTGTGATGCACAAATTGGACCCACAAACAGGGACCAGACTGGGTTTTGTTGGTTTTTGTTTTGTTTTAGCATTGTGAGTTTATTTAAATGTAAACAAACTAAGACGTTTTTCTTCAAATAAGTTTATATGAAGAGAAGAAACATTAACCTATAACGGCACTGTTAACTAGGTACTTTCCCAATCTCCTTGACATACAATACACAAGGTTCAAACCCATAACCTTTGCCTTTCTTGAATAGAGGTCTAGCGATAAGATCACCGAGATTGACTGGCTCGTTGAATCCAATATTTGAGCAGTGGATACTGCAACCGTTTAAAAAGTTGATGTTATATTTGCATGTGGGATATAGAATATCATTTGTCTTGCACCTGCTGCTAAAATATTTAGTTCGAACTGCCTCTCAGGAAGATGTTGAGTATTAATGCACAGTGCAAATCTCACATCGGTGTATGGGTAAAGCACAACTAATATTCTCTATCCCCGATGCAAATTTAACATCTAAATGCTTGGTTTTGTGAATGTAACTTTTACGTCCTGCGTTTATTTCTTTCACCCTGTCTCCCACCAGGCCGTTGAGGGCATCCTTGAAGGCTACACGCCACAGACCATGGATCCTGAGCTAGCTCTACGCTACAGAGACTGTCACATCTTGGTTCTGAAATCACTACAAGACCAACGGGCTTACGGCCCTCAGTGGACCAACAAACAGGTTACCAGGTCAGTCCAGCACTTTCTGTCTCTCCCCACAAAACCTGAAATAATATTCGGGATTTTCTCCCCATGGACTTCATCGCAAATATTTGGAATGCGTTTTGGCAACCCCAACCAAAACGCAACCGAGTCCACGAGTCGGTTATACCGGTTAGTCTGAACAGCATCGTCACCGCGCTCAACCGTGTCAATCGAACCTGCCAAAAACGCTCAACCAATGTTTCTGGTTGGGATTGCCAAAACGCACTCTTAGTACGAGTGCCTAAGGGGTGGAATGAGGTGCATGCTGGTCTAGCTAGCACTCAAGTTTGATCGCTAGCTAGACCAGCATGCACCTCATTCAACAATTAGCGCAATGGGTATTTTCAAAAAGGTCTATGCACAAGGAAGCGTATCGGACCGATTCACGTGATGAATGGGCTGACGCGATCAAATTTATAAAACCTTAAAATAAAACCTTTCAAAAATTTCTTGATTGAGCTTCGTAACCCAACATAAACACCAAGTAAAACACTTCTGTGGAGCTTTTTACAATTCAGTTTTTTTCCCGGCCAAATTTGAGTCCAGAATGCCTCACAATTTTGAAAAAAACCTTGAGTGGCTACTGCATAAAACGCTCGCATGTCACCAATGTGGCCCTGGTTCGATTCCTGAGAAACGCCATATGATAAGTTTTTCTTTGTTCACCCCCTATTATATTTGTGTTGACTTTATTTGCAGAGTTGTGTGCGAGACACGCGGTGACCACAAGTACAACTTGGACGCTGTGGAGCAGCTGTTCAGGGCTCACCTCATTAATATGCAGACATTTGATATGCAACTTGCACAGGTAAAAGAGTCGATTCTGTCTAGCCTATTTCACTCCACTGCAGAAGGAAAGCCTCTTCACCAATGGAAGCAATGCCCCTTTATTTACTTATTTCATCTCTCCATCTTCTGTTTGGTCGCCGTCTTTTTCTTGTCCGGTTTCTTGGAGTCAAGTCGGTTGTTTTGCATGCCCACCTTTGGTCATACCTCGTTGCGATGTGACCTGCCCAAGACTCAATTAATGACAATAAAAACAAACCCAGTTAGAAGTACATCTACTTTCGATATTATAAAGCATTTTGCGAGAATCATTTTACTTTGAAGTAATAAGGCTATGGAAAAAGATACTTCTTTAATCCCCCAAGTTGTGTTGCAACTTGAAATGGTAACAGTAACTGATTTCTTTTTTTTTCTTCTTCTTTTTTTTAGTGTGGAGGGGTGGATAAACGATACAGTCAAAACATAGAGCCATGTTTTCTATGCAGGGCCAAATTTCATTAAGCTGCTTAAGCACAAAGACATTGGTGCATAAACTCAAATGAGCATTCACAGATGCATTGTAATTCTACTCTAAAGCCTGGTTCATACTTCCTGTGAATGTGATCTGAGTTTTGACATCACAAAAAATCTAATTTGCATCAGTTGAGTTGTGCTCAACTCCTGCAAAACATTTGCTGCGAGAACAACCCTGTGACGTAAAAATTTGATTTCAGCATTCGCAGGAAGTATGAACCGGGCTTCATTTTCACCATTTTCCTAATGAGCAACAACAAAAACTTTGGGGAATTTTCCTTTTAGTTTTCAAACAAGATAACTGAGTGTTTTATTTTTTGGGTTTGCAGTCGATGGAGAATGGGCTGAACTACACCGCAGTAGCCTTTGCCATGAACCTCGTCCGTCGCTACCTGATCGAGGAGAAACAGAGTAACATCCTGAACGAGGCGGACCTCTACAACACGCTGCACATCCTAGCACGCATCGCCAGTCAGACACCCAACCCACCAGATGGGTAAGTATCATGCCATGGTACTGCTTTTTGTAGAATAGTCGGGTGCTGATTAAAAACTGCTTGAAGGCAATGCACACTATTGGTAATTACTCAAAATAATTATTATCATAAAACCTTACTTGGTAACAAGTGGTAACGAGTTATGGGGAGAGGTTGATAGTATAAAACATTGTGAGAAACAGCTCCCTCTGAAGTGATGTAGTTTTCGAGAAAGGGGTAATTTTCCACAAATTTGATTTCGAGACCTCAAGTTTAGAATTTGAGGTCTCGAAATCAAGCATCTGAAAGCACACAATCGTGTGTGACTAAGGTGTTTTTTTTCTTCTTTCATTAATATCTCGCAACTCCGATGACCAATCGAGCTCAAATTTGTTATTTTATGCACATGTTGAGACACACCAAGTGAGAAGACTGTTCTTTGATAATTACCAATAGCGTACAGTGTCTTTAAGCACAAAGAGTATTCAGCACAACAAAATATGGTTTCTTAAATAAGGTTTATCTGCCTGGGGCAGTCAGCGGTCCTACTGGTTTTGTGCATGATCCAATTAAGTCTGTTTGTAAAAGGAATTACATAGAGATAACAGGTGTGAGTTGCTTGACTAAAAAGGATGTGTCATTTTAGCCTCTTTCTTTAATGGTGCTTTCCCACAATGGTTAAAGAAGGGTTGTAACAAAAAAGATGTCTGGGGTTCTTGCTTCATATGTATCTGAAGTAGTTTTGTACATTGTTACCATACATTGAGACAGGATTATTTTGTGTGTCCAACAACAAAAGTTTGCTTTATAATAATTTGTAAAAAAAATTAAAATTGCTATAATTTCATATTTGTTAGAATGTGTGATATCGATGCATTTTGTCAATTCCATAGATCCATGAATTGTGTTATGGAAAAAGAAAAACTGAAATGTTAGAGATCCGTTAATTTGTTCTGTGTCCCCCCCATCCACAGTCTACAACACTTGATCGAGGTCGTCCGTCAGAACCATGACCCCGCCTTCCTGGACAAGGCCCCCGGTGGCCCCACCTCCATGATGCATTCAGGCATCTCACAGGCCAGGGAGTTTGACGACCCACCAGGCCTGCGAGAGAAGACCGAGTACCTGCTGAGGGAGTGGGTCAGCATGTATCACTCACCCGCCAGCGGCAAGGACAGCACCAAGGCTTTCTCTGCATTTGTAAACCAGGTAAGGAGACTGTCCGTGGTTCTCAAGATTTTCTTTCTCAAAGATGCCATTTCTTACGCTAAATTGTGATGTGATCAAGCTAAAATGATTCCTTTGTCGGAAATATAATTTTGGAGAAACAAGCCAAAACAGGCCGATAGGGGTGAATTATCAACAACAATATTTGTTTTATAAATATTAATGTTTGTGTTGGCAACTTCCTTCCTGATTTATAACATAAAAAGGGGTTAAAATTTGCATTGAAAGATAATGTGCAGATGTATGTTCAATAAACAACTCAACTTTAAGCCCATTTTTCTACTTTCACAACAAAAGTTGGTACCAACACGAGGTTTAACAGTATTAAAGCATGCATAGATTACTCATTTCAAATGTATAAAACAAATTTAAAATG
Source organism: Asterias amurensis (assembly GCF_032118995.1). NCBI lineage: Eukaryota > Metazoa > Echinodermata > Asteroidea > Forcipulatida > Asteriidae > Asterias > Asterias amurensis. Next base: position 23,340,947 of record NC_092650.1, on the reverse strand, counting down.
ACCTAGAATACGACTCATTTAGCTTGATCGCATCACATATTAAACATGCAATTTACCAACGTACGGTTGTTTCCCAGCACCTGATTGGCCCAAACTCTAAACTCTGTCACCCGCTCTTATTCAATCAGATGCACCAGCAGGGAATCCTCAAGACAGATGACCTCATCACCCGATTCTTCCGCATCTGTACGGAGCTGTGCGTGGACCTCTGCTACAGGGCTCTCTCTGAGCAGGCCCACACCCCGACGCTGACCAGGGCAAAGTGTTTCCACACCCTGGACGCCTTCGTGCGGCTGATTGCTCTCCTCGTCAAACACTCTGGAGACGCTAGTAATGCAGTCACCAAGATCAATCTGCTGAACAAGGTAAGCAGAAAGAAATTATACTGCATTGGGATTTTTGCTTCTGACATGAATTTTATATTCTTTAAGGGTTTTGTTACCTTTTGTAGATTACGATTTTTGCCATGACATGAATCCCTACTCGCTGAGATTGAAGCTGCATAGTTTCAGCTTCATTAGTCATCAAGTTTTTGAGAAAAAGGTGAAAGTCACAGAGCGACTTTTTTGGGAGAGTTGTAAATACCAGTACTGGTAAACATGCTGAAAGCTTAATGTCCCATCCAAAGAAAAGGCACTTATTAAAGAAAAGTATCTTGCTCAAGGACACAAGAGCTACAACAGAGACTCAAACCCACAGTCTGCTGATCAGAAACACCAGGGCCAAATTTCATAAAGCTGTAAAGCAGAAAATACTGCTGAGCAAATTTCTTCTACTTTTAAAGAAAAAAGCATGAGTGGCGCCCCAGTTGCAACAATGCAAACTTGATGGAATGTTTGCTTATACCCAGTTTCTGCTAAGCAATTATTGTATGTGCTTAGCAAGTTTGTATGCTTGCAAGCTTTATGAAATGTCACCCGGGGCTTGTGTCTAGTGCTTTGAACCGCTCTCGGCCATGACATGACTTTACCCATACCTGCGTCTGTGTTCCTTTTGTAGGTCCTTGGCATTGTAGCTGGGGTACTCCTTCAGGACCATGAGGTACGCCATACAGAGTTCCAGCAGTTGCCGTACCATCGCATCTTCAATATGCTCCTCCTGGAGCTCAATGCCCCGGAGCAGATACTGGAAGCCATCAACTACCAGATCATGACGGCCTTCTGGTAAGCATTCACCTCATTAATGCTTTTATCGTTACCAATAAAACATCCATGTTTCTAATGTTGGAAGTCAAAGCTTTGCCCTATTACCCTTTATTCCCCATCATGAAGGCCTGGGATTTTTACTCAGTTTAGACCAGGGCCCAATTTCAAAGCGCTGCTTAGCGACCATTTTTTTTTGCTTACTGTGCGATTTCCATTTCATAGCGCTGCTAATCGTAACCCCACGAAAAGGCATGCTAACTTTCCGGTGCTTACTGCACGAAAATAAATGACGTCACAATGCAAACTCATGGTAAACACGCAATATGGCCGCCCAATTTTTCTGCTAACCTGTGAAATACGCTTGCACCGTAGCAAATTGTTCTGCTACAGTAAGCACGCAAATTTACTTACCGTTAAGCAGCGCTAAGAAATTGGGCCCTGGGCCTAATTTCAAGGCTCTGCTTTCCCTGCCAAATTCTGCACTTGTGATCAACAAAGAATGCCTAGTCAAGTGTAGGCCTGGGCGAATTATTTGAATATCCGGTTAATGGCGAATAGGTTTTCCTATCCGTAACCGCGAATGCCTTTTATTTCTTAACCGGATATCCGCATAGGGCGCGAATACCTATTTATACATGTTATAAACCAGATAGTTCTGTACAACCAAGTAACCGGATATTCTTTTAATATCCGAATATCCGCGAACGTCGGGCGACAACTGATAGGAATGTTTTGTCTGAATCCTTATGAAACTTCTATTAAGACAGCATAAAACAGCATAAATTAAGTATTTAATTATGCTCACCTCCGTGAAGAGTTAAAACAATGACATTTCTGACATAATTTGTTCAAAGATTATGAAAGTTTTCCTTCACGTAGAGTCAATCACGATCAAAAGAAAAAGCAAATCGCCATCTTTAAATTAGATCCGGTTATTTTTATGAATGAACCGAGTGACACTGTCTAAAACTAATATCAATCCGCCTATACGATCTCATTCACAAACAAACAGCGCCCTCTAGCGGCAAAAAAATATATATTAATAGCACCCTCTAGCGGCGAAAAAAACTATTCGAATATCCGGTTAATTTCGGATAGTTGGCCAGCGGTATCCGAATATCAAAATTTCGCTATTCGCCCAGCACTAGTCAAGTGGACTACCTGCACGCAGTCTTTTGCACGCACAGTTGTTGGGATTTGCTATTGTTGTTCTGTTATTCCCTTTTCTAAAGAATCACATTGTGGGGGACCCAGTTTAACAACGAAGAATTTTGTGGGGACCTTTGTTCCATTTGGAAAAAGTCCCCATAACTCTGTGTATGCCTACCCACGCGCACAAGCAGATATTCCCTGCTAACTGGATGTGAATCTTGAAGAAGAAGAAAGTTTCAAACCAAATAAGTTTAATAATGTTTTCAGCAACCCTTTCCATTACTCTTGTCAACAAGTTTTGAAGTCAAACTTTGTAAAAGCATGTGCTGATTAAACCTGAGTATTTTCAAAGGCTACAATGTAGACCGTTTGCTAGAAATTCATTTTGAAATTCCGGCTGTGGGTCCAGGTCTAAGTTCAATTTGATGCTGGAAACATCCTGCAAAATGTACACTCTGCAAAATCATGATAGTGCAGGGGTCGAAATTAAGTGTATTTTCATGGTAGTCAGCAGGGCTAGTAACCCAGAATTCATAGTAGCCCTGATGAGATTTTGATAGCCCGAAAGACACATTATGTCTTGCGTCACAGACATAAACTTTACAATAGCACAGTTCTTTATTGTTTGTGGTGAGATTTTTGCATTGTTTTTCCACTATCCCGTCGGGCTATCAAACTGGAAAAATCAGTAGTCCGGCTGTAAATCTGGTAGTCCCAGTCTAGCTGTCTAGTGGCAATTTCGACCCCTGTAGTGCCCGAGCCCGGGAGCTGGAGCATAAGCAGAGGTGTGCTAAAGGCTCTGATTTATGCTCTCCGAAAGTTCTTCAACATTTGAATTAATTTTTATCTTTCCCTCTTGTGTTTTTATTTTTTTACTTCAGCAATGCCTTACATGTGTTGAGGCCTTCCAAAGCCCCAGGGTTCGTATACTCCTGGCTAGAGCTGATCTCTCATCGGATCTTTATCGCAAGGATGCTGGCCATGTTACCACAACAGAAGGTAAGACAGCGATGGGAAGTTTCAAACTTTGGAGTTGAACATAGATCGTGCTGTTTGTAGAGCAACGCCCTGTTAAACTGGAGGTCGTTTGTTCAAATCATGCTTTATTAAATTGTTGTTTGTCAGGGATAAGCATTTAAGACAGTTATTTATTTGGTTTCTTTTTTTATTTTCTGTAAAAATGTATAGAAAATATTATTAGACCCAAATCTCTATATTTGATTTTTTTTTTTATAGATATACTGATATAGGTACTTTGTTAACATGGGAAACAGTGACAAATTTCAATTCAGGACGTGACCTTTACTTTGACCTTTAAGTGGAAGTAGGTCAAATCATGCAGTAACACAATTAAACTTATTTATTTATTTACGCTTCTTTTTTTTCTCTTTTCTTAAACTTTATCTCTTGTAACCACTAGAAATGTTGCCACTGCGGTAAACAATTTGAATTCTATCTTTTAAACCATTCAAATATAATTACAATAACATCAATTATTTTGATTACCTTTCTTTGTATCGACCCACTACAGCAAGGATGGCCAATGTATGCCCAGCTCCTGATTGATCTCTTTAAGTTTCTGGCTCCTTTCCTACGTAACGCTGAGCTGCCAAAGTACACAGCATTGCTGTACAAGGTAGGTACACACCGGCCTTGCACTTTAAGCCTTTTTTGTATAGTAGCCATGGCCTTGCACTTTAAGCCTTTTTGTATTGTAGCCATGGCCTTGCGCTTGAGCCTTTTTGTATTGTAGCCCACCGGGCTTGTAAACTGTACCCTCAACTCGCCCCCAGGAAGCTTTAGTAGCCCAGATTTAAGCCCAGTAGTGTCATGAGCCGAATTTCAAGTAAATGTACGTAAAAGTATTACAATTTAAGAAAACACAACAAGTAACAACATAATTGTTAAAACAAAAGGTGAAGCAAGCAATGCTGGTTAGGAAGATTCACAGGGGTTTCCCTTAACCCGCTGGGCGAGCCAACAAAAAATCTCGAGCGCTCCCAGGTTTTTTTCACTAGCCCAAAGTATTTAACACTAAAGTTTAAAACGGGAAGAAAAAACACGGAAGTGAAGCCCTGAAAATTGCGTTTTTGGAGGACTTTATCTCTTAATTTATACCTAAAATTATCACTTTTCCATCAACGACAACTTAATTGACTTTGTGGTTATGGGGTCGGTTGTTTCGACCATGTTTTGAACTCCGTTTGCGACAAAATCTTCATAAATCAACAATCAGTCAACAGCGCACATCGATAATTCATTCATTGAACTTTGCCCCGCAACGCCCTCTGTTGACAAAAGTTGTCCAGGATATTAGAATTCCTCCATGTGCACAGTCTGCAGTCATTATGCACAACGTGCGGCAATTCTTTACTGCGTACATACATGTGTACTGCATTGAATTCTAGTCAAGAAGATCATGAATATGGAATTATTAACAGCCATCAACAGCCAACACAGCGTGCAGAGTGTTGGTCAGAATGGACTTTGGACGGCTGTGTGTGTTGTGTATGTGCGGTGCATACTGCATGGACCAGTGGGCGACCGTGTACTGTGAGGATACTCAGCACCATGTGGTTTCGTGCATCGTGTTTTCAAAGATTGTACGTGTATTCCAAAAAGAACTTCAGCAATTCATAATCGCGGCAGAATTAAACCTAGCAAACTCTAGTATTGTAACATTTACTATTTTAAAAGCTTTAGTTAAAGTTTTCCTTGGGATAATCCTTCTGACATTCTTTCTCTAAGTTATTACTGTTTTTATTGAAAAAATTGTTGTTTACCTCAGGGGTGTTTACGTGTCCTGTTGGTGCTCCTGCACGACTTCCCGGAGTTCTTGTGTGACTACCACTACGGATTCTGCGACGTCATCCCGCCCAACTGCATCCAGATGCGCAATCTGATCCTGAGCGCCTTCCCGCGCAACATGCGTCTGCCGGACCCGTTCACCCCGAACCTGAAAGTGGACATGCTGACGGATATCACCCAGCCGCCGCGCATCATGACGAACTTCTCGGCCATGATTCAACCAGCCACCTTCAAGAAGGTATGAATGAATTTTGACACAAACTTTATTAACTACAGATAAGCATGGCTGTCTACAAAATTTCAACCGAGTTATTTTCATGGGGGGGGGGGGAACAGTCACAAGCAATGTACATCCATCACATGATTGGTTGGCTGGATAATCGATTGTTGCTTGTTCAGATTGTTATGTGGATGTTTGCTATTGCGCGTTTAAAAAAAAAAAAAATTATAGTTTTTTTATGCAAGTCGCCTGACACACAAGGCCTGAAGGCCACTTCAAGGTGTGGGATACAATTATATTTTCCAGAGGCCGTTGCCACCTACTCCTAGGGCTGAAATAGGGTTACCCCTTTCACAGTCCATACGAATGTAGGCTTGGGTATTATCAATTCGAAGCCTGGCCGGTAGAGCAGAAAGCACTACCTCCCCAATTTTATGTTGCAAGTGTCACGACCGGGATCCGAACCCACACCACAGCTGTCACTGCAGCTGTAGTTTACCCATGTACATGTGTGCTTTTTTGGGAGTCAAACTGCCTGTAAAGAAATCATCATCCTCTCTTTATGTCTTTGTTAAAAGCTTAAGAGCTCAGTTCCTTAACTGGTAACCATTAACTGAGGTGTAGTTTTTAAGCTTTGTCGGCTGTGTCTCATACTTTGGTTGTACATGGTTGTACTAAATGTTCGCCATTTTAGGGAACATTAGCATCTCGCATAACCTTATAATACCTAAATGTTATCCTTAAATTGCTGCCTGTTATTGACTCAATGTGTACTTAATTTGTCATACCTAAAACAATACAACTTTTGTATCTTCAAAGTAAATGTGGATTATTGTATTGAGTAACAACATTGAAATAAATGTTACTGAATGAATGAATATGCTGTGTGTAAACGCGCTTCGCTATACACTTGTATTACACAGTCACACTTGGAAACTGTTAGTCACACTATGAAACCAATATTTTTGGGGACGATGACGTCAGGTGAATAGGGTCACTACCAAAATTTAAACCAAAGTCTTTCTCTCTCATCCCCCAAGGATCTTGACTCGTACCTAAAGACTCGTAGTCCGGTTACGTTCCTCTCGGAGCTACGCAGCCACTTACAGGTCTCCCAAGAGCCCGGCCAGCGCTACAACACTGCCCTGATGAACGCGCTGGTGCTGTACGTCGGCTCTCAGGCCATTGCGTACATCCACAGCAAGGGAAGCACGCCCTCGATGAGCACCATAACGCATTCCTCACACATGGACATCTTCCAGAATCTCGTGGTGGATCTGGATACGGAAGGTAACTGAATTGGGAGAAGCAAAGGCCGTATCTGAAACGGCGACTTTGGTCAAAGAATAACACAGGTGGGCGATCTGTAGCCAAAGTCGCTGTTTCAAACACAACCTTACTTCATAACAGCTTCATATTGCAAAAAAAAAACTCCATTGTAGATTTTCCGAGTTACGCCAGAAGAAACTAGACAACCTTTTCACCACTGGGTGTCGGCATTGGACATTTTCGGAACAGAAAAACAGATAAATGTTCACAGATTTACAAATAACCTACAGGGTTTACAGAAGTTAATGGTGAAAGACCTCTCTTAAAATATTATTCTAGGAAATGCTTTACTTTTTGAGAAAACATTAAAACAATTATAAATTCTTGATATCGAGAATTACAGATTTATTTTAAACGCATGTCATGACACGGCGAAACGTGCTGAAACAAGGTTGGGTTTTCCCGTTATTTTCTCCCGACTCCGATGACCCACTGAGCTTAAATTTTCACAGGTTCGTTATACTATATATAAGTTGTGATACATGAAGTGTGGGCCTTTGGACAATACTGCTTACCGAAAGTTTCCAATGGCTTTAAGCTTAAAGAATGAGTAGTTAATCTGTCTGGTGCAGTCGGCAGCCCCACTAGCTAATGCATGATTCAATTAAAGGCAGTGGACACTATTGGTAATTACTCAAAATAATTATTAGCATAAAACCCTTCTTGGTGACAAGTAATGGGGAGAGGTTAATGGTATAAAACATTGTGAGAAATGGCTCCCTCTGAAGTGCCATAGTTTCCGAGAAAGAAGTACTTTTCCACGAATTTGATTTCGAGACATCAGATTTAGAACTTGAGGTCTCGAAATCAACCATCTAAACACACACAACTTCGTGTGACAAGGGTGTTATTTTCTTTCATTATTATCTCGCAACTTTGAAGACCAATTGAGCTCAAATTTTCATAGGTCTGTTATCTTATGCTTATGTTGAGATACAGCAAGTGAGAAGACTGGTCTTTGACAATTACCAATAGTGTCCAGTGTCTTTAAGTCCACTGTTGGGTCACCAACCAATAAAGCAAAGAATCATATGGAAACATATTTTACAATTGCCTGCAAGGAAGGCTGACTTTATTCTATAATTAATTTTGTTAATTTAGAGACACACTTGACCTCATTTGTTGCCTAATTTCTTTTTCCCTATATATAGGTCGGTATCTTTTCCTGAATGCTATTGCCAACCAGCTACGGTACCCTAACAGTCACACACACTACTTCAGCTGCACGCTACTGTATCTCTTCGCTGAGGCAAACACAGAGGCAATGCAGGAACAAATCACAAGGTAAGCAATGTTTTCCCGCAGCGCCATTTTCAATTACTTTTAATACGGCAAACTATTTTACTAATTTCAACATTTAACACCCATTTGTTTTAATTGCCGCACTTTTGCCGAGCGAAAAATAAAATGTGTTTGACACGGCAAACGTGTAATGTTTGACGTAGGCCTTAGCTTTGAAGTAATTTGTGAAGGCTCGGTATTTATATGATTATATTTGTATTCGAAGCTTGGTGGTCGTAACGTGTGTAAAGACATGTGCTCTTAAATATCTAAGGTTGTAGGTTCGAAACCCACCCTAGTTTTATTATTGAAATAATTGTTTACTTAATCTGTTTGTTCATCTTTAGGGTTCTGCTTGAGAGATTGATCGTGAACAGACCGCACCCCTGGGGCCTTCTCATCACCTTCATTGACCTCATCAGAAATCCAAGCTTCAAGTTTTGGAATCATGAGTTTGTCCACTGTGCTCCAGAGATTGAGAAGTGAGTACCTCGTTTTCTTGGCATTTCAATTTCATTTATTCTGGATGTGACGCCGAGGACTCTCAGAAAAGCGAACTTAAACACTGTACTACAGAGATTCTCCTACATACATGATAAAATTGTGTGAAAAGTCGCTTTGATAATGCTTCAATGAAAAACGATAAACAAGTCACCCAGTGTAAAGGCCGAGTCACACTGATGAGAAAACGATCACGATCACGACGCAAAGAGAAAACATTCTATTGGTTGAATGAGCATGTGCGTATTGTGCGTGGAGCAAAACAACCAATAGAATGCGTTCTTACTGCACCAATAGAATGCTCCACGCACAATACAATTCTCACTGCAGTGTGCTAGAAAATAAGGCCTGTATACTTCGTTTTTGAAATGAGAAGGGCACCAAGGCATTTTCTCCTTGGTAAAGGACACCCTATGAGGAAACTAAATTTCTTCTGAGGCATTTCAAGGGCACCAAGGCAGTGACTCGCGGCAAAGAGGCAATCTCTTCTGTTGCCTCTGTGGAGTATCAGGCCTGAACAATGAATCAAGCTAGCGACCGGTCGGTTAGTGAAAGAGTTTAAAGATGCATTTGTTTATTTTTTTTTTTTTATTGATACTATTTTTTTCCATTTTTTTTCCCCAGATTGTTTGAATCTGTTGCCAGAAGCTGCATGCAACAGAAGGGGCAAGCACCGGCGATGAACCGCGAGGCCGGGGAGGCACTGGACTGATCGAAATACCCCCCTCTACAGGCCAGGAGGCGCCTAGGAGGCACTCTGCCTTCTCAGGAGGTACAGGGAGAATCGACCCCATCTGTCTGCTTTCTTGGGAAGGCGTGACTGCACCTTTAGTGACATAGCACAAAGTACTGCCGCTGTGCAGCTGTACAATAGAGGGCTATATCCACACAGTGTAAAGACGTATTTAAAAAGTGGGATTTTTTGGGGTGGTGAAAATTTGAAAAGTGTCTTGATGGATGGTGTAAAATATTAAGAAACCAAGTACGAGAAGATGGATTGATCCAGAGATGGGACATCTGGAAGTGTGATGAACTCTCTTCTGAAAACAATTTGAAAAAGACTTTATTTTTATTTTTGGAGGCTTGCCTTTTTTTTTTTTTGCAGCCTTTGTTTACTTGCAAAGACTTTCTTTTTGTGATGGAGTGGCGGTGTGAAGTTACACCCCAAACTAGTTTGTTTGTTAAGATGATCTTCTTGTCAAGATGAAAACCGGCAAGCCCCAACAAGGGGATATCAACACCTAGCTGGCAACAGCCAATCTCTCTCAAACAAACGTTTATGATTATGAATTGCACAAATCAAGAAATTGTGATTCAGTAACTAGACGACAACACTTTATTCTTCTAGTCATTGTGAAATCAGCGGTTAGCTTTGTAGGATTCAAACCCACAACCTTGTGATTGCAAGTCCTGCTGTCTAACCACGGGACCACTGTGATGACCATGGAATTCATCTGGCCTACCAGTGTTCCTTCGTCGACATCTTCTATTGTTTTACACCGGCTTGAAAACACTATTGGAAAAAGTAACGCACAGTCTTCACAATTCTTCAAACTTGTTCTAATTTCAAAGAGCTGCTTAAGAGCAGAAAGAGTAGCTTAGCACAACCAATGTTTGCTTACTAGAAAAAGGTTACCAGTCAAACTGCCATGTCACAAGTACCCAAGATGTTCAAGTGGTACCCTGCTCATTTCTGCAAAGCAGGACATTGTTAGGCAACATTTTCTGCATAAGCAGCTCTATGAAAATTAACCACATATGCTGTATTTCCCGAGTGTCTTTTTTTTTTTTCAAGACTACTATTAAGGCCAGTTGCCCCTTTAATGCTGCATGCTTGAAGTGATCATAGTTTGCAACAACTTTAAAGCCATTGGACACTTTCAGAACAAAAACAAATTAAAATAAAAGTTCACATATTAAAACAACATCAATTCTCGATATCAAGAATTACGGATTTATTTTAAACACATGTCATGACCCATGAAACGTGCGGAAACAAGGGTGGGTTTTCCCGTTATTTTCTCCCGACTCCAATGACCAATTGAGCCTAAATTTGTACAGGTTTGTTATTTTATATATAAGTTGTGATACACAAAGTGTGGGCCTTGGACAATACTGTTTACCGAAAGTGTCCAATGGCTTTAAAGGGACCCTGCTTGTGTGGCCAATCCATTAGCGACTTTGAAAAATCTCCCAAGACCCCATTTTGTGTTATATGAAACATCTAGCAGGCATATTAAATGTAACATGTGTTTTACCCATACATTCTCAATCATCAAGATGCATGGGTCACACTCACTTGGCTGACCCCAAAGTACCCCTTGATCACTGTTTCAGATGTTCTGTGTTCCGACAGCTCTAACCCAAACAAATTTCACAGTCGCTGTGTTAAAGGAACACGTTGCCTTGGATCGGTCGAGTTGGTTTTTGAAAAGCCTTTGTAACCGTTTTTTATAAAATGCATATTGGTAAAAAACTGTGGTAAAAGTAGAATACAATAATCCACACAAACATGCCTCGAAATTGCGTGGTTTTCCTTTTACCTCGTCGACTAAACACGTCGGCCATTTATGGGGGTCAAAATTTTGACTCCCATAAATGGCCGACCATGTTAGTTCGCACAGTAGAAGGAAAACCACGCAATTTCGAGGCAAACTTGTGTGGATCATTGTATTCTACTTTTAAAACATCTTTCCAACCATATGCATTTTATAAAAAACGGTTACAAACGCTTTTGTTTTGACCAACTCGTCCGATCCAAGGCAACGTGTTCCTTTAATGGTAGCACCTTCAAGGAAACGCTGTGAGATTTGTTTTGCGCATTGAGTCGTCACCAGACAAACCTGTTTTAAAGTTTGTTACCCTGTATGTCAGAGTTGAACGAGTTGAACAGTCCAAAGGTTTTACAAGTGCTTTTGATGAGCTAGCATCATTTGCCTTGTATTGACTTAGTAACAAGTTTGAGGTAAACCTGTCATGACCAAAGGTTTGTTAGTCGACAGAATCTTGAACTTTCCACCAAATTTTACAGAGTCATTTCAACAGACATTGTTGTATGCCAAAAGTCCTTAAGTCAATAATATTTGCATGAAAACCATTCACAATTTTTGCTGGTAGCATGCATTGTGTAGGGAATTCCATGGAGCTGATTGGCACAAAAAGTTGCTAAGCGCATTATAAGTTATTCTCACCATTATGAGGTTACCAGCTAACACACCTTGTCACATGAACAATCAGTGACTGGTCCCCTGCCTATTTTCGCTTAGCAGAGAATTATTAATCAATGTTTCCTGCTTGAGCAGCTTTATGAAACTAGACCCTCCAGGTTGTTTGTTGTGTTCTTTGTATGTTGCAACTCCATGATCTTTGGCCTTGGGTGTGTTTAACGTTACTATTTTCTTTTCTTTGTCACTGGATACCACATAACAGCATTTCCTGGTTCAATTTTCTTCTAATGCATTCTTGCCTTTTTGTATGTTTCAAAAACAGTTGCATATAAAAGGTTCTTTTGATTTGGTATCATTGAGTTTGATTACTAATGTTTTGTTGATTTTATTGAATGCAAATTTTCAAGGAGCGTACAAGATAACGGAGTTGTTCAGTTGAAATGTATACAGGACATGGATCGATATTCGAATTTCAGATAGTGCCACTTTTAATATTCACACGTGTACAGATTTCAAATTTATTGAAGTAGAATTTAAATTTTTCACAACTTCCTTAGAAGGGTTGGAAGAGAGATGGGACTTGTGGGCTCAACACTTTATCCCGTCATGTTTGTTTTTGTGTAATTTGCCGAGGTGTTTATCTGCGAAATGGTGCTACGGTCATTACCTACTTTTACCAAGTGTGTTGCCAGAACTTCTTATAGTACAAAGTGCACAAGTTGACTATCAAGAAGAAAATTTTCTCCAGTTACTTCGGATTGGCCGCCATTTACAGTTTGGACTGTATTTTTAAAACCTGTTTCTCTCCAAGGCTAGCTAAAAGGTGACTGAAACATTTCTCTGACAAAAGTTTTTTTTTCTTTTCTTGTTTTGGTCATTCCGATATAGCTTACAAACCACCAAAAAAAAGGGGTTGTAGTGTCAGAACCGGCAATATATTTATATAGAGGTAATTTTTTGAGGTCTCTAATGACGTAAAACAGTTTAAAACGCATGACGAGTAAAGCCTTTTTGTAAGAACACAGTTGTAAGTTTTTGCACTTTGTGTGTAGTATTTCACAATGAGTAATCACTCATTTCCCGATAGGATTATGGACTTCTAAAATTATTACAGATTTTTGTAATAATATTTTACATCGAAGTTGGCTTGATAATCTGTTTACAGTCGGGTAATATTATTTTTATTATTATTATTAAATGGGCCGGGGAAGAGCTTTTTCTCGGCAGGTAATTTTTGTTTGTTTTGTGGTAATTTTGTTCCGACTTTTTTTTCAGTGTTTAATCTCGGATTTTGATTCCATTTTTTGATAAAACACTTTACATATCCTGTATATTTAAGACCTGTAAAATTGTCTGCCTATTTGACTTATTAAAACAGCTTTAATAATTACAAAGAAATGATGTGGTGATGTTTTCAATTACTGTTTTGTTTGGGTTTGTTTATTGTCTGGTAACAAACAAAAACTTGATAGACTTTAATATTTCTTTTGAAGAGCTTTTTTTATCTACCTCTATGCTGCAACTAAAAGATACTGTCAAGGATTTTGAACAGAACCTCAATAGTTCAAAAATCCAAGCAATATTAATTCGTCATTTGAGAAGTGATCAAAGGTGAACAGTTTTGCCATTGGCTATGCTTTATGATTGAATCGTATGCAGAGAAGTATTTACTTGCTATGACTTGTCAGCAATCATACTTGTGTTTACTCAGTGATGAGCAATCGCCATTGTGTACACTGCGATGACGACCAGCCATTGTAAACACAGCGATTTTATAGTGGTCGAACTTTATGCCCGTTCTTTCATGTGCCAATTTGCTACCGGTTTATGATTTCTACAACCAGCATTCTACATGCGTTCCGGTTGAGTTGGTGTCGGGGTATTTTCGACCTTGACAAACATTTGCAGTCAAGCGATCTGTACCTGGCGCGAAGGCATGTCGCGGGGGGCTCGTGACTGATTATGCAAGAAAAGCGAACAGTCAATACAAAGTGCAATATCACGGCCAACTTGGCCGTTTGGAAGTGAAGTTTGCTAAGTGAGCAGCACGTTGGAACCGGACTACACGGTAAGAAAATGTTTTAATGTTTGAGTAGAAAAATACATTTAGTAAAACGCGGTTCCAGGATTTTTGGACCTTTTCGTAAAACATTTGTGTGGGTAGAACCATAGAGGAATGTGGCACTTCCTGAAAACGAGCACTCATTGCGATGTGTCCGCCGTCAATTTTAATTGCTTATCATTTTGGTACATTTTGTGGACTTAAATTGGTTCCACTCAACATCCTTTTCTGCCGAGACGGCCACTTAGATTGGGCTGTAAAATTTACAATTGTGTTTAAATGAACTATGCGCCAAGAAGTTGACTCTATTGGTTCCGTGAGATATTTCTGGTTAAACATTTTTGGAATTAATGTGAAGAACGTACATTAAGCCATTATACACTTTCGGTAAACAGTATTGTCCAAGTCCCACACTTCGTGTATCACAACTTATATATAAAATAACAATCCTGTGGAAATTTAGGCTCAATCGGACATCGGAGTCGGGAGAAAATAACGGGAAAACCCACTCCTGTTTTCGCGCGTTTCGCCGTGTCATGACATGTGTTTATAACAAATCCGTAATTCTCGTTAACGAGAATTTATATTGTTTTACCGTTTTCTCAAAAAGTAAAGCATTTCATGGACTAATATTTCAAGAGAAGTCTTTCACCATTACCTTCTGTAAACCCTGTAAATTATTTGTAAATCTGTGAACTTTTTTTTTTCTGTACCGAAAGGGTCCAATGGCTTTAATTAATTATCCATCAACGAACTGTAGTATTATTTAATAATGACGTTACTTTAATTTCCAGCTGGTATAAATCCCTTTTGATGTCTCTTACTGAGTCTAATCCTCTGGCTAGTTAAACCCGCCCCTACAACTTGTTGAGGTATTCATTGTGTTTTCCTTAAATTGTTTTAATATAAAAATGTCTCCATAGAGTTATGCGCCGTAACGGATATGTTTAATTTTTGTGTAATCGACGAAACGGTGTTCGTCTCTAACTGTAACGGTTCTTGAATTGACAATTTCATTTAATCGAAATGCATTCTTTTGATTGAAGAACTAAGAGAGTTTGTATAGTATATTGGTATAAGTTCATGTAGTCGTTTTCCCACTCCCTTCGTGCGAATGGAACAACATCATTCTCCATTTATTTTGCGGGAGACTTTTTGTATGGCTTATGAAACATATATACTTTATTTTGTCGGCTTTTTTGCCCCATAGCCTTCACGATCCCCATAGCCTTACTAACTTGTTGTATTTTAGTTTTGCTTTGTTTCATCTAAAATAAACCACTGTTTCAATTACATCTGGAGTTTTCCAAAACCTGTTCTTTATTATTGTGTTCCTTGCCACTAATGTTTATATAATCATAATTTATTCCTCCATGATATAATGTACAAAAAGGAACCAAATTGCGGCCGGGACCGCACGCTCAGCGCTGGCCTCGATGACTATGTTACGTTCGCTGATGACCACCCTTTACGAACCGCCCACCCGGACCCAATTTCATAGAGCTGCTTAGCACAAAAAACTTGCTTAGCATGACATTTTTGCCTTGATAAAAACAGAATTACCAACCGAATTTCCACGTGGTTGGTAACCCTGTTTTTTATCAAGGACGAAATTTCATCTTAAGCACATTTTTGGGCTTAGCAGCTCTATGAAATTGGGTCCTGGTCATTTCTTGAAAGAAAAAAACTGAATTGTATGAGTGTCTGTTAGGGATGAGCGAGCGAGGGCCAAGGAACGATACGTTCATCTTGTATGTTTCCCCACTTCGCTTACGCATTGTTGTACGGAACGTGGAGGAGGGAGCCCGACCAAAGCCCTTTTCGAAACTACAGCTAACACTCAGTTTCAGGCTTAAATAGGGCTCGTAGTTTGGGTAGGAGATTGTACAATCAGGCAGACCAAAGTCTATGCCTGAACCCAAGTCACAGTCGTTTCAAAAAGGCTCAAGCCTCCAACCTTCGTCTGCTGCATGCAGAGCTAGAGCTGTCAAAAACTGGAGTCTGTCCTTATTATTTTATTCTATGATCAAAATAGTCACAAATCAAATCAAATTAGCTAGCAGTAATGACCATGGCCACCGGTGGGTATACAATTACAACAAAGACAAATTAATTATGAGAGCCATGTGTACGACCATATTTAGTGGACATACTACATCGTTTGGATTTGGATACGACGGCAGGCTACCTTGTTCGTTATATGTTCGTTGAGCTGTTGACTTGTGTTATGTTAATCATTAATGGCTCCGCTTTTAACATCGGTCTCATGAGTCAGAGATGTTGATGAGAAATTGACGTAATGTATTTGTGAAAAGTAAGTGTTTTCAGTGCAAAAAAAAAGGGGAATATTTATTTTGGTTTATTTGCTTGCGTAAAAATATTAATTTTTTGTTTTGTCATTCATTAAAAAAGTGGACGACTTATTTATTGTTTATTCAATTGATTGATCGCTTGAAATTTACCATGTGGGGCCATTCTCGCGTTACGTTAGCCCCATAAATCGGTCCAATTCACTCCGTATCCTTTCCCCCAGCACGTCTGATATCAAAATACAAAAGAAAGTATACCTTGATTCTTGTAGGTATTCATAATATGACAATTTCACAGGATCATCACTTTGTCAACTACAATCATCAATGACGTCACCTTAGGCCCATATACTTGTGCACTTTTCAAAGATTTATAATGTATTTCTTGTTTGATTTCTTTATGACAGGTTTTACAATAACATCAAGCCAACAATTGCCAAAATGGAAACGCAAAAAGGTTTGTTGCTGCTGCTGGGCTTTGCGCTGTTCCTAGCAACAGTTCACGCGACGGACGAAAACAATGCAGACCAAATGCCTCTGTTGAAATCGCTGTACAAGTCAAGATCGCCGGCCCTACTACCTGCAGCATTGAGAGCTGACAATGAGACGATATCCCCAGCCTGCTCTGCAGAGCTCAAAAGACTCTTCTCTGGCGACATAAAAACTCTTGAAAATGACACTGTCATGGGTAAGGAAAAAAATTCATTGTAGCTCAACTGGAACTTGTGATTTTCCTCTTTGAAAATAATCTTTTATCGTGGCCATTGCAACTTCTTATAATATGCATTGAAAAATCAAAACACTTTGTACAGCAAAACAGTGAGTGGGGGGGGCATATGCATAAAATACAAATCTGTGAAAATTTGAGCTCAATCGTTCGTCGAAGTTGCAAGATAACTATGAAAGAAAAAACACCCAGCTTTCAGATGCTTGATTTCCAGACCCCAAGTTCTAAATCTGAGGTCTCCAAATCAAATAATGGAAATTCAGAGGGAGCTGTTTCTCACAATGTTTTATACTATCAACCTCTCCCCATTTCTCATAATCAAGAAAGGTTTTATCAAGGTTGTAGCTAGGTCAAATTGGATGCCGGCTAATTTTGTCGAGAGCATGGTCGAGAGGGTGGGTGTACATGTAGGGGCAGCGTAGTGCCTCACAACCCGGTGGGATCAACAGGGGCAGCACCTTTGGAAGCTGAAGATTTTTAGGTTTTGTTTAAGCTTTGATGGGTTCCCCAGGCTCTCTCTTGCCTATTTGTGCCTTGACATAGCCATTGTCAAAGGAAAAAACATGTCCAGGGAGCCATAGAAAATAAATACTTATTAAGTTTTAAAGTAAAATGTTAGGGTAAAATAAATAAAATTAATATTCTGTTTACGATTTAAATCCCATCTCAAAATAGGGTAGGTAGACTACTAGGCAGAATTTTTGAGTGTTGAATTTATCAATTGAAAAGCTTGCAGCTGCATAAATTCATCAGAAGGCAATGCAGAGTGGAGAGACAAGTTCAGAAACACAGGATGACGGGACACATGTCCGATCACTGCCGCAAAATCTAGACTATTCCAGTCAAAAAGGAGCACATTAGTAAAATAGAAAAGCCATGTTTCACTGAGTTGTATTCATTGACAATTTATTTCTCAACGAAGTGCATTCAATAAACTCAAAAATTGATTCTTGTCATTTCATTTTTTTTTTCAACAAGTATTAATAGACAGGAAAATCATCTAAATAAAATTCTAAATAAAAATGTAATGCAACTTCGACGACTCCACCAACATTGTCCGCCCATCAGAATACCTTTGTTTTCAACCGCCCGCCGGGCGAGTCAACCAAAATTCTTGATCGCCCGCAGGTTTTTTTCACTAGCCTGCTGCATGTATGGTACAAAAAAAATTGAAACTAAAAATAAATATTTAAAAAAAAACACGGAAGTGAAGTCCCTAAAATTGGACGACTTTATCTCTTAATTTATGCCCTAAATTATCAACAACCATTTGAATGAACTTGTTGTTTGAGAATTGTTTGTTTTGAACATGTTCTGATCTCCGTTTGCAACAAAATCTTCGTGAATCAACGATCGGTCAACAACACACATTGAGAAACAATTCAATGAACTTTGGCCCGCAACGCCCTCTGTTGGCAGAAGTTGTCCATGTTACTAGAATTCCTCCAAGGCTGTGCATTGTGCATACAGTCTGCAGGCGTGATGCACAACGTTCGCCAATTCTTTACTCCGTTTCGTGAGCGTGTGTTGTGAAGAAGGCTAGCCAAGAAGATCATGAATATGGATTTATTAAAGGAACACGTTGCCTTGGATCGGTCGAGTTGGTCTTTGAAAAGCGTTTGTAACCGTTTTTTATAAAATGCATATGGGTAGAAAGATGTTGTAAAAGTAGAATACAATGATCCACACAAACATGCCTCGAAATTGCGTGGTTTTCCTTTTACCTTGTCGACTAACATGTCGGCCATTTATGGGGGTCAAAATTTTGACTCCCATAAATGGCCGACCATGTTAGTTCGCACAGTAGAAGGAAAATCACGCAATTTCGAGGCAAACTTGTGTGGATCATTGTATTCTACTTTTAAAACATCTTTCCAACCATATGCATTTTATAAAAAACGGTTACAAACGCTTTTGTTTTGACCAACTCGTCCGATCCAAGGCAACGTGTTCCTTTAACAGCCATCAATGGCCAATCACAGCGTGAGAATCTTGGTTAAGATGGACTTCGGACTGTGTGTGTTATGTGCTGTGCATGCTGCATGAACCAGTGGGTGACCGTGTGAGTATTACCATGTGGTTTTGTGCATCATGGATACTACACGCACGCCGAAGATTGTGCGTGTTTTTTTTAGTACTCCAAGAACTCGCAGCATTCAAGCGGCTTATTTTTAAGCAACAATCACGGAGAAGATCGCGGTTTTGGAGAGAAAATTGTTTTGATTGTTTTTACAGAAATAAAATACACATCTAATTAGGAGTTTTACATGATTGTTTTCTTTATTTTCACTTATTTCAATGGCATTTAAAACAGTTTTACATAAATTTATGCCGGTCGGAGTTTGATATTTTTTGTTGGATCCCGGTCGGCAAAAGCTGGGGCCGGTGATAGCCGACCGGCTCCGACCGTGGTAGCTACAACCTTGCGGTTTTATGATATTAACTATTTTGAGTAATTACCAAAAGTGTCCAGTGCCTTTAGAATATATGCAAAATTAGTAAATTTAACAAACAAAAAAGATAATTAATTAATAAGATGTAATTTCCTTCAAAGTTTTTTACCAATTAAAGGCAGTGGACACTATTTGTAATTGTCAAAGACTAGCCTTCACAGTTGGTGTATCTCAACATTACTCTATGATCTCAACATGCATAAAATAACAAACCTGTGAAAACTTGAGCTCAATTGGGCATCAAAGTTGCGAGATAATAATGAAAGAAAATAAACCCTTGTCACACGAAGTTGATGTGCGTTCAGATGTTGATTTTGAGACCTCAAGTTCTAAATCTGAGGTCTCAAAATCAAATTCGTGGAAAATTACTTCTTTATCGAAAACTATGGCACTTCAGAGGGAGCCGTTTCTCACAATGTTTTATACCATCAACCTCTCCCCATTACTCGTCACCAAGAAAGGTTTTATGCTAATAATTATTTTGAGTAACTACCAATAGTGTCCACTGCCTTTAAATTGTATATTTTTAATGATAGCTGAAACTTTGTTTCCATTTTCCCTCAGCTTTGGATGCATTTGGGAAACCAGCAGCTGGGTTCCTACAAATGAACTGGGCATGGCTCGGCCACTATGATGAGTGCATGGCCATTGAAGGATTTAACTTCTGCCTTGTTCAAATGAGTTTGAATGCAACCATGTTGTTGCATCAAAACAATAAGGTGAATTATTAGAGGTCTCTGTTCGATTGTTTTAAACTTACAGATGTAGGGATTCACAATAAGACTTAACATCTGAAAATTTCATTTCAGTTTAGTAACTATAACGAATAAACTTGCCGGGTATACCACCTTAATTGGCCCATTTTCATAGAGTTGATTAGCAGCAGATTTTGCGCTGTGATGCGCAATTTCCATTTCATCCTGCTGCTTCGTAAGCACACGAAAAAGCAAATGACATCACGAAAAATTGGTCACTGTTAAGCAGCGCTATGAAATTGGGCCCACGTGTAAACCCCTTTTGGGACACTTGGGTGCAGGGTTGGCTCTGAGAGTTTCTTAGCTGTCGTTGCCTCAACATTTTAGTCCATTCTGCTCGTCTTCAAAATCAAATTCTGAGGTCACAAAATCAAATTCAAATATTTTAGTGAGAAATAACTTCTTTCTTGAAAACGACATTACTTCAGAGGGAGTCGTTTCTTACAATGTTTTATACTATTAACATCTTTTCAATGATCGCTAACAAGTTAGTTTTTAGGCTAACAATTATTTTGAGAAATTACCAACAGTATCCAGTGCCTTTAAAGACATTGGACACTATTGGTAATTGTCAAAAACTAGTCTTCACAGTTGGTGTATCTCAACATATGCATAAAATAACAAACCTGTGAAAATTTGAGCTCAATCGGTCGTCGAAGTTGAGAGATATTAATGAAAGAAAAAACACCCTTGTCACACCATGGTCACACGAAGTTGTGTGCTTTCAGATGCTTGATTTCGAGACCTCAAATTCTAAACTTGGGGTCTTGAAATCAAATTTGTGGAAAATTACTTCTTTCTCGAAAACTACATCACTTCAGAGGGAGCCGTTTCTCACAATGTTTTATACTATCAACCTCTCCCCATTACTCATTACCAAGTGAGGTTTTATGCTTATAATTATTTTGAGTAATTACCAATAGTATCCAGTGCCTTTAAGTATTATAGTTTAGTTACTTCTTATTCTCCACACCATGCAAAGCTTTGAACGGCACTTGATCTTTATTTTTCTTGTGACTTTACTTGTTAGACCTCTTCTGTCACCGCTAATTCTGCTGCCGGTATGTTCAATCAAATTGCCATCCGATGGGGAATATGTCCTCCGGCCAACTGTTCTGAGTATGATATCCATGTTGTGCTGAAGGATATATTAGGTAAGTCAATTCAATTCAGTTCAATTCGAATAAACATTTATTTCCAAACTGACAACTGCCATGAAAAATATCTACAATTACATGAATAACGGAATAAAGCAACAGTATCATTAAGTAACAGTAAACGTGTTATAAATGAAGTATGGGTCCGTTTTTATGAGCAGAAGCTTGTTACAGCGGCGTCTTTTCGGAGCGAATAATGCGACTGCCTTGAGCAAGGCTATGTTCAACCCAAAATTAGAAAATGTAGGCATACATGTACACGTACCTAGTCAGTTTCCCCCTGTGGTTTCATTACTTGAATACAAACCAAATTATTATTTTTTTGTATTTTTTTTGTATTTTTTTTTCTTCTCCATTTTTTATCTTCTAAGATGCAATGAAGGTTTTGGACGGGATAATAACAACAGAGGCGCTGCAAGAAGATTATGCCGTGTGCACCAAAAACCCACCAATACCTTATAGTGCTGGATTTATCTGTGCCGTGTGAGTTCATCCATTGTTCTACTGTGTTTTTGTTGATGTTCATATAAGTGCTGTTGTTTTGCTTTAGGGGAGTTAAAGTTGATAATCTGATTGTTGTAATTTTCCCCAGTGGACTGATGTTATCACCTCTTTTGTAACTGTTTGGCCGTCTATAAATATACATGTTATAAGCTCCTGGTTTGATTAAACTTTTTGCTGATAACAAGAGAGCATCCTTTCTCGTATATCTGTGTCATGAAGTTTATCTCTCATCAAGCCCGTTGTTATCAAAGGTCACTCATACATAGTAGATCATGTGTGTATAACATCACATGACAGTTATTCAAGAAAGAGTAAACAGTTCTTATCTTATCAGATATGCTGGGTTAGAAAAACAATGATTGCGTCATGAGTACATGCAATTGTTGAAGCCAAGCGTTGTCTGCTTGTCAATGGTCTGTTTACCACCTGACTAGATCGTGTCTCTATCAGTCATGGATCTTTTTAACTGATGAGCTTTTTGGACCTTTATCATGCTGCCTCCATCTTGGTCATGTTCCTGACGTACCGAATAACAATAGTGCATGCTTATAATTATTTTGCAATTTGGAACCAAACTATTTTGTTCTTCCAGCCTTGGTTTGGTAGCAGTGATATCAATGGGAAAATTCAAGTTGGCTGCAACATGATGATGGTCTATTTTCTTTGTTTTAAATTTGATTGTTTGTTTCTTGGGGGTGTGTGCTTATTTGTTGTTTTGTTATTTGTTTATAGGATTTGAGGCATTGCATGGTGAGGTATCAATGTACATTTGGTTTGCGGTAACACCATGACAATGACTAGAGCAAGCTAGTCGAAATGTTGAGACCAATTAAGAACCGACTCCGGGACAGTACAGTTAATTACGATCCTATAAGCTAAAGTAGAAGTCCAGTCTATTTTCTATACCATCCGCCCTGGTAATAGTTAAAAAGCAGAACAGTTCTTTTCAGAACTGAGAAGTCTCCCGAACCTCCGATTATCTACTCCGCGGCAGTAGAATAAAGCAAAACAGTTCTCTAAGAACAAACTCTACCCGGCAAGTAGATACACACATGGTGTTACCGCAAACCAAATATACATTGTTATTTGTTGTTGTTGAAATTTCCTACTACTGCTGTTGTTTTTTTCTTAGGTGTATTTTGGGGGGCGGGGGCTCTCGGCTTTACCAAGTTTAAAAGCGCAGTCGCAGTACACTTGAATGTTGGATTTTGACCCCAAAATGCACATTTGTTCCTACTTTTTATAAAGATTTCACTGTTTAAAAATGAGTAGATCGCAAAACTGAGTTTGACCTTGAAAACCTTTTGCTTGAAAAACATTGCCCCATTGCAAAGTTCACTGGAGCTTAGCCACGTGACCTGCTGCACTGGTGTTGGGCGGCAAACTATTTCGGTAGAGATATTTCTTAGCACCTTTGTCTGGGTTGTTAGCAAGAGTTTTTTTTCTTAAAGGCAGTGGACACTAGAAAAAAACATTGTGAGAAACGGCTCCATATGAAGTGACATAGTTTTCGAGAAAGAAGTAATTTTCCACAGATTTGATTTCAAGACCTTAGATCTGGAATTTGAGGTCTCGAAATCAAGCATCTGAAAGCACACAACTTCGTCTGACAAGGGTGTTTTTTCTGTCATTATTATCTTGCAACTTAGACTACCATTACTGAGCTCAAATTTTCACAGGTTTGTTATTTGATGCATTTGTTGAGATACACAAAATGAGAAGACTGGTCTTTGATGACAACAACCAAAAGTGTCCAAAGTCTTTAAAGAGCCAATAAAGGATGATCTCAATATGTCAACTATTACCTTTTTATGGCCAAATAGACATCGCAGATACCGGTTAATAACCAGTTTACTCTCAAAATTTGCATTTAGTAATAAATAACTCGAGTCAAAAATGCACCCGGCCGCGCGGATTTTTCAACCGAGAGTCAGAAACGGCTTATCTTTTATTTTAATGACCCTAGACGCCAGTGACGATTTTCCCCTACTGGTTTAGAACACAGTTCTCCAGCTTTGGCATTTCCGCACCAAATAGCCGCCACTGACGTCACGATTCCTTTGTCGCGCAGGTTTGTTTGACCCCACGTTTTTCAGAAATTTGGCTTGGAGCGTTCTGGAGAAAAACCCATTTTTACCATGTTTTAACGTGAGGTAAAAGACTCGTTATATTTTTTATGTTTCCAGCCGTCGATTTCACAAAACTCTTCCTAACTTAAGACTAATCTTAGGACTTACAATAGGACGAGTCCCAACCCTGCACTGTAGCATGCAGACTTTAAGCTAACTCGAGATATCACGAGTCCTAACTCTTTGTGAAATCGACGGCTGGATGAACTGCAGCTGTTAGAAAACTGTAATATTTATATATTTGAGGTCATCCTTTATTGGCTGTTTTATTGGTGAAGAATGAAAATTAAGTGATAGACTGTATGCGGGCCTGGAGTTTCATTTTTGAGAGGGCATGACCATTTTCATTTTGCAAAGTACTCTTCCATTGGAAAGTCTATGGGAACTTTTGAAGGGGCACCAAGGCCAGGGCAACAGAGGTCAGAGGTCAGTATTCCAGCCCTGTATAGAGTTAGAACTGCCTGTGTGCAAGATGAACTCAAGGACATTCTCATCCTGTTTCTCCAAATACAAATGCCTTGCATTGCACATTAGGGGTTGCGAAACGTGTCTTCGGCCGCCCGCCATCTTTGATGTATTAACCAGGGAAGAGTGCAGCGTGTACGCGCTGCGCGTGATTTTTTGCCAATGGTAGCTCTTCATGCATAGACAATTCATCAAATAGGGTTTCGATGGCCCCTATTGCAATTCATCTTTTATTGTTTGAACTGCTCTTATCCAGTTCACTCACAGAAAGTGAACCATTCCTGCGTGAAGTTACTTTTATTATAACTTTTTTAACTATTTCCTCTCTCGACTGCTCTAGAACTTTCTGCTGTCTCATCGCGACGCTCATGGTAACTGGCGCCCTCTACGATGAGTATCTCCAATGGCAGGCCAGGACTCCATCGAGGCAACGCCTCATCAGCAGGAGAGACTTCTCAAGACCCTGGAGGATTCTGAACGATGACGATGATGAAGACGACGATGAACTGTTGATTAATGATGCCGGAACTGTCATTCAGGATGTCCAGACGCAGAGTAAACAAAGTGGGTAGTTTGTTTTTTTGTTTTTTTTCTCAAGCCCCAGGAAAAAATTCCCATTGAAAAAAAATTGATTCAATGAGATTGGTGTGGAATTTAGGATATGTTCAATGGGATCCAATTGAGCCAAATTGAATCTAGTCGCCAGACACACAAGGCCTGAAGGCCACTTCAAGGTGTAGGCTACAATCAATTATTTTTCCAGGGGCCGTTGCCACCTACTCCTAGCTTTTAAAGTCCATACGGATGTAGGCTTGCGTATCTTCAGTCAGCTGGTAGAGCACAAAGCACTACCTCCTTAATATTTAAGAAGCGATCAATTGTTAAGTGTCTTACTAAAGGACACAAGTGTCACGACCTGGACTCGAACCACCACTCTCGCTGATCAATCACTAGAGCTTAAATCTGGAGCTCTTAACCACTCTTATCCACTAGGCCATGACATGTAATAATAATAATTATAATTATAATAACCCATTTTTAAATAGTGCTTTTCACACCGAGAGGGCGTCCCAAAGCGCTTCATATTATTATTACCACTGGTCACTGGGCCTTAAATCACTCCTTAAACCATGTCAATTTCTGCGGTAACACCATGTAATGAGTCTTAATCTCTTAATCTCTTAATGAGTTGGGGTGGTTCTGAAAAGAACTGTTGGTTTCAACTCAACGTTCTTCTGGAGAAAAAAATAAAATAAAAAAATAAATAAGAAGACGATCAGAGCATAACTGATCGAAACGTCAAGTTGAAACCAATGACTCCTGAAAACAAAAATATGAAAATAAATAAGAAGACGATCAGAGCATAACTGATCGAAACGTCGAGTTGAAACCAATGACTCCTGAAAACAAAAGTATGGCCTTTATACTGTTCAATTTTTTGTAGCCCAAAAGACATTCTTGTAGAATTTAACCTTCCTATTGAATTTAGAATGGCAGAAAACTAATCAAACCTTCAACCTTCAAGTTTCAGGCCTTTTGCTTTAAGCTTTGTGTAAAGAAGCCCTCCAGGCTTGTATGTGTTCTTCTTGCCCCCACAATCTCAGTTTCAGCAAATCTTCATTTTTTTTAATCCAGGTCTGGCAGCTAGACTTCTCCTGTGTTTTGCATTTAACCGTAACCTGAGCAAGCTCATGGACACAAAGCAAGGAGACGCAAGCGTTGGGTCCATCAATGGTATTAGAGTCATCAGCATGTTCTGGGTCATCCTTGGTCACACGATCATCTTTGGATTTTCCACTCAGATCACCGGTGAGAAATAAGCCTCTTAAACATTTAAGGCCACCTAGACACCTTTGGTAATTGTCAAAGATCAGTATAGACCTTATGCACATGACGTCTTCAGTAGGGCGCCCTCACCTAGAGGTCAAAAGGAGGTTGTTCATTGGCCAATCCTGTGCGCCGTGCGTACAAATCTGTACGTTTCAATTGTTTCGTCACCTCTAAGATTGACGCTGGATGACGTCAATGCATTTAAGGTCTATTCTCACTAGGTGTGTCCCAACATATAATCCATAAAATAACAAACCTGTGAAAATTTGGACTCTTGGTCATCGAAGTTGCAAGTGAACCAAAAACAAAAAAACCTGAGTGTGCTTTCAGATGAATAATAATAAAAGGCTTCATTTGAAGTCTTTTGTTTATTTAAGTGGGAAATTACCTGCTTCTCAAAAACTATGTTACTTCATCAGAGGGAGCCATTTCTCACAACGTTTTATACTGACCAATAACAAGAGTACAGTTATAGGATTTGATATGATTTTTGAGTATAGTTCTTGCTAAAACTCTGTGTTACAATAGTAAGAAAAGTGTGTGGATTTATTTTTGTTTACAGATAATACAGCAGCATTGTTTGCTTGGATTCAAACGCACTTTGGATTTCAAGCTGTTGCTAATGCATTCTACTCTGTGGATTCTTTCTTCTTTCTTAGGTAATTTTGTTTGTTAATTGTTCGGTTCAAAGTAGAAGGGGAACTTCCTCAAAAGTTACTTTCTCAGTATTTAGTGTTTAGTGTTGAGTTTACAAATGTCTAACTTTCGCTGCAAAACATTTTAGAGGTATGAACAGAGAGCTGTTTCTCAAGATCCACATAACATAATATCTCGTAATAAAGTGAAACTGACTGGGTAAATTTGAAATAATTTGGGCTTTGAACAAACCAAAGTTGGATCGGGGCTTGAACCATTGAGCTCTGGATCTGTTAAAGCCATTGGACACTTTCGGTAAAGTGACAGCCAAGAAATGCCCCTTATCTACTTTCTTCCGAATTACCTAAACTGGGATCCCGGAGGGATTTCGGCGGGATACCTTTTTTCATTTTCTATGGGGTTTTAATTGTGTTTACTTGTTTCATTACAGTGGCTTTCTACTTTCCTACCTCACATTTCCCCGTTTCGAGGAATTGAAGACTGTGAAGAGATGGGCTTTATTCTACTTCCATCGATACTGGAGGTAAGAATACAAGAAGCAGGAACAGATGAAAAGAGACACAAGACGGTTTTTCTTCTAGCCTCTAGACCCCCAACCATTAGACTGCTTTGGGTCATCTATACCCTCAGTCACCTAGGCCCCACACCCTCTCTATCCCCTGTGCTTGTTCCTACTGACACAGTTCAGTGAGCACACACCCCCCACACACTACCCAAGGCTCCACAGCAGGTTTCACCACGCATCATCCAGTTCAACTTCCCGCCTGTATTTCCCGCCTTCGTGCATCACCAAGCTAATCCGCCACCCAGTACTTAAGCAGCATGCAGCATCAGAGTCCAGCATTCTCCAGAAGACGATCAGAGCATACTGATCGAAACGTCGTGTTAAACCAACGATTCTTTTCAGAACCACCCCAACTCATTTAGAGAACAGTCATTACATGGTGTTACCGCAAACTCTTCTATATCTTATTTCCACCATGCAAAGTTTCAAATCCTACTTATTCTAGCCTCTAGTTTCACACTGTTCCCATTTTCACTTTGAAGTACAGTGGAGTGAGGATTATCATTTCCCAGTCAAGTAGAACTGTTAGAATTAAGCAAAAATAATTGTTTCATCTCCTGATGAATTAGTAAAACCATAAGTAGGATTTGAAACTTTGCATGGTGGAAATATGATATAGAAAGGTTTGCTGTAACACCATGTAATGACTATCTCTAATGAGTTGGGGTGGTTCTGAAAACAACCGTTGGTTTTAACTCAACGTTTCGATCAGTATGTTCTGATCGTCTTCTGAAGAAAGCTTCTGATCGAAACGTCGAGTTGAAACCAACGGTTCTTTTCAGAACCACCCCAACTCATTAGAGATAGTCATTACATGGTGTTACCGCAAACCTTTCTATTATAGTAAAACCATGTTACAAAAATTATTTTAGCATGTACACATAGGATTTGTATGATTCTCTTGAACACATTGTGATTTTCACTTTTTTTTTCCTCGAAAACTTGACGACTAATGAAGCTGATACTTCTAGGTAAATTATATTACACACATCTTCGTTCACATTGTGGTTATAGGAATTCCTGTCACGGCCAAAAACGTGATCTAAAAATGGTATCAAACCCATCTCACTTTAACGCTTTTTAAAGCCATTGAACACTTTCGGTAAACAGTATTGTCCAAGGCCCACACTTCGTGTATCACAACTTATATATAAAATAACAAACCTGTGAAAATTTAGACTCCATCGGTCATCTGAGTCGGGAGAAAATAACATGAAAACCCACCCTTGTTTCCGCACGTTTCGCCGTGTCATGACAAGTGTTTACTATAATCCGTAATTCTCGTTGTCGAGAATTGATAATTGTTTTAAAGTTTTCTCAAAAAGTAAAGCATTTCATGGAATAATATTTCAATAGAAGTCTTTCACCATTACCTTCTGTAAACCCAATAAGTTAGGTGTAAATCTGTGCACTTAAAAAAAAAAATTCTGTTTCGAAAGTGTCCAATGGCTTTAATTAGGAGCCAATTGATTTTTTGTAAAAAGGTAAATAAATCATAATTTTTTCTTTGTCCTGCTTTAATAATCTTGCAGGTTGACCCCCCTGTTTGCTTTCACAATCCTCATCTACATGTACATACCTCAATTCTTTGGTGAGGGTCCCATATGGCAGGTGGGTACCCAGAGACCATTTTGTCCTAAATACTGGTGGAGCAGCCTGCTGTACATCAGTAATTTCTGGCCAACGTCTTTTGGTTCCGAGGTAAGATCTTCACAAATATTAAATTCATGAGGGAGAACCCACTACATCTTATCTTTGTATTCTATTGTGTTTTTCTAAAGAGCGCTTATAGGGACATGTTTTATTAATATGTGTTATGCGCTATATAAGGATGGTTAATTATGTGTTCCATCGTATTTCTCCTTTCCATAAATACTTGTTGACGGGGATATTTATGTTTTGAGAGTTCTTGGCTTCACAACCAGCATGACCAGAAACAAACAATGTTATGAAAAATGAAATAAGGCACTGTATCTTTTAGTGCAAAACAAAAATAGATCGCTCAGCCACGACATGCCGCAAAGTTGAATTGAATATGATGCTGTTATTCGCATTCCTCATAGTGAAACTTAAAGGAACACGTTGCCTTGGATCGGACGAGTTGGTCTATAAAAAGCGTTTGAAACCGTTTGTTACAAAATGCATATGGTTAGAAAGATGTTTCAAAAGTAGAATATAATGATCCACACACTCGAAATTGCACGGTTTTCCATTTTCGTCTTGAACTAACACGATTTATGGGAGTCAAAAATTTGACTCCCATAAATGGCCGACCGTGTTAGTCGACGAGGTAAAAAGAAAACCACGCAATTTCAAGGCATATTTGTGTGGATCATTGTATTCTACTTATTACAACATCTTTCTACCCATATGCATTTTATAACAAACGGTTACAGAACAATTTTCAAAGACCTACTCGACCGATCCAAGGCAGTGTGTTCCTTTACTGCGATTTTAACTGAAGAGGCGAATTTGCTTCAATAGGAACATGCATGCAGGGCCCAATTTCATAGAGCTGCTAAGCACAAAAATTTGCTTAGCATGAAATTTCTTCCTTGATAACAACAGGATTACCAACCAAATTTCAACAACAGCTGATTACTAGTATTAACAAGAAATATGCAACAAATAGAAATTTTGCTGGTAATCCTGTTTTTATCAAGAAAGATATTTCATGCTAAGCAAATTTTTGTGCTTAGCAGCTCTATGAAATTGGGCCCTGGTGAATAGGTGAATAGTCATGCCGGTAGGGTGTAACAACGCTAGCTTTTGCTGACCGCCACACAGACTAAATGAAAACACTACAGACACGCACAAAATGCAGCAAAAAACTAATTAAAATGAAAAGAAAACCCCCAGAACTAATTGATCCATCCTTTATCCCTATTGACCGTTAATTATACCCCTTTTTTATAAGAAGTTCATTATTTACGAAAACCTTATAGTGTTGTCCGAAAGTGCCGGCTGTCAGCATTTTGACATGAAACGTTTTCCCCAAGATTGTCATTTGTCAATGATTTAAACCAAAACCTGGTTATTCTTTTCTGCATTTAAAATTTATCCCCAAATGACTTTCCAAGCCTGTCCCAGGAAAATGATTGACACGCCTATTTCTAACTACAACCCGGGCCTGCCTTTATTCTAAAACTTGAAATGTTGCATTTGACCTTTTATGTGTATACACGTGTGTTTTGACAGTGTATTGCTTGGACATGGTACCTGGCCAATGATATGCAGTTCTTCATCATTAGTCCTCTTCTGATGGCTCCATTGTACTAGTAAGTTTGTTGTCTTTTTGTCATCTTTCATTTAGGTTTTGTTCATAACTACATGTGTAATACCACTATTATAAGGCCACATAAAAAAAAAATTGTTGAGCGTCCCCGCCAGACTGTTCAAAACCCCCCAACCTCATTTGTTATTTAATTTTTTTTAATCATAAAAAACAACCTTTTCAGGTGATTTTTTTCAAAATGAACAGGTTTAACAAGATGATTAAAGAAGGTTTTATTCATGTTGGCGAAGCAAGAACAATTTTTCAAATATTTACTTGGGCTACACTGTGCTTAGTTGTTTGAAAAAGTTTACAGAAGATGTCATCTAGGAGTTAAATTTGTTTGACAAAACTATTGAAAACCTCAAAAACACACTAACCCTCTGTTTTATAGTGATTGTGATGATTTCTTTATTTTTGGTTTCATATTTTTGTTCTGTTCCGAAAGTGTCCAATGGCTTTACGGACGCAAATATCACGCCTGGGACTCAAACCCACACTCTGCTGATCACATACTTTACAGCAGAGCTTGAGTTCGGTGCTCTTAACCGCTCAGCCTTTTATGCTTTCCCAGGAGATAAAAGGCAGAGACAGAAACTACTGAGTCAAGTTGATGACCTGTTTAATTATTGACATTTCAACCCTTCGTCCAACCCCCTACAGTTATCCAGTGTTTGGATGGCTCTCTCTGATTGCAACTCTCTTAGCTTCCATGATAACTAGCGGCTGGATCGTTGCGGAAAATGATTTCACCCTCAATTTACTGGGCCTTCTGGTGTAAGTAGTTTCCAGCTAAATTGTATCATGCTTTTGGACTGAATGGGAGGTTATATAACCATAGAGTTATATATAAGAACTAGAGCGCGCACTGGCCTATATACGCGCCCCGGTATGCAAGCAGGCGGCCATTTTCTAAGTTGACAAAACAGCTATCTCACAGCGTGTGTTTGTGCGGCCATTTTGTAAGTTGAACAAACAGCATCGCGTGAGCGTTCAATAAAAAAAACCTCAAACGTGTATTTCATACTCAACGCGCGTGCAGAATGACGCGCTTGTCATCTTGCGGTCCCGTGGCGTTTGTGCACGAAGCATCACTCATGCGCCCTCTAGTTCTTATATATAACTCTATGTATATAACGTTGAAATTCAAATTCTGTTTTTGGATTACTGTAATACTGTTAAAGACACTAGACACTATTGGTAATTGTAGTTTTTTCACTTGGTGTATCTCAACACATGCATAACATAAAAAATCTGTGAAAATTTGAGCTCAATTGGTCAAGTTGCGAGATAATAATGAAAGAAAAAACACCCTGGTCACACGAAGTTGTGTGCTTTCAGATGCTTGATTCCGAGACCTCAAATTCTAAACTTGAGGTCTTGAAATCAAATTCGTGGGAAATTACTTCTTTCTTGAAAACTATGTCACTTCAGAGGGAGCCGTTTCTCACAATGTTTTATACTATAAACCTGTCCCCCATTACTCGTTACCAAGTAAGGTTCTATGCTAAAAATTATTTTGAGAAATTACCAATACATGTAGTGTCCACTGCCATTAAGTATAAACAGCTTTAGTATTTTTTTGATTATGCTCCCGTTTCAGTTTCTGTAAAGCGCAGGGCACTTCACATGACTTCATATTTTTCCCAAATGTTATCATAATTGTGACCCACTATGTGAAAATGAGTCACATGTCGCCCAATGCAATATTAAGTTATGGACAGTTTAATGTGGAGAATGTAAAAAAAAATGCATATATATTTTTATTTCTTTTTAAGATCTTTAGTTGCATGGTTAACCTTTAGAACACTTACTTTTAGGCAATAAAGCTATGAAAACAACAATTTTGTGATCATACTTATGTCTAATTAGTATCCTTTTGCACACAATTGTAGTTTAAAATATAATTTGACTTGTAATTCGTTTTTCACAAAAAATGGTGCAGTGGCTAATTTCAAACGGGAGTAACTCAGCAACGCGATACACCCCAAAGCTTAGACACATACCAAATTACTGTTGCTGATGTGTTCTTTCCAGCATGCACATACATGTAACTCAATTCCTGAAATTGCCTACATCTGACTCATTTTCACAGAGCGGGTCACAATTGTAAATTGTTTGTGTATTTTTCCGTTTCTGTTTTCCACCAGGCCTGTGGATGGTAAAAGCTACACTGACTATGTATACGGCAAGCCGTACTGTCGTATCGCACCCTACCTGGTTGGGATTGGACTGGGCTACATTATGTACAGAACCGGCAAACGCAAGGTCAAAATGTCACCGGTAAGAGTTTGGTTACAGCTGTTTGTTTGTTGGGGTGTTTGGTTGTTGTGTTGGATTTGTTTTGCTTTGTTTTGTGTTTTGTACGTAAAATTTCCACAAAGTAGTTGTAAAAAAAACATCCTTTTAAGTTTCAGAGCAGAGATCTTTTTTCCAAAGCAGTTTGTTCAACTTATCCGAAGTGTATTTAATAAGAAAATTTAATTTGCAAACTAAGAATTGCTCCCTCCCCTCTCCTTCCCAGGTCATTAAATGAAAAACATGTATAAATTCGAAGAAGAAAAATGTATTCAAAAAATGAAAAAATGTCTTACTTAGACAAATGTTAGTGTTTCTTTTGTCAAACAAATGCTTCGAAGACCACTCTGGATCACTAAACTCCATTTATCAGGGGTCGATTTCACAAAGAGTAAAGACTAGTCTTATCTTGTCCTAACTTAGGACTATCCTTAAGTTGTTCATATCTCCTAGTATACACATATTGGCTGGCAATGAGGTAACTAGTATACGTCTATTCCCACGAGGGACTTTGAGTGACCAGAAGAGCGATCTATTTCCTGAGGCCGAAGGCCGATGGAAATAGGCCCCTCTTCTGGTCACTCACAGGCCCGAGGGGGAATAGAGGACACTAGTTACCGAATAATGCCAGTCAATATGTGTTTTATAACACATCTCGGTCTTAAAATGTCAAATAAGAACAGAAAAAGGAATTTTGTAGTTTGTTCACGGTTCAAGTCACCAGAGGGCGCTGTTACCGCGGGCACTATTTGCAAAGACTAGTGCCTGCTCTGGTACTATTCCCGCAAAACACGCGCGCGCGATCACTAGCGTATATTAGTTCATCCCACGTGACTGTGTTTCAGCCAATTAGAATACAAAACGAGCAAGAGGTGTGTTATAATTAGGACTAGTCATCACTCTTTGTGAAATCGACCCCAGAAGCCTTAAAATAGACAATTTTAGGCAGTCAGATGAAATCCATACAAATTGCACTAATGACCTAGTTCTGGGAAGACAGATTCAATAGTATTAACTTCTTACCTAAGCGGGAGCACCATGTCAAAATCTCTTTTTTGAGTAGTGTTGGTTATGAGGGCAAACGTCACCTGATTATACTCCCACCATGATAAGGCCACATAAATAAATAAAAGTGTTGATCGTCCCTGCCTGACCGTTCAAAACTCCCCGACCCCCCTCTTCGTTTTCCTTTCTTTTTTTTTCTTTTCTTTTTTCCCATGTCTGGATATCTCTTTATACTTTTACTGCCCAGATTTTTTAGCTGATATTTTTTTCAAAATGTACAGGTTTGATAAGATGTTTAAAGAAGGTTTTTATTCATGTTGGCGAAGCAAGAACAATTCTTTAAATAATTTTGGGCTACACTGTGCTTAGTTGTTTGAAAAAGTTTACAGAAAATGTCATCTAGGAGTTAAATTTGTTTGACAAAACTATTGAAAACCTCAAAAACACACAAACCCTCTATTTTATAGTGATTGTAATGATTTATTTATTCTTGATTTCATATTTAGCATGTCAACAAAACTTTTTTTTTTAAATATATAAAAAAAAAACTCCCTCCAAAATCCGAAAAAAAAAAACATCCGCAAAAAAAAAAAAGGACAAAGAACATTTTTTTTTTTAATGTGGCATGAGGAGGTTTCGTTTACTTAGTCTTTCAGCTGATCTCCAAAACCAATCAGTCACACTCATTTCTCTTTGTTCAGTTTCTCACCCTACTTGGTTGGCTGGCGGCAGCCGGTATGGGAATCGGTGTAGTGTATGGATTGTATCCCAGCTACAAGACACCGATGACTAAAACTGCAACGATCATCTACGCTGCAGTCAGTAGGTTTGTGTGGGCTGTGGCATTAGCGTGGGTGGTCTACGCATGCAAGTATGGCTACGGAGGTAAGAGTTCAGACGTCGATTTCACCAAACACTTTCCTAACTTAGGATTAGTAGGAGTGGAAACTTTGCATGGTGGAAATACAATATTATGGTCAAGGTTTGTGGTAACACCATGTAATGATAATCTCTAAATGAGTTGGGGTGGTTCTGAAAAAGAACCAGTGATTTCAACTCGCCATTTAGATCAGTATGCTTTGATTGTCGTCTGGAGAAAAAAGAAATAAATCTTCTTATCTCCAGAAGAGAATCAGAGCATATATTGATATGTCGAGTTCTAACCAATGGTTCTTTTCTGAACCACCCCAACCCATTTAGAGATTATCATTACATGGTGTTAGCACAAACCTTTACTATATAACCTGGGATTAATCTTAGGACTTAGGACGAGTCCCAGCCTTGCACTGTAACATGTAAACCTAAAGATTAATCCTAAGTAAGAACTGGTAATAGTCAACCTAAGTCGAGATAGGATTAATCCTAGCGTTTCATTAAAGCGGTTGCAGCTGATCATGGGCAGTTACTTTGGCGAAGCAATGGTTAAGAGTTTTGCTTAAAGGGAAGTTACGCGTTTGGTAATTACTAAAAACAAATATTAACTTAAAAACTGACTTGGTAACGAGCATTGGAGAGCTGTTGATAGTATAAAACATTGTGAGAAACGGCTTCCTCTGAAGTAGCATATATTTTGAGAAAGAGGTAATTTCTCACTAAAATAATAAAAGACTTCTAGCCAGAAGTCTTTTATTCCTATCTGAAAGCACACAAATTCGTCCAACAAGGGTGTTTTTTTCTTTCATCATTTTCTCCCAACTCCAATGACCAAATGAGCTCAAATTTTCACAGGTTTGTTATTTTATGCACATGTTGAGATACAGCAAGTGAGAACACTAGTCTTTGACAATTACCAATAGTGTACCTTCCGTTTAAGGATACAGTTGTCATAACCTGGGACTCGAACCCACACTCTGCCATTAATCAGAAATACCAGAATTTTAATTCGATGCTCTTAACCAGTAGACCAGGACACTTCCACAAGGCCACTGAGGAAATGTAACTTATTTATTTATTCATTTTTTTAACAAATCTTTTCTTCAGGTTGGATAAACAAGTTCCTATCGTGGAGTGTGTGGGTACCTCTTGGCCGTATCACATTCGCAGCCTACATGGTCCATCCAATAATTATCGAGAACTTCTACTCCAATTTCGCAACTACTTATCATTTCTCAGTCTACCTGACCGTAAGTGACGCTTTCTCTTACATCGTAGTGAAACTTTTTTCATAATATAACAAATGCATTGATAAGGCCGGGGCGACTAGTGCGACCAGTGTCAAAGTCGCGACTATTGAATGCTTAGTCGAGTCGCAACTACTGTTTTTCAACTACATGTACTTGGTTGTTAAAATCGTGCCCCCACAACTACTATAGAAAAAGTCGCGACTACCTGCTTGGTGAACAAATTGTGTTGCTCAGGACTGTTCACAATGGCATAATTTACATACAAAACAGGTACCCAGTTGTACTCCTGGGCGAAGAGAAGCAACTAAAGTAAAGCATCTTGCTCAAGGACACGGGTTACATTACCGAGATTCGAACCAACACAACCACCAGAACTTAAATTTGATGTTCTAAATAAACCATCGGCCATGACGCCCTATTATATATGATTATCCCTTTATCTTCACAGACTTTCTACTTTGCTGGAGTGGTTTCCGTGTCGTATTTTGTGGCTCTCTTCTTTGCCCTCGCTATCGAGTACCCATTTGCAAACTTGGAAAAACTCATTCTTCCAACTCCGAAGAAGAGAACCAAGACGCTGAAAGGAAGTGATGCGGTCAAGGAGAATGGAATCGTTACAACGATGGTAGTAAATGGAGACCAACAGGTGGTAACTAACAGTCCTTCAGATAAGAACATAGCTGTTAATTGTAATTAGTAAAGGACTTGTCGTAGTAATATGGTTTACCTGGGCCCAATTTCATGGCTCTGCTTACTCCCGAATTCAGCGCTTACAATCACCATTCTCCACTGGTATGCACGCCCGGATTTCTAAGCTAGCTGTGTAAACCTAGAATGCCTAGTATCATGGAGTTATAACAATCTGTATTATATAGCCTTACACACCTAGAATGCCTAGCTCATGGAGTTATAATAATCTGTTTTTATGTAGCTTTATACACCTGAAGGGGGTCTCAAACCGCTTCCGACATAAGTACCCCTGGTCACTGGGCCTTAAATCATTCCTTAAACCATCTCAGCTGCCTGGGGAGTATACAGTCTGCGCTGCCAAATATGTAGCGCACTAAGCTAACCAATCACAAGAACCAACTCTGCCCTCATAGGTACCCATTTACACCTGGGTGTAGAGAGAAGCTTCATGGGTTAATTGTCTTGCTCAAGGACACAAGTGACCGGGATTGGAACCCACAAGCACAGACGCTAAAATTCCCTGCTAACCCGTGAAATACGCTTGACGTAAGCACGGAATTCCCTGCTTCCTTAGCACGATTCTTCAATTGGGCCCCGATATTTTACATACTTTAAAAAAAAGAAAATCGACACTTAAATTAAGTGTGAAAACACAAGCTCAAATAGATAAATATTGTTGAATAAGTTGTCATGTAACAAAATAATAATAAGTGTTGCACGTTTTCAGGAAACATAACAAGTATTTTGTAGTCTTGTATATCTTTATAGCTCAAAATTGTCCTTTTTACAAAACTGCTTATCACACTGAGTAGAAAGGAAAAATTATCATTTTTATAGTATTTTAAAAATGGAAGATTAAATGAAATAATGTGAAATAATGCCATTTTAAATGAAATAATTTCTGTATATTTAATCATAAAATTTACCAGTCAGAGCCAGGCCCATAGATTTTACTTAGAATGTTTTATATTATAAATTATTTATAAAATTGTTAAAACAATGAAATCTTTTTATATTGGATAACAAAATTGTTGAAAATCTATAGATCATTATTGAAATTGACTTTAGGGTTTTGCTTCATCCTTAAGGACAGTAGACACTATTGGTAATGTCAAAGACCAGTCTTCTCACTTGGTGTATCTCAACATATGCATAAAGTAACAAACCTGTGAAAATTTGAGCTCAATTGGTCGTTGAAGTTACGAGATAATAATGAAAGAAAAAACACCCTTGTCACATGAAGTTGTGTGCTTTCAGATGCTTGATTTCGAGACCTCAATTTCTAAATAATATGAGTTCTCAAAATCAAATTCGTGGAAAATTACTTCTTTCTCGAAAAGTAGGTTACTTCAGAGGGAACCGTTTCTCACAATGTTTTATACTATCAACCTCTCCCCATAACTTGTTACCAAGTAAGGTTTTATGCTTATAATTATTTTGAATAATTACCAATAGTGTCCACTGCCTTTGTATTTAAATTGAAAAGGTATTCTTCTTTCCTATTTGTTATTGTGCACCTTGTGCACAATTATCATGTACTGTGTAACAATAAAAGTAAAAAGACTGAATGAAACAAAATGTCTAAGATGTTGAAGTGGTATTGTTTTAAGGGATTTCTAGTAATGACTCTTGCAAGTTTGTTTCTCTTCACTATTATTAAGTTTCATCATGAGATGGGGTTAAAGGCAGTGGACACTATTGGTAATTACTCAAAATAATTATTAGCATAAAACCTTTCTTGGTGACGAGTAATAGGGAGAGGTTGATGGTATAAAACATTGTGAGAAACGGCTCCCTCTGAAGTGCCATAGTTTTCGAGAAAGAAGTAATTTTCCACGAATTTGATTTCGATACCTCAAGTTACGAATTTGAGGTCTCGAAATCAAGCATCAGAAAGCACACAACTTCGTGTGACAAGGGTGTTTTTTTCTTTCATTAATATCTCGCAACTTCGACGACCGATTGAGCTCAAATTTTCACAGGTTTGTTATTTTATGCATGTCATAAGATACATCAACTGTGAAGGCTTGTCTT
This sequence comes from Asterias amurensis, assembly GCF_032118995.1. NCBI lineage: Eukaryota > Metazoa > Echinodermata > Asteroidea > Forcipulatida > Asteriidae > Asterias > Asterias amurensis. The sequence goes on along the minus strand of NC_092650.1, from coordinate 23,302,307 downwards.
TGACGATTACCAATAGTGTCCACTGCCTTTAATGAGTAACACATACATGTACATACATGATTAATAATGTACATGTACATTGAAGGCTGTTCATGTAGATGTTCGTTGTTGTAGCATGTTCGTTGTTGTAGCAAGACAATAATATCACCAAAAGTATTCTTTAAAAAAGTGCAGCTTTATTAAAAAGGTATTAAGTACTTAATACAAATATGACAGGCTTACATGTACATATAAATTTCTACGAAAATTTCAATCACAAATTAGATCACTTAAAGCATCTTAAAGGTATGGACACCGTTGGTAATTACTCAAATTAGGTCTTACTTGTTAACAATCAATGGAGAGCTGTTGATAATATATAACATTGTGACAAACAGCTCATTTGAATTTGATTTCGGGACCTCAAAATAAGATGTTGAGGTCTCGAAATCAAGCATCTGAAAGCACACAACTTCGTGTGACAAGTGTGTTTTTTCTTCCATTATTACCTCACAACTTCGACGTCCAATTGAGTTCAAATTTCCACTGGTTTGTTATTTTGTGCATATGTTGAGATACACCAAGTGAGAAGACTAGTCTTTGACAATTACCAATAGTGTCCAGTTTCTTTAATACAAAATAAGAAATTGGACTGGCACACAATCAGTGAGTACATTGGCAGTATGACAAAGAATACAGATTATTAGGTGGAAGGATAAATGTTATTAGGTGGAAGGATAAATGAGTGCCAACAGCGTATTGATTACACTGACTGCTATTTACAAAGCGCACACGCGAGTATTCACGGGTACGCGCAAACATCGCTCTAGCGACACCCAACACATGAACAAACTTATCATTGTGCATTTTATTTCACAGTCGTCATTTCCCCTTGCTCCAAATAATAACTGTTCCGGTAATTGAATATGTATGAAATATAGTTAAACAAATACATGTATAGTTACATGGTTTCCCAGGAAAAAATTCCTATAGAATCCCATTGAGTCCAATTGATATTTTGAATGGGATTCAATGGGATCCCATTGTTGTAATGGGATTCAATGGGATCCAATTGGATCTTCTGACAATCCCATAGGATCCCATTGAACATGTCTCAAGTTCCACCCCAATCCCATTGAATTCCACCCCAATCCCATTGAATCCCATTAGTCCCATACAATTTTTCAATGGGATCCCATTAAACCACATTAGTTTTTTTCAATGGGAATTTTTTCCTTGGTTATTTTGGGTGAATAGTCAATATGAGCTCCCCTGAGTATTGAAGTTGACAAACTAGTTTGCTCTTGGATGAAAGTGCTTTAATAATGACCATCACTCTGACAAAACAAGAACTTGTCATTTAATTTTTACATTTAAAGGCAGTGGACACTATTGGTAATTGTTAAAGACTAGCCTTCAAAGTTGGTGTATCTCAATATATGTATAAAATAACAAACCTGTGAAAATTTGAGCTCAATCGGTCATTGAAGTTGCGAGATAATAATGAAAGAAGAAAACACCCTTGTCACACGAAGTTGTGTGCGTTTATGGTTGTTTTTGAGACCTCAAATTCTAAATCTGAGGTCTCGAAATCAAGTTGTTTAAAATTACTTCTTTCTCAAAAACTATGGCACTTCAGAGGGAGCCGTTTCTCACAATGTTTTATACCATCAACCTCTTCCCATTGCTCGTTACCAAGTAAGGTTTTATGCTGATAATTATTTTGAGTAATTACCAATGTCCACTGCCTTTAATTTTACATTTAAACAAAAGAACATTTTCTTCAGTGAGACAAAAGCATACCTTCCACATTATACATGAAAACACAAGCCACTGACAGCAATATAATGTTCCCGAATAGATACCTGAAAATAATCAATTCTCTGTTTATAGCAGACTCATATCACCATAATATATATTTGTCTGAAAATTTCAGTTTGTAACCTGGATGAGTATAAAAACCAATATACATGTATATCTGTCAGCTATTATTTCTTATATTATTAATATGTTAATATTAAACAAGAGGCCAGAATAACACATCCTTTTCAACTTTACCAACTCCCACCTGTTATCTCCATGTACTTCCAAATAAATATTGGACCATAAAAACAAAATTGGATAATATACATAGCTAGTGGTGCAGCTGTTAATTATATTATTATAAATATAATATAATTATATTATATTAATAATTGCCCGATCGCAGATTGACCCTAGCAGTATAACATCAGCTGTCATTGGCTATTAAGTACCCTGATACGCCTGTGAATATATATATATATACATGTATATTTTTATTTTACAGGAATCGAGAAAGTAAGTTGTAGATGGTACATGTAGTGCTTTCTGCTCTACATGTACCAGCCAGGCTTTTTATGGATGATACCCAAGCCTACCCCTTATATCAGGCATGCAACTGCCCGCTGAAAAAAAAAGGAGAGGAACATTTTCAAAGGCACAACGCAAGTGCGGAGCGAAGCAGCCGAAACGCCATGGGACATGATACCCACAATGGTACCCTAGAAAATGTTGAGGTTTATTATGCTCTTAGGTTCATTGTTAGACTAAAGTAGAAAAGAATATCATGGCTGAGTACAGTAAATTGTTTCAGCAGAATCAGTGTATTATGATTATTAAAAGTATGATTATACAGTGCCAAAACTTTTGACCACAATTCTAATATCACAGAGAATTAAAACACACAAGAGTTAAAAGTAAGTAAAGTACATTTATAGTCTGTCCCTGGCCTGGTGAGCCAGCCCAGTTTTTTATATCCAGTTTCACTGGCATTAAATGACTTTGATTCCCCTTAGACAGGATGCCAGTCCATGGTACATGTACATGTACATGTACATGTAGGTTACTCCCCAGCTCTCGCCAGTACCCATTTGTTCTCCCAGATGGAGAGAAGAAATTATGATAAAGTGTTTTGGTTGAGAACACATGTGTTGCGACTGACTAGGCAGGCCAGGATTCGAACCCACATTCTGTAAATGAAACACTTGAGTCCACCGACCTACGACACCCCATGAGTTATAACAAAAAGTTTTAAAAGGAAAAACAAACGGTAACATTTGAAAGAATGAATCTGTTCAACTGAATACAATTAAATCACTAGACTTGGTTCCAAGCCTGTAATTGTGGTTTTAAGTCATCCTGATAGCCTATACATAATTGGCTGAAACAGCGCCCTCTTGTGGATAACCCTCCGTCATAAGCCTACGATCACAATTAGAGCGCATGGTAGCAAAGCTGCGGGGAAACTTTATGTGGCTGATGCAGAGAAATAACCACAATCTCAGACTTGAAATCAAGTCTATTAAATCACTGGCATTCACTCTTGGTAGAATACACAAATTCAATAATGCAACGGAATATGTTTAAGTTATCACACAAGCGCGAGTGGAATATGGAAAAATATAGCGCTTCTGCCTCCCATATCCAACGAGGCTGAAGGCAGGCAGAGTTTGATATGGGAACGCAGACGTGCTATACTTTCCGTATTTCCACGAGCGCGCGTGTGATAACGTATTTATCTTCAAGCAAACTTGGCACATGACATAGAACACACAAGACGCATGGTAGTGATATTATCTGTGCAATATAGGTTTTGATCACCACTCCATTCTGCGAATCTGACTGGAGGATTAGCGCGTACTTGAAAATAAAGTCGTTTAGTCGACACTCAAAAGCAAGTTTCTGTGGCTGACTAGTGTTGACTAGACTTAACGCAAGTCAATCTAGATGTCACTCGAACGCTGCTTTGTTGAGATAGCTTAAGTCCAAATGGATCAATCTAGAGCAAGTTTGAGCGAAGGGACTATAGTTGACATCTGTCGACCATTGGGTAATTTTTCCTGGTACCCAGGATGTATTGTCCAGGCATACTGTGGGTAACCATGGAACATGTCCAGTGGTTGTCAAATAGTCGCTGCTCGAACTTGCTCCTAGCTCTGGAGTTACTGTTCTTCTAGTCAACTACCGAAGTTACGTCACTTTCTCAAAGATCACTTCCTCAAGATGACATTGTTACAAAAATACCTATTCAAAATATACATTCTTTACTATTACAATAGGTAACAATAACGTGGGACATGTTGCACCCAAGGCAATCCCTTAGGCCTTTTTAGAAAAGTGAGGATGTGGTTTAAGTAAAATAAAAAAGACAATGGACACTATTGGTAATTGTCAAAGACCAGTCTTCTCACTTGGTTTATCTCAACATTTGCATAAAATAAGTAACCTGTGAAAATTTTAGCTCGAAGTTGCGAGATAATTAAAATAGAAAAAAACACCCTTGTCACACGATTCGTATGCTTTCAGATGCTTGATTTCGGGACCTCAAGTTCTAAACTTGAGGTCTCAAAATCAAATGCGTGGAAAATTACTTCTTTCTCCAAAGCTACGTCACTTCAGAGGGAGCCGTTTCTCACAATATTTTATACTATCAACCTCTCCCCATTACTCGTTACCAAGTAAGGTTTTATGACAATAATTATTTTGAGTAATTACCAATAGTGTCCACTGCCTTTAAGTAAAATAATTTTTACCTTTTTAAAGACCACCTATAGGAAAATCTTGGTGCTCCTGAAGTGTACTCTATAAAAAAAACACGAGGGAAGGATGAATTGCTAAGGAATAAAAAACTAAAAACTATGCAAAATATACAAATGAAAAACCATACTTCACTTGAACAAATTTGGTGTTTTCAGGCTTCTACGTTTTCAACACCCGCTCCTTCAACCTGGGAATTGCGCTCATGTTTCTCTCGTGGATTGTCCGGCATGAAGAGCTTCTCGAGATTTGCGAAGGGAAACTCGACGGCGATGGAGACAACCATCGCAAGAAAGTACGATATGGCCACGAATCCCGCAAAATAGTTCGCCTGAAAGAAAAACAAAAGAAGAAATAAATAATTACAAACCTAAACAAGATAGGAATTCTGCAGGCACTAATTCCATCAAAGTTACTTGGAAATGGTTGTTGCAAGAACCTTTTGAAATGTTTGAGAAGCAAAATAATAACATCCAATGCTTGTTACTTCTTTACAAATCTGTTCACAAGCTCGTTACCGTAGACATTGATTCATGCCAGACCAAAGAACACAGGGGAACTAGACAAAAGGCTTCAACTGCCTTCATCAAGCCTCCTGCAAAACAAGACTGTTACAAGTTCTCTTTCCTCCCAAGATCATTTGCAGAATGGACCAAATTACAACAGGATATTCGCGACACACCAACTATTCGTATTTTTAAGATTAAAGGCAGTGAACACTATTGGTAATTGTCAAAGACTAGCCTTCACAGTTCGTGTATCTCAACAAAAAGTAATAAACCTGTGAAAATTTGAGCTCAATCGGTCATCGAACTTGCGAGATAATAATGAAAGAAAAAACACCCCCGTCACCCAAAGTTGTGTGCGTTTAAATGCTTGATTTCGAGACCTCAAGTTCTAAACCCGAGGTCTCGAAATCAACTTTGTGGAAAATGACTTCTTTCTCGAAAACTATGTCACTTCAGAGGGAGCTGTTTCTCACAATGTTTTATACCATCAACCTCTCCCCATTACTCGTTACCAAGTAAGATTTTATGCTAATAATTATTTTGAGTAAATACCAATAGTGTCCACTGCCTTTAAGCTGCAAGCCATGAATATAGACTTCTGAAGAGGTTTTATCCTTGTGGAATGGGTAAGTAAGCCAAATTTTGCTTACACTCCTTTCAAAGAAATCCTGTAATTGGGAAAAATCTTGAGAAACCACACGCCTGAAGCAACAAAACAAATGTGATAAGTGCTTACCATAAGAAACTTGGAGAGGTAAATACCAGTCCCAAAGTTAGGATAGAAGGTCATCAAGACTAATGGATGGAACATGTAGGCGCAGTACGTCAGACGACTCAGCGGTACGAAACCACTCCAAGATAAAAATGAATTAATCCAACCTGGACAAGAGAAAAAATACAAAAGTGTAATGGCGGATTCAGTTTAAAGGATTCGGGTACTTTTTCAAAATGTCCATAGATTTACATAAAACTTACAGGGTTTGAAGATAATGATAGTGGAAAGCTTCCCTTCAAATATTACTTACTGAGGTGCTGTAGTTTTTGAGAAATGAGTAAAACAATGTCATGAAAGTACGTTTGTAAAAGATTAAAATAATTTTCGTCTCATGAGACGAAAATTATTTTCATGACATTGTTTTACTCATTTCCCAAAAACTTCAGCACCTCAGCACGTAATATTTTCAGGGAAGCTTTCTACTGTCCTTATCTTCAAACTGTGTAAGTTTAGTGTAAATCTGTAGACATTGTGTTTTTTGTCCTACAAAAAGTTACATAGACCCTTTGAAGGCACTGCACACACTTGGTATTTACCCAGAATGTATAGAAGCATACAGCGTTAAATTGGTAACAAGAAACAGGGGCTGTTTTCTCAGGTGGTGTACCCCCAACATATGCATAAAATAACAAACCCGTATTGGTCATCGAATTTGGAAAACAAAAATTAATGAAAATCACCCTAATTAAAAAAAATTCAGAGTATCAGATGCCGTTTATCACAATGTTTTATACTATCAACAGCTCTCCGTGCTTGTTACAAAGTAAGTTTTTATACCAATACATATTTTGAGTAATTTTCAATAGTGTCCAGTGCCTTTAATACCAAGGTCGGTTAAGAGCACTGGATTCAAACTCTGACTCTGATGTTTCTGTTTAGCAGAGCTTGGGGGGTGGTTCGAGAGTCATGACACCAGCTAGAGTCCTTAAAAGCAAGACAAGTGCCGTGTGTTTTGTAATGCACATAAAAAAAAAACAGTGCACTGCAATCAAAATGAGAAGGGGGTCCGCCCATGTGTTCCTGGTTTGATCGACAGCATGTTGCGTCGCAGCACCTTGTAAACCATTACATGGTACTATAAAGGAATAAGTCTCATATTTCAAAACCAAGCACCACATACCTTGCAGGACAAAATGCTGTGCGCTTTGACACGCCCCTAGGGGTGTGATAAGTGTCGTGGCATAGCGGTTAAGAGCACCGAATTCAAACTCTAGTGTTTCTGATCAGCAGAGTGTGGGTTCGAATCCCCAGCCGTGACACTTGTGTCCATAAGCAAGACACTTTACCATTACCCCGGATGGGGTGAAAGCCGTTGGTCCCATGTGTTGTGTAACGCATGTAAAAGAACCCAGTGCACTTATCGAAAAGAGAATGGGTTCGCCCCGGTGTTCCTGGTTGTGGCTGCTTCATGCGCCGTAGCACCTTGTAAACCCTTATAAGTGCTACATAATTGGGACTCAGAATCCATCACTGCAATAACCTATCTTTCTGAAAGTTTGTAGATACTAAGCGACTTGAGTACCTTGTTTGGTAGATAAGTGCGCCATATAAGACTTCGATATTATTATTATTGTTATTATTATTTTTATAAAGTGCTATATAAGAACCCAGTATTCTTGTTATTATTCCGTACCTGCGTGTCCATAATTGCAGGCAAACACCACCCACGCAAGAGCAACTCCCCAGGCAAAGCGGCTCATGGAGATGTAGATAATACTAGCCGTTTTGGATAAGTCTTGGGCCGCATGATACGACGGGTACAGACCGTAGACGACACTCATACCAATACCTGTAGCCAGCACCCAGCCTGCGATCGCCAACAGCTATAATACGGTAAAGAGGTATGTAGAAGACAGACAAAAATAAATTAGGTCTGTTCAAGAAAAGGTGTTGGCATACCTCCCAATATACCAATACCTGTAGCAAGCACCCAGCCTGCGATCGCCAACAGCTATTACATTATCACACGGTGAAGAGGCAGTAGAACACATAAGAAATAAATTAGGTAACGTCTGTTTAAGAAAAGGTGTTGGCATACCTCCCAATATACCAATACCTGTAGCAAGCACCCAGCCTGCCATCGCCAACAGCAATTACATTGTCACACGGTGAAGAGGTACATTAGTAGAAGACATAAAAAAAATAATTAGGTTTGTTCAAGAAAAGGTGTTGGCATACCTCCCAACCCAACATAGCAAAGTCAGATATAGGGACATTTCTGTGTCTAGGCCCCACACAAACAGTCTGTGAATACGTGCACAAAGGCACGTAACAAAATATTTAACGGATTCGGGCATTTGTAACAACCAGACAATAAAGATCTTGGCCAATAGTTATTATGAGGAAAGGTTTTGTTACCAAACTCACATCAAACATTTTTGTTGCATTTAATTACAATATTTTCAGAATTAGGGACTGTCTCCATTTTTGACATTGGAATTCTCCAGAATAAGGACGCCCCCTAGAAGATAGGGACAGTTGGAAATGAGGTGTTTTCAATGTTGGTTGCATGAGTTGAAATTCAGCGCTATGACTTCATTCTTTGTTCTCTGGTGCGAATGGAAATAAAGAGATAAAACACAAATTCAGATGCAAAACAATACAAAGCATATACATTTGGTTTGCGGTAACACCATGTGTGTATCTACTTGCCAGGTAGAGTTTGTTCTTAGAGAACTGTCTTGCTTAATCTACTACCGCGGAGTAGACTGTTCGGGTGTTTGCTAGACTTCTCAGTTCTGAAAAGAACTGTCTTGCTTCTTAACTATTACCCGGGCGGATGGTATAGAAATAGGCTGGGACTACTAATTTAGCTTATCGGATCGTAATTAACTGAACTACTGCGGAGTCAGTTCTTGAATTGGTCTCAACGTTTCAACTAGCTTGCTCTAGTATCATCGTCAGAAGACTGTCCTGACGATGACTAGGCTAGTTCTCCAAGAACAAACTCTGCCTGGCAAGTAGATACACACATGGTGTTAGCGCAAACCAAATATATATTGATACCTCACCATGCAATGCCTCAAATCCTAAATACAAATCATGTGATGCATAACATTCTACCCAGTCAGTCTCCCCTGTGGTATATGACTGTAGGCCCTTCACGATTCCACAGCTTTGGCTTTGGCTTCATGCTCTGGTCTGAAGCCCGAGCGCGTACACAAAGCACGAGCAACTGTCGAAACAACTGCGGGTGCCAAGCTAGCCTGAGCCGAACCTGGCCCGAAGTTGTGGTTTCCTAAAGGGCCCTATAGTTTGAAAGAAAAATTTGCATCGTCTTTTAAAGGTGATCCGCTTCCTCTTTGGCAAGCACTGTATAAATATTAATGCAATACATGTATAATGACAGATAAGCCTCATTCAGTGGACACTATTGGTAATTACTCAAAATAATTATCATCAAAAAACCTTACTTGGTAACGAGTAATGGGGAGAGGTTGATAGTGTAAAACGTTGTGAGAAACGGCTCCCTCTGAAGTGAAGGGGTTTTCGAGAAAGAAGTAATTTTCATCGGATTTGATTTCGAGACCACAGATTTAGGATTAATTTTGAGGTCTCGAAATCAACCATCTAAACGCACACAACTAGTGTGACAAGGGTGTTTTTTTTTTCATTCATTATTGTCTTGCAAATTGGATGACCGATTGAGCTCAAATTTTCACAGGTTTGTTATTTTATGCACATGTTGAGATACACCAGCTGTGACGGCTAGTCTTTGACAATTACCAATAGTGTCCACTGTCTTTAAGGAACATAAAGTATCGTTACACTTACCGGTGACATTTTGACTCTGCGTTTGCCGATCCTATGCAGGATGTAGCCCAGTCCAATCCCAACCAGGTAGGGTGCGATTCGACAGTACGGCTTCTCATAAACCAGGGAGCCATAGTTAAGTCCAGGTCCACCAGTTCTATGGGAAAAAGCATTGGATAACAATTTATAAGGTTGGGGGGGTTTTAGCTAAAAAATATTTTCCTTTTTAGAAATGTCACTTTAATGGAATGTTACAGAATTGGTAAGAAACAAAAACGTGAAGCACAAATTTATCACAAGTTCTAATGATGATGATAGTTGAAAACATCCCTTGAAATATTTCAGTCTGAAATTTCATATTTTAAGAGAAATAAATAATCTAATTTCGCATTTGGAGTTTATCACTTAGTGAGTGTTTTAGTCATTTTTATTTTGGCATCGATGCAATGCAAGATTTGTAATCGGTTTTTCACTATTCTCTCATGACCGTGATGGTCCATGGATCTCAAACTTCTACAGGTTTGTCAGTTCATGTATATGATGGATTACATAAAGTGCTTACACTGCCAGCAACTTATTTGCTAGCAAAACCAATTCTATAATGTTCCTGTAAGATTGTGATTTGAGTTGTCCCTTGACGTTGGAGAGGGTCTGGGTAAAAAACAACTAAGCTTAGAACCCCCCCCCCCAAGATGATTAGAATTGGCCCACTGCTGTCTCTAGAAGCTCTGCCATCTTGTGATTATTTTGGTGAGATGTTTGTTCAAGTGTCTGATGAGCATAGCTAAATAGAATGGTCACTTATTATACCCTACCTTTGGTCGATTTCACAAGGAGTTATTAGGACTAGTCTTAACTAAGGACTAGTCATACATTGTACATACATGTAGGAGTAAATATTTAAAAAATGTATGGCTCATGCCAAATTGGACTCACGATAAGACTAGTCTTAACTCTTTGTAAAATCCACAGCTTCATGATTACATGTATACCGAATGAATGAATGTTTAACCCATACCTGTCCAACTACAGGATTTCCTGTTTTTGTTGTGGGTACATAAAGGTTAATTTGCAAAGACAGTGAATAATGGATGACATTTGCAATGCAGCAATGAGTGTAGCCCACCTTATTGAGCTTTTAATGGCTCCGCTTTTAACATCGGTCTCATCACTGTCACCATTACAGCCCACCTTCGGTACATGTCTTAAACGCTAAGTTTTCAAAGGTCGCAAAATGCGAGGTAGTTTGATTGCAAATTTCTCCCACTTAAAAAAGTCCAATACTACTCCAACATACCTCATTTTATTCCTGACATTTGTGGAAATACTATGACACATAACAGGGCTTACTAAATAATGACTTTGTCCAGATGTGACGATTTGAAAATTTGTCCAAAAAAAAACGTGTACAAAAACTGCATTACTCTTGGGCGCGGCCATGTTTTATGATTCTCCTCTTGTTGGACGAGAGAAATTTGCAATCAAACTACCTCGCACTTTGCAACCTTCAAAAACTTAGCGTTTAAGACATGTATCGAAGGTGGGCTGTAATGGTGACAGTGATGAGACCGATGTTAAAAGCGAAGCCATTAAAAGCTCAATAAGGTGGGCTACAATGAGTGCTACGTAGGCTTAGACAGGAATGGTGTGTATGTATTGTAGTGTGACCAGTCCGGGCCCAATTTCATGGAGCTGCTTTAAACAGAAATTGTGCTACTTATTTCAGCTTCGTAGAAATGAGCTGAATACCATTCCGGATTTCTGTTAAAACCCAGTTCCCTATTGATGATGATTATTGGTTATGAAGTGAATGCTATGAAACTCTTGTGAAGTACAACATACCTGCACATAAACCATCGTCTACTTTCTAAAATACAACACTGTGCAAAGAATACAAACAGTTATGTAATGAATACAGGAGGGATCTGACTCTTGAAGGAATTGGAACAATTCCAGCTGGAAAACGATGAAATCAAACAGGTTTTAAATTTTTGCTCAATGGTTTTCCTTCAGGAAAGACTCTACTGCTCGGGTCGAAACGTCAGGCCATTAACCATTATTTTTCCGTTGCATTTATACCATTGATCAATTTGGTTCGTAAGTTGTTTGCAACAGCTACATTGTAATTCTATTTTCTGGAGTACATAAATCAGATAAGATGTCGTCCTCCTTTCATGCAGAATAGTTTCTCATATTGATTTTTTTTTTTATTATTATCATCTCTAGAACCACAATCCTTCAAGGAAATTCTTTGTCACACCACATTTTGGTTTTTTGTGTTTGTTGTGTTGTTGTGTACACTGTGCAAACTTTGTCAAATTTTACACTCCTAAAACTGGTTTTACTCTCACATAGTCCATGCTTTACATTATTTGTTGCTTTAAAGGCAGTAGACACTATTGGTAATTGTGGAAGACTAGCCTTCACAGTTGGTGTATCTCAACATATGCATAAAATAACAAACCTGTGAAAATTTGAGCTCAATTGGTCATCGAACTTGCGAGATAATAATGAAAGAAAAAACACCCTTGTCACACGAAGTTGTGTGCGTTTAGATGGTTGATTTCGAGACCTCAGGTTCTAAATTTGAGGTCTCGAAATCAAATTCGTGGAAAGTTACTTCTTTATCGAAAACTATTGCACTTCAGTGTCTAGTGCTTTTAAAACAGAAGATATGCTGTTATTCTTTTACTAGAGACGCACCCTGATCATTCTTTTGTGTTTTTTTCTTCTTCACATTTCTAAGATGTTTAGGAAAAGCAGAAATAACTGCACTTACCCGGGTTTTGGAATAAACTGGTCCAGGATATTGATCGAGACGTCATACACACCTACGATGACACCAGTCGTTACCATGGAGATAATCGCCAAAGCACAAAGAATAATCCATCCCAGTATTGGGGAACTAAAAAAAGAAAATTAAAAAAGAGGGAAGCTTAAAAAATCAGGTTGATTCTTAATTAACAGGGATGCCAACAGGGATTCCAGTGACTCTTTCCTTCAAAGACTTCAACAAATTTGCTGCGAAGAAAGGGGGTCAGAGACATCGTCAACAGAGGGCGCTTTCCTGCATTTGGAACAGTCTTGTCCCATGCATGTACTGCATGTGTAGTATGTACTGCACTTTATGTAAATTGATCGCTGACGCCTTGGGTCAAGACTAGTTCATACCTGCAGATGCGTAGTGGTTGAGCTGGCGGCGAGTTGACGGCACATATCTCCGGCCAGATGAAAACATATATTTTCTCCAGCCAGATGAAATACGGAACGCCGAAAATCTGTTTTCAATCAAATGTATTTCCTCCGGCCAGATGAAATACGGAGCGCCGGAAATATATTTTTTTTTTAAAACATATATTTTTTCCGGCCAGATGAAAAAAGATTTTAAAAAGCTTGGCATTCCTGTAATTGAAGCTTTGCAAGGTGTTGATATTAGGCTAGTAAGTTTACTGGTTTAACCTGACATCTTGACGTTATTTAATAAATGTGTTTACATGCTAAAAACTGGGCATGGTTTTTCACTATTTTCTCCAGATTTACACAACACAATTAAGCCCAAATTTTCACAGGTTTGTTATTTCATGTACATGGTTGATCACACAAAACAAGAACACTGTCTGTGACTACTTTTATCTGATCAACCAATCCGGTATTAAAACCTTAAAGATGCTATGTCAGATTTTTGGCCCCAAACATTAAAAAATAGATTATTTTGAGTGAATGGTATTTCAAAGAGTATCACCCGCTCTAACGAAAGAAAGTTTAACTTTTACTTTTAATGGTCAGGAACCATGACAAAAACTTAAACGTTTCTTATAAAACACATAAGAATTGGTCACGTGATATATTGTCGGAATCCCGACAAAAACTAATTTTGAGCACTTTTTTTTTCACTGCTACTAATATTTGGCAGATTTTTTTCTCGCCCCCCCCCCCCATCAAAATACCTATTGAATTTTTAATCAAAATTTTTGGGTCAAATCCGCAAAAAATTTGATATACATGTAGCATCTTTAAAAAAGAGGCTTTCGTCATATGCAAAACAGAAACAAATGTTGAAGTCACACTTACTAGTAAAGGGGCACAAGAATCAAGGGGCTGATGATGAAGAACTGCATGTCATTGGCCAAGTACCATGTATAGCTAAGACACTAGCAAAGAACAGAAACAAAAACCAAAGTTATTTCAAAGTTTATCATCAAACAATGAGGGCATTGTCACACGGGGCAACTCTTGCGGGCAACTTCGAGGCAACCAACTACACTGCTTGCTTCAAGACTAATTTGGTAGCATACAATATTTTTTTAAAGGCAGTGGACACTATTAGTGATGACTCAAAATAATTATTAGCATAAAACCTTACTTATTAACGAGTCATGGGTAGAGGTTGATAGTATAAAACATTGTGAGAAACGGCTTCCTCTGAAGTGACGTAGTTTTCAAGAAAGAAGTAGTTTTCCACGAATTTGATTTCGAGACCTCAAGTTTAGAATTTGAGATCTCGAAATCAAGCATCTAAAATCAAACACCTTCGTGTGACAAGGGTGTTTTTCTTTCATAGTTATCTCGCAACTCCGACGACCAATCAAGCTAAAATTTTCACAGGTTTGTTATTTTATGCATTAATATGTTGAGATACACCAAGTGAGAAGACTGGTCTTTGACATTTACCAATAGTGTCCATTGTCTTTAAACAATGTCTTACGATTTCCCAGAAAATTTATGTAAACAGGTCAAGTCCAAATGCATTCTCTTCTTTGAGATTGCTTAGAACATGTAGAACTGGTTGCCTGTAAACTGCCTCGTGTGTCATGGCCCTAAGACTACCGTACTCGTTCCATTCAAAGTTTACTAGACCAACACTAAAACTTCTGGCCTCGGAAGCTGCAGTCCCAGCACTCCGGTGAAAACTTTGAGCTCTGTCATGCTAGAATCATTAAATCAATGTTATAATAACTACCTGTGCAGCCTCTTTTTTTCTACACAGGCAAGTGATTCAATGACTACTGTATGCTGCATGCGTAATTTATGCTTATCGCAGAGTAGTGCATTTAACAAAAATATCTAAGGCTGCGTTCGATTAGCATCCCCGGGTCGACCCCGATCTGCCCCCCGGTGCATTCGAATAGCTTTGACGCCATTCCAGGGGCTCACCCGGGTCAGCCCCAAGTACCCTGCTGGTGGAGTGGGTCACTTGGGGCTGACCAAAGGTGCATGACGTCACCACTAGAGGGTGAGTGATCGTTTGATTAGCTCTTGTCAGGGGCTTACCAGAGTGAGCACTGCGGGGTCGACACAGAGAAACACCAATTCATTGCCAGTATTAAGATATTGACTTCATGTTGTGTAACCTTGAGTGGGAATTACCTATATAGTAGAAACATAACAACACAAACCTCATGACCAAAGTCCTGTGGATAGAAGTTATTGATGTAGAGTAGATTGGTCCACCAGGACTGGTGGCACAAGGGTCTAGCTGTGGTTGACTGCCATATTGGACCATCTCCAAAGAATGGTTGAATATACAGATTGACCAACAGGGTGACGATCAGCACGGGAGTCAGTCTAGTGTAGAGAAAAATAAAACTCTCCTTTAGACTTCATTCAATCAAAGTTTAAAAATATGTAGAATCATCAATTTCCCTGGGTACAGCCGTGACAACCTTAAAGACCTGCTTGAACGAAAATGTCAAGTCGTGAACTTTGATGAATTCCACTTAAAATGTTTTCGATGAATAAGGAAATCGAGTCATATGATTATAAATAGGTTTCAATTGTGTAAAAAAACAATCATTTTGTATGCCCTTGTCCAGAGCTTTTCTGCGAGATTTGCGAAAAGCCCCGTTACGTAATCACTCTCAAAACGTCATAAGTAGATAAAGCCGCTTTGTTGCAGCGTGGATGTATAACAAAGCAAACTCCCACAAATGACGTCAGCGGCATTGTCCTTTGACGCCCGCTCTCAACGGCAGAAGTGTTTTTAGTTTTTCAAAAAACCTTTAGGTAGGGGCCTGATTTTTTAATCGATAATTACGAAAAGTTCAGAAGTGTACACATATCAAAATTACATTAAAATGGTGAACAAGTGCATTATAAACAAGTAAAAATACCATTTCTGTTGAAAAAATTCCGCTCAGGTAGCTGTTTAAAGGCAGTGGACACTATTAGTAATTACTCAAAATAATTATAAGCATAAAACCTTACTTGGTAACGAGTAATGGGGAGAGGTTGATAGTATAAAACATTGTAAGAAACGGCTCCCTCTGAAATGACAAAGTTTTCGAGGAAGAAGTCATTTTCCACGAATTTGGTTTTTCTTTCACTTTGCAAACTAACACAGCTGGCCATTTTGCGGAGCCAAACATTTGACTCAACGAATTTGCGTGCAGTGTTAGTGCACAGCGTATAAGAAATTTGGCAACTTCGTGGCATAATTGTTTGGATCATTATATTCTACTCTTAAAACATCTTTCTATACTTATGCAGTTTACAACAACCAGTTACAAACGGTTTTCATAGACCAACTCGCTCGATCCAAGGCAACGCGTTCCTTTAAAAACATTTACCTCCAATAGCGATGAAAATAAAACCAAAGCCAGGCCTTGACTGATTTCAGTTCCTTCATACGGCTCAACGTCAGGTAGGAAACCAAACAACCGCTGTAAACAAATAAAAAATACCAAAGGTAATAAAAGAGGGATGAGATTTAATGGATGAGATTATGAAACTTGTATGGGATTTGAGTTTTTTTATTTTATTTTATTTTTTATTTTTTGATATGCAAGTCGCCTGACACACAAGGCCTGAAGGCGACTTCAAGGTGTGGGCTACAATTATTTTTTTCCATTGCAACCTACTCCTAGGGCTGAAACAGGGTTACCCCTTTCACAGTCCATACGAATGTAGGCTTGGGTATCTTCAATTCAAAGCCTAGCCGGTAGAGCAGAAAGCACTACCTCCCCAATTTGATGTAGCAAGTGTCACGACCGGGATCCGAACCCACAATCTGCTGATCAAACACCAGTGCTTGAATCCAGTGCTCTTAACCGCTCGGCCATGACACTGAGGTATCAATACCTGGTTTGTGGTATCACTATGTGTGTATGTACTAGCTAGGTAGATTAT
Organism: Asterias amurensis; assembly: GCF_032118995.1. Lineage (NCBI taxonomy): Eukaryota > Metazoa > Echinodermata > Asteroidea > Forcipulatida > Asteriidae > Asterias > Asterias amurensis. The sequence continues at coordinate 23,285,609 of NC_092650.1, read as the reverse complement.
GTTCTTTTGAGACCTTGTCTTGCTTTATATTCTACTACTGAGTAGATTTTTACGGAATTTGGGAGAATTCTCAGTTCTAAAAAGAAATGTCCTACAAGAAGTTGCCCATATAAAATAAAATTATATTTTGGGTTTTAAATTTACAAAATACAAATATTTTTGAATAATGTCACTTCTTTTGGCATGTTTTGGCGAGTTTTTCCAAATTGCGGTATCTGACAAACGACTCATTTAGTTTAATCGCATCACAAATAAAAATGTATCAATTTTTCTGCTTACTCTCCGCTACGATTGGTCTTTTTTTGTTTTGTAGTTTGGGTTTTGGTTCAAACTTCTGTTAAAAAAAAAACCTTTATACTTTACCTTAAGAAGAAGAATGTGTCCACAGCGAAGAATGCATTTGCCACAACTTGAAATCCGAAGTCCACTTCCAACCACTTTACAGCGGAGACAGGATTTGCTGTAAACCAATAAAACTTTGAAAGTCACTATTTTTTAAACACCTCCCATACTCTCCAGGGAGCTGAGTTGGTTTAAGGAATGAATTAAGGCCCAATGCCTATAGGGGTAATAATGTTGGAAGCGCTTTGAAACTCCCTTCGGATGTGAAAAGTGCTATATAAAAACTGGTTATTGTTATTATTATTATGAAAAGGACCGGAAGAAAAAAACGCGCCGAGTAAGAATGTCGGCCAACTTTGACTCCACGAATTGGCGTGCAGTGTTTGATAACATACATAATGGCAAACCACAGAAGTACGAGGCATATACATAGGCTCTATTTGTGTGGATCATTATATTTATACTTTAAAAAAACATCTTTCTACATGTTCTACCCATTATGCATTTCATAACAGCAGGTTGCAAATGCTTTTCAAAAACCAACTCACCCGATCCAAGGCATCCTGTTCCTTAAAAGACCCTTGACACTATTGGTAATTGTCAAAAACTCGTATTCTCACTTGATATATCTCAAAATATGCATAAAATAACAAACCTGTTAATTAGATCAATCGGTCGTCGAAGTTGCGAGATATTATGGGGGGAAAAAAACACCCTTGTCGCATGATGGTCACACAAAGTTGTGTGCTTTCAGATGCTTGATTTCAAGACCTCAAATTCTAAATCTAAGGTCTCAAAATCAAACTCGTGGAAAATTACTTCTTTCTCGAAACTTACGCCACTTCAGAGGGAGCTGTTTCTCACAATGTTTTATACTATCAACCTCTCCCCAAAATTATTTTGAGTAATTACCAATAGTGTCCGCTGCCTTTAAAGGGTCTATGTAACTTTTGTAGGACAAAAAACACAATGTCCACAGATTTACACTAAATTCACACAGTTTGAAGATAACGATAGTAGAAAGCTTCCCTGAAAATATTACGTGCTGAGGTAATGAGTAAAACAATGTCATGAAAATAATTTTCGTCTCATGAGACGAAAATTATTTTAATCATTTACAAACGTATTTTCATGACATTGTTTTACTAAATTCTCAAAAACTACAGCTCCTCAGTAAGTAATATTTGAAGGGAAGCTTTCCACTATCATTATCTTCAAACCCTGTAAGTTTAATGTAAATCTATGGACATTCTGAAAAGGTATCCAAATCCTTTAACTTACTTGTAATTCCGTAGACAATGATAAAAAACAAGGTGTGACCCAGAATAACCCAGGTCATGCTGATGAACCGAATGCCGTTCATGGATCTGATGCTTGTGTCTTTCTGCCGAGTGTCCATGAGCTTGGAGAGGTTCAGCGTAAAAGCAAAGCAGAGCAGAAACCTTCCAAATATACCTACTGGGAGACCGCGAGAAAAAGTACTGTTGAATATAAAATAATCAAACGACAACTAAATACTTAAGAACAAGAAGCATAGGCACTGTGGAAGTGTCGTGGCCGAGCGGTTAAGAGCACCGAATTCAAACTCTGGTGTTTCTGATCAGCAGAGTGTGGGTTCGAATCCCCAGCCGTGACACTGTTTCCTTGAGCAAGACACTTAACCATTGCTTCATCCTTCGGATGGGATGTAAAGCCGTTGGTCCCATGTGTTGTGTAGCGCATGTAAAAGAACCCAGTGCACTTCTCGAAAAGAGAAGTGGTTCACCCCGGTGTTCCTGGTTGTGGCTGCTTAATGCGCCGTAGCACCTTGTAAACCCTTATAAGGTGCTAAATAATTGGGTCTCAGAATTCATCACTGCATAACCTATCTTTCTGAAAGTTTGTTTATACTCAGTGCCTTGAGTACCTTGTTTGGTAGATACGTGCGCCGTAGCACCTTGTAAACCCTTATAAGGTGCTAAATAATTGGGTCTCAGAATTCATCACTGCATAACCTATCTTTCTGAAAGTTTGTTTATACTCAGTGCCTTGAGTACCTTGTTTGGTAGATACGTGCGCTATGTAAGTTTTTGATATTAGTATTACACTAGAAAACTTTGCTTCGGCACTGTAACCCAAAATCTGCTGATCAGAATCACTTGGGCCCAAGTTTCTTAAAGACTGTAAGCACAAAACACACTTGCTAAGCACAGAAACTTGCTTAACAGAAACAGGTTCCCCGTCAAACCTACATTATGTTTTACGTTGATGTGCATGACTGGTGCCCCATTCGAGTGTTGCTCAGTAAAGAAACTTGTCGAGCAGTATTTTCTGCTTAACAGCTTGATGAAATTTGGAACAAAGTATGAGTTCGCTCAGAACTCTTATCCTCTCAACCATGACACGCCAACAGTTATATACTGAGTATATATACATTCTGGGATGTGAAAAAAAAACTGAATTGTGAGCGCAAACCATAAAAGCTTTGAAGGGTGTAGGCCTCTTAGCGCTAAGCTTGGGCGATATCAAGATATTATCGAACATCGCGATGTTAATTTGGAAACGATTTCGATATCGGATGAATTTGGTTTTAATCGAAATATCAATATATTGCGATATATCGCGATAATCGCGATGTATTTGCTAGCTGAGACATCTTGCACCCCATAGGTTTGGAGTAAAACCAGAAGAATAGGTCATTAGAACACCTCTCTTATGCTATGACTGTCTCTACAACTTTCACTTGGAGTTTGAAGACTAATGATGTCAAATATAATTAACCGCGAAATGTCGGCGATATATCGTGAATAAAATAAATCGATATCGCCCAAGCTTACTTAGCGCAAAGCCTGCTAACATACATTTATTGTTGGGTTTAAAAACCTTACTCTGCAATCTAGGACCTTCTGCAAAGTTTTATATTCATACTTTTATGAATTTGATTATACATGTAATTATAACAAAGCAAACAAAAATATTAGTATCTGATTTTTATTTATTTATTATTACTATTATTGTTATTTGTATTATTATTATTTTTTTTTGGGGGGGGGTGTTAAAAAAAAAAATCTGGTTAAAAACGGGGAAATCACATGCCTGGACATTGCAGCGTACCTTTTGGTACCTCCATGGAGTTATTAACGCTCAACTTCCTTTGGTTAGTTTCATTCCCCAACAGCGGAACATCATCTTCCTCCCTACTAGTCTGATGTAGTGAATCTGGTTTCCGTCTTGCGACTAGTTTCAGGTATTCAGCATACAATGCACCTCCGATCATCAACACACCAATGGTTACAAACAGGATTCTAAATAATAAAAAATAAAAAAACAGAGAGTCAGAGGAAATTTTTTAAGTACATCTGAAGACAGGGTAATTATAGTAGAAGTACTTCTAATAATAACAATAGGAATCTGGATTTCCTCTTGCAATAAGTTTCAGGTATTCAGCACACAGAGCACCTCCGATCATCAACACACCAATGATTACAAAACATGCAAAAAGGACTCTAAAAAATAAAAAATAAAAAAACAGAGAGACAGAGGACGTTTTTCAAGTTCATCTGAAGACAGGATATGATAGTAGAAGTACATAGAACACGATACAGGACAGGAAAATAATACACTGAACAGGAAAGATTTCACAAAGCACTAAGATTCGTCTTGACTTTGGATGGGCGGTTTACCACAGTGATTTGTATTGTGACCCTGACCAGCCACTTTAACACTCCCCATGTACACCAAGTACACTTGCAGCATTTTATACGTAGAGTTGTCTAGCGGCATCCCGCTAGTGATAGTATAAGTACTTCTAATAATAACAATAGGAATCTGGATTTCCTCTTACAATAAGTTACAGGAATTCAGCACATAGTGCACCTACAACCATCAATACACCAATGGTTAGTGGTTACTAAAAAGATTCTAAAAAATACTTTAAAAAACAAAAACAGAAAGTCAGAGGATATTTTTTAACCACATCGATATCTCTCGACAGGGTTTAGTAGTAAAAGTACTTCAAATAATAACAAAAATAATAACAAAAGAAACTTGAAACGTTGTTTCAAAGAGCCACATAGACCCATTGCATATGACGTCACACTCTCAACAAGTAGGCAGATAATTGGACAATAGCTGTGCGTAAAAATATTTATTTATATTTTATACAATTTTAAATTATTTTAGTGTTTGTAGTTGCTGGGCACCTCTGGAAAACAGTGTTTTACTGAGGTTTCCCCAAGGTAAATAGTAAATAAATAAATAATAAATAAAATCATGCGCGTGGCCTCAGCATACATGTACCTGTAGCTTTCGCATTATGCAAGGGGAGCTACATGTATTGCTTTGTTACTCAATACAGTCCGCGCCTCCAAACAACACTGGGTGTCAACTCTAATAAAGGCAGTGGACACTATTGGGAATTGTCAAAGACCAGTCTTCTCACTTGGTATATCTCAACATAAAATAACAAACCTGTGACAATTTGAGCTCAATCGGTTGTACAAGTTGCGAGATACTAATGAAAGGAAAAAACACCCTTGTCACATGAAGTTGTGTGCTTTCTGATGCTTGATTTCAAGACTTCAAGTTCTAAACTTGAGGTCTCGAAATCAAATTATTCGAAAATTACTTCTTTCTCGAAAACTACTTCACTTCAGAGGGAGCTGTTTCTCACAATGTTTTATACTATCAACCCCTCCCCATTACTGGTAATAAAGAAAGGTTGTGTGATAATTATTATTTTGAGTAATTAGCAGTAATGTCCACTGCCTTTAAGCAAGACACTTTACCATTGCTTCGTCCTCTGGATGGGACGTAAAGTCGTTGGTCCTATGAGCTGTGTTATGCATGTAAAATAAACCAGCGCACTTAAAGACTGTGGCTGCTAAATGCGCTGTGCGCTTTTTAAACCGTAATAAGTTGCTACCTATATAATTGGGTCTCAGAGTTCCTAACGTTCAATAACTCTCTCTCTGTATAAATGTATATGTTGGTGGATATGTTGGGCGTGATCGGTCAATCTGCGCGCGATCAACCGATCGCGCTGGCGATCAACCGATCGCGCTGCGCTATCGACCGATCGCGCTGCGCGATTGAAATATCTATTGGTCGCGCAGCAATCGGTCGACCCCGCAACAATCGGTCGATCGCGCAACAATCGGCCAATTGTGCAGGAATGGTTATGAGTGATCAGCCGCTTGTGAAGGAATGGTTTTGCGCGATCGGCTGATTGTGCAGGAATTGTTTGGTGCGATCGGCTGATGTTCAGGGGCCGAATTCACAAAGATGTAACATTGATTGTAACTGCAAATCAACCGTAGTGTGACGTCACTATATAAATCACTATGGTGATACTGAAAATGTCCTGCTATGAATTTTATTGCTTTGAGAAATCGCCCCAAGGAATAGTTTACCTGCACGATCGGTCGAACGCACGAAACCATTCCTGCACGATCTGTCGATCGCACAAACCCATTCCTGCACGATCGGTAGACGCAAAACTTTTCCTGCATGATCGGTCGATCGCGCAAACCCATTCCTGCATGATGGGTAGATCGCGCAAAACCATTCCTGCGCGATCCGCTGATAACGGGAAAAATACTCGTAGCGCAATTGGCCAATTGCGCAGAGATGTCATTGCGCGATCGACCGATTGTTGCGCGATCGACCGATTGTTGCGCGATCGACCGATTGCTGCGCGACCAATTGATCCTAATTTGATCGTTCAATAGCGCAGCGCGATCGGTTAATCGCGCAAATTGACAGATCGCGCCCAACAGATACATGCATTAAATAAGACTTTGATATTATTATCATTATTAGTAGTATTATTATAAGGTATACTCACACTGTACAATAAAATCCAGCGTTATAGGGGATAGGTGGATTGGTGGCACAGCTAACTCCAGCTGCTGATGTGAAAACATACGACGTCGATGTGTCCCCAAGAACAACTGAAAGTGAAAATTAAACGCAGAGGACACTATTGGTAATTACTCAAAATAATTATTAGCATAAAACCTTACTGGTAGCGAGTAATGGGGAGAGGTTGTGAGAAACGGTTCCCTCTGAAGTGGAGTAGTTTTCGAGAAAGAAGTTATTTTCCACGAATTTAATTTGGAGACCTCAAGTTTAGAATTTGAGGTCTCGAAATCAACATCTTAACGCACACAACTTTGTGTGTCAAGGGTGTTTTTTTCTTTCATTATTATCTCGCGAGTTCGATGACCGATTGAGCTCAAATCTTCACAGGTTTGTTATTTTATGCATATGTTGAGATACACCAACTGTGAAGGCTAGTCTTTGACAATTACCAATAGTGTCCACTGCCTTTTAACAATTATAATAACAATAATAAAGACTTTTAATGTGCACAGAGAAAAGTGTATGATCATTGTGTGCTACCAACAATAACATATGGAGCAAAAACATGGACAACAACGAAACCGATAGAATCATAAACTCCGCACAATACAAAGAGCAATTGACGAGACAAACTGAAAGATAACAAGATAACACAGCGGAAAACATGTCTTTCAATTTACAAAAAATACTTTCCCAGTTAAACAAAAGTCCACTTTTGTTATTGGGAAAAACTTTCATTGTACTTGATAATGATGAAAGCACTATAAAGATGTCTACATACACAGATTTAGATCATTAGACCATTCTCCACACCCCCCCCATAGACTAGTGCGGTTTTGTTATTATTGAAAAATCAATGGGAAATAGTTTAAGTCAGAGAATAGACTCTAAAGTGTAGATTCATGAATACAATGTACTCGCCTTTGGCAAGTACATTCTATCCACAAATCTACACTTCCTCGTCAATCTCCTTTAACATATATTTACCAAACATCGTCTTGAGTGCATTCTGCACGTCCTCTCCTGAGCATGAGGCTGGGGTACAAACTCCCCAGTGTATCAAGGCTGGTTGAAAACCCTGTAAATGATATATTCATAAATACCTCAGACAGTTTCGCTATTCCTACTGGTGGAGAGTGCGTCACATGGGTGTGTATAAACCTAAGTTGTTTATGACCAGTAAAAAGTGTTGAAACATGGACGTGACATGCGAGCTTGCACCTGTGCTTATAAGACGAGTTTCTTTATTCCTAACGGCCAGGACAGCGTGCCACATCACGCGATACGCGCGACACACACAGCATTCCCTTACCAGGAGTTGTTTACTCGAGGGCCTTACAATTTAATAGCTTGAGGGGTCTTGTGTTGAAAGAAATCATTGAACAAATATAATTTTTGCACTATTTTACTTTTTGACCAAAAAGTGTTGATGTTTTTGGACAGAAAAGGTATCTATGAATAGGAATCGAAGTTTGTTGAATCGGTTTTCAACTAGTGGTTTAAACCCGCCGAGGCCTGGTTTTTGATAATTTACCTCGACTTCATCTCAGTAAAATTATCAAGAACCAGGCCTCGTTGGGTTTAAACCACTAGTTGAAAACCTCTTCACCACACATTAATTGCCTTATTATAACAGCCAAGGCTTATAGTATTTCAATCTGATACACACTACAGGCACCCTGTTAACACTAGAACCAGAAAGTAGAATCTGACCCAGAACTAATTCACAATGCTCTTTCACTGAACACCAGACAAGCACTCTCTCCAACTGAAAACTAACTAACTATAGACGATGTGACCGCTGACATCAGTCAAAAACCATAACATGATTCGCGCATACCGCCGGGCAAAACCTTTGTGTTTTGGCAGCCAGCTAGAAAGTGTATGCAATCTTACCATGACTACTATGTCTTTTTGCCCGACGAAACATGACGTATACAGTGGGTTTTTTTTTCCAACAGAGGGCGGTTTGAATGTAAACATAGGTCGCATCATCTATAGCGAGGCGGGATACAGGTACGTGAAGGGTTAGAGCCGAGGACTGTAAACCACGCCTTCAGGACATTACGAAGGCATGTTATGTAGACTGGAACAATGATTAGGTTCTTAACATTGAGAAGGATGATTTTGAACTGAATTCTGAATTGTACATCATTATTAACTTAAAGTCTCACCTTTGGTTGTACATACATGTAAGCCAGGCAATAGTTGAACTCTTCCAAGTCCATACACTCATCATAGCTACCCAGCCAGGCAGTGTTGCCCACAAGCAACCCAGATCCTGGCTTACCAAATGCATCCAAAGCTGTTAAAACAATCAGGAAGGGAGGATTGCAGGGGGAAAAGGGTACAGTTAAGTTAGACAATGACTAAAGGGGCAACAGAAAACAGTGTAAGCGAGTGTGCAAATTTGGCAGCGTCTGGGGAAAATCAGACAGAGAAGGATGCATTTTGCCTGCCACTGCTACATGAGCAAAGACGAACCAGTGTCCAATATTGTTCTGTGGACCCCTAAGCATGGGAGGAGGAAACCTCAGGCCTGATACTTCACGGAGGCAACGGAGGCGATTGCCTCCGTTGCCCCTTATCATTGCCTTGGTGCCCTTGAAATGCTCCAGTAGAAATTTACAATTTCCTCATAGGGTGCCCTTTGCCAAAGAGAAAATGCCTTGGTGCCCTTGCCCTTTCAAAAACGAAGCATAGAGCCCTGAAACCTGGTAGACTGGCAATAACTTACACTGACATTCTCAAAATGGATACGGGTCTGGAATCAGCAGATTTCAAGTCACTGAGGGACATAAAGGCTTGGGGAGCCATTGTGATTCGAGGACATCACTCGACTTAAAGGCAGTGGACACTGTTGGTAAGAAAAAAGTAATTTTCCACAAATTTGGTTTTGAGACCTCAGATTTAGAACAATTGAGGTCTCGAAATCAAGCATCTGAAACGCACAACTTTGTGTGACAAGGGTGTTTTTTTTTACTATCATATTTCACCTCGCAACTTCATTTACCAATTCAGCTGAAATATTCACAGGTTGGTTATTTTATGCATAATATTTTGAGATACACCAAGTGAGAAGACAGGGCCCAATTTCATAGAGCTGCTAAGCACAAAAATTTGCTTAGGATGAAATTTCTTCCGTGATGAAAATAGGATTACCAACCAAATTTCCACATGATTTTCAGGATTTATAAGCAAACAACAGATGAATACCAGTAACAAGCAATATGGAACAAGTTGAAATCTGGTTGGCAATCCTGTTTTTATCAAGAAAGAAATTTCATGCTTAGCAGCGCTATGAAATTGGGCCCTGGTCATGCAGTGTCTTTAAGCAGGCAATGTTTATAACCTACCTCTGCTTTCTTCCTGATACTCCAAACTTGAGGTATTCAAGAGTTGATACAAATCCTCCTGGCATTCTTGAGAGATGTTCCCCGGAGTCGGGGCGTGCAAATGAGCCGGCTCCCTTAAGTAACCTCCAGGTATCTGCAGCCCGCTTTGGTCAAAGAGAGCCTCATCGCTACTGGTTTTATAGATGTTTGTGTTGATGTTACTGCAGGATGCTGTCAATGCATGCATCATCAGGATCAGCCAGGCTGCAGTGAGTTGCTGCATTTGCTGCCTCATTATACTTGCAGAGTTGACCGCCTCGAATCTGAAAGTACGACAAACGTAGTCTTACAATCAGTGTCAGGCAACGAGTTGAGCTTCACTCTTAATAAGAATAATAATAATAATAAAATAAACATAATCAGGCAAGCCATAGAACCCTACGAAGACCTCCTGACCACTGTGAAAAAGCGTAAGCTAAAGTGGTATGGGCACATTTCTCGATCATCGGGACTTGCGAAGACTATCCTGCTTTATCACAGCACAAGAAGGGTATTCAAAGCGCTAAACCTGGTTTCAAAAGCCCAGTTCCTACTTCATGCGGATCCGAATGTGATGCGAATTTGACGTGAATTTGACAACACAAGTCTCCTTTCGCAGCGATATTCGCAAGTGAGTTGAGCATAGTTGGACTGCTGAGAATTACTTGTTGTGACTTAATTTTTTTGACGACAACAATCCCTTTACATACTGGGCAGAAAATTTCATTCCTTAAACAATCTCATCTCCCTGGGGAGTATACATCCGGTGCTGCGAGTTATTGCGCTCCACGCTAATCTTTCACATAAACCATCTCTGCCCTCACAGGAATCCATTATACCCTTGGGTGTCGGTGGGTGTAGAGAAGCTCTTGAAAGGGCGAAGCAATTTTCCTCTGAGTTAAAGGAACACGTTGCCTTGGACCGGTCGAGTTGGTCTTTGAAAAGCATTTGTAACTGTTTGTTATAAAATGCATTGATTAGAAAGATATTTTAAAAGTAGAGCATAATGATCCACACAAGTATCACTCGAAATTGTGCGTTTTCATTTTACCTCGATCGGCCTTTTATGCAAATGATTCGCAGGATAAGCACAAGTCCACTGATGCAAAATATTTGTTGCGAATTTGGGAAGTGAAGTCAAAATTTGTATCGCATTCTGTATGAAGTATGTAGCCTACTCTATGAACCGTACTCCTATCGGGGGAACTTCTATGAGGAAATGTAGGCCTGTTGATGTTTCCTACCGCTTTGCCTAATTTCATTTGCTTTCCTATCACCGTGTACAAAATACAAAGCTCTGCAGTGAGGCAAGACCACCGTCTCCCTGCTACCAAAGGAAACATTTTCCGTTAACAGTCGATCAATTTTTTACGCTCACTACACACAATCATAAAGTTATCCTTGACATTTGAATCGTGATCCTTGGCACAAGAATGGCACAAGCAGGTACTACAGTTAGCTGGTAAAAAAGTACATGTTATGTAGGTACCATGTATCTAATTTCTAAAAGCAACACATTGTTGAAGATAGAAATTTAGAAAAAAAAATTATATTATTAATTAGCAAGGTCAAATTCAGTTCTGCTTCGCGATAGACCTTCAGAGGAATAGGTCGGCAAGGGAGGAAATCCTCGTTGATTTTATGCGTACGTATATGAAATGAGTGTACGCCAAAACTTAGTGGGGCTAGAGTGATGCTTGTTGTTAGAAAGTAGGGGAGTGAATTTCAGTCTCTACTACTACTACTACTACTACGTACTAACACTACACTCACTCTAGCACATAGCAGTATTTGGAAAAAAAATGATTTATGAAAGGAGTTGGTTCTAGTAGAGGATGGGATTCTAAAAAATCTAAGGGTGAGTGAGTGGGTTGTGATTTCTGGTGATGACAGCTGTGTGGTCTCTTAGTCTTACTAAGTATGGAGGAATAAATTATTTATTCCTCCATGAGTCCATGCTAAGACTAGAGTAAGACAAGACTAAGACTAAAGAGACTCGGTTGAAGTTTAGATGTTCTTCCAGGCTGCATCATCATCATGCATGGAACTTTATAGCCCCACTTGTGTGGCCAAGGATAAGGATTCAGCTATCCTTGGCCACACGAGTGGGGCTATGAACTTTATACTTACATTTTACTGTGCAAACACTCACATGACACTGCACTTTATAAGTTTATATGTTTACCTTTTTTACGAGCTCACAGTCACACGCACGCCGTCGTGCAGAATCAGATCATATTAGAACTTGCACAAACGTGCTTGTGTGGTGTGTCAGTGTCACTGTTTATCTGCAAACTTTGAATCGTTGACGAGTGTGTCTCTTCGTCCCTACCACAACCCCGTAGCAGTAGCAGTTTTGGCCGCAGTTTTCAACAAAGTTATGAAACAATATCGGCGAATCGTCGTACACCAAAACGGGACAGCCCCAATTATGCCACTTTTGTGCATGTGCGCGGTGGTGTGTGATATGCATAAGAGAGAGAGAGAGTGAGATGAATAGGTCATGTGACTTTCGATTGTCATGTGACAATTCGTCTGGCACACGGGACGGGGGGCGGGGGGGGGGGGGGGACCATCGAGGTAAACTTCGTCCCCCAGCAGAGTGTTACGTGCAACTTCGTTCTAAGTAGACTTGTGGACAACTCGTTAAATCGGCCCCACGCGCTGAGACAGTGGTCTCGCGAGATCACTGCTCTCGCGCGAACTGATGGCTCCCCGATTTCGACTCCCACAGAGATGTAAAACAAGTAAACGTGTGAATCACCGTGTTCAAAGACTACCAGGGTCAACCCTTGTACGGACGGATCCAGGATATCCGCCAAAATAAGCATTTCTGAGGTATGGCATGGATGGCGGACACAATGCTACAACACGTGTAAAGTTGTGGTAAATTTGTGCGTATTGACCATAGAAATAAAACGTATGTTATTCAGTGAAGTGCGCTTTCTAGGCGACACGGCGTTTACACGTAAACCTAATGATCCCAGACTGTTGCATGTGTAACATCGCACTGTGACTGTTGCATGAAAGGCAGACAAATAGGCAGCGCCTAACGACTTGTCATAAAGTCTACATGACACGTGGCCACTAACTCTTGTCATAGCTAACGCTCCCTCAAAAGAGATTTGGTTGTACCCTAATGGCAAGTTCAATTAACGCTTCACGTATAGTTTCTCCCTATTTTATCCACATTCAAACAATACTGGATAATGTTGCATGTGTACGTTGGTAGGCACGTCTTTGCAACAGCTTATTAAACTTTTCTCAAGTATTCTAGCTGTAATAATGCTAGTGCATGAATGTTCGAAAAAAAAAATGCGTCTGTGTCCTTTGCACTTTTTCACCAAATCCTATTAAAGGGTCTATTTTTGTAGGACAAAAAACACAATGTCTACAGATTTACACTAAACTTACACCGTTGGAAGATAATGATTGTAGAAAGCTTCCCTGAAAATATATGTTGCTGAGGTGCTGTAGTTTTTGAGAAAAAAAATGAGTAAAACAAAGTCATGAAAATAATTTTCGTCCACAGTGATCATGAGACGAAAATTATTTTAGCATGTAAAAACGTATTTTCATGACATTGTTTTACTCATTTCTCAAAAACTACAGCACCCCAGCAACTAATATTTTAAGGTACGCTATCTACTATCATTATCTTCAAATGGTGCAAGTTTAATGTAAATCTGTGGACATTGTGTTTTGTGCAACAAAAAGTACCCCAATCCTTTAAAGACTTCCATTTCCATTACGTCATCACTCCATGAATCATGCATGAATGCAGCAGCGACAGTTCCGTGTTCAACATGGTTGGTTCAAGTTCAACCCACCATTCAGGATGTCAATACATTTACAGAACAATATTTTTCTGGCGCTTACCTCCCTTATGAAAATAAATCACGAATCTGCTTTTCTTTTGACTATCACAATTGCTTCCCATTATCTTGAAAGGTCATGTGAAAATGTTTCGTGCGCTGTGCCACAAAGCTATACGCGACGCGAGCAGCCAGTGAAAAAAGGCTAAATATGAAATAATAGTTGATATTAAAGGCAGTGGACACTATTGGTCATTACTCAAAATAATAATTAGCATAAAACCTTTCTTGGTAACGAGTAATGGGGAGAGGTTGATGGTATCAAACATTGTTAGAAACGGCTCCCTCTGAAGTGCCATAGTGTTTGAGAAAGAAGTAATTTTCCACGAATTTGATTTCGAGACCTCAGATTTAGAACTTGAGGTCTCGAAATCAACCATCTAAACACACACAACTTCGTGTGACAAGGGTGTTTTTGTCTTTCATTCTTATCTCGCAAGTTCGATGGCCAATTGAGCTCAAATTTTCAAAGGTTCGTTATTTTATGCTTATGTTGAGATACAACAACTGTGAAGGCTAGTCTTCCACAATTACCAATAGTGTCCACTGCCTTTAACTCAGTAGCTTTGAGATCATTTCATTGTTTTAAAAAACATTTGCCCCAAATGTTCACACCGATAACGTGTTTTGTTTAACATTCACACCATCTTGGAAATTTATTAACAAAAAGTGACCATCACAGATAACCAAAAAATGGTGTAGGCATAATTATTCTTTGCGAGCCTGACATGTTGTACTCTCTTCTTCTTGGAAGCAGTGCGGTTGTTCTGCATTGAAAAAAAAAAACGGTTTTGGCAGATGTTTTATTTCAAACTGTCAGTGACGAAGACACCACATTGCAGAGTAAATGTAGCTCCATGGAAATGCATGGTTCCTGGCTCATGAAGTCACGACTCTACTCAACAGACTATGGCGTGTCAAACGTTGCAATATTTGATAATGTACAATATAATGTGCGATGTTTCTCATATATATGCGATAATTGTCACATATGTGCGATATTCATTTGATGTATGCAATAAATGTAATATATATGCAATAAATGTAATATATATGCAATAAATTGTAATAATGTGCGATAAATTGTAATATATGTGCGATAAATTGTAATATATGTGCGATAAAGTAATATATGTGCGATAAATTGTAATATATGTGCGATTAATATATGTGCGATAAATTGTAATATATGTGCGATAAATTGTAATATATGTGCGATAAATTGTAATATATGTGCAATAATTTGAAATATATGTGCGATAGTTTGCAATATATGTGCGATAAATTGTAATATATGTGCAATAATTTGCAATATATGTGCGATAATTTGCAATATATATGCGATAATTTTTAATATATGTTTGATAATTTTGTAGTATATTATATGCGATCATTTGTATGCGATGTTTTGTGACGGTATACATATGCGATAATTTAATATACATGTGCGATGTTCATTCTTATATATGTGCGAAAACGGAATTGTTGGATATTGTATGGCCTCCTGTCCACTTGATCCCCGTATCCGTAATGTTTTAGATCGGGCCAGACTATACTCTGGACGGTATAGTATGGTTCCTATGGTTCAATGAGATTGGCGTAGGGTTTATAGTGATGGTCAGGGTACGAGACTCGAGCAGCGTATTTCCCGAAATAGCCAGCCAGCCGCGTATTCGGATAATAGAACACATACAGTACAGGGAGGTGACAAAATGTTGCATTTTGCTCAAATCTGAAGGTGAAGATCTGTTTTACTCGAACGAATTCTGCAGTATTAGCATAATTTAGATATGTTAATTGATAATATGTCAATTTCATAGCCTCACATGATTGAAAAATAATTTATAAAAAGTGAAAAACATTAACAAAACGTCAAAAAATGACCCGCAAACAAAAAGGCAAAAATTCACTGTTTAGTGCTGTGTGGGTTTTTCGGTTTTTCTCGTTGGTTTTTTATTGTTGTTTTGGGGTTGTTTTTACTCCAATTCGAATCAGTCTTTCAAGGTTTTTTTTATTGCGTAAGTGTTTTTTCAAGTTGTTTTGTTTTCTTTTTTTGATCTTAAAGCATTTTTTTGAGAACCAATTAATCTTGTTTGAGAAAGTCACAGTCACGTGTTGTTTTATTTCTTGGCAAATTAATTTTGAGTTCTGTTTTTTTGGCTGTTACTATTATTGGAGTTAAGTAAATAAATCACTGTTTAAGAGCAAGATTTTGTTTTCCGTCCCAGTTTTTAAGTAGATTTGCGACCTTTCGTTAGAACCAGGGAATTTTCTATTAGTGGGACTTTTTACGCCGTTACACATATGTATTACATTTATTGCATACATCAAATGAATATCGCACATATGTGACAATTATCGCATATATATGAGAAACATCGCACATATATTGTACATTATCGAATAATGCAACGTTTGACACGCCATAACAGACTGTAACTATTTCTCGCTTGCAACTTATAGTTTTGGACTCACAAGATGAATAGACCGTGGGATGATCATCAAAAAGGGCTCTAGTTTTCGAGTTTTGTGGTCTACCCTCTGCAACTACCTGAATTTTTCCCCAGATGTTCTTATGGAAGTCCTGAATAACATGTGAAAGTCGTCAAGGGCAAAACTTGCACAGTAATGAGTTATTTTAATTAGAAAATAATTATAGAAAAATAGCGCCCTCTATTGGTCAAAACTGGAGAACTATGCACAAACTCTATGGGCAAATCACCAAGTGCACAAACGAATGGGGAAAATATACTGGCTTATTTATTTTGCTTTCATTTACAGGTTTTCAGCTCTTTTCTCCCAAATTAATTAATTATTTAACATCCCTGGACATCAATCATTTCCCCAATTGAGTTATTTCAATTGTTTCAAATTAATGTCACTAACAAACTTTCTGGGCCTCATTTTGGTCATTTACTAAGTTTTCAGAGCTTAGACAGGCCTTAATTAAATTGTAATCGATTGAATGAATGAACTTGACAAAAAAAGGATATTGTTGACATTCAGATTTTTTAAATTTCTTCTCTTCATATCATAATGACACATTTCTAGTACAATACTCATTGTTATCATGATGAATTATGTTACTTTCTTGAAAAGGCCCTTTTAAATTCCCCCACACAATTCAATTTAAAACAATAATAAATCCGTTTATGTGCCGTATAACCTATGCCTGGCGTATCCCCAAAAAGTCTTGACGTATTCTCACGTATCCACATGTAACATACATAACTTCATTTTAAGTTAGTGATACGCTATCAATTCATTAGTCATACGCTTTGTATACGTTCAGTACGCTATGGATGCGATTCTGGGAAGTTGGGCACTCTTGAACTTTTAAAATGCTCGAACTAGTTTCTGTAGGCCTATACGCCGGCATACGTTAAGGCGATACACCATGGTGTGACAGGGCCGTTAACAATTTCAAAGATATAAAGATTTTACAAAATTGAATGAAAATAATATAAATCTAGTTCCCAAACTGTCTTTCTGGTACCACAGTAACTGATGGGTTAATTCAATTCTCAAATAAATTGTTCCACATTTATTTTAAGGTTTATATTTTGGTAAGCCAAAAGCTTACTTTTTACACATTGTACTTGTGCAGAATTCTCTTCTTGTTTTTTCTACTTTTCTATTGAAAATGATGATTCAGACAACATTTTGTTTAAATTAGTTATCATCAGAATAAACATCCCCGTCCGAGTCCTTTGTAGCCACTCCGCAACTGGCACAAAAGCATAAGTCTGTGCAGGGGAAATTGATTTGTTGACAGGAACATCTGCTGTGTGATATTTTCCTTTACATACTTTCTTCTTCAATCTGCATGATACACTGTTCGGGGAGCACGTTCAGCTGAGGCGTTTCAGAATCACCAGTGTCAGAGCGTAGCAACCTTTTGATCGTGGTTCACCTTCAGTTGTCTCGTTGCTAATGGCATCACTATTCTCGCGTTCTGCAAGCGAATTATAAAAGCATACTCGATGACTGAACAGACAGTACACAAAATAAAAACAATTTGTAGGAAAAGCAAACATGTACAGTTTTGGTGAAGGTAGATCAACTCATTGTTCCTTAATTGTAGTACACATCCAATCCAAAGTTTATTTAGGCAGTATGAATTTCTCATATCCAAGTGGCATGCCCTCATACCCTAGTCAACTTGTGCCCAACTACTAAAGGTCAATCCATACAAAACGTATGATAAAGAGCACCGGAAAGCTTTTGATATAAAGAGGACATTTTTACCCAATACTTTGAACTTTTCATTATCTTGTAGCAAATTCTTGCAAAAGTTTACACAGATTTTATATATAGATTTTTTTATTTAATAGTAGGGATACTGGTCCTGTTCACAAATACCAACAGTTAACCATATATTCATTTGAGTTTTTTCTCTCGTTTTCCTGAAAACAAAAGAAAAAAAGGTTAGAAGGTTACGCACAGTATTTCTTCTGGTGGACGAGAGTAATGAACAAGTTATTTTTTTTTACCTTCAATTTTTGTTCTTCTTTAGCTTTCTCAGATTAGTTTCTGCCTTTCTTTGTTTGTCCTACTACCTGCACGCTTCATTGTCAGCGAAAAGTGTTGATATACCACTAACCCAGAGCGGACATGTCATACTGAAAAGAAAAGAAATACAAATAAATGAGGCCCTAGTTTACTCATCTTATTTGAAAACAAAATTAGGCTTGTTCCCCTTAGTTTAAATACAAAATTTTAATTTTAATACCACATCTCAAAGAAATCTGGTTGTTTGCCTCTAGAATTTTAAGAATAAAGATGGGGATGTTATTTATTATTATTCAAGCATACTTCATCACGTGATTAGTATGGGGGTCTTGGGGTACGTGTATGTACCCTTGCCCTTCCTCCACTTCAGTGTTTTAGTTTAGTAAGTAAGGGCCAATTTAATTTTTCCTGAATCGTGTAAATTTTTAATCGGCCTAGTGCATTGAATACTTAATGTTTTTTGATTTTTCATACTGTAGTCTGTACATGTAATTGTAATTACTAATTGTAACAGTGCATGTATGAATATGATGTATGTTTTTTGTTATTAATTCAAGTATTAATAGGCAGTTTCATCAAGTTGATTTTACGTGTACCAAAACACACACACACACAGCCCCGAAAAAAAAGAACGAAATATATTAAATCATAACTCACATTTTGTACAACTCATAACTATGAGACTTGACAGCAGGCAGGAGCATTCTCTCCTCGTGCTTACATTTTAAAAATATTCGAAATCGGATGAATAGTTTCGGAGATATTGTAAAAAAAAGAGAGCAACGACAAAAAAAAGAGGCTTGGCCTGGCGTGCAGCACCCATTCGTTTGTGCATGACGCCAACTTTGAACCCCGTGGACAACGGATTTCGGAAATCTTCGGAAAGCGCCGAAGAAGCCCGAAGACGGTTTTTTGCGATGCGGGAGCACATGTTTACACAAAATGAGATAACGATTACATCATCGTGTAGCCGATAAAATTCCGCACATCGTACAGCTAGTCGCATAGCTTTTACCATAAAAACCTATTTTTGTCGGCGTTTTCCATTTTTTGAATCAAGATTTCTTCCAGAGACAATCATCAAAATTGAATGCGACTTTGTCAGTGCTAATTCCCATACTTTTAAGTTAAACTTGTGAAAATTTGGTGTAATTTGATTATGTTTTCTTCTCCCGCAGAAAGGTTTTGTTAGACCACTTCTTGCAAAGTTGTCCTAAATACGCACGATTGTACATGTATGTTGTACTCGTACATCTTCGTGTTTCCGTGATGTGCCACCACAAGAGGGCGTGTGTTACAATAAGTTTGATAGGCCGGGGCTCTAATAATGGAAAGCTGGAAAGCTGCC
Source organism: Asterias amurensis (assembly GCF_032118995.1). Taxonomy (NCBI): domain Eukaryota; kingdom Metazoa; phylum Echinodermata; class Asteroidea; order Forcipulatida; family Asteriidae; genus Asterias; species Asterias amurensis. The sequence continues at coordinate 23,266,317 of NC_092650.1, read as the reverse complement.
CGATCTTGTTTCTTTGATAATTTCTACGTTCTGAATTGATAATAACAGACTGCTCATCTTGAGTCAAAAGAAACTAGTATTGTTACATACTTTTAAAGGCCTATACTAATTAAAACGAAAGTTGAACAAAAAAATTGATTGTATATAGCCATTGGTTTTTAGAAATTGTCTTTGTAAATATAACAAAAATAATCAATGTATACCAATGCCTTCATCCTCAAGTTTTTTAAAGATTGTTCTAAATTTTTACTGTGTTAATGCTACAATTTTAAATCAAAGGATCAACTGATCTTAAATTAAAGAAAACACCAGTCATAAACTCTTTAATTTTATTCCATTCTGGTTAATTTAATAATGCTATTTGTTGACATAATTAATAAAGAATATTCACACAAACACCTGCAAAACTTAACACACATTTAATTTTTATAGTTAACAATTTCCCCCACGATGCCGCTCCTCAGTTTTATTCACAAAATATCACTTTTTGCCGTTCATAAAAAATCATACTAGCGCCTCCTCAAAGCACAGTTTGTAAACCTCCCCAGTGATAGAGGGCGCTCGCCTAGTGTGCGCCCTCTATTGCCATAGGCTGTGCATTAAACTTGGCCGTGGCCGATATGAAGAAAAACATAAGAATTGAACTTGAACACGGGTACGTTTTTTTCACGATCCTCGCTTATTAAAAACGGTATATCTCTGCAACCAAACATCCGATTTCAAAATTTTAAATTGATTTTTACTTCTAAGAATACACCTTAACAGACCACATCTTGTCAGAGAAAAAATCACCTGCATTAAATTTGACTGAAACAGCCTAGTATTAAGTAAATAACTTAAACCGATGTGTGTCATCATCATGATTCATCACCAAAATGTGTATCCTCATCATGTGATCGTGACTCTGATTTCGTTTCATATATTTGAGAGATCGGAGCATTTCATTTTGTTTAACTTCATGACTTGAATAAAAAAAAAAAAAAAAATGATTAACTGCTTTGCTTCGAATTGAAGCACAACTTATTCTGGAAAGAAATGTTGCCTAAATACCTTCAACTTCCACTAGTACATCCACGGTACTCCAACCAGCAGCTGCCGCTGTGCTTTCTGGTGAAATTGGATCGGAAGGTCTTGTCTTTTGTAGGTCGCTGTCATGTCATCCATCCATGGCGTCCAAACTCCAAGCATACACATTTTCACATGTCATGATGATCATGATGTTTTTCCTAACCACTGCTGGGCCAACGAACTCCTGCCAGCGATAACTATTTTCCCGAACTAGCTCGGATTAAATTTATGTTGTTTTCATGTAACATAAAACGAGCCGATCTTCGCAACTTTCTTCCCTTCACACAGGACGAAGTTTCCTGAGAAGCGTAGACGACATCTTTCTGAAATCCTTCTCGAAACCACGGCTTCGGCTCCGCATGCTAGCTTGGCCCCGCGGTTGTTTTGGCAATTGTGCGTACTTTGCGTACGCGCTCAGTCAGGGCTTCAGACGAGATAAGGGAACCTGAAGCTGAATCCAACGCAGGCGCCGTCGTTTCGAAAAGGGCCACAAAACCACAGGACTTCGAAACAAGCTCTTTCATTGGTCTACACATCCGCATGCATGTCATATGCGCTATGATTGGCCGAGCTTATAAGTCATCTATTTTGTTGTTGCACGTTCAGCCATTTATTCTCGCTGTATTATTGTGCTTCATTTCGCGAATAAATCCATACTGTGCAAGTTTTGTGCTTGACGACTTTTTTTGGGTGGTAAGTTGAATTTTCTTCAAATTTTGAGACCAAATGTAAGTAGTTGTGTAGGGTAGAGCACTGAAAAGCAGAATTTGGAGCATCATCCCACGGTCTAGAACATGTGTCCCAGCTAATTCTGCCCGCGTGAGATTCGGTGACACTAGAATCTCGTGCCACACCGGCCATACATAATCGACTACATAGAAACGGCACGGGGTCACTCAACACGCCTACAAAAGGGCTAAAACACAATCTGCATGCAAAACCACAACAAAATAATGGGTGGGTTTACCCCCTGGTATGATATTGTGCGCAGTCTAGGTAAACATTTAAATACTTTTTCAACTGACACAAAACATCTCTATTAAAGGTACTGCATGTGGACACGTTGATTACTTATTCAAAATAATTGAAAACATAAAAACTTACTTGGTACCGAGTAATTGAGAGCTGTTGATAGCATAAAACATTGTGACAAACGACTCCCTCCTATAAAGTAGCGTAGTTCTTGAAAAAAGGGGGAAGTTTCTCACTCAAGATAAAAAACTTCGGCGGAAGCCTTTTATTTATGCATCTGAAAGCCACAAAAGTTGTGCAAAAATGTGCTTGTTTTTTTTCTTCTTTCATGATCCTTTTTTAACCTTGATGACCAATTGAGCCCACATTTTCACAGATTTGTTATTTAATGCATATGTCGGTATACACCAAGTGAGAAAACTGGTCTTTGGCAATTATCAAAGGTTTCCATGGCCTTTTAACCAAGGTGAACCGCCTCTTTAATCAGCAGACTGTATCTTGTCGGCCGTGACGATTGTGTAAAACTAAAAGCAACAACGATCCGTCAAACCGAGGATTAACCATCAAAAAGGAAGAGCACTGCTCTTGGAACAAACTTTGAGAACAACGTTTACTTTCCACGCCACATTTTACATACGAAGGAGACAGTCCTAATAGACAAGACATGGAGATGTTTTGTTCATCAAGGTGTGGTTTCGTGTTCCTGGTGACTCTGATGGTGTTCTGCCAGGCAAAGTTTGTCAATGGAATAGGTAAGATCGAGAGTTGGTTTTACCCTCCTTTCACCGATGTATGTTATTGTTAGCACTATTAACCATCAGTGCCTTGCCTAGCTCTGTGGTAAAATCAAATCAATGGAATGGTTCTACCACTAGCCCCGACAGTAAAACAAACTCTGGGAATTGTTCATGATTTTGGTTTGTTTTACTACGTAAAGAGAGCATTTAAAACACTTGGAAACATTCAGACATTTTTGGTCAGTCATGAGTCAAGTGTGCCAATAGTCAGGGGTGGCATGTAAATCATGTTATGTTAATACCGCGCCCCCATTTTTAACTTGGCTTCAGACAAAAAGTAGTAGTCCTAAATCCATGCAACTTCCTCACACTTGACCAATATCATCTTTATGCCGTTTCCAGTGCCCTCATCAAATTGTAATTTTTCATAGTTCATATTTTGTCTGAAACGTTCCACATGGACTTCGAAACCTTTCTGTTAACATATTTAAAGCCTTGCTCATGGCAGTCGCACACAAATTCACTCCGAAAAAGACGCCTTAATTCTGTGCGTCATGTGTGTATACATATTTCCACACTGTTGGTCTGCTAACATCACACAAAGATGATTTTAGATCATCATTGATCAAGATAGAAACAGGGCCAACTAAGGTAACCTGTGGCACTCCCCCAGTTAAACAAATCCAGTCAGAGTAAACACTTTTGTATTTCACTCTTTGCCTCCTGTCGGTGAGGAACTCACCCACCCATTGCACTAGACTGGGAGAAACTCCCAACATCAATAGTTTCCTGATAACAATGTTGTGGTCCATCAACTCTAAGGCTTTTGAGAAGTCAGTCGTCAGCACCAGGGTGCTGATATTCCCAGGGTTTTTTCAGCAGCAGAGACAGAGGGGTGATAAAAATCAATGAGACAATGTGTTGTTGAATTTCCCTTCTGGTTACCATAATTGTCTATGGTCAATCCTAGATTGAATTGCATCATTTAAACCCATTTGCAAATTCTGCCTTCGGCTACCTAATAGCTAGACAAGAGGTAATAGATATTGGACGCATGCTTGTCCAGGACAGGGGGGATTTTGCTTTTGAACGGGGATGATATTCGCCTCTTTCCATTGTGTTGGAACCTTACATTGAATAATGGAGGCATTTCTTATCTCTGTCACTGGTCTGCTGCATTCATATGCAAATTCTTTTAAAGGAACGCGTTGCCTTGGATCGGTCGAGTTGGTCTTTGAAAATCGTTCTGTAACCGTTTGTTGTAAAATGTGTATGGTTAGAAAGATATTGTAAAAGTAGAATACAATGATCTACACAAAATAATATGCCTCGAAATTGCGTGGTTTTCTTTTTACCCTTCTACTAACACGGTCGGCCATTTATGGGAGTCAAAATAATGACTCCCATAAATGGCCGACCGTGATAGTTCGCGACGTAAAAGGAAAACCGTGCAGTTTCGAGTGATACTTGTGTGGATCATTATATTCTTCTTTTAAAACATCTTTCTAACCATATACATTTCATAACTAACGGTTTCAAACGCTTTTAAAAGACCAACTCGTCCGATCCAAGGCAACGTGTTAGTTCCTTTAATAACTTTGGTGGAAGATTATCAGGCCCCTATAGCTTTAGTGGCAGAGAATCTTTATTATACGCTTATATACAAGGCAACTAGGCAACCACAGAGAGACTGTTCGTTTGAGTAGGGAGAAACTCTGGATTAGACGCCTCCAGACCATTCAACCCCATGGTCTGAACATCCAAGAAGGAAACGACTAATAAACCTTTTGTTTTGCCGTCTCCTTTTTTCCCCACAGCCTTTTAGCCTGGGCCTCATTCACCAATTAATTACTTTTTTTTACCCCACCTCCCCACCCTTGATGTTGTCCTTTGTGTTTCCATCTTCTTGCTTGTGTTTCACTTAGTTACCTGTTCATGTTTGTTGTGTTGTCATTTAGCCTTCGAGAAAGACTCTGCATGCGGAGGCGGAGGCGGTCAGGGCGACAGACACGCATACAGCTCACATGAGGCGGTTGGAAGGTAGCTAGGACCAGCAGCGCGGCGCAAATCAAATAAAAATGAAAACATAAAATATACAATATTTAAAAACTCCTTCAAAGCCTTGATCAAAGCTAGTGTCGCCATTGGAACTGAATTATGGATTTCATTGAGGAAAACAATATTATTGTGAGCCGAGACCCGACCCTTTTGGTCTTCTGTGATAGATTGCTTCACACGTTTTGATAAATATATACTTCGGAATAAAGAAATAGTTGTGGATGACGACTTTTGTGTTGACAGAGGATAATAATTTGATGTACGTGTTGAACTGTTGAATAGTGACTTTTGTGTTCGAGTCTGAATTTAAATCTGAAGGGGACTTTTTTGCGTCCATGCATGACGACTGAATCGGTTCATTAGCTTTGCTAATAAATTACCCGTGATAGATCATCACTGAACACAATGAGTGTGCCCCAACATGAGAACTATAACCAGCTTGATTTAAAGGGGCCGTAGATCGGGCGAGTTGGTTTACGAAAATCAATAGACCTTATGCACATGACGTCATTTCAGTAGGGCGCCCTCACCTAGAGGTCAAAAGGAGGTTGTTCATTGGCCAATCCTGTGCGCCGCGCGTACAAATCTGTGCGTTTCGATTGTTTCGTCATGATTTTTCCACTAAGATGGCCGCTGGATGACGTCAATGCATAAGGTCTTTTGATATGAAATGCATATGGTAAGAAAGATGTTTTAAAAAGAAGATTATAATGATCAACACAATGCCTCGAAATTGCATGTTTTTCCTTTTACGTCGTGAATAAAACGAAACGCCATTTTGTGGAGTAGAGTTTTTGACTCCATAAAAATGACCGGATAGTTCATAGACTCTAACTCGACCGATCCAAAGGCAATGTGTCCCTTTACCTTTCACACGGTAGTTGTTGTAAAACTGCAGACTACAATTTGTTGCAGCAAGCATAACTTTTTTTTTGTATGTGATTCGTATGATGTCCATACAAACAACTATCATCGTGCTGATGTGGTGGCACCTTGACATCCAGCCGAAGAGGTTCTATGGTTTAGCCAGACCATTATACTTTATTTTATTTAGGACGAGTTCGAATGTTTTGAGAACTAGTTCGGTGTGACCTACATACGTCACGCTTGCCCTGCTTGAAAAGTGGGTCATTTGGGGGTGACCTGAGGTGCATATGCCGTCACCACGAGAGGGCGAGTGTGATCGTTTGATTGACTCTTGTCAGGGGCTCACTCGAGTGAACACCGCTGGGTCGACCCAGGGAAGCTAAACGAACGCACCCAATCACACATCCACGTATGAAATTATTGTTGCGTTCGTTTAGCTTCCATTGGTCTACCCCGCGGTGCTCACTCGGGTGAGCAAACTTCCACCCATGACGTCAAAGGATTAATTTCGAAGCACGCCGCTAACGGCGAAAGTGTTTCTAGTTTTTCAACACCTTGAGTGTGGTGCCTCATTTTTTTTATTATTAACAATGACGAACAATAATTAGAGGTGTACAAATATCAATATGTACTACATTTAAATGGTAAACAAACACGTTGACAAGTTTAAACAACATTGCGGTAAAAACAAATTCGCTCAAGTACCAGCTTAAACTGACAGTTTTGTGTGTGTGTGTGTGTTTTTTTCTCTCTACAGGGTGATTAGTGCATACTGATCGAAACGTCGAGTTGGAACCAATGGTCCCTTTCAGAACCACCCAACCTCATTTAGAGATGGTCGTTACATGAGAGGTGCCGCCGCAAACGTTTCTATAATAATTTTCCGTTCCCCCTTCTCTGGTTAACAGATTATCTGGACGAGCATTGTGGCCGCACCATCGACATCGATGAAGCATTGGGTGGTGTGCTGTACTCTCAGTCCGACCCGCTTTACTCCAGTAACTTGGACTGCGATGTCGCCCTTGAGACCAGCTCCTTCGTGAAGAAGATACTGCTGACCTTCAACACGGTGGATATCGACGGGTCGGCACCGTGTAGCTCAGCGGGCGACGTCCTCGAGATCTACAACGGGTTGTCGACCGACGAGCGGGACAAGCTGCTGACGGTCTGCGGATCGTCGAACACTCCGAGCGAAGTCACGTCAACTCTGAACCATATCACCCTACGGTTCAAGACGGATAATGAGACGGTAGAATCTGGGTTCCGTATTGCCTACACGGCCTTTTCCTCGGGTGAGAGTTTGGGTGAAGTAATATAACTTGTCAATAAACCATTTGCGTGTTAAAATTTAATCTGGAACAATGGCGTGCTGGATCAGGAATGACGACACAGCACATCCCCATAGTAACTCGTCCTAACTCGAGGTAAGACTAGACTTAACTCTTTAGTGAAATCCACCCCAGTGTCTTTAAGGGCGTTTTATGTCTTACCCAGGTACTTGCAGGTCATCTGAGTTTGAATGCGACAACGGCAGATGTATTGACCAGGATCTCACGTACAACTCATACGACAACTGCGGCGACTCAAGCGACGAATCTGGTAAATATCCCTCGACAATAACCCCCCTCCCCAATATTCCACCCACCCACTATCTCCACACCAATCCAACACCAACATCACACCCAAAACACACCCACACTTACCCAACCAACACCAACACTACACCCAACACCACCATTACCCCCTACCCACCCATCACTACCACCACACCCACCCGAAACACACGCCACTAGCACCGCCACCAACACCACTTAACACTAATACCACGACACCCCTCCCACAACACGACCACCACTCCCAACCAAAACCAGCACCAACACCACCATCCCACCCAAACATACCCACACCTACCTACCAAACACAGCCACCCCACCCCACCAGCCAACACCAACACCATCAGAACACCACCATCACAACCCCCCCCCCCAACACAACCCCAACACTACACTATACCACACCCACCCACCCAACATCAACACCACCGCACCCCCTCACTAACACCCCAAACACAAAAACATGTCATAAAATAATAATCATATTCTTATAACAGTGTACATGTCAGTCACTCAGTTTCGCCCCTGGCACTGGAACATACAGCATTTCCTGCAAGTTATTATCGGACTTGTTGAATTATGACTTTATAATAGGGATTGTGTCTCATAACTCTGCATAAATGCATCATTTGATGGTTATCAAGGTGCTGTGGCGCAATATGCTCCAAATGTTTACACCAGAGAAACACCGTGGCGAACCACTTCTCTTTCGTAAGAGTACACAGTTTTCTTTTGCGTGCGTTACACAGCACACGGGAACAAACAGCTTTACGTCCCATCTGAAGGACGAAGCATAGTGTCAACCATAGTCGCGTGCCGTGCTTTTTTAAGGACACAGGTATCACGACTGTGACTCGAAACCATATCCTGCAAGGTACCGTGGGACTGGTTATGAGATAAGCTCCTTCCATGCATAATGGTTTACAATGAACTGTGGGGTAATCTGCTCCTATAAATTACGCCAGAAACACCGGCCAGGGCGAACCACTTCTCTTTTCGAAGCGCGCGTTATACAACACACGGGACCAAACAGCTTTACATCCCATCACGGTTTAGTGTCTTGCTTGTGAGGACACAAGTACCACGACTGGGAACTCGAACACACACTGTGCTGGTTAGAAAAACCAGAGTTTGAATCTGGTGCCCTTAAAGGGTCTGTGTAACTTTTGTAGGACAAAAAAACACAATGTCCACAGATTTACACTAAACTTACACAGTTTGAAGATAATGATAGTAGAAAGCTTCTCTAAAAATATTACGTGCTGAAGTGATGTAGTTTGGGGGAAACAATGTCATGAAAATAATTTTCGTCTCATGAGACGAAAATTATTTTAATCATTTACAAACATTTTCATGACATTGTTTTACTCATTTCTCAAAAACTACAGCACCTCAGTAAGTAATATTTGAAGGGAAGCTTTCCACTAGCATTATCTTCAAACCCTGTATTAGTTTAATGTTAATCTATGGACATTTTGAAGAAGTACCCAAATCCTTTAACCGCTAGGCCATGACACAGTAATAAGCCATTTTATGCACCCAATCCAAACAGTGCACTTTTAAAGAGTGCCCACCATACCTCTAAATGGCTAATAGTACCAATCGATTGATTCCATTTTTCTTTTTCTTGACTCATCAGTGGATGACATCTTGACCGGCATACTCCAATGGGGCATAGCTGTATTTATCATCATCCTTGTCGTCATCGTTGTGGGTGCAGTACTGCTGTGTGTCTGCATTGGCTGCCTTAGCTACCATTGTTGCTGCAAGAGCAGAAAACAACCACAAACCATAGTGCTCATATAAAAGATGTTAAATTTGCATCGGGGATAAAGAATATTAATTTTGGTTTTTACCCATACACCGATGTGTGTTAGCACTGTATACTCAGTACTTCCCGCGTCCTGTGAAACAATATCACAGGCATGTTACTCGGGTGGGATTCGAACCCACGACCCTTGCAATTCTAGAGCAGTGTCTTACCAACTAGACTACCGAGGTTGCCCGGCAGCTAGAGGCAGCTCGAATCCTATGTTTTGGCAGCGGGTACCGCAACGATATAACAGTAGTCATGTCTGACCAGAAAAATGGTGCACAGTATGCCTAAAGGATTCTTCAGGGGAAAAAAACACGGGTCAGAATTAACACAGATTCCGGTTGGTCTGACCCATTTCCTGGGCTGGGCAAGACTACTGACCCGGAGACTGGTTCAAACACAGAATTTCACAACTGACCCGGACTGCGGACTCCGCTTTTATATGCCACGACATTGCACGGTTTTCCTCTTTAACTTTGCGAATTAACACAAACTGCTATTGTTTGGTTGGAGTGGAGTAAAACAAAAAAAGGCCTTCACATAGGAGTGTCTTGTTATTTCACGACGTAAAAGGAAAACCGTGCAATTTCGAGGCTTAATATTTGTGAGGACAATTATATTCTACATCTTTCTAACCATGCATTTTATAACGGTTTCAAACGCCTTTCTTGGAACATGCATTTTATAACGGTTTCAAACGCCTTTCTTAGACCAACTCGCCCAATCTAAGGCAACGTGGCCATTTAACAGACGAATTTATAACAACACAAGGTTCCACATTCATGTGTTATCTTTCAAATGTGTTTGTAAACCTTTAGGTTTTTTTCTTTCTTCATTATTGAACTAACCGAGGATTGCCTAAAAATTAATGATAGATGTTAAATTTGCATCGGGGATAAAGAATATTAATTTTGGTGTATTTTTTTACCCATACAACGATATGTGTTCGCACTGTATACTCAGTACTTTTCTGAGTCCTGTGAAAAAAATATCACAGGCATGTTACTCGGGTGAGATTCGACTCTTGCAATTCTAGAGCAGCAAACATTAATGCTTTAACGTGTGTGAGATGGGGATGGGTTGGGTGGTGGCTGTACATGTATAATGATATAACCCTCGCCAAATAAATGAGAATAATGTGATTGGTCAATAAATAACTGATTTGATTTATCAATATATAACTGATTGGGATTGGTCAGTACATAATGGGCGGGGCCAACTATAATATTTGTAGCTTCTTATATAGTGCGCGTATCCGTCACTCGGTGACGCTCCTGGTGTTTTTAACATACAGTATTTCCTGCATGGTACGTGGTGGGACTACGTTTGTTGAGAGATGCTGTAGTGCAACATGTTGCAAATCAAACAAGGAGCACCGGGGGGCACTATCTCTTTCCGACAACTGCACAGGGTTCTTTTACGTGCGTTACACAACACACGGGACCAACGGCTTTACGTCTCATCCGAAGGACGAAGCAAGTGTCAAGACTGGGACCCAAGGAGGGTGTTTTCTGTCATTGTTTTCTTGCAACTTTGACGAACAAATAAGTCCAACTTTGCACACATTTTGTTATTGTATGCATATGTTGGGATACACCAAGTGATAATACTGGTCTTTGAAAGGCATATCAATTGTGTCAAAGTTTTAAGACGAGTCTTGTCTCGAGTGAGAAAAAGTGACTTAACTAATTAAGGACTAGCCTCAAGTTTTTAATAATTTCTACAGAGTCATTGGACTAGTCCCAAGTTATGACCAATCTTCATGCTCTGTGTGTGTTGCAAAACATTGCACAATCAAAATGTGTAAATCTACACCGGGAAATGAACTCACACCGGAAGCAAGTTGCAAGGACAGAAACATCTAAGCGTATCCTGTTGGTCCTATAAAACAGAAACACCCGACGATTGTTTTAGTAATAATTAATTTAGGTATAGTATACACTGTGGACCAAACATGGCAGGCTCAAGGTGTGGTTTGGTGTTCGTGGTGTTTCTTGGCGTTTTGATGACCGACTTTGCCAACAGCATTGGTAAGAATAGCAAAAGACTTCATACAGAAACATGTATTTTTTAATAAACTAATATGTATTTTCCATAAGAGTATTTAATCTTTAAAGGCACTGGTACACGTTTGGTAATTACTCAAAATGAATTAAAGGCAGTGGACACTATTGGTAATTAGTCAAAATAATTATTAGCATAAAACCTTACTTGGTAATGAGTAATGTGGAGAGGTTGATAGTATAAAACATTGTGAGAAACGGCTCCCTCTGAAGTGACGTAGTTTACGAGAAAAAAAAGTAATTTTCCACGAATTTGATTTCGAGACCTCAAGTTTAGAATTTGAGGTCTCGCAATCAAGCATCTGAAAGCACACAACTTCGTGTGACAAGGGTGTTTTTTCTTTCATTATAATTATCTCGCAACTTCGATGACCAATTGAGTCCAAGTTTTCACAGGCTTGTTATTTTATGCATATGATGGGATACACCAATGAGAACACTTGTCTTTGACAATTACCAATAGTGTCCAGTGCCTTTAAAGGAACGTTACAGGACTGAAGAAACAAAAATCGTGAAGATCACAGATTTACATACTTACGGTATAATGATGATGACAGTAGAAAACATCCCTTGAAATATTTCTGCCTGAAATGCCATTTTTATTTTATGAGAAATAAACAAATTATCGCTCAGTGAGCGTTTTATTCATTTTTTTGTTTGCATCAATGTCATGCAAAATGTGTATAAATCAGTTTTTCACTATTTTCTCGTGACCCAGATGGCCGATCGATCACAAACTTCTACAGGTTTGTCAGGATTACGTAAAGTACTTACACTGCCAGCATCTGTTTTGTTAGCAAAACCGATTCTGTACTGTTCCTTTAAGTTCGTGTTTTTTTGTGTATTACAATTTTGTTAGATTACTTAATATACTTGTCTAATTTCTGCATGTACATGCATTCCTGCATGTATTTTCGTCTTTCTTTGATAGGGAAATATATGAATGGAAGAATGGGTGTAATTTTGTATTGTATAAACTTTTTTTGTTTATGTCTTAATACAATGTATTTCTTAATTTTTAAAAATTCTTTCTGTGTTTTAATCAGGTAATAAAAGGGTAGCGGCGAGTTCTTAAACTGTCGTTCAAAACCGGCAGGGTCGTGGCCGTGCGATAAAGGCCTGAGACTAGGGCACGGCCATGACCCTGCAAGGTTATAAACGGCAGTTTAAGAACGAGTCACTACTCTTTTATTCCCAATCATAAAAATGCTTTTTTGGTTAAAAGGCGTAATAAAGTAAGAAACTCTGTCAAACTTATCCGTTTTCCTATACGACATGGAGCTCTGTACGTTTGTTGCATTTTTATGACCGAGACAGTTTTCGGAAATTTTTGCATAGCATTCTGGTGATAAAAAGTAAATGGTTATGCCATATTTTACCAAAAGGGCAGTGATTTGAGGACATCACTCGACTTGAAGGCAGTGGACACTATTGGTAATTACTCAAAATAATTATTAGCATAACACTTTTCTTGGTGATGAGTAATGGGGAGAGGTTGATGGAATAAAACACCGTGAGAAACGGCTCCCTCTGAAATGCAGCTATAGTTTTCGAGAAAGCAGAATTTTCAAAGAAATTGATTTCGAGACCTCAGATAAAGAACTTGAGGTCTTGAAATCGACCATCTAAAGGTACAACTTTGTGTGTGACAAGGGTGTTTTTTCTTTCATTATTATCTCGCAAGTTCGATGACCGATTGCGCTCAAATTTTCACAGGTTTGTTATTTTATGCATATGTTGAGATACGCCAACTGTGAAGGCCGCAGTCTTTGAAAATTACCAATAGTGTCCACTGCCTTTAATTCATCTGGTATTTCAGATTTAAGTGGTTTCTTCCCTGACCACATGTAAGTCGGATCGGGGTAATAACTGATAAGCATTGCTGATGGGGACCTACAGACACAGCAATGTTCTTGATTTGTATACATTAGACAGCCGCTGCGAATGGAAGTTCACATAACCGAAATCTGTAAAAAGATCTCTAAACATTTCCCAACTCAAATCCATTTTTTCCCAGACGAGATCTTGCGTTCACTCAATTGTCCAATTATTTTTCCTTATTTTTCTTACAGTAAAAACTGTCTTTCAACCTCTATTCAATACTCGTTACCAAGTAAGGTTTTATGCTAATAATAATAATAATTTTGAGTATTTACCAATAGTGTCCACTGCCTTTTAAAGCCATTGGACCCTTTCGGTACAGAATTTTTTTTTAAAGATCACAGATTTACAAATAATTTACAGGGTTTACAGAAGGAAATGGTGATAGACTTCTCTTGAAATATTAGTCCATGAAATGCTTTACTTTTTGAGAAAACAGTAAAACAATATAAATTCTCGTTAGCGAGAATTACGGATTTATTTTAAACACATGTGATGACACAGCGAAACGCGCGGAAACAAGAGTGGGTTTTCCCGTTATTTTCTCCCGACTCCGATGACCGAGTGAGCCTAAATTTTCACAGGTTTGTTATTTTATATATAAGTTGTGATACACGAAGTGTGGGACTTGGACAATACTGTTTACCGAAAGTGTATAATGGCTTTAAACAAACTTATTATACGTGCTCAAGCACTCAACAAACCATCTTCCTCATCACTTACTTAGCAAATTTCAGGTTATTTTAATCAATATCAAACCAGGTCTTCTTTTTTATGTCTTTTTTATGTTTTTATACAGCGGCGGTCTTTTTTCGGACTGAATAATTCGACTGCCTTGAGCAAGGCTAGGATCTTCCTGGAAACAAAAATCGCATCCGGGTCAGCCCCTGATTGAACGATCACTCACCCTTCTCGTAGTGACGTCAGTGCATCTCGGGCCACAAGCCCAAGTGACCCGATTGTGGATCTGTCAAACATTTTCACATGTTAATACAACCATGCTGATGTACACCCTGGTCAAGTGGTTGGACTACAGGACTTGCAATCACAAGGTTGTGAGTTCGAATCCCCCAGCTAACCGCTGATTTTCATAATGACTAGAATAATATTGTCGTCTAGTTACTGAATCACAATTTCTTGATTTGTGCAATTCATAATCATAGACGTTAAACCAAGGTTTGTATGAGAGGGGCTGGCTGTTGCCAGCTTGGTATTTATATCCCCTTGTGGGGGTTTGCCGAGTTCCCTTCATGGGAAGATCATCTAAACAAATGCTAAAATTAAGCAAGGGACCCAGGTTAAAATGCTGTCGTGTGAATAGCCCTTTAGACACCTATATCACCATAGAGTCTGGTTTCGTTTCTCGTTTCAGACCTGACCAATGAATGCAATGGCGTGATATACGTGGGGGACGGTGGCGGGACACTAGTCTCCCAATCCGGGTTGGAGTACGCATCCGACATAGACTGCACTGTCATTCTACAGGCCTCCCCGGGTCGCCGGATCCTGTTAACCTTCGAGAAGTTCAACACCGAGGGTTCGGGTTTTGGCACCTGTTACACGGACTACCTAGAAGTGTTCGATAGTGACATGTCCAGTATCCGGACACTCTGCGGGACGGCTATACCTGGTGACATCACTGCTGTGAATAATAGCCTCATATTACAATTCACCACGGATAGCTCCATTGACAGAGCGGGGTTCTCATTGGCGTACACTTCTTTTCATACGGGTAAGTATTTGAAGATCAGTCTCATGACGATGACTAGAGCAAACTATAGTCGTTGAGACCCCTTGAACCAAACGTTGAGACAAATTTTAAGAACTCACTCTGCGGTAGAAGAGCAGTTAATTGCAGCTCCGATGACCGATTGAGCCTAAATTTTCACAGGTTTGTTATTTTATATATAAGTTGTGACACACGAAGTGTAGTGTGGGCCTTTGGACAATACGGTTTACCGAAAGTGTCCAATGGCTTTTTAACAAAACAGTTCATCACTATTCCCTCGACCCCGCGGGTGTTTCGTACGCAGCGCTGGAAATCGATCAAAGCTGGGAACGATCAAGATGATGTACACCGGTGTACATCACTTTTCATGTTACCCGACCCTGGTCCGAGCCATGTAACATTATACAATTGTTGCACGCTGTGATGGAGTCAATGGCGTTTTGTACACCCGAGGGGGAAAATGGCACCCGAGGCGAAGCTGAGGGTGCCATTTCCCCTCGAGGGTGTACAACACCCATGGACCCCATCACAGCGTGCAACAATTGTTTTGTCATACCTTGGTAATATTAATATTCCTCTTCTCGAAGTTCTGTTGTAATCTTAAACATTTACGATAGACTGTTCATTGTTTAATTAGCAGACGAACAAGAAGCATTTCCTGACAGTTCCCTCGAACCCGCGCGTGTTTCATACAGCGCTGGAAATCGACCAATGGTGGGAACGATCAAGGTGATGTACACCGGTGTACATCACTTTTCATGTAATACCCGGCGCGCTGTGCATTACGCGTAGCATCTTCAGCCATGATACATGCTTATTTGTTGCACGGCACGTGATTGGTTCTCGACCAATCAAACTTCACAGTTTGTTACCGAGGTTTAACAATGATCTTTGGATCCAATGAAATCACTAGACCTGTCGTTATAATCCTTGCGGATTAACACATGGGACCAGTCTACGTCATACTAATCTCTAATCTCTAGGAGGGCGCCCTACTCACATGACGTCATTTGTATCTTTAACCCTCTGTTTAGGTTTTTGCAGCTCGAACGAGTTCACGTGCATCAACGGCCGGTGCATTGATAGCGGTCTGGAAAATAATCAGCACGACAACTGCGGCGATGCCAGTGATGAACCTTACGGTAAGTACCAAATACATTAATTCAGCCGTAGTGATAATGCTTCCGCACAAAATATAGTGTCATAGTCGCATGCACTTATGTCCTCAACGCAATGCAGACAGACAGACAGACAGACCGAACGACAGACAGACTGACTGACTTATGCTGATTGATGATTGTATGTCATTATTCTATTCTAGTTTATGTTATATTTATGCTAATCCATTTTAAGCGTGTTATGCCATTTTGTGCTATTTTGTCCCCATTAGATTATTTTGACACTAACAAAAAATGTAATTAATATGTTTCAGATTTTGACATTGACATTGACTTTGACGATGCCATCGGCACAGCCAATAATTTCCTGCGTTTGGGAATCGGGATTATCGTCGCCATCATTATCGGCATTATCGCCCTCATCGTCCTGATCTGTGTCTGTATCGGGTGTATCTGCTTCCACGTGTGTTGTAAGACCTCGGCTTCCCAGCGCTCCAACGCCGTGGTAATGACTTCAGCCAGTCAGCAGCCAGCCGGTCAGATTGCGTACAGCCAGCCACCGCCAGCGTACGGCCAGCCTGGACCATACGGGCAGCCTGGACCGTACGGGCAGCCCACTACGGTTCCGTTTGGCCAACCCAACGGAGAGCAAGCGGCCCCGTTGGTAGAGAAACCTTAGTCATTCTTCTTTTTTTCTTTAAACAGCAGCCCATTTTTTACGAAACGCTTAAAGGAACACGTTGCCTTGTATCGGTCGAGTTGGTCTTTGAAAAGCGTTTGTAACCGTTCGTCATAAAATGCATATGGTTAGAAAGATGTTTTAAAAATAGAATACAATGATCCACACATTTGCCTCGAAATTACTTTGCGAACTATATAACACGGTCGTCCAATTATGGGAGTCAAAAAGTTGACTCCCATAATTGGCCATAATTATTATTATTATTATTATTATTATTATTATTATTATTATTATTATTGCTGCTGCTGCTGCTGCTGCTGCTGCTGCCGCTGCCGCTGCCGCCGCCGCCGCCGCCGCTGCCGCTGCCGCCGCCGCCGCCGCCGCCGCCGCCGCCGCCGCCGCCGCCGCTGCCGCTGCCGCTGCCGCTGCTGCTGCTGCTGCTGCTGCTGCTGCTGCTGCCGCTGCTGCTGCTGCTGCTGCTGCTGCTGCTGCCGCTGCTGCTGCTGCTGCTGCTGCCGCTGCTGCTGCTGCCGCTGCTGCTGCTGCCGCTGCTGCTGCTGCTGCTGCTGCTGCTGCTGTTGTTGTTGTTGTTGTTATTATTATTATTAACTTAGACTGGATTCAATCGCCCCATCGATACGGAACTGAACTCGTCCTAAGTCTTAAGATTAGCCCAAAGTTGGGAAGAGTTTGATGAAATCGACGGCAGAACACAGCAAACAAAACAACAAGAAGGCTGCTTTTAGTTAAGTTCTTTAGTTCAGTTTAAAGATCGTGCTTTATATAAAAACAAATAGTTTAACTTTTTCAAATTTTTAGCTTAAAAATATATTATTACAGTTCTAAAATTGCAAAGTGTCATAAGAACAGTATTTTGAAGCAACACAATACATTTTCGTTTTCCATTTATTCCGAATTTGTCAAAAGCATGCTCCAGATTTAATTGTGAGATAACTCTTATTTAGCAAGTCTTACAATACAAATATGAATGAATTTCAGGTGTGTGTTTTCATTTGCACAATTTCATTATTATTGAACACTCACCCTAAGAGATTTACACACGGTTGTGCCCGCAAGTTTACTATTAATTTATAGTTTCTTCTTAATTTCATTATTAATTTTGGTTTTTATCCATACACCGATGTGTGTTAGCACTGTATACTCAGTACTTTCCCGAGTCCCGTGAAAAAATATCACAGGCGTGTTACTCGGGTGGGATTCGAACCCACGACCCTTGCAATTCTAGAGCAGTGTCTTACCAAGGTTGCCCGGTAACTAGAGACAGTGTGAATTGCGGGTACCGCAACGATATAAGAGAAATGTTGTCACTATTTTATAGGGTTGCTTCCGAGTATACACAAATACATGTAAAAAGCAGATCAAAAGTTGAAGTTAAAATTGTTCTCATTTGCTTTTATTACAAAATCGTTAACGACCACATTAAAAGCCCCCCCCCCCTCGCCCCAGCTCCCCCTTTTAATCCTGAGCCGTCCCCATCACTAAACACAAATGGTGCACCCCACTAGATAAAGTCCCATAGCATACAGTGCAAAATGCTGAATATTAAAAAGTACACAAACAATACTTATAGAAGTCTCACAGCTATTTGCAGATTTTTACATTTACAGGTTTACTCTTGAACTTTAATCTTGGCCCGTCAGGCACCCCCCCCCCCCCAAGCCAAAATAACCACACACCAGTGTAGTTTTTTCCAAACTCCCGAGCGTCAATCTTGATAATATATAGGAAGTGCCGGCGCCGAGCAGCTAAGAGAACCGAATTCCAACTCTGGTGTTTTCTGATCAGCAGAGTGTGGGTTCAAATTCCCAGCCGTAACACTTTTGTCCTTAAGCAAGACAATGGTTAAAACCATTGCTTTGTCCTTCGGATGGGACGTTAAGCCGTTGGTCACATGTGTTATGTAACGCATGTAAAAGAACCCAGTGAAAAGAGAAAGGGTTCGCCCCGGTGTTCTATGGACCGATCGGCAGCAAATTGCACCAGAGCGCCCTATAAAGGATGCTATCGGAATTAGGTCCCATAATTCAAACGTAGTCCCACATCTCGCAGGAAATACTGTTTGACAGCGCCAGGAGCGTCACTGGTTGACAGACAATATGTGCGCTATATAAGTAGTCACAATTATATGTCCCTACATCACCACATCTCAGCAAATAGGACCCATTTTGTAGGCCCTCATGTGTCATCCAAAATACATCAAGTTGGAAGTCAACAACCCCCAGGAAGCCTAATAGTCTGACGTCATTCTTCGAGGCTTATGAAAAACGCCTGAGAGCCAAAAACCTTTTGCCTCTGTCGTTTCACATACGCAGTTAAATTCCATTGCGGACTTGAGAGCAGTGACTATTTGGGCATCTTTGTCACGGCACGTGCATTGTATCCAAAGGGAATCACTGGATCTAGCAGCATCCTTGCGGATAAAGACAGAGGCCCAGTCTATCCTCTGGTTTCAACTGGGCACAGTTTATACCACAACCCTTTTGGGGGCTCTCTTAATCTTTCTAAGAAATATTGTGAAAGTATGCACAAAATTATTATAAACTCGACGCTCTGTTTTCTCCGTTTGTAAGTGTGGTGCACCCCAAAACAGTCTTGTTTGGTGACGTAGTAATCGTGGTGCAAGATGAAAAAAACGAGAAACGTCTTGATGCACCAAAATTTGGTATTTGCAGAATTGCATGCTCAAATCAATTTTTTTTTTGTCAAAAACAAATTTTTCTGACGTTTGAACCCAGTTTTTGAAATATTAACAAAAATCAACGAAATAAAAATCACTTGATAGAGCATGTCTTCCTCAATCAGAATCCACTAAGAAACAGTTTTCTCTTCAAAATTTACAACCTTATGACTCTTTTTGTACAAGTCACCATGATCTGTATAATATTATCGTGCCCTTTGACACTAGGGACTTTTCGTTTTTGACGACGGATGGTTTTGCGACGGTAAAGATGACATTTGCCGTCATCTGCGCATGCGTCAGCTTTGAGGACGGTCGTCCCTCAATTTTCACGACAGTACTTGGGATGAATCTTCGTTGTGCTGAAAACGACGACGTTTAGCTGAACAGCCGTCGCAGAACCATCCGTCGTCGAAAACGAAAAGTCCCTTATATACCCTGACCACGACACAGTGCCCTGACGAATCCAAACTAATACTCGGGAAAAGAAATTAACAATCACCAATGATTGAATGTTCCTTATTAACAAAGGTTGACAGACGTGGTTAGTGAGAGCTCCTCGTATTGATCCAAACCTTAATAGTGCATTATAAGCACCACAACGGGTGTCGTGGAGACTAGGTACCAAACACGTCAATAACATCTTTTGTTCGCGTAACACTTCTCAGTAAGGCCCCTCCCAAAAAAAGGATTTGTTTAGAGTTCTGTCTTAAAAAATAATAAAGGAGGATGACTTTTTTTTCAACGACACATTAAGACAACAAATATAAAAAATATGTTTCGTATGAGATTGTAAAAGAAGTACCCGTTTTTATGAAAAAAAAGCAAAATCGAGTGTGGGTGGGGGGGGGGGGGGGGTTCGAGAAAGGGAAGAAAAAGGAGGCGGCCTAAAAAGGAAGCGAAAGGGGGACGCTAAACATGTTATTTTTGTTGTTGGCCTAATCTCCGTTGGTGTACAATGGTTTCTTCCTCCATGGGTGTACTTGCTTTGTGAACGTCTTCAGTAAACACCAAATAGAACTCAGATTACCATCTTAGAATCATCACCCACAACATCGACATCCAGAGGAAAAAAGTGGTTTTATTCAAGAGTCAACTAGGATTGGATGTTTCTTTTTAATTCACCATGAATACCAAGATTGTGTCTCTCCTAGCTCTGGCGGCCCAGATATCCGTCGCATCAGGTAAACACATTTCCTTTCATATTTTCTTTAAGATGCTACGGTTAACCGAATTAGATCCGATATTCCTTCATGGACGAGGTATAATTGAAGAAGGTGCGAAGTGTATTGTACAGAAGGTACGAAGTGTCCAAAAGCACTTCGTATACCTTGCTAAAGGAACGCAATGGATACCTTTAGACATCAACATGCATTATTGGGCCTATTATTATAAATAATGACAAATTTACGTTTGTGCATCAATGCTGATTTCGTAGTGACTATCGTCTAGCTACTGGATTACAATTTATTGATTTGTGCAGTATTAGTAATTATTTTAAACCAATGTTTTTACTGTTCAAATCCCCTGCCATTTGTGAGTTTCGGAATTCGCTGATGTGAAGATCATCTAAACAAACAAAGACAGCTACATACTGGTTGTCATGGGAATGTCCACCAGAGGGCGCTACGCAGGGACGTGTGCCAGGTTTGACATGTGCCAGGTTTCGCAATTCTCAGATTTGACATAATATTATGCCAAGTAAGCATTAAAATACTGCAAGCATTAAAATACTGATTTTGTTGGAGGACTTTGTTTAAACACGGTTTAACAACCTGTAGCAGGCTTACAACAAAAATTGTATCTCCGTACGTTAAACACAACCCGAAGTTGTTTTCTGTTCAGACAAAGATAATATATCACTGTTACAGGCCTGACACTTCAATAAGGCAACGGAGTTGACTGCTCTTTCCTCACACATGTGCCCTTTTTTTATAAACGAGAAAATGCACTTGTGCCCTTGCCCTTTAAATACAATGGACACTATTGGTAATAATTGTCAAAATCCAGTCTTCTCACTTGGTGTATCTCAACATATGCATTAAATAACAAACCTGTAAAAATTTGAGCTCGGTTGGTCATCGGAGTTGCGAGATAACTATGAAAGAAAAAATACCCTTGTCACACGAAGTTGTGTGCGTTTAGATGGTTGATTTTGAGACCTCAAATTCTAAACCTGAGGTCTCCAAATCAAATTCGTGGACAATTACTTCTTTCTCGAAAACTACGTCACTTTATAGGGAGCCGTTTCTCACAATGTTTCATCAACCTCTCCCCATTACCTGTTACCAAGTGAAGTTTTATGCCGTTAGTTGTTTTGAGTTACTACCAATAGCTTATCCACTGCCTTTGTTACCGCAATCAAACCTCTCTTAGAAAAAAATAGAAAAACGAATCAACATTTTGTTATTCCTGCACTGAATATTACTAAGGTACTCTTCATTCTTCTACATTTTACAGCACAGAATGGTCTACTCCAGTGGGGCATTGGGGTGATGGTTGCCATCATCCTGGGCATCGTGGTCGGTTCAATACTGATCTGTGTATGCTGTGGATGTATGTGTTATCACTGTTGCTGTAAGAGCTCTACAACCACGAGTACTGTGGTAGTTGCAGCTGCACCACAACAGCCACAAACCCAAGTGATCATGCATGGGCAGCCCGCTTACGGTCAGCAGCCCGGTTACGGTCAGCAGCCGCCCACGTACGGTCAACCTCAGCAGAAACCTTACGGTGTGACGTATTAAGTGAGAGCCATCAGACCGACCATTATAAACTCATGCCCGATAACGGTCAGCAACCCGGTAACGGTCAGCAGCCTCCCTAGCATTTAGCCAAGGCGCACGCGGCACATCGGATAGCAAGCACAGCCACAAAAATGTAACGCACGAAAAAAGACTAACACCGCGAGGGCAAAGCCTCTCGCCGTGATAGTCTTTTTTCGTGCGTTACATTTTTGGGGTTGTGTGTGCCATCCGGTGTGCCGCGTGCGCCTTGACTAAAGGCTACAGCCGCCCACGTACGGTCAGCCTCAACAACCAATGATGATGCTGCCCTGGAGAAACCTTACGGTTTAACTTATTTTATGAGAACAATCAGACCGACCATTAAAAACTCATCAAGCTCGATTACGGTTGCACCCCGATTACGGTCAGCAGCCCGATACAAACAATCTACAAAGACATTGATGAGTCTGCATGTTCAATGCCGTCCATTTCACCAATCTCTTCCTAACATAGGATTAAGCTTAGAACTACATTATAATATAAAGACAAGTGAGGTTTACACACAGAGCATGCACAGAGAACGTACACTATTGTGTTTATTCAGGTGGTGGCAGTACGCTTCAGAACAGAGCAGTGACGTCGAGCGGGTTGATAGTTCAGACTGTCCTTTTTTACGCAGTAGAGGGGGGTTGTTGATATTGAACTTGTAACTTTTAGATATGGGGTGCGTTCGTTAAGCTGCCCTGGGTGTACCCCGCGGTGCACTCGGTGCTGACAAGTTCTAAGATAAATCGAACGATCACACTCGCCCTCTCGTGGTGACAGCATAAACCTCAGGTCACCCACAAGTGACCCACTCCACAAGCAGGGCACTGGGGGCTGACCCAGGTGAGCCACGTTAAAGTTATTCGAACTTACCGGGGCAGACCGGAGTCGACCCAGGGAAGCTAAACGGACGCACCCACTGTGGACATTATCGCAAAAGTACTCGGTACGCGCACAATAGACGTGCAATGAGGCGCATGCTGGTCTAGCTAATTTGGGTACTAGCTAGACCAGCATGCGCCTCATTCGACAGTTTGCGCATGCGCAATGATATTTGCGAAAAGGTCTATTGTTTTATGTGTGACCCCTCCCTCATGATGACATTAAGCGGATCGATTGATTTCCTCTTATTGATATACATGTACTCAGTGATATATGTATGATCCAGTGCCTGATTTTTTCGGTTAAGAAACCTAAATTTAAATTTCAACTTTTTATTTGTGCTACGCATTCGACCTTCAAATGAAACCATGTAGGTTGGTAAGACCAAGTGTATTTCTTAATCTTCTGACCTGGATTATGTTTAAATGTTATAAAATTAATTGAGCATTTTAATTGTTTTTTTCTCGTAATGAGGCTCACGGGACATGTGTGGCCTACATGATTTGTCTTTAAACAATTATGATGGAATTCGTTTAAAAAAAAGACACATTCTAAAACTTTATTTGGACGTGAAACGCATATTGATTTTTTAATCTGAGGTTTATTTTCTCCGCACTCTATTTTAAACAGTTTTTAAATGAGTATATTATTGTGTTGTGTATTTATGGTGAGTTGTAGTCAAATTTATAGACGATGTGACCTCTGACGTCACACGAAAACCATAACATGATTCGCGCGCATACCGCCGGGCAAAACCTTTGTGTTTTGGCAGCCAGCTAGAAAGTGTACGTAATCTTACTATGACTACGCAACTCAGTGCCCGGCGAAACATGACGTATATAGTGTTTTGTCAACAGAGGGCGGTTTGAATGTAAACATAGGTCACATCGTCTATTGTCATCCAATTGTACACATCAATTTTATGTTTTTGTGTTTGACTATTTAAAACGTTTTCGTCTGCTGAGTAAAGGAACAATCCCTGTAGATTTTATAATAAAATATATAACCAACTTGTTGTATCCTTTTGTTTCAATTTTCTTCGTTGGTGTTGAAACTAAAGTGTCAGTAGCAGTCATGAAGTTAACAACTAATAAGTAGAAAGCAAGAGGTTTTTATGATGAATTTTGTTTTATTTTCGGCTAGTTAACTTTTATTTGGCCCGCATTTTGGTAGGCAGTTTGACTAACCCCGTGATCATTCAGAATCAGTGGGGAAACAGATTCTCCTGCCACAAACGATCTCACCGAGCAGCTTGCAGCACGAGCATAGGTACATCACGATTTTTAAAAATGTCTTTAAGATAAGTATGAAATGATGTTCTTACCTTACCACAAGTTTAGGGAAGCTTATTCTGTCGACAAAACCCTTTTTTGCATCCTCACAACCCCAGTGCTCTAAAAATGACACAATGACGAATAATATTACTCGATTGCTGGAAGTTGAATACAAGTATGGGAGTAAATGTAGTTTAACTTTACATGCACATTGCAGAATAAATGTCACAAGAACAAAGTCGTGAAGATCGCAAACTTCTAATGATGACGATATAAGAAAGCATCCCTGGAAAATGTTCTGTCTGAAAGGTCATATTTGGCGGCGAAACATACTAAAATTTACTTTGCTTCAATCAGTTCCAAAAATGAAAATATTTCTCTCATAAACAAAAGTTAAATGCTAAACAATACCCATACCACAGAGAGTTCTAGGACTCTATCCACCAAAAAAAAGAGACAAAAAATCCCTTGTTGCACATTTCCAGTGAATGTAAATTATGTTTAAAAAAGTGTATTAAAGACAGTGAACACTATTGGTAATTGTCAAAGACCAATCTTCTCACTTGGTGTATCTCAACATTTGCATAAATTAAAAAACTGTGAAAATTTTAAGTCAATTGATCGTCGAAGTTATGAAATAATAAATAGGAAAAAACACCCTTGTCACACGAAGTTGTGTGCTGTCAGATGCTTGATTTCGAGACCTCAAATTCTAAAACTGAGGTCTCGACATTAAGTTGGTGGAAAGTTACTTCTTTCTCGAAAACTACGTCACTTCAGAGGGAGCTGTTTCTTCAGAGGGCTAGGGAGCCGTTTATCAAAATGTTTTAACCAATCAACAGCTCCAAATTACTCATTACCAAGTAAGTTTATAAAAAAAAATTAGATAACAATTATTTTGTGTTTTACCTTTAAAGACACTGGACACTGTTGGTAGTTGTGTCAGACCAGTCTTCTCACTTGGTGTATCTCAACATATATTAAATAAAAAATCTGTGAAAATTTGAGCTCAATTGGTCGTTGAAGGTGCGAGATAAAAATGAAAGAAAAGCACCCTTGTCACACGAAGTTTTGTGCTTTCAGGTGCTTGATTTCGAGACCTTCTAAAATTTCTTCTTTCCCGAAAACTACATTACTTCAGAGAGAGCCGTTTCAAATTCTAAATCTGAGGTCTCGAAATCAAATTTGTGGAAAATTAATTCTTTCTATTCTCGAAAAACACAATACTACAGAGGAAGCCGTTTCCCACAATGTCTTATACCATCAACATCTCCCCATTATTCGTTTACCAAGGTTTTATGCTAATAATTATTTTGAGTAGTTACCAATAGTGTCCAGTGCCTTTAAGCCCGCTTGCAATGTTCCCCATAGAAACCAGAGAGAAACTTTGATCTCTGTGGCAAAGAGTTCATCTGAAATGTTCAGACACTGTGAAATACCATCTACGTCATGTGAACATTAATTCCACACAGTGAGTGCTACAGTTTATAAGGCCCTTTTCGAAACCATGGCCTTGGCTTTGGATTCAGCTTCAGGCTCCGTTCTCTCGTCTGAAGTTCAAAGCGCGTACGCAAAGCACCTCAATAATTGTCAAAACAACTGCAGGGCCAAGCTACAGCCTGAGCCGAATCCAAAGAGCCGAAGCCGTGGTTTCGAAAAGGGCCTACGATGGGATTTCCAATATATCACCACTGTGAGAAATTCACCACCTCACGCCCCAGTTGCGCAGCAATAACAGACTACCAGCAGTCTGCATGCTTTGTTCATTGCAAGCATACGTGTTTATTTTGCACATAGTGATTCATTCTGGGTTTATTATTTATAAAGGCCTCGCCACAGAAATATCGACTAAAAGTAAAGATTTTCTGCTCATTTCACCAGCGCCTTGTTTGTTTTGTTTTAGCAGCAAGACCATACAAGTAAATTACAGGATAAATACAAAATGGCGATGATGGGGAGGAATTCAGTGATGTTCTGTCTGCTGGTTGTTGGAACTCTGTTTGGTGGGACCAACGCGGGATTTTCTGGTGAGTAAACAAAAAATGTTTCAGTTCCTATAACTGGTAGTCTAAACCATGAAGGAATGAAATAATCAGTGTAGCATTTTACCTACCTCCATGGTCCTAGCTAGCAACGACACCCGTAAGGAATGAATATTTATGTGCAGTGGAGACCTTTGGACAGTGTCAAAGACCTGTTTTCTCACTTGTATCCCAACATACTTTTGCAAAAAGACAACACATCTGTGAAAATGTTTTGCGCTCAATTGGTCTTCGAAAAAAAAAAAAACCTTGACGTTGCATTACTTTGTGTAGGCCCTACTTTCAGATTCAATTCAAATCAATGTAGCCTATATTTACTGTTTATGTCGACAATAACAATTAAGCATACAGTAGAAAACACATATCGATGAGTATAATTATGGATGGATGCCAGATGTTTTAGCAGTAATACAATGTATAGAAATTATGTAAGATAACAATGTAAGATAACAATATACAGCAATTAATTTGATAGGCAACATGCAGGGGGAAAAATTAAGCATAATGCTTTTGTGTATTTCCCTGAGACAGCCAAGGATAAGGGGAAGAAAAAAAGATGCATAATGTTCACAAAATGCTTCGGCTTTTATCAAATCCAATTAGTGTTTTTTCGTATTTGTTATAAGGTGTAAAACGACACCCGTAAGGAATGAATATTTATGTGCAGTGGAGACCTTTGGACAGTGTCAAAGACCTGTTTTCTCACTTGTATCCCAACATACTTTTGCAAAAAGACAACACATCAACCTTGCGTTGATATTCCAATAGCCAAGGGGGGAACACACATGAATGTCGCACTAGAGGGAAATAATGCATTCTACATTAAAGGATTTTGGTACTTTTTGTAACACAAAACACAATGTCCACAGATTTACATTAAACTTATACCGTTTGAAGATAATGATAGTAAAAAGCGTACCTTAAAATATTAGTTGCTGAGGTGCTGTAGTTTTTGAGAAATGAGTAAAACAATGTCATGAAAAACGTTTTTACGCGCCAAAATAATTTTCGTCTCATGATCACTGAGACGAAAATTATTTTCATGACATTGTTTTACTCATTTCTCAAAAACTACAGAACCTCAACAAGTAATATTTTTAGGGAAGCTTTCTACTATCATTATTTTCAAACTGTGTAAGTTTAGTGTAAATTATGTAGATTTTGTGTTTTTGTCCTACAAAAAGTACATACAACACTTTAAACAGTCTGGTGGTTACTTACTTATTTTTTTAAAATTGTAAGGTAGTTTTACCATGGAGGAAGGAAAATACAACTTAAGCCCCCTTCACACGAAAGCAATTTTAATAGCAAGGGTCCCCTGCTAAATCGTAGCATGTTTGAACAGTACAAAAGTGTACCTCGTAAGAAAGGACAGCAATTTATCTACTGTCCAAGTTCTGTTGCAAAATCTTTTCAAACATTGCTACATTTTACAACCATGCTAAATAAGACAAGGGACCTAAGTTAAATTGATGTCGTGTGAATAGCACTTAAAGGATTTGGGTACTTTTTCAAAATGTCAATAGATTTACATTAAACTTACAGGGTTTGAAGATAATGATAGTGGAAAGCTTCCCTTCAAATATTACTTACTGAGGTGCTGTACTTTTTGAGAAATGAGTAAAACAATGTAATGAAAAATACGTTTGTAAATGCTTAAAATAATTTTCGTCTCATGAGATGAAAATTATATTCATGACATTGTTTTACTCATTACCTCAGCACGTAATATTTTCACGGGAAGCTTTCTACTATCATTATCTTCAAACTGTGTAAGATCTGTGGACATTGTGTTTGTTGTCCAACAAAAAGTACCTACAACCTTTAAATACACTGTACGCGTTTGGTAATTACTCAAAATACATTAGCATACAACCTTACTTGGTAACGAGCAACGGAGAGCATAAACCATTGTGAGAAACAACTCCCTCTGAAGTAAGGTAGTTTTTGAGAAAATATTAGTTAATTTCACACTAAAATAATACTCTGGACCAGAGCCCATTTTATTCCTATCTAAAAGCACACTATTTTGTACCACCAGGATTGTTTTCTTTCACAATTTTTTCGCAATTTCAACGACCAATAATTGAGTTCAAATTTTCACAGGTTTGTTACTTTATGCATATGTTGGGATGCACCAAGTGAGAATACTGGACACTTTTGATAATTATCAATAGTGTCCAGTGCCTTTAAGTCACAAACATGTTTTTACAATCACTCTGAAGATTTTACTTTAAAATGTCCTTACACTTGTGCGTATATTTTTCTTAATACTTCGAAACTGATTGCCACATCCTGTTTTGAGGCCAAACATACAGAAGTAGCGCTTGCCCATATTTTTATTTCAACAAACACTTCCTGAAAATGTATCTCATTACCTTCCTGTAGGTAATAGAATTCCAAAACTTGCAATTGGAATCTATGCGATATGCATTGATACCAGAGGAAACCGGGCATGGTGCCCCCCCCCC
Source organism: Asterias amurensis (assembly GCF_032118995.1). NCBI lineage: Eukaryota > Metazoa > Echinodermata > Asteroidea > Forcipulatida > Asteriidae > Asterias > Asterias amurensis. The sequence goes on along the minus strand of NC_092650.1, from coordinate 23,237,575 downwards.
CCCCACCCCCCTCTTCCAGTGATGACCGTGCCCCACCCCTAACTTGAAAGAATTTATGCCAGATGTTAGCATTAATGTTTAACTTTAAAGGGACACGTTGCCTTGGATCGGTAGAGTTGGTCTATTATGAAACGCGTTTTAAACCGTTTGTTATAAGTTGCATTGGTTAGAAAGTAAAGTATGATGCATGCTCCACACAAAATGCCTCGAAATTGCATGATTTTTGTTTATACGTTGTGAACTTATCAAATACGGCACCCTTTTCGTGGAGTACATTTTTGGAAATTCAGGCTTCAATGATGCAAATTCAGTTGTGAATTTCTATGATTTCGTTGCTTACTAATTCTTGTCTGTTTTCATTTGACAGTCGTGTACTCAACTCTAAGAACTCACATAAAAGAAATTACAAGCGAAGAAACACTGAATTGCCGTTTTTTCCATTACAACAATGGGACCACATAATGTAACTAAATACATCATACATAAAATTACCTGAAAATAGCATGACGAGACAAACAGCAGTATAAACAATGCTTCAGCGTTGGTCGTTTGTTCGGGTATTTGTTTGGGTATTGAGATGTTTGTTATGTGTGTTTAAAGGGGTGGTTGTTGGGTGTTCTGTTTGGGTGATGGGGCATGTGGCGTTTTGGTGTTTGTTGTGGGTGTTTGTTGGGGTGTTTGTTGGGTGTTTTGGGGGATGTTTGGTGGGTGTTTTGGGGTTGGGTGTTTGTTGTGGTGTTTGTTGGGTGTTTGTTGGGTGTTTGTTGGGGTGTTTGTTTGCTGACACACAGATCCTTGTCATTTGATTGGTGGAACTTACTTCACGTGACATTCACTATTACTCCCATCCGCACCGGCGATCAAAAAGACCTATTTCCCATTCAACAGTTAGGATCATCCTTGTTCCCAATGATTTTGAGTAGTACATCAAATGACAAGGATCTATAACTTTATGTCAGTTATATAAAACAAATATTGAGTGGCTTAAATTCGTGGAATGGAAGGAATATTATCGCTCGGTAAAATTTGGACTGCTCCATTTCACTCGGCGACAGTCAAAATTTTACCTTGCGATAATATTCCTCCCATTCCACTCTGAGCCACTCAATACTATTTGTATAATAGTTATTGACGTCACTCATAATTCAAAATGGCGAATTGGAGTAAGGCCTTTCTCAAACCATGACGTCATCTAATCCAAATTGATAACCCCGTTTTATAAAACAACTTTGTTTTAATCTCATTTTTCACTCCAGATGTTCTGAATGATAACATCGATGACGTCGAAAACACGATCCATGATGCACTGTACCCGAACGAGAACCCCCTGATGCAGTGGGGCGTGGGTGTGTTCATCGCCATCATCGTGGGCATGGTGGTGGGCGTGGTCCTGATCTGTACCTGTTGCTGTTGCTGCTGTTACCATTGCTGCTGCAAGCCCAATCCACCACCGTACACCACCCTGGTCGTAGCCAGCAACCAGCCCCACCCGATGCCTCAGACAACCCATGTCACACAGATGAGCATGCAACCACAACAGCAGCCTTATGAAATCAAACACTAGGTTGGGCCTTGTGTCATAGAGCGTATGAGACACTTTGAGGCGCTAGGTGGCAGCAGACTTACCAACAGTTTCCATTGTTAGGTAGTTGAGCTTGCACACATTATCGAGAACAATTGATTTTACCTGGTAGGTCTGCTGCCACCAAGTGTCCTGAAAGACTCCCATTGGTACAACTCATGAGTTCACACTTTAATGTGACACATAGGTCAATTTCACAACGAACTTTTGGACTATATGAGATAGTGAAAACTTTAAAAGGCTAGTCCTTAGTTAGGACGAGTCATTTTTTTAGGACGAGTAACTCGTGAGATAATACTAGTTTTTTTACTCGGTGAAATTAACCCCGGTCACATTGTTCTGTTGACTGTCATTTTTTGAGGGGAACCTTCTCTTTAAGTTACGTTTTTACCGATTTAGGGTGGGTAGGTAGGAGCAAACTGTGCACTGTACAATATATTCCTTAAAGTGCCTGCTTTAAAATGCAAGTTTTGGACGCGCTTGAAAACAGTACTGCTGTTTCCATAAATATCACTCGGGGTTTTAGCCATAGCACTATGCAAAAAACTTGTTGTTGTACTAAGCTATTTAAAGCTTATCTTTTCCAAACTTTCCTAAGAATTAAAGACACTGGACACTAACTATTGGTAATAAATTGTCAAAGACCAGTCTTCTCACTCGGTGTATTTCAACTTTTGCATAAAATTACAAACCTGTGAAAATTTGAGCTCACTTGGTCGTCGAAGGTGCGAGATAATAATGAAATAAAAAACACCCTTGTCACACGGAGTTGTGCGCTTTCAGATGCTTGATTTTGAGACCTTAAATTTCTAAATCTGAGATCTCGAAATCAAATTGGTGGAAAATTGCTCAAAGACTACATTACTTCAGAGAGAGCCGTTTCTCACAATATTTCATATTATCAACCTCTCCCCATAACTCGTTACCAAGAAAGGTTTTATATTATCGGTGTTTAAGAGACAACTAATTTTAAACCATGGATGTTTTTGTAATCTAGTTAAAGCCTAATGATAATAATTTAATGATAATGTGTGCGAAAATGTACTTAATGATCTTAGTGATTCTGCATACGTAATGTAAAGCTTAGATTTTGCAGTCGTTTGTTTCTTGGCATGTTTTTAAGAGAATCCGTGAACGCTTGTTCCCTTTATACTTTCGTTGTAAGAGTTTTGTTATAGGCCCCGATCTCAATATCAACAGAAGTCACTTGGGTCTTCGCAAATAAACGCTAGGTGGCAGCAGACATAACAGGCAAATTTCCATTGTTGACTTATACTTATGAGCATGCGCACATTACATTACAGAGAATAATGTGTTTTGCCAAGTAAGTCTGCTGCCAGCAGCGTCAGTTAATGAATAAGTATTAACATAAATGCGAAACAAGATTTAAAACAAACAACGCAGATAGTTGAAGGGGACATATTTTGGTAACCACTTTTTAAATTAATATGACACTAAAAACTGTTGGTTAGACGCCTATGCAGCAGCTTTCGGTAGTATTAAGCACTTGAGATCATTGACACCCAAATGACACCCAATTGGGCTGAAACATGTGTGTGTTTATGTTATTAATGTGACCCTTTTTTTCAACTATAAATCAACTTCGTAATGTTAAAAATTGTTTAAATTCTGCTCATCGTTGTTGTCGGCTTTTCAATAAAGTTCCCTTTTCTGGTTGTTGAATAGAAATATATTTGTATTAATTTGTTTGGTTACCCTTTACAACGTCGTTTAAAGACCACAGGTAGTGATGATTCGAACCCACGACCGTTGCAATTCTAGAGCAGTGTCTTTTCACACTAACTAGACCACCGAGATCGCCCGGTAAAGAGGAAGTTCGAATCCTACATTTTAACAGTGGTTACCGCCACAATTTAATATACTTATTTGTAGCCGTTTACTTTTCTTAAGGCATATGTGAATCTAATGTATACAAACAAAAATTTGGTAAGATACTGGACACTAGACCAGTCTTCTTACTTGGTGTATCTCAACATAATTAAATGCATAAAACAACACACTTGTGCAAAGTTGACCTCAGTCGTCGAAGTTGAAAGATACTAATGAAAGAAAACAAAAATCACCCTTGTCGCAACATGGTCGCACGAAGTTGTTTGCTTTCAGATGCTCATGATTTCGATACCTCAAAATCTAATTCGGAGGTCTTGAAACCAAATTTTTTGAAAATTACTTCTTTCTCGAAAACTATGTCACTTCAGAGAGAGCCGTTGTCACTTCAGAGAGAGCCGTTTCTCACAATGCTTTATCAACCTCTCCCCATTACTCGTTACCATGAAGTAATGTTTTTTATGCTTAACATTATTTTGAGTAATTACTTAGTGTCCACTGCCTTTAGAGTGGCACATTTCCTTGCAATCTCTCAAATTGTTGGAATTACTACTGAATCTTTATAAAGAGTGGCATATAAAATATTAATCACTAAAGGCACTGGACACTATTGGTAATTACCATAGAGCTATGGTAATTACTCACAATAGTTGTTAGTAAGACTAAACTTAGTTAGTAACGAGCAACGGAGAGCTGTTGATAGTATAAAACATTGAGAGAAACTGCTCCCTCTGAAGTAACGTAGTTTTTTGAGAAAAAAAAAATAATTTTCCAACAAAATATATTTGAATTTGGTTACGAGACCTTGTAGTTAGATTTTGAGGTCTCGAAATAAAGGTTCTGAAAGCACACAACTTCGTGTGACAAAGTGTTTCTTCTATTATATCTCAGCTGAGGGTCTAAGATTCAAACTCTTGGGGATGAAAAGTGAAATGGGGATGAAAAGTGAAATGAAAAGTTTCTTAAAATGCACTAAGCTGCTGTACTTCTCACCAACTTTGTATTGTTATCAATTTTCCGAGTCAGTGGTTACAATGTTCCCTAAATTTAAGTCAAAGGTTGTGTATGGACACTAATGGTAATTGTCAAAGACTAGCCTTCACTGTTGGTATATCTCAACATATGCATAAAATAACAAACCTGTGAAAATTTGAGCTCAATCGGTCATCGCACTTGCGAGATAATAATGAAAGAAAAAAACACCCTTGTCACACGAAATTGTGTACGTTAAGATGGCACTTCAGAGGGAGCCGTTTCCCACAATGTTTTATACCATCAACCTCTCCCCATTACTCGTCACCAAGAAAGGTTTTATGCAAAAAATTATTTTGAGTAATTACCAATAGTGTCCTCTGCCTAACGTTGGAGTGGCTGTGAATTTGCTAGATTGGTTCAATCATTAGTAGTATTAACCCTGTTTAGTTTTCGCATGAGTGACCAAAGAAAACAACACCCAATGTCAACATTACAGTGGGGCTAAAGCTATTGTTACGCCAATACATGAATATGCCTAATTGATCATAAGTGTTCTACAGGGTGCCTTTAGGCGCCCAAATCTCAACTTAGTTTGTTTATACAAGAGCTACCGTCACCTAAGCTTCTCTGAGGATTTGTTAATAAATAAAAGTCTTAAATTTCAGTCAATTCTTGGGAGGAAAAACACGGACAAACCTAGGCTCAATTTCACCACAGAGGGAGCTAGCTGCAGGCAAACAATGCTTAACAGAAATAGGTCACCAACTAAAGTCATACTTTAACATGTATGTTACTGGTATCCTGTTAAGTTTTGCTTAGTGGAACAAAAAAAGTTAAGCAATTGTTTTTGCTTATACGCAGCGCGACTTTACTTTTCATTGTGCAAGCCGGCTTGGGTTTTCAGCATGTAGCTGTGTGTTGATTGTACAGATTCATAGGATTTTAAATAATGAATTTTGAAGAACCTTACAAGAAATAGTTATGCCGAACTTTTGGGTGGAAAAGAATGGTTTGATGGTCGACTGTTGTTGGGTGTTCTTTCTTTGCTCTGTGGTGGGTGCCAATGGTGAGTATAATACGCATTTACTTTTAAATATAGTAAAGTTTAAACCTGTGAAAATTTGGGCTCAAAATATTGACCATATAATTTGCAAGAGAATAATGAAGGGAAAAAACACCCTTGTTGCATTACTTTGTGTGCTTTCAGTTGCATAATAAAAAGACTTCGGCTGAAGTTTTGTTTTGTTACTTTGAAGAAGAAATTACCTCTTTCTTAAAAACTCCGTTACTTCAGAGGGAGCCGTTTCTCACTCTGTTTTATACTATCAATAGCTCTTCATTGCTTGTAACCAAGTAAGTTTTTTATGCTAACAATTATTTTGAGTAATTACCAACAGTGTCCAGTACCTTTAAGAGCTTTATGAGAAGTTTGGCGCTGGTGTTACATTCGGTTGGGAGCCCACCAACTCTAACCATCATACGAATTGCCTATTTTTTTCATTCAGAATACATGACCAGCCATTGTGGTGAAACAATATACATTGAGGGTTCGAGCGGTACTCTCGATTCCCAATTTGGGTACAATTACGATAACAACCTCGACTGCGAGGTTACACTCCGGACGACCCCCGGCAAGCGAATACTACTGACATTTGAGAGGCTGAACATCGAGGGCAACGGACGCAGGTGCGCTGGGGTCGATTATCTCGAACTATTTGACGGACCCTCGGTTACGATGTCGTCGACACTGGGACCGGGTCTAATCTGCGGAACGACTGAACCCGGTGACGTCATATCTACGTCATCTTCGGTGGCCTTGAGGTTCAAGACAGATTCCACGGTCAAAGGTCGTGGTTTCTCCATCAGTTACCGTTCATTTAGTTCTGAAGGTTTGTAATTATTTTGTAATTCTGACTAGTTTGAATTCCCGTACAGCTACGTGCATGGCATCTCCCTGCCCGAAGCAATTCAAATCGCGAGTAAATAATGCCCGATGAGGGTGGGGGCCTATGCAACATCGCCAGCTTCACATGACTCCTATTCAATCATTTTAAACATATTTTTTCCGTTAAAGGGAAAACATACCTTCATAATAATTTTGGTTTTTAACCCATACACCGATGTGTGTTAGCACTGTATACTTTCCGTGTATGGGTAAAAATCAAAATGAATATTCTTTATCCCCGATGCAAATTTAACATCTATCATACTTTTATACTTAGAACTGTTTGATTTTTTTAAATCATTATTCGATGCGAACATTTAAATAATAATGTACAATTTGAGTTTAGAAAAGGCAGGGTAGCGTTTTTTAAATATTGCCGAAAATCTCGGTTATGTCCACGCGCTTTACCCTCGGTCTGGCAACGGCAAATGCGCACAACCCGGGGGCGTAGCCACCCCTGCTCTGTGGTCTAAGGTGTAAGGGTAAATGCCCATGGTTATTCCATGGAGGTAGAATTCTACCTCCATGGTTATTCTTGACTCAACGTGCAACCCAGTGGACTAGGGACTCAGTGTAAAAGTGTGATAGAGTCACAGCAGAGGGAACGAACTCACGGGTACAACCCAGGCTGTATTCCACTGAAACAATACAGTGTGAACATTGCTATTCCTTTTTTAATTTCCTCGCAGATGAGATATTTGACAGAATCATCAACCCCCTGCCGTGGATAACCGGTGTGGTTGTCACTGTCCTCGGCATCGTCATGGTGGTTACGGTGTTGCTGTGCATGGTGATTGTGATGTCTTGTGACGATTGCTGCTAAAGATTGTATTGGTGGGTAGCACCCAACGAGAGAGGGCGCACCGAAAGATGTATCAGAAAAGTTGGTTTGATGTTGGACATTCAACTATTTCGATATTGGACATTGGACATTTACATACATGTTTGTACAGCGGCTGATTGTCTATTATTTCAATATTGGATATTGAACATTCACATAACACTATAGGTTTGTACAACGTTTGGTTTGATATTGAACATTGGACATTCACACAAGTTTATGGACTGATTGTCTATGCATTATAATTATTTCAATACTGGATATTGAACATTCACATAATACTATAGGTTTGTACAACGTTTGGTTTCATATTGAACATTGGACATTCACACAAGTTTATGGATTGATTGTCTATGCATTATAATTATTTCGATAGTGGATATTGAACTTTCACATAGGTTTGTACGAGCGAATTATTATATTATACTTTGTTAGTTGGATATTGGACAGTGGACATTCACAAAGAATTTATAGATTGAATGTCTACTTTCTATTTTTGTATTGAACATTCACCTGGGTTTGTGCAGCGAATGTATACTTTGTATGTTTAATATTGGACATTGGCCATTCCCACACGTTTATAGACTGAATGTCTACTTTCTATTTTGATATTGGATATTGAACACTCGCACAGCTTGGTACAGCGAATATTTACTTTAATTGATAGCTTGATATTGGACATTGGACATTCACATTTGTTTATGCATTTGTTTTTAAACCACCAATCATTTTGGGCCTTAGGTAACTTGTTCCATATACGTACCAGCACCAGAATAATTAAAAGATTGCTTAAATCATTCCATGTTAGGCTAAGGGGGAACATCATTATGAGAATCAGAAGTGAAGCTTGGATAATCCACTTTCTATTTTAATATTGGACTTTGAACATTCACATAGGTCTGTACAGCGAATGTCTACTTATAGTGGACACTGGACATTCACACACGCGTATAGAGTGAGTTAGTGGACATTGGACATTCACACACGTGTATAGAGTGAATGTTTACTTTCTATTGCTATTGGACGTTGGACATTCATATAAGTTTGTACAGTGAATTTATACTTTCTATTTCGGTACTGCCATGAGATGTCCCGGATTCAGCAGCGTTGTATTCATTATTCGATGTGTGAATATCAGCATGGAACCAGTCGTATACATAACACAAAACATCCTGGAGCCAATGGCTGACTGTTTTTGTTAGATCTTCAACAAATGCAAGTTGACACCTTCCCGCTTTAAAGCAACTATGCTTCAACATTGGGTTTTTAAAGGCTGGAATCGAAGTCAACAGCCGATTGAAGCTGAAACTTTGCAAAATGCTTAAAACAAAGAGCCATTCCAATAGCCTTATTACAAATACCTGCATCTCTATGGAACTTCTAGTCTGGTGAATGTTTCCCTATTGTTAGAAGAATAATTAATTCGTACACTCAGCTTTCCTGATAAATGCTTTCTTTCAATAGCCTTTCAATGTTAACCATTACCAACAGTGGCCTTGTTTGACGTGAACTTAAATTTTGTTTTCTCTTTAAAATGAGTGGACACTTTGCCAACATAAGACTAGCCTTCACAGTTGGTGTATCTCAACATGTGCAAGAAATAACTAAACTGTGAAAATTTGAGCTCGATCGGTCATCGAAGTTGCGAGATAATAATGAAAGAAAAAAAAAACACCCTTGTCACACGAAGTTGTGTGCGTTTAGATGGTTGATTTCGAGAACTCAAGTTCTAAACTTGAGATCTCGAAATCAAATTCGTGGAAACTACTTCTATCTCGAAAACTACTCCACTTCAGAGGGAGCCGTTTCTCACAATGTTTTATACTGCCAACCCCATTACTCTTTAGCAAGTGAGGTTTAATGCTAACAATTATTTTGAGTAATTACCAATAGTGTCCACTGCCTTTAACTCAGTCTAATTCATACTGTGTGTTTGTTGGGTGCGTTTGTTTTACTTTTGTTCATACCTCCCGAATACAGCACTGAACAAAACTATTAAAAAAGCACAACAAAAGAACCAATAAAGTTATTGTTAAAACAGCATATCGTTCACCGAATAAAGTAGTATCTCTTCCTGCGGTAAAGGAGATGTGCGTGGTAGGCTACTAGTAGTTTTGTTTGTAGACTAAAAACAATATTAAAAGGAGGCTCAATGATTTACAAGCAATAACATAACAAAGTTAATCATGCATGCCAAACAATATCACTGCACAATGGAACTTCACAAGAGAAGTTGTTTGATTTGGGACAATACAAAAAAATTGTTATTATTTTTAGGCCTGCGTGCAAAATAAATAGCAAGGACTACCACAATTTGGCCAAGTCATTATAGCTTCGGTAAACGTTCAGAGGACTGCAGCATCAAACGTAGGGTTTTTCTGAACAAGATTTCATCTTAAAGAGACTAGACTTTCCGGAATATCTTAAAGAGACTAGACTTTCCGGAATATTTAGATCGTTCTTGAGTTTTGGGAGAGTCAAAAGTCTGAAGATGACGACGAAGTTTGTTCCGAAGGGATTTCTGGTGGCATTCTTGTGTCTGGTTGTGCTGTTTTTCGACGGCGTTGAGGCCATTGTGTTTTACGGTAAGATTGGGAATTTCTCATCACCAAGGGTTTGGGTACTTTGGAACGTCACACACAAAACTCAATGTCAGAAGATTACGATTTGAGGATAATGGTGGTAACAAGTACCCTATGAAGGGTTTTGGAGTACGTTTTGTAGGACACAAAACACAATGTCCACAGATTAATTCAACAATCTTATCACGATTTGAAGATAACGATCGAAGTTGCAAAGCTTCCCTGTATTACTTGCTGATGTGCTGTAGTTTTTGAGAAATTAGTTCACACTCTCACGAAAATAGTTTCCTCTCAGTAGACGAACATTGTTTCAGCATGTAAAACAAATTTACCAGTATTTACTTGACACGACTCTCCTGAAGACATTTCTCTGTGACTTTCACTTTGTTTTCACAAAAACATGACGGTAATGAAGCTGAAACTTCTATACAAGTAAATAATATTACATACACTTTCACTCACAGTGAGTAGGGATAAATGTCATGGCCAACAACTTGATCTACAAAAGGTATCGAAAACCCTTTTGAACAAAAACATAAACGGGTAATAACATAAAGTTTCCAGTGAATGGAACAAACGCGAGGTAGGCTTACACTTTGTACCGATTAAAAAGGACATGTTTTTGACGTAAATGCGTATCATTTGGTTTTTGGAACTGCTCGGTTGTTTTAATCCTTTATATATGTATAGTTGACACATTACAAGTAAACCTGTAAACATTTTATTTCAAAGGGTAGCCGCACTTTTTAGGTAAAATTATTACCGAGCGATAAGTTTACTGGTTGCACAGCGGTAGAGCATGAGTGAAGAGTTCAGAAATTAGCATTGGTTTGGACGAGTTGGTCTTTGAAAAGCGTTTGTAACCATTACAATGATCCACACAAATATTACTCGAAATTGCGTGGTTATCCTTATAGACCTACGTCGTGAACTAACACGGTCGGCCATTGGAGTCAAAAATTTGACTCCCATAAACGGCCGACAGTGTTAGTTGACGAGGTAAAATGAAGACCGCCAAATTTCGAGGCATAATTGTGTGGATCATTGTATTCTACTTTTAAAACATTCTTTATAACCATATGCAATTTATAACAAACGGTTACAAACGCTTTTCAAAGACGAACTCGACCGATCCAAGGCAACGTGTTCCTTAAAGGAACACGTTGCCTTGGATCGGACGAGTTGGTCAAAACAAAAGCGTTTGTAACCGTTTTGTATATAATGCATATGGTTGGAAAGATGTTTTAAAAGTAGAATACAATGATCCACACAAGTTTGCCTCGAAATTGCGTGGTTTTCCTTCTACTGTGAGAACTAACACGGTCGGCCATTTATGGGAGTCAAAATTTTGACCCCCATAAATGGCCGACGTGTTAGTCGACGAGGTAAAAGGAAAACCACGCAATTTCGAGGCATGTTTGTGTGGATCATTGTATTCTACTTTTACAACATCTTTCTACCCATATGCATTTTATAAAAAACGGTTACAAACGCTTTTCAAAGACCAACTCGACCAATCCAAGGCAACGTGTTCCTTTAAAGGAACACGTTGCCTTGGAGCGGACGAGTTGGTCAAAACAAAAGCGTTTGTAACCGTTTTTTATAAAATGCATATGGTTGGAAAGATGTTTTAAAAGTAGAATACAATGATCCACACAAGTTTGCCTCGAAATTGCGTGGTTTTCCTTCTACTGTGCGAACTAACATGGTCGGCCATTTATGGGAGTCAAAATTTTGACCCCCATAAATGGCCGACGTGTTAGTCGACAAGGTAAAAGGAAAACCACGCAATTTCGAGGCATGTTTGTGTGGATCATTGTATTCTACTTCTACAACATCTTTCTATCCATATGCATTTTATAGCAAACGGTTACAAACGCTTTTCAAAGACCAACTCGACCGATCCAAGGCAACGTGTTCCTTTAATAAGACTAACATAAATACGTGCTGAAAATGTTTATGTTGGAAAATGGGTATAGTTATTTCAATGACGACGGATGTGTTTGGTCAAGGATGTTTTTGCTATGTTGACATTGAACATATTTTACCTAGAAATATTGATATAATGCATGGCAGCGAGTTGCAATAGAAATCTTTTGTTCGGCACACCCACAGTCAGTTTTGTTTCCAAACGCTTTTATGACGTCAATGCATCTTTTGTTCAGCTTACAGATGCTATGTCAGAACAAATCAACTTTTACTTTTAATGGTCAGGAACCATGAACGAAATTCAAAACGTTTCTTATAAAACACATAAGAATTGGGCACGTGATATATTGTCGGGATCCCGAAAAAAACAAATTTTGAGCACTTTATTTCACTGCTACTAATAATTGGCGGACTTTTTCGAGCAATGGCTAAAATGAAAGCTTGTAACTTTCTCGACCCCCTTCAAAATACCTATTGAATTTTAAATAAATTTTTGTGTGTCAAATCGGCCAAAAATCTGACATAGCATATTTAAAGGCAGTGGACACTATTGGTAATTACTCAAAATAATTATTAGCATAAAACCTCACTTGGTAACGAGTAATGGGGAGAGGTTGGTAGTATAAAACATTGTGAGAAACGGCTCTCTCTGAAGTAACGTAGTTTTCGAGAAAGAAGTAATCATTCAAATGAATTTGATTTCGAAACCTCAAGTTTAGAATTTGAGGTCTCGAAATCAAGCATCTGAAAGCACACAACTTCGTGTTGCAAGGGTGTTTTCTCTTTCATTATTATCTTGCAACTTCGACGACCGATTGAGCTCAAATTTTCACAGGTTTGTTATTTTATGAGTATATTTTGTGATACAGCAAGTGAGAAGACTAGACTTTGACAATTACCGATAGTGCCCAGTGTCTTTAAAGGTAATCCAACCACTTGAATAGTAAAACAAAAACATGCGAAGGGGTTCAACAGTTAAATGTATTAAAGGAACACGTTGCCCTGAATCGGACGAGTTGGTCTATAAAAAGCGTTTGTAACCATTTTTTTAAAAATGCATATGGTTAGAAAGATGTTTTAAAAGTAGAATACAATGATTCACACAAGTTTGCCTCGAATTTGCGAGGTTTGCCTTTTACTGTGCGAACCAACACGGTCGGCCATTTATGGGAGTCAAAATTTTGACTCCCATAAATGGCCGACCGTGTTAGTCGACGAAGGAAAACCGTGCAATTTCGAGGCATGTTTGTGTGGATCATTATATGCTACTTTTACAACATCTTTTAACCCATGTGCATTTCATAACAAACGGTTACACACGCTTCTCAAAGACCAACTCGACCGATCCAAGGCAACGTGTTCCTTTAACCCCCAGGAAGTAGGCCTATGCCCCCTCGGAATCTCCAGCTAAAACAAACACTTTCTACATAGGCGTATGCACAAACATACTGCGGTTACATTGGCATTGAAGCAAATTTGAAATTTATATTTTTCAAGATTTATTTGTCAAACTGTCTATCCAATGTAAATGTTATAAATAGCATTGCCAAAGATATGAAATCAACATTATCAATGAGTTATTCACTTTTATTCCCGACAATCGACTTGCTGCATGATGTCATTTGTGTAACTTATGACAGGGGCGGGGTATCGGAGGATTTAAGTTAACTGACATACAAAAAGACAGTGTGGACACTATTGGTTATTACTCAAAAAATTGTTTAGCATACAACCTTACTTGGTAACGAGTAATGGGGAGAGGTTGACAGTATAAAACGTTGTGAGAAACGGCTCCCTCTGAAGTAACGTAGTTTTCGAGAAAGAAGTAATTTTCCACAACATTTGATTTCGAGCCCTCAAGTTTAGGATTTGAGGTCTCGAAATCAAGCATCTAAAAGCACAGAACTTCGTGTGACAATGGTGTTTTTTCTTTCATTATTATCTCGCAACTTCGATGACCAACTCAAATTTCTTACAGGTTTGTTGTTTTATGCGTATGTTAAGATACACCAAATGAGAAGACTGGTCTTTGACAATTACAAATAGAGTTTTTCCGGTGTCTTTAAAGGCAGAGGACACTATTGGTAATTACTCAAACAAATTGTTATCATAAAACCTTTCTTGATTACGAGTAAAAGGGAGAGGTTGATAAAAATATAAAACGTTGTGAGAAACAGCTCCCCCTGAAGTGACGTAGTTTTCGAGAAAGAAGTAATTTTCCACGAATTTGATTTCGAGCCCTCAAGTTTAGAATTTGAGGTCTCGAAATCAAGCATCTAAACGCACACAACTTCGTGTGACAATGTTTTTTTTCTTTCATTGTTATCTTGCAACTTCGAAGACCAAGTGATTCTTACAGGTTTATTATTTTATGCATGTTATGTTGAGATACACCAAGTGAGAAGACTGATCTTTGACAATTACCAAAACTGTTCGTCCGGTGTATTTTAAGAGCACTGGGAGCTGTTGATATTATAAAAGCAACGGCTAGAAGCGACCCCTTTTGAAATAATGTATAGTTTGAGAAAAAGAAGTAATTTTTTCACCGAAAAATTTGAATGTCAGAAAAAAATTTCACCGAAAAGTTTGAATGTCAGAAAGGCTTTTTTTTCCAGTGGAACATTCAATCATCTTTAAAGCCATTATACACTTTCGGAACAGAAAAAAAATTAAAGTTCACAGATTTACAAACAACTTACAGGGTTTACAGAAGGTTATGGTGAAAGACTTCTCTTGAAATATTGTTCCATGAAATGCTTTACTTTTTGAGAAAACAATAAAACAATCACTAACTCTCGACATCGAGAATTACGGATTTATGTAAACACATGTCATGACACGGCGAAACGTGCGGAAACAAGGGTGGGTCTTCCCGTTATTTTCTCATGACTCTGATGACAGATTTAGTAGCCTAAATTTTCACAGGTTTGTTGTTTTATAAGTTGTGATACACGAAGTGCTGGCCTTTGGAAAATACTGTTTACCGAAAGTGTCCAATGGCTTTAACATTTTAATATTAAAATATTTACTCAAAAAAATTCTTCCTGCAGATGGGAGTGGTGGACTATTACAATGGGGACTAGGGGTGTTCATCGCCATCGTCGTCGGCATCATCGTCTTTGCCATTTCCGTTTGCATCTGCTGTATCTGCTGTTGCTACCACTGCTGCTGCAAAAGCCCACCCCCTCCACAGACTACTGTGGTCTACTCACAAAATCACCCTCAAACAGTCGCCTACGGACACCCAGCACATTAGTGGACACAGATACCCTGCACATTAGTGGACACGGATACCCTGCACATTAGTGCACACGGATATCCTGCACATTAATTTGTGGAAACGGATACCCTGCACATTGGTTGACATGGATATCCTGCACATTAGTGGACACGGATACCCTGCACATTAGTTGACATGGATACCCTGCACATTAGTGCACACGGATATCCTGCACATTAATTTGTGGAAACGGATACCCTGCACATTGGTTGACATGGATATCCTGCACATTAGTGGACACGGATACCCTGCACATTAGTTGACATGGATACCCTGCACATTAGTGGACACGGATACCCTGCACATTACTTGACATGGATACCCTGTACATTGGTGGATATGGATAACCTATACATTAGTGGACACGGATACTCTGCACATTAGTGGACACGGATACTCTGCACATTAGTGGACACGGATAACCTATACATTAGTGCACACGGATACTCTGCACATTAGTGGACACGGATACCATGCACATTAGTGGACACGGATACTCTGCACATAAGTGGACACGGATACCCTGCACATTAGTGGACACGGATACCCTCACGGATACCATGCATATTAGTTGACATGGATACCCTGCACATTAGTGGACACGGATACTCTGGACATTAGTGGACACAGATACCCTTACGGATACCATGCATATTAGTTGACATGGATACCCTATACATTAGTGGACATGGATACCCTGCACATTAGTGGACACGGATACCCTTACGGATACCATGCATATTAGTTGACATGGATATCCTGCACATTAGTGGACACGGATACTCTGCACATTAGTGGACACGGATACTCTGCACATTAGTGGACACGGATACTCTGCACATTATGTTGAAGCTGCTGTCAACGTACTTCAACAAATCAGTTTCATCAACAAACATGAACAGTTATTAAGAACTTTTTCATATAGTTATTAATTATTTGAGTTCACTCTAGACGATTATTTTTTTGTAGAATGTTGAGGGCGCTGTAACTATCTCGCGTGCATCTTTAATCGACTCGAGTGCTGAAAATCCATTTTTTTCACATTATTTTTACCAAATTAATGGTACACATTTTTTAAATATATATTTGTACTTTCCCTGTCAACTAGGAAGGTAAAACGATAGTTTAGACACTGAACGACTATTAATGATGAGACATCTGTTTAGTTTGTTTGTATTTTCACTTTGCTTTATTTTTTTGCACAGCCAGTGAGCGCCAACAACATGAACAAAAATAAGCAGAAATGTTTAGTTTTAGATGTGGGAAGAAATCCACGCAATCAGTTAGGGACTGATAACCACAGAGGTGAAAGTCGGGGGAAAGCCAACTATATTCCATATAAATCTATGAGTTATAGTTGGGACCCGTAACGAGTTTCGTTCATCTACTGCTCACAAAAAGTAAGGAAACTTTTTTCAATCCAGTATATTTGTTATTATTTAATACTCTCTTTGTATATGGTATATATAAATGCAAAGCTGAACTGTTCCTCTTTAAAATGATACCACATTTGTAATGATTACATGTTGCTGGACTTGGCTACACGAATAACAATGAGGCAAAGTCACAAATCAAATGTGCCAAAATTACCGTTGTCTGTGAATGGTCAATAGGTAATGCTCAATAATCGAACCGATCAAGCTTTTCAGAACCATTAATGGTTTACACAATGATTTGCACCAGTGAGCTCATCGGACACAATTAACCCTCATCTCATGAAAAACACCTTGTTTGATGGGTATTTGCAAAACGATATTCTACAGCCGAATGCAGTCCCGTACTTGTAGACTCTTGAACCAAAATGCCATCTTTCAAGATAACAACGCTCGCCTCAATCGAGCCCGACTGGTGACAGACAACCTGAAAAATGTTGGGGTGCACCTGATGGATTGGCCTGCTAACAGTCCAGACCTGAATCCCATGGAACATCTGTGGGACCAGCTTGGCCTCGCTGTCCGTGCCAGAACCACCAACACATCAACTGTGACTGACCCATCCAGGTTCCTTAATGGAGATTGGAACGCCATCCCTCATCATCAGCGCACCACAAGACTTACAAGTGTGCAGCGTAAGAAGAAGGTGCCAGGCTGTCATCAACGCCTTCGGATCATCCACTTGTTACTGAACTTTTTGTATCAATAAAGTGTATTATGATCAGTAAGTTGTCTTGCTTGCTTGAATTACAGTGTCAATTTGATTGTTCACACAGTAACACAAAATTGCTAATTTGGGCACATTTGATTTGTGACTTTGTCTCATTCCCATTAACGTGGTCAAGTCCAGCAGTATGTAATCATTGCAACTGTGGTATCATCTTAAAGAGGAACAGTTCAGCTTTGTATTGATTATTAAATAATAACACATATACTGGATTGAAAAAAGTTTCCTTACTTTTTGTGAGCAGTTTATAATATGCTTGTCAACAATCTGAGAAAAACTCCTAAATGGATTAGACTCGGATGAGAAATTGCCGAGTGTAGGACGGGAACGATAAGTCGTTTTGAAAGCCAACTCATTAGCTCGGTGAGGTTTTATGAATATTGCTGACTATGCATTATTTAGCAACCTCCTTCTCCATAATGGTAGCGATAAAGGGTGAAGGTTGCATTGTTTATGCATGCCGCAGATAATGCCTCATTCTTTATTGAGCAGTAATTATGGGAAGTGGATGTAAATGTATAAAGCATATAAAGAGGCACTTCTAACACATAAAAATGTTGTCAACCGCATAAGAATAGATTAAAAACAGATAAAATATATTTATTTATTGTCCACGTTAACAATTATAGAAACTTGACATCCACTGGCCAAACACAAGAATACACAAGTTAGAAATACAAAGCAGCAAAAGACCCGTACACTACAAAAAATGCACCAGCCTAAACAACGCCAAAACAACGCCAACCGGTCACATATGACATCATAAACAACAACAGGGGCCAATTTCATAGAGCTGCTTAAGCAAAATAATTGCTTAAGCACGAAAATAGCTCGCTTATTTTACACATGTTACTGGTCAAAACTTCATGCAATATACATTGCTTGTGACTGGTATTTTGCAAGTTGTTTACGTAGCATAACAATTGAGTGGAGTCTTGGCTGGCCGGTAATCTGATTTTACTAAGCAAGGATATTTTGCCTAAGCAAAATGTTGTGCTTGAGCAGCTCTATGAAATTGGGCCCAGTTGGGAAAAACACCCAGCCTTCCTACCCCCCCCCCCCCCCCGTTGTATTGCTCGTTACGTTACATTTAATTAAATAAATAAATAAATAAACGAACAAAGGTTATCAGTGGTAAAGGTTGATGGTTGGTGATGCTCTATGGGTGAACACGATATTGTAACCCGAGATAGAACCCTGTCATCAAGTAAAGTACACGTGACTCACACATAAACAAATATGGCCATTTTCGAAACCACGGCTTCGGCTTTGGATTCGGCTTGGGCTTCGTTCTCTCGTCTGAAGCCATGGGCGCGTATAACCCAAAGCACACACAGTATTGTCAAAACAAGCTATAGCCTGAGCCGAATCCAAAGCCAGATCCAGTCGTTTCGAAATGGGCCTAAGACACGGTCAGCAGTTTGTTTCCTTCTGCAATATAGAAAATCGCCACCATTAAACAAATTCCTGATTTTGTTTGAGTTCCATTTTAAGAAAATCGACTTCGAGGAAAAACATCCCTATATTAGAGGCAGTTTTGATGTAAAGAAAAAAATGCCAACCAGCCATGAATTATTACTAGGAAGAATACTAAGCAAA
Source organism: Asterias amurensis (assembly GCF_032118995.1). Taxonomy (NCBI): domain Eukaryota; kingdom Metazoa; phylum Echinodermata; class Asteroidea; order Forcipulatida; family Asteriidae; genus Asterias; species Asterias amurensis. The sequence continues at coordinate 23,218,834 of NC_092650.1, read as the reverse complement.
AGCATGAAGCCATTATTTTAGTCAATCATTTTTAGAGTAGTATCAAGGGACAAATTGTTACAGAAACCCTTTTTCGTCGTTCCATGGTGAAACATACTTTCAACTTGACCCGATGTAAAATCGACCAATGAAATTAATATATAAAATCGAAAAATTGCCATAAATTGATTCAAAAACCTAGTGGGAGGTAAAACATTATCAAACTTATTCCTATATTATGTTAGCTTAGGTGTGTAATGATAACCGGTTTATGAGAAGTAAGTTAGTCGTTTCAAGTCAATAACCTTCTTAGCATAATGATGCCATCATTATTTTAAAAAAGAGAAGTTTAAAGCCGTTATGCACCTTCGGAAAAGAAAAACAAAAGGTTCACAGATTTACAAATAACTTACAGGGTTTACAGAAGTTAATGGTGAAAGACTTCTCTTGAAACATTATTATTCCATGAAATGCTTTCCTTTTTGAGAAAACATTAAAACAATTATCAATTACAGATTAATTTTTAACACATGTCATGACACGGCGAAACGTGCAGAAACAAGGCTGGGTTTTTGTCGTTATTTTCTCCGGACTCCGATGACCGATTGAGCCTAAATTTTCACAGGTTTGTTATTTTATATATAAGTTGTGATACACGAAGTGTGGGCCTTTGGACATAATACTGTTACCAGAAAGTGTCCAATGGCTTTAAAGGGATTTATACGCCCCTGGTTTTATTTTGCATTTCTTCACACACCACGTGTTAAAAATCTCGTGGTTAGATTTTCTTGCAGGCGGCACAATTTACACGAATTTGAGGTGTTTACTGATTTATATTTGTTACGAGTTAGACTATTGACAATATGTTTTTAACCACCAATGGTTACACATTAAGTTGAATCTTAAGTTGCAATGGCTGAAAGGTCCATATCACACGAGGTTAAAGTCAACCAGTTTCAGGCATTCTCAAAGAACAAACGCTATTCACTTTGATTTCAATGTTTATTTACTAATTCAGGCGTCTGGTAATGACTCACAGCACCAATTTATTTTATGCAAATGTTGAGATCACCAAGTGAGAAGAATGGTCTTTGAATAGTGTCCAGTGTTTTAAAGGCACTGGACACTATTGGTAATTACTCAAATTAGTTGCTAGCATAAAAACTAACGAAATAGCTTAGAATTGCCTTTCTCAAAAAGTTTCCTGATTATTCTTTTAGGATTCCCTTTTTCGAATCGATTTGAAGAATTAAAATCCCCATTTTACTGAAAGAGCACTACTACGGTGGCAATTTCGGAGAGCAGAAAAAAATGCATTCCGTGTATACGGGTTATTTAATTTATTCACAAATAGAATTTACATAACCAATCGATGACCAATCAGGAGATCACAACAGCAGTCGCGTCTATTACCAAAAGGGTACAATCAGCATTCTGTTTAATTACATGAGTATTGATTTGTTTAAGTGTTTGTTGCGTAAGATATTTATAAATGTTTAGATAACATAACAATACTTTTTATAACAGAAATAAAACAGTACACGATTTTGAATTGTTGATTATTTTATACAAGAGAAAAAAACGGAGTTGTATGAATAAAATCGTAAGGTTATATAATTGTCTCCAACGCTTTTAAAGGCAGAGGACCCTATTGGCAATTGTCGACGACTAGCCTTCACAGTTGGTGTATTTCAACATTTGCATACAATAACTAACCTGTGGAAATTTGAGCTCAATCGGTCATCAAACTTGCAAGATACTAATTAAAGAAAAATAACCCTTGTCACACAAAGTATACGTTTAGATGGTTGATTTCGATACCTCTTATTTCTAAATCCGAGGTTTCGAAATCAATTTCCTGGAAAATTACTTATTTAACGAAAACTATGGCACTTCAGAGGGAGCCGTTTCTCACAATATTTTATACCATCAACCTCTCCTCGTCACCACGCAAAGTTTTATGCTAATAACTATTTTGAGAAATGACCAATAGTGTCCACTGCCTTTAATTATAATAAATTGCATTTCATGTGCATCACGATTGTCCTATATCCTGTAGTAAATCTGAATATTCATTGTTCGCGATTCTGACCAATCAGATTGTTCCGTCTACTTTTGGACAATATATATCGCCATAAAACAAAATGAACAAGATTCACAGGGATAATGGTTGGGGTTAACCCACAAGAGGGCGCGGTTTCAGATACTATTATTGGCTACAGGCAGACAAAAAAAAAAAGACAAGATAACCGACTTGGAATGAAGCCAACAACTCTCACTGCGGTACGATGTTCATTGCCCCCCCCCCCCCCCCCATTTAGGCCCCCTTTTATTACATTATGTATACGCCTAAAAAGTTTACACACTGTGCATGCGTATCCCATCCCAGTGCATGCATTAAGACTGATTGTCTCAGAGATAAACATCTTTTCTAATGAACACATCGGAGAAATCTTTGGTATGTGTCCTTGAACCATTCCCGTTTAATGTTGCCTTGCTTTATATGGTTGAACCTCTAACGTCCCCCCCCCCCCCCCCCCCGGTTGAACAAGCAAAGCGAAAGGACAGAGAAAGTGCGCCATACAGACCGTGTTATTGGTGACTACTACGTGTAGGCCCTACACAAAATGTTAATGTCGACAACTCATGCATAAAACATGTGTTCTATTATAATCCTGCAAAGCATCCAGGCCCCGGGCCCATCGTAGACCTACAAGGTCGTTTTTTGTGTTGCCTCCCCTCTGTGAGCGTCTGTGCTCATGCATCCGTGATACACAACGCCCTGCAGAATTGCATGTCTGCATAATACTAAAGCTCCTCCGTGCGATATAGCAAAGACCAGTATTTTTTCTCCGGATGAACATGTTGGTCTCGAATTTATGTGCAACTATTTCCCCAGGATCTCTTGCATATTATTAATGATGAACAAATTGACAACTAAATCACTATGGTCGCTTCTGTCTCTATCGACCGCCAGTTATGTCGCAATTCATTCATTCCATTCATTCTGGTTTATTAACATTCTATTCAATTCGTTGCCAGCAGCAGAATTACATGAACAGTTACATAGGTAACAAATTTGGAGTAAAACATTACATTACTATTTAAAATTGCCTAAATCTTGCACAGAAAAACTGAGAGGGAGAAGTACTGTACACTCCTATAGGGAGGAGAACATTAATTTAAAATTAATTAATTAAACATATGAGTAAAACATTACAATAGAAATTAAAATGGCAAATAAACTATTACACTCTAAAATGGAGATTATTTAGAAAACAGTTCACTCTCAATGGGGAGGGATTTAAAGTCAATCCAAAGGACCGCAGTCAGGGACCAATCCACTTCATGCACCAAAATAAAACAGTGGAACTGAAAAATTAAATGTTTACCCCTAAATAAAATAAAAAATGGATCGGTCTCCAACTGCAATCCCCCAGACCAATCTTTCAATAAAATCATGGCAAGAATATCAACACAAACATCAACCTCAAAAAGATTTCATGTAGGGAGTAACAAAAACAAATGCAAATAAAACAATAGGCCAAATTAAAGTAAAAAAAAAAAGAAAAATAAGAAGCTGATTAAGACAATCATTTAAAATCAAACATGGCACGAAAACAGAAATAGATACAAAATAAACTGGGTATGCTGAGCAGGCAATGGGAAATATCAATAAAAATGACGGAATACAACTGAGAAAAAATGTTTTATACTATCAACCTCTCCCCATTACCCGTTTCAAAATTAGGTTTTATGAGTATTTTGAGTAATTACCAATAGTGTCCGCTGCCTTTAAAAGGGTACCTCTCAACCAAGGCTTGCGTTTCACACAAACAATCATCTCCTGTAATTTCAATCAATATGTCATAAAAAACATTGCGTGTTGTACAATCATTGAAGCAGATGTTTGTTTTGTTTTATCGACACATTTCGTTTGAGCTTGGTTCGATCATCCTTTTCTATGGTTCGAGAAATAGGCCACCCACCAATGGTGGAAGATAGACCGATCCGAGTCACACCTGGCGCACCACCGCGCGCCATTGCTGAGGTGTGCATGTGCCTAGTTTTGTCAAAAAGACATGAGGAAATCATGTTTCTTTTCACTCTTCATGGAAATTTCCTATACGAATAAGACAATTTCCTTTATCATGATATACCAATGTAGACTGACCACAAATATTTGCAACAAAATATACGCCAAATCATCTTGAAAAAGGTGCTTGTCTTAGGCTAGTTAGGGGTCAAAGACGCGGAAACTGCATAATAGTCGCTAAAATGCATTACATCGGCAAGGTATTTTGTAAGAATTTCAGTATTTTACTTTCTGCTTAATTTTAAAAATTTACCAAGAATGTAGTCCGTTGTGATATCAAGCAACCACATCAAGGAAAGTTCAAAAATAGTCGAGGAAGACATTCAATTCCCCAAAAGTGAAAAGTAAAACGATTTTCTCATGTCTTTGTGCACAAAACTAGGCACAAAGACATCCCAGAAATGGCGCGCAGCTCATGGCGGCACCCAGCACTGGCGCGCCTGGATCGGTCCATAACATTCACATCAAAAGATTTTCATTTACCTCTACGGAATTAGTCATTAGGTTTGTTTTACGGAACTTCCTTAACAAAAATACCAATTCATATTCTCACGCGTTTGGGGTTAATCGGTTTATTTTTATGAATTAACTTCCCGTAATTGCTCAAAATAACTATCAGCATAAAACCTTTCTTGGTGACGAGTAATTGGGAGATGTTGATGGTATATAAAACATTGTGAGAAATGGCTCCCATGGAAGTGCCATAGTTTTCGAGAAAGAAGTAATTTTCCACGAATTTGATTTCGACACCTCCGATTTAGAACTTGAGGTCTCGAAATCAACCATCTTAATGCACACAACTTAGTGTGACCCTTGCTCAAGGTGTGACAGCTAGGGGTGTTTTTTTTTTCATTATTATCTCGCAAGTTTGATGACCGATTGAGCTCAAATTTTCACAGGTTTGTTATTGTATGCATATGTTGAGATACACCAACTTTGAAGGCTAGCTTTTGACAATTACCAATAGTGTCCACTGTCTTTAAACCTGAAATTGCCAAGACATTTACTTGAACTTTTGAAATGTCAAAAATCGGCAATCCGGAAATATTTGTGATCATTGGTCTATGTTGTGATAAAGGAACAAACCGTAGCTACATCATGAACAGGCCTAGGGTGTCGGCGACGCGGAATTAATGTAGTTTCCGTCTGGATCCCAGCAGGCAACTCATTTGTAGTCGAAACAGAAGTGAAAATCCACACCCCGTCCCCATCGGGTGTCAGCCGAAGCAATCCAAAACAAGAAGTTGAAGTTGAATGAACTTAAATTTTCAGCTCATTCATTTGACTGACTCAACATCAACCAAAATTGCGAGGGAAAAAAATTCTAAAATTGTGAGTTCTTTTGTTATTCTGAATGGACATCCCCTCATGACAAAGGGCCAAGATTCGCAATAGTATGGTGGCCCTGAAGGGACACAGCCAGTCGCGAATATTTTCGCGACGTCGCGAATATTTTCACGACTAGTCGCGAATATTTTCGCGACGTCGTATATTTATTCACGACAAGTCGCGAATATTTTCGCGACGTCGCGAATATTTTCACGACTAGTCGCGAATATTTTCACGACTAGTTGCGAATATTTTTTACGACGTCGTGAATAATTCTGCGACTAGTCGTGAATAAATTCGCGACTAGTCGTAAATATTATTTCAGTAGCTTGAGTGTGTAATTCTTACACGGCACGCGTAGAGAGCCAAACTATGAAGATTGTAGCCACTCAGCTATGTGTATGGGGCCCATGTTTTATCCAGTAGAATTGTTATCGAAGTTCGAAAAAACAGTGTCTGATTTTCATCAATATTTCGGGGGTTTTCAAGGTTGAATTACTCCAAACCCAAATAATTCTGAATGCCAAAAAGGATTAATCTTTCAGTTAAACTTGGTGGGGGATTACATGATGCGTTGCACCCTGCCGTGACGGAACGAACTCGCATTTCAAGTTGGAAATAACAACGCAAATTGCTCTAACATTTCAGGTAAAATTTGTCAAATTTATTTGCTGAAATTGTCAACACATTATAATTAAACTTATCATTGGGTTGTTTGTAAAATTTACCTCGGGTGACATATAACGTTATGTTTTATCTGAAGAGTGAAAGTGCCAACGTTTATTGCCTAGCATAGGATAGCCTACTCCTACTAAAGTACTAGTAAAACTATAACGTCAGGCCTCGTAGGCCTACCGTAAGGGCCATACGTCAACATTAGTTTTGTTTAAATAACCCACCATCGATTTGCAAGAGTCGGAACTCTCCTCCGGATCCATCATCGTACGGGACAGCTTTCAGCTTAGTCTTACTAAGCCGTCAACGTGAATACAGTAATTACACACTCAAGCTACTGAAAAAATATTCGCGACTAGTCGCAGAAATATTCACGACGTAATGAAAATGTTCGCGACTAGTCGTGAAAAAATTCGCGACTAGTCGTGAAAAAATTCGCGACTTGTCGTGAAAAAATTCGCGACTAGTCGTGAAAAAATTCGCGACTTGTCGTGAATAAATTCACGACGTCGCAAAAATATTCACGACGTTGTAAAAATATTCGCGACTTGTCGTGAATAAATTCACGACGTCGCAAAAATATTCACGACTGGCTGTGTCCCGTCAGGGCCACCATACTATAGAGCCAAGGACATTGCTCTATGCAATACAAGACTACACATGGACATTAGTATTCATAAGGTCGTTCCACTATTGTTGGGGCTCTCCACCCAGCCCCTCAAGGCATTGTAATGGGTCACCTGCCATCTGTAGTCTTTTGAGTCTGCTCGGCTTGGGAGCACGATCAGAACTCCCATTAAATCTCTCAGGGCAGCAACCCCCTTCCTCCATGCACAAAACCAGAGAAAAGTTCCATATTACCAACAAACCGTGCCTACAAATCTGCACTGTAGATTGAGTTTGTACAAAGGTAGGGTTTCAAAGGGCGACTTTCATTTCAGAGGTCACAAAGTTTTATATGACGAATCTGTTTTTTTGTCTCATAACTCACTGGTTTGACAATGGAAGTAAATCGATTCAGTTTGACATCCAAATGGTTTGACCTTGAGCTTCACAATGTAATCCTAGATATCGCATATTATACTGGATGGCAGGTCATTGCGCATGCGCTCTGTACGGTGGCCTGCGAATACCCCCACTCTCACTGCCTACGTGTAGCGTCACTAGGCCTAGGGAGTGGTCAGTGTATTGAGTGTTAGGCCAGCGCTAGTGCGTAGTGTGTGTGGATGATCATTACGAACGGAGCATATAAAGGAATTTTGCTACTACCTGTATTTGTAAGCATACAGTATCTTGAGGAGAGGAAAGCCTTATTGCAAAGATGTCGATTTCTGCAGAAATTCAGCGAGTTATGTTGGCTGTCTACCTGGTGCTGTTACTGGGAGGATTTGGAAATGCAATAAGTGGATTTGGTAAGGAAACCTGTTTGGTTTGTTTTCGCAAAAATATTTACTAACTATCTTGAGTGTAGTAGTGCAGTGGGTGTGGGTGGAAGTTCTTTTCCCACACACAGTGATGCGTTAAGATTGGGGCGCCACGAATCCGAAGACGCAAAACACACATCTCTTCGTTCGTAGAACAGGAAATGTCGGATAAGAACACGATGGGGTCCCTTTTGCTTTATTTTAGTTAGCGACGCTAATATATAGAGGCTGCTGACATGTATTTAAATATGTGAAGATGTCCAAGAACGAATAATAAGTTCAATACACGGCCTGTGAACCTTCGGTAATTGTCATAATGATATAGACCAGTCTTCTCACTTGGTGTATCTCAACATACTGCACAAAATAACAAACCTGTGAAAATTTGAACTCAATTGGTCATCGAAGTTTGTGAGACAATAATGGAAGAAAAAAACCTTGTCACTTGAAGTTGTGCACTTTCAGATGCTTGAATTCGATACCTCAAGTTCTAAATCTGAGGTCTCGAAATCAAATTCGTGGAAAATTACTTCTTTCTCGAAAACTGTGGCACTTCAGAGGGAGCCGTTTCTCACAATGTTTTATACCATCAACCTATCCCCATTACTCGTCACCAAGAAAGGTTTTATGCTAATAATTTTGTTGATTAATTACCAATAGTATCCAGTGCCCTTTATACACAGCAATACACAACCAATTGTGACGCCTCTCAGATTCCAATTTTATTTAGGGTCATAAAAACTGGCATCTTTTTACAAAACCACACATTACTTCGAAAGGAAATGCTCCAGAAAATTCTGTTTTACTATCGAACGCTGCTGTCGTAAGTGTACCGAAGGTGTTGACATAGTATGATTAGGGACTTTTCGTTTTCGACGACGGATGGTTCTGCGACGGTAAAGATGACATTTGGCGTCATCTGCGCATGCGTCGGCTTTGAGGACGGTCGTCCCTCAATTTCTACGACAGTACTTGGGATGAATCTTCGTTGTGCTGAAAACGACAACGTTTAGCTGAACAACCGTCGCAGAACCATCCGTCGTCGAAAACGAAAAGTCCCTATTACCAAACGTATGCCTGACCACTGTATAAGGTAATTACTCAAAATAATTGCAAGCATAAAAACATACTTGGTGACGAGCAATGACGAGCTAGAGCTGTTGATGGTATAAAACATTATGAGAAACGGCTCCCTCTGAAGCACCGTAGTTTCGAGAAAGAGGTAATTTCTCAATCAAATAATACTTAAATATGAATAACAGACTTTTATAAAGGCATCTGAAAACATACAAGTTTGTGTTTTTTTTTCTTTCATTATTATCTTGCACCTTCGATGAAAAATTGAGGCCAAATTTGCAGAGGTTTGTTATTTCATGCAAGAAATACACTATGTGAGAAGACTGGTATTTGACAATTACCATAGGTGTCCAGTACCATTTTGGGCAAGAGGTAATTTATCACTTAATTGAAGACTTTTGCAAAGCACACAAAGTATGCAACTAGGGTTTATTTTTCTCATATCCTCTTGCAAAGAGTCGATGACCAATTTGAGCCCAAGTGATAACAATTGTTTTTATTTTAGCTTGTTGGGATCATAGAGTAAGGACTCTATGTTGGGATACACGAAGTGAGAATACTTGTCTTTGACAGTTTCGAAACGTGTTCAGTGCCGTTAAAGCCATTCACCATTACCTTATGTAAACCCTGTAAGTGATTTGTAAATCTGTGAACTTTTTTTTTTTTTTTATTACCGAAAGTGTTTAATGGCTTTAACGAGTCTCGGTCCATTAGGAATCCTTTCTCCCGGTGCAATGGCTCGTTTAACTCAACTCATCAACCCAGTCATTACCACGCAGATAAAGACCGTCTCCTCACACGGTTATTGCCTAATCATTGCCCATCATCATCATCATCATCTTTTGAATCTGCATTATGTCTGTTTGGTAGTCTTGATTCAATACTGAATGCGCTGGAAGCTAATCAGAAAATAAATCGTATGGAGGTTTTTTTTGTACACGTCTTAAAGGCATTGAACACTATTGGTAATTACTCAAAACAATTGTTAGAATAAAAACTTACAAAAGGAGACGAGTAATGAGGAGCTGTTGATAGTATAAAACATTGTGAGACATGGATGAAGTAACGTAGTTTTTGAGAAGTAGTTTCTCACTAAGATATTTGAATTTGGTTTCGAGACCTCAGATTTAGAATTTGAGGTCTCGAAATCAAGCATCTGAACGCACACTGCTTCGCCTGACAATGGTGTTTTTTCTTTCATTATTATTTCGCAACTTCGACGACCGACTGAGCTCAAATTTTCCCACGTTTGTTATTTTATGAATAATATTGTTGAGATGCACCAAGTGAAACGACTGGTCTTTAACAAATACCAATAGTGTCCACTGTCCACTGTCTTTAAGTGTGAGATTCTGTTGACGTCGAAAAGTCAATAATATTCATGAATTCACAGCCAGGTTATAATCATCACACAAAGAGCTGCACACAGTGACTCGCTAATTCATTCATCATTGATGTAATTGTCAAAGACCAGTATTCTCACATGGCGTATCCCAACCTGTGCAACAAAGGGAACAGTATTGTGAACATTTGGACCCAATTGGTCTTAAAGGCAGTGGACACTAATGGTACTTACTCAAAATATTTGTTAGCATAAAACCTTTCTTGGTGATGAGTGATGGGGAGAGGTGGATTGTATAAAACATTATGAGAAACGGCTCCCTCTGAAGTGCCATACTTTTTGAGAAAAAAGTAATTTTCCACGAATTTTATTTCGAGACCTCGGGTTTTAAACTTTAGGTCTCGAAACCAACCATCTAAACGCACACAACTTCGTGTGACAAGGGTGTTTTTTTTCTCATCTCGCAAGTTCGATTACCGATTGAGCTCAAATTTTCACAGGTTTGTCATTTTATGAATATGCTAGTCTTTGAAAATTACCAATACAATAGTATCCAATGCCTTTAAGTTGCGAGAGAATAATGAAAGAAAATCCCATTTTTACAAACAAATATTTATACTATCTTCAAAGGGAGCCGCCTCACAATGTTGTATCACAGTTACCATCTCTCCATTGTTCATTAGCAATGAAGATGTATGCCAATAATTATTTGAGTAATTACCAATAGTGTCGATGCCTTCAAGTGGTCGATTCTGTTGACGTATAGGTAAAAACGTTCTCTCATTAGGATCGTGAAAAGTCAATAATTATTCATACATATACAGCCAGGTTATAATCATTGCACACCTCATCAACAGCTAGCTGCACACAGTCACTCGTTGTTGTAGAAGAAGGGACGCTGAGAAGTAGAAGTATGAAGAAAAAGAAAGAAAAAAAAAACCGAACAAAAAAAAGAGGTGTTCCGGGCTGTTGGCCCAAACACCTAATTACTTTGTAATCCGTCATGAAATCTTTCAATTTGGTTCAGTGGTTACAATAATAGTATTATTTATTGTTGATACAAAATATTCCGCTTTGCCGAATGAAAAAAAAAATGCACTGTATTTTGAATTATGATGCGGATAAAATATTCATTAAAAACGTCGTCACTTCAAAGAGTCTCTCATACAACCGCTCCACATTGTAACCGTCTCTTTCTGTTATTCTTCTAGCCATTGCTAGCCCAAGGTTACCACACAATGATGTATTGTCTGAAATTTGTACGCAGGATGAAAGGCATAGGGAAAAATACACTGATCATGTGAAATCATACGTGAGCACCTAGTAGGCCGAGTACAAAAAACGTGTTTCGCGTCCGGGTGTCGAAATAAAAAAAGGAGGGGAGGGGTTTTTCATCAAGTTGGCCTCCATTCTTTTATTGAAGTTTCAAATTTCCATTGTTTTATAGTGTTTAAACACACAATTCATAAATGAAACATGTCCGACAAGATATTAGCGGCAGTGGACAATTATTGATAATAACCCAAAATAATTATCAGCATGAAACCTCACTTGGTAATGAGTAATGGGGAGAGGTTGATAGAATAAAAAATTGTGAGAAACGGCTCCCTCTGAAGTGACTTAGTTTTAAGAATTTGATTTCTTGACCTCAAGTTTAGAATTTGAGGTCTCGAAATCAAGCATTTGAAAGCACACAACTTCGTGTGACAAGGGTTTTTTTTCTTTCATTTTCATCTCGCAACTCGGAAGACCAATCAAGTACAAATTTTCACAGGTTTGTTATTCTATTCATATATTGAGATACACCAAGTGAGAAGACTGGTCTTTGCCAATTACCAATAGAGTCCACCGTCTTTAAACATAATAGTATGGTAGTTTACGATGCTGTTTCGAAACCACGAAGTGGAACATCGTTATAGATCCTGCTTCAATTGATCAAACTACTGATGTCATCACTGACTACATAAAGTTCTGTGAAAACCTAGTCATCCCAGAAATTGAAGTTAAAATTTACCCCAACAATAACAAACTGGCTAAATAAAGAAGTTCGTCAATTCATAAAACAAAAGCACCAGGCACATTCCAATAATGAGAATCTAGTGAAACGTGAGTTAAATTCGGAAATCAAAGAACAAATCCGTCTCTGCAAGAAACAGTATGGCAAGAAACTTGAAAGAAAGTTTAATGATGGTGACCCCAAAAGTGGATGGAATGCCATGAAAGACATCACAGGTTATGGAAATCGTAACAAATGGGCTGGTCCTCAAGGAGATCCAAAAGAATACCTGGACGACTTGAACCAATTCTACCGGCGGTTTGATAACAATAGCCCTCTCCATGACCTAGCTAAAGATCAACTGTGTGGTACTGTACATTTGCTTCAAACATCAATGATAACAATAGAACTCTGCTAACAACTGCCCAAGTTGAAAAGTCTTTCAAGAATATCAAACCCAATAAAGCTGCAGGACCAGACGGGATCTCTAGAAGGATCCTTAAAACCTGCTGTAAAGAACTGGCTGAATTCTTTAGACAACTTTTCCAATGGTCCCTTGACTGCCATATCGTCCCTAGGATTTGGAAAGCATCAACCATCATTCCTGTCCCCAAGATGTCAAAGCCAAATGAGTTAAATGTTTTTAGACCAATTGCTCTCACAGCCACCGTGATGAAATGTTTCGAACACATTATTAAAGATGTACTTTTAGATAACTTATAACTTGTTGGACCCTTTTCAGTTTGCCTACCGGGCAAACCGTGGTGTATCGGATGCCTTAGCTACATTATTGCATAATACTTATACGAACATCTTGACGAACCTAAAACCTATGTGCGTACCTTGTTCATTGATTTTTCATCAGCTTTGAACACCAGTAAACCACATATTCTTCTAAGTAAGTTGCTAAATATGAATATTAACCCACATCTTGCCCTCTGGATTGCTGATTTTTTAAATTTTAGGCCACAAAGGGTCAGATTTGCCAACACGTTTTCAGACACCACTCACCTTAGCACAGGGGTGTTCCCGAGGTTGTGTTTTGTCACCATTGTTAGTTTCTATCAATACAAGTGACTTCCTTTTAGATACTAATCAATGTGTTCTTACCAAATATGCAGACGACACAGCCCTAACAGGGCTCATTACAAATAATAATGAGGTTGGGTACAGAAATGAAATAACTAAGTTTCTTGTTTGGTGCGAAAACAACTATCTAGTTCTGAATGTCAACAACACTAAAGAAATTGTGTTTGATTTCCGTAAAACTGCAAACACTATTGAACCTGTTACAATTAAGGAAGAATCTGTTGAGATTGTCTAAGAGTTGAAGTATTTGGGTACATTTATTGATAGCAAACTAAACTGGAATGCAAATACTACCCATGTGTATAAAAGATCTAATCAACGGCTTTACTTTTTAAGGAAATTAAAATCGTTTAACGTAAACACGAATACTCTTAAGCTTTTTTATCAAAGTACAATTCAATCTATTTTAAGCTTTTGTTGAGTCTGTTGGTTTAATTCTCCAAAACCACTCAGGCAGGATCCGGCAACTATGCCTAAAGACCAACAGGTTTAAGGATTCCTTTCTCCCTAGTGCTATTAAGCTTTTTAACAGTAGATGGTCGAGATAATTTGGTTCACTCTCATTGTTGTACTGTTTACAAGCTCCCCGCATATTTATATCTTTATATTTGTATATATCTGTAAATTGTCTATTGTTGTTATGCCTTTCTTGTATGTATTGTATAGTCTCCTTTACACGGGGAAGACAAATTTCATGTTTTTATCATGACAATAATTTTTTAAAAATCTTTTTCTAGTTTAATTGGTGTTTTTGTCATCGTAAAAAAAAAAAAAAAAAAAGTAGCACCCTCCCAAGGTTGGAAGAGGGCCCTTTTCTTTTCTACTTTAAATGGCCGCTCGCCTCAATTTTTAAAGGCAAACGACTGAGCTATTTTTTCAAAACCTTTTGGGTTTTTTTCTCGCTGCAATATCCCCTTTTTTCGTAGAAAAAAAAAATAAAAATAAAAATGAGAAGACCTCTAAAAAGCAAGCGGGCGGGCACGCTAAACATGTTTTATTGTTATTTGGCCTCATTGTGTATAATAAATAAAATATTTCCCCCAATCCCTTTCATCTTGCCTATTTTATAGCACTTATTCTCTATCACATTCGACAATGACAAAGGTTAAATGCTCAGTACTTGTAATCGGAAAAGGGGAGTTAATTTTATCATTCTTTGTTGGTTTGTTAAATTTATTTCCACATTTAAATGTTACTTAAAACTAGAAATAGTTGTCATAGCCGTATGCACCAAAGTTAGGCTAATGTACTTAAAAGAACAAACAATTTTGCATCAACTTGGATTCTCTAATTCCCGCCAAAATGTGCACCCTCAAGCTCTAATACATAAAATAATGACGTCATGCATAAATATTAAAAGAGGCGTAATTTAATCCATACCCAAAATGAGGCTATGGGTGCAACTTCCCCATCACTTGCAGTGGCTGCGCCATCGCCTCGTTTTGGGTGAGCATTGTGACGTACCTCATGCATAAATATTAAGACAGGCGTATAGGAATGAAAAAACTGTCTTATAAGAACAGGTGCAAGGTCGCGTGTCACGTCCACTTCTTACCGGTCATTAACAAAAGGTTTATGCACGTGACGCGCTCTCCACCAATAGGAGTAGAGAAACTGTCTGGGTATTTATGAATTTTGATTTAAAGTTCAATAGGTATTTTGATGGGGATCGAGAAATTTACAAGCTTTCATTTGAGCCATTGCTCGAAAGATTCCGCCAATTATTAGTAGCAGTGAAATAAAGTGCTCAAAATTAGTTTTTGTCGGGATCCCGACAATATTTCACGTGACCAATTCTTATGTGTTTTATAAGAAACTTTTTAAATTTTTGTCATGGTTCCTGACCATTAAAAGTAAAACTTTTGTCGTTAGAGCGGGTGATACTCTTTGAAATACCATTCACTCAAACAAATGTTTTTTTTAATGTTTGAGGCCAAAAATCTGACATAGCATCTTTAATGTTTGTGATATATTTGGTTCCGGAAGTTCGAATAAGCTCGAGATTTGTTGGAGACTCGATTCGAAGTATACTAAGCCCTGAATGCATGAATGTTCAGATGAACCCTTGTTCTTTACTCCACCTATGGAGGTAGAAATATTTCAACCTCCATGGTGTACCATAGAAGATTGTCTTCACGAAACGTGGGTGTGTTGAGACATTGTTAAAAGAGCGATTATCTGACAACACCTTCATCGCACGGTTTCAATATGCGCGTTGCGAGCACCTTAAACATTTGTATTGAATTGAATCTTTAGATGATTTTGATGATGAAGTTTCACCGAAATGTGTGTGCTTTCTGATGCCTAAAAAGGGTTTCAAGCCGGTTTTGAGTGTGAAATTACCTCTTTCTCAAAAAACTACATTACGAGGGAGCCGTTTCTCCCAATAATATAACACTATCAACATCTCTCCGTTGTTGTGAGTAATTTTCAAAGAGTGTCCACTGCCTAAAAACAATTACGAGTTGTAATTCGCTTAATTTGTTCTCTTCTTAAAAACAGATACTTTCGTCGAAAAGTGCGGGGAGACTGTTGATATTGAAAACTCCGGGGATCAAGTAGACTCCCAGACGGGTTTTTACTACGAGAACGACCTCGACTGTACGGTGACTCTGACAACCTCCTTCGGCCGGCAGATCTTATTGGAAGTCACCAGTATGGACATCAGGGGTGACACGTCGGACTGTAGAAAAACCGACTATTTGGAGGTGTTCGATGGGCCGACCAAGTCCACCTCGGTCGGCTTGTTCTGTGGGAACGAGGTAAGCATCTACGAGTCAATCACTTCGACTGCCAACTCTATCACCATGCAATTCAAGACCAACGTCAATGTCACAGGCACTGGATTTTACTTTGTCTACACTTCGTTCTCTATGGGTAAGTACCTCTTCGTTGTGCGTGATTTACTGCAGTTTTCTCGTTCAATTTCGGCAAAATAGCAGCATTTATTTTTCTCGCTGTGGAATTAAAACTAATTTGCCCCTCCAGTTGTTAATGCATTTCAAATTTTAGAATTCGGTCATTCAACTTCTCGTTTTGAACTAAAAGGCCTGAAGTCTTTAAATAACATTGAGTGAGAAACTACCTTCAGAGCAAACTAGGCTTGTGTTCAAGGCTGACTTCAGTGTCACAGGCAGTGTTTTTTTTTTTCTTCTTCTTTTTTACTTCACGTTCACTTCGTACTAGTTTAAAAGGAACATTACCGAAACAGGGACAAATGAATGATTGCATCAACGGTTGCTACACTCAACTGCTGCGTAGAGTTCTCAACATCCACTGGCGGGACCATACTACAAACAGGGAGGTTTATGGCAATCTACCACCACTTTCCGAGACCATAATGCAGAGACGTCTCCAGTTTGCTGGCCACTGTTTGCGAGCAGCGGATCAACCTATATCGCATCTGGTCTTCTGGAATCCCCCGGCGGACTTCCAAATCGCGGCAGGAGGAAAATGAGCTACACTGACACCATCGCCCGAGACACAAATCCCAATCCAAACGAGACTCAACAAAGCAACCTGGCACGACTTCATCAAAGCTGCTTCTACTATTCCGTCTAAGGACGAAGGATGATGATGATGATGATGACATAATTGATATATACATTCAAGACACTCCAGAAAGCACACCTGTTTCTGAAGGTGTATCACCACTACTTTATACGCCTACCGGACAACCTCGGTAGTTGGTAAGACACTGCTGTAGAATTGCATGGGTCGTGGGTTCGAATCCTACCGAGTAACATGCCCTTGATACTTTTTTTCACAGAACTCATGAAAGTACTGAGTATACAGTGCTAATTTACACATCGGTGTATGGGTAAAAACCAAAATTAATAAACTTTTCTCCTGTTCGTGCCCACATACATCAGCGACAGAGAGCAAACTGTTGAATTTGGCGCTTTATAAATTTCTTTTGATTGATTGATTGATTGATTGATTGATTGATTGATTGATTGATTGATTGATTGATTGATTGATTGATTGATTGATTGATTGATTGATTGATTGATTGATTGACTGATTGATTGATTGATTATCAGCTCAATTATTTTGTTTCTCTCCATGTAGGTCCTTGCACGGAAGACGAGTTCAAGTGTAACAATGGTCATTGCATTGACAAATCATTGACGGAGAATCTGCTTGATAACTGTGGGGACTTAAGCGACTGTAAGTCAACCTTTTGGAAATTTTTACTGAATACATACAAAGGTCCCTGTTTGACGCATACAAATTGGAACAACAATTAAGTCAAATTAAAAAAAAAGAAAAATGTTTTACTCAGAAAACGAACATTCGAATGCTTCTTTTTGCCAGCCAAACAAATACTTTGACGATGCATTGTGAAACAAATAAGTCCAAACACAAAATTATCAATTTATTTTTACTAAAAATGTATATACTAAGCGCCTTGAAAACCTTGTTGGTAGATACGTGTGTGCTATATATTTAGACTTCGGTATTATATTACCAATTCAAGAACTGACTCAGCGGTGTGCAGTTAATTACGATCCTTTAGCTAATAGTCCCAGCCTATTTTCTATACCTTCCGCCCGAGTAGTTATAAAGAAGGACAAATCTTTTCAGAACTGAGAAGTCTCCCGAACAATCTGATAAATCTACTCCGCGGTAGTAGAATATAGAAAGACAGTTCTCTAAGAACAAACTCTACCTGCCAAGTAGAGACACACATGGTGTTACCGCTTACCAAATAATTTATGTTGATACCTCACCATGCAATGCCCAAATCCTATAATTATTATATTATTAATTTTAATCTGTGAAAAATATTGATTGGTGTATGCTAATCTTATTCCCATTCTTTGTGTCATAATAGTTGGTGGCGGTGAGCTCTTCGACACTGCAATGAATCTGTTCAAGTTGGGTATAGGCGTCCTGGTTGCCATCATTGTGGGTGTCATAGTAGCTGTAGTCCTATGCTGTGTATGTGTTGGCTGTCTCTGCTACCACTGCTGCTGTAAGAACAGGCAGCAACAGACGCAGTACACCGGCGTGACACAGACTACAGGACCCCCGGCTTACAACCAGCAGCCCCCAATGGCCATGCAACAGCAGCCCACGCAGATTTAAAGTCACATTATTTTCAGAACTCTGATTTATTGACTGGATGGTCTGTCAATTACTGAGTATGGTGCCTTATTGATTGAGTGAAAGCCACGCGGCAAGTATTTCATTAGTAGGCATTTTAAAAACATTGGTGGACACTATGGAGGGCACTGTTTGGTTTTGGTGCAGAGGATCAGTTTTGCCATGGAGCTATCCTTCTTATAGCTCCATATTTTACCCCCAAACCTAATAGGGCTATAATATTGTATCCGCCATACCTCAAAATGGCTTATTACATGCTCATTAATTAGGGGAACAGACGAGCATGGATTGTGTGACATCAGTAATTAACATAAACCAGAGAAGTGAAAGCGTATGTGCAAAAAATGTCTTTCTCAAAAGACAATCTTTGACATTTTTGTTTAAGGTCATCCTGTGACTTTTTTTTTTTTTACAAGTTCATTCTAGGGACCACTTTATAAATAAGATGATCATAATTATTTACTTACGCAGGTTAACTGTTATACATCGTTACAGAGGACAAATATAGGCCTAATTTCATAAAGAAAATTATGAAATCGGGCACTGGGGCCAATTTCATAGAGCTGTTAAGCACACATATTTGCTTAGCATGAAATTTCTTCCTTGATAAAAACAGGATTACCAACAAAATTTCCATTTGATGGATATTGCCTTGTACTGGTATTCAGCTGTTGTTGGCTTATCCTGAAAATCACGTGAACATTTTGTTGGAAAACCTGTTTTTATCAAGGCAACAATTTCATGCTTAGCAAATTTTTGTGCTTAGCAGCTCTATGAAAATGGGCCCAGGTCTGTTTGTAATTCAACTCTTGAGTTACATTCTATCAGGCCTTGGGTGGATAGATTAGTACTCCCCAAATAAGTGTAGCCGGTTTTTTTTTCTTCAGACTTATGTGCATCAAAGTGCAGTATTGTTACAATATTGCACAACTGTAAGAATTATACAGCTTCGTATGTTAGAGGTATACTAATAGACCTTTCTTTTGCAACGTCACAGCCCGAGTTTTTGCCAACCCAGATTGGAAAACTATGGAAAGCCGTAAGTGCAAATTAAGAAAAGATCGCTATTTTTGGTAACAATGTAACCAAATTTGTTGATTTTCTTAAAAACAAAACAATTTATTATGAGAGGTATTTTATTTAATTGAAAGTTTGCAGAAAATGCTGAATTTGGTTAAAACATCTGTTTTTAAGATTTAGTGTTTCACTATCATTCGGCCGACAATGCCAACCAAGGCGGTTTGTTTATCAACAAAAGAAAGGGCTATAGGTTGAGCTTTTACATTCGGGCGGCCATGTTAGAAGATTATACAGTGCATTGTGGGAATTAAACACTCGACTTGAGTCAGTATGCGTATGGTATACTGCTACAACCACGATCACCCTCCCCCTCTCTTCCCCAACAAAAACGGGGATCTCTAAACTGTCTTGAGGCCCAAACCACCACGTTTAACAGTACTGTTCTTTCGTAATATTGGGAGAGAAACCGTGGCAGATTTTGCCGAAATTTGAGTGTGATTATGAAGTTATATTATTATTGGGGTTAACCGTTTTATCCTGATGTCAAAAGGATTAAGAATACTTATGTACATTGTTGTGTTTGGAGAACACATGTGAAGACACAGCCATAACTCAAATTCATCAATATTATTCATTATTATGATCT
Source organism: Asterias amurensis (assembly GCF_032118995.1). Taxonomy (NCBI): domain Eukaryota; kingdom Metazoa; phylum Echinodermata; class Asteroidea; order Forcipulatida; family Asteriidae; genus Asterias; species Asterias amurensis. The sequence continues at coordinate 23,199,052 of NC_092650.1, read as the reverse complement.
AAATGTACTTGTTCATTCATTTTTAACCGTTATTAACTTTTTAAAGGTGTTTAATATAATACATTATAATCGATGTAAATGTACTAATATTTAACATGTTTTTGTATTCAGGGCAGGGATTAAAAGCAGTGGACACTATTGGGAATTGCTCAAAATAATGATTAGCATTAAACCTTACTAAATCTAGGGGTTTGGCTGCGGCTAGCGGCTTGTGGCTACGTTTGACAAATGGTAGCCGAAGCCACACCTTGGCTTTAATTTGCTCACACAACAGCGACAGGCAGTAGAGGCCATGTCATGCGAAGTAATTAACTATCACCAGTTGCAGGAAATCTCACGAAGGACAAATACTTTAAATTTTCTAAATCTTTTTTTTTTATCAGGACGGTTGTAGAAAAAAGACATCCGCCAATGCAACTACGTGTATTTAATCACACAAACAAAGGGGGTGCATTGAGTGAAACAGCAAATATGGCAAAATTAGTGTGATGTAAATTGCCTGCACAATTTGCTTCGTGTGACAAGACAGTTACACCTTTAATTGGTATTGCTTGCATCCGCTTGGTAATTATAGATGTTAGATCGCGAATAGAGCGTGAATACTAGACAGCGTAATTATAGTACTTGTATAAGTTCAACATTGATATGGTCATAAATAATGTGTAAGAATAAAGTGCAGCATTGTACAGAAAATAGTGGATTTTTTTTTAGATTTTTTTTTAATGCTATTAATTTCTTTTTCCATTTTTTAATGTTATTCCACAAATTGAGTACGCATTTACATTTACGATGAACAACTTTTACTGGATGTGATGTTTTTTTATACTGTGAACAGAAATGCACACAATGACAATTTGTATATAAAGCTGATCAAAACATGCACAGAAATTGCTTGTCATATATCGCTGTATAATATACAACAACATTTGACTTTTGGAATTGCCAAATTATTGTACAGGTGATGCCAATGCTGGACTTTATTCTTTTACTTCTTTTTTATTTTTTACAAACCTTTAACGATTATTGATGTTTACAGTAATGTTGTACAATATAACGGTGTTTTAAAGTAAGTTTTGAAAATATCGATGTGTGTTATAAGCCCCTTTCACATCAGAGCAATTTAGCAAGGGTCTATTGCCAAACTGTAGCATGCTTGTACAATTTTTACAAAAACAAAATGTGAGTTAGGACAACAATATTTTGTCAACTTTCCAATTTTTCTGCAAAAGCTTGTCAGACGTTGCGATATTTTACAACCATGCTAAAATTAAGCAAGGGACCCCGGTTAAAGTGTTATCGTGTGAATAGCACTACAGTATCGCGCTACACCTGCGGGTTCCTGTATTTCAACGGGGCTCTTCGAGGATACACCACAAAAACAATGTGCATTTGAAACAGAACGCACCTTCAAAACATTTCTAATGCTTCTTTGCATTTAACCATAAATTTAAATGTTCAGTGATGAGAGTTGATATACACATAATTAATGCTCTGATTTTAATGTGTAATGTTTTGTGAAATGAATCAGGTGACGACAGCAATGCTATAATTCAAACAGGAAAAAAGCTCTACAGATTGTACTTATTACACTACTACTACTAGATTACACAAATTGCTGAAAACAAAACTAGTTTGGGTTTGTTTTTTATTGCGAGCCAAGAATTGGGAAAACTATTGGCTAATTCACACTTCAGATGTATAAAAGAACTTTAAAATGGAATGGGGTACTCTTAGGGCATTGTGGTACACTCCATTGGAGGACTTTTGGGATGTTAGTGGTAATGTGCGCATGCTCAGCTCTATAAATACGAACAATGGAAATTTACCTGGTAAGTCTGCTGCCACCTAGCGTTTCAAAGTCTCCCATTTACAACAACCACTTCAAAATTGCAAATTCCATTAGAGGAAAGGGTGTTGTGTTTTGTTTGGCAAGAGATAAAGGTGTGAGATTTGCTCGGGGTTTTACTTATTCCGGGTGCCAGTTGTGCCTTTAAAACAAGAGTATGAATTTAAATAGGCTGGATTCACCTGAGGATCACTTAACAGTTACGGTGTGGTAATTAAACAGGGCCCAATTCCTCAGAGCTGCTTATAGCATAAATGATATTGCTTAACAACTCTGTGCTTAGCAGGAATGAGCCGGATACCAGTCACAACTTCACATGACAAGGTACTTTGGCTGGTAACCGTAAAACCGCAAAACGTTGCTGTGGTGAGCTACTTTTTTTGTGGTTAAGCAGCTCTATAAAAAATGGGCCCGGACCAGAGCTGAATATAGACTGAGCAAGTCTCGCGCATATTCGCACATTTGGGACCCGTTAAGGCAGTGGACACTATTGGTAATTACTCAAAATTATCAGTATAAAAACTCACTTGGTAACGAGTAATGGGGAGAGGTTGATAGTATAAAACATTGTGAGAAACGGCTCCCTCTGAAGCAGTGTAGTTTTCGAGAAAGAAGTAATTTTACACAAATTTGATTTCGATACCTCAAGTTTAGAATTTGAGGTCTCGAAATCAAGCATCTGAAAGCACACAACTTCGTGTGACAAGGGGTTTTTTTCTTTCAAAGTTATCTCGCAACTTCGACAACCAATCGAGCTCACATTTTCACAGGTTTGTTGTTGTATGCATAATGTTGAGTTACACCAAGTGAGAAGACTGGTCTTTGATAATTACCAATAGTGTCCAGTGTCTTTAAAGGAACACGTTGCCTTGGATCGGTCGAGTTGGTCCTTAAAAAGCGTTCGTAACCGTTTGTTATAAAATGCATATGGTAAGAAAGATGTTTTAAAAGTAGAATACAATGATCCACACAAACTTGCCTCGAAACTGCGTGGTTGTCCTTTTACTGTGCGAACTAACTCGGTCGGCCATTTATGGGAGTCAAAAATTTGACTCCCATAAATAGCCGACCGTGTTAGTCGACGAGGTAAAAGGAAAACCACGCAATTTCGAGTGATACTTGTGTGGATCAATATATTCTACTTTTAAAATATCTTTCTAATCATATGCATTTCATTAAAAAAAATTCAAATACTTTTCAAAGACCAACTCGTCCGATCCAAGGCAACGTGTTCCTTTACGAGTTGGTTTCCTTCACGCGTTAAACCAAAATGGTCACCAACTGTTATAATACTTGCTAGATTTGCACATGGTCTATTTTATTTGCGGACTATCTTCACTCATGATTCTTGTGGACAATTTCATTGTGTATGTAATACGAAGAATAAAAACAATGTTAAAACAACATTTACGATCTTATGAGCAAAGTTTACTTTTTTCCTGTTTAAGAGGCTGTTTGTGAAAGATATGTTTTCAGAGTTTGAATAGTGTGAAATAATGATCCGGTTGATTCGCGTCTCTATAAACAATGTGTTGTTCATAGTATGGTTCCGTAAAACATATCAGATTTATTACACGCCAATCATTTTTCATGCTTTTTCAAAACTTTAAAGCTGAGACACAATGACTTCGGATTGGATGCTTTGGGGGTAGACCTTTTCGCAAATATCATTGCGCAAGCGCAGACAGTTGAATGAGGTGCATTGTGGGATAGATATGGATCAAATTTGGACACCAGCGCTGGTGTTAGCTGCAGCTAGACCACAATACACCTAATTCGAAGCTTTATGCGGGCACCCCAGCATTTGCGAAAAGGTCTATATTATGAGTGCGTTTTGGCGACCCCAACCAAAAACTGTTTCGGTTGTTGGTCGTTGGTTCTGCTGTTCAGACTGAACGATAACCGACTTGTGAGCTCGGTTACCGTTTTGGTTGTGACGTCAGAAACAATTATTGGTTACAGCCACCAAAACGCACCCTATGAAAGCGGTTGTTCGAAAAGTTTTCATAACTTAATTTATTACAAACTATTAGAAATGTAATTATTCACAAAATATCTCCTAAAAATTTTATGATTTTCCGTTGACTTTGTGTGGAGTGAGACGGTGCATGATTTTTGAAGTTAACCATTATAGTTCTACAAAATGGCGGACTGCAACATAATGGGTGCCGAATTTCACCCATAATCCTTTACGTGCCAATCATGCGCAGTGGGGCATGAATATGTGCCAATTAGCTTTATTTTAAACGACAATGCAACCACAGGTGCATCCCCTCCCCTCACCACGAAACAAAATCGAGATAGTGCTCATAAAAAGAAGCTTAAAGAGAGAGAAAAAGAACAGTGTTTTTATGTAGTGAAAGAGCGCAATCGGGATCGCTAACCGTTGCCACTAGTGCCAAAAGTGAAGGGTGCCCCCCCTGCAGCGTCCAAAATAAACGCATGCCCACCCCCACTGCTGACAACAACATTCCATCCCACCAGCCCCCCCCCCCCCCTGCAGCACAGAATTAAACACACCAGAATAAGATTAGCAACCAAAATAACCGATGTCACAAGGGCCCAATTTCATAAAAGCTTGTAAGTACCAAAATTTGCTAGGCCTGAGATTTCTTCCTCGGTAAAAACTAGACTACCAACCAAATAATAACTTGTTGCATAATACTGTCATTCAGCTGTTTTGGGGTTATCCTAAAAACCACGTGGAAATTTTGTTGGTTATCCTGTTTTTATTAAGGAAGAAATTTCATGCTAAGCAAATGTTTGTGCTTACAGGCTTTATGAAATTGGGCCCTGTACATGAACACTTTGTGATTGGTATCATCCTGCTCATTACTGCTCATTTTTAAGCTGAACTTTCTGTTTAAAGACCTGCTTGAACGAAAATGTCAAGTCGTGAACTTTGCTGAATTCCACTTAAAATGTTTTCGATGAATAAGGAAATCGAGTCATATGATTATAAATAGGTTTCAATTGTGTAAAAAACAATTACTTTGTATGCCCTTGTCCAGAGCTTTTCTGCGAGATTTGCGAAAAGCCCCGTTACGTAATCACTCTCAAAACGTCAAAAGTAGATAAAGCCGCTTTGTTGCAGCGTGGATGTATAACAAAGCAAACTCCCACAAATGACGTCAGCGGCATTGTCCTTTGACGCCCGCTCTTAACGGCAGAAGTGTTTTTATTTTTTTAAAAAACCTTTAGGTAGGGGCCTGATTTTTAAATCGATAATTATGAAAAGTTCAGAAGTGTATACATATCAAAATTACATTAAAATGGTGAACAAGTGCATTATAAACAAGTAAAAATACCATTTCTGTTGAAAACATTCCGCTCAGGTAGCTGTTTAAGCATCTCTAGGAAATTGGGCCTTGGATACATGCCGCTGACGCTGTAACGTGTAAAGAACCATGACGGGTAAAGATGGATGGGTTACTCATGCACTAATTATACATGAAATGATGAAACGAGACTTGCATGCCGCGAAACTAATGACAATACTCATTACTAGTCAGCAAGTAATTGGTCATCAGTGTCTGTATGGGTTTTAAAAGTGATGTATCTCAATAATAGCCTACAGGTTCACTTGGAATGGACACTTATCATCAAATGAGATTCTCTTTCCTGCTGTTGTGTTTTTTTATAGGCACTGGACACCTTTGGTAATTGCCAAAGACCAGTATCCTCACTTGGTGTATCCTATGCATAAAATACAAACTCTTTGAAAATTTGGGCTCGATATTTGGTCATCGAATTTGCAGAATAATGAAAGATAAAAACACCCTCGTTGCAAAAATTGCAAAAGTTCAATCAAGTTCATTGATGTGGTTTTTTTTACACTATAAGTATAATATGCCTCTCTTTAAATGAGCGATATTTTGTTCATAATAAGCATAGAGAAAGGACAAGGTTCTGTTGTCATTTCTCTATGATAATAGGGTGGGTTCCTTCGTGTGTCTTCTATGTGTGTACGAAGTGAGGAATCTATCACCATGACAACATGCCAATGACCGTTAAGAGACGCAGACGACAGTCGAAGTGCGTTGTTGTATAAAAAAAAATGAAATGAAGAGCCTGGTGGTTGTTTCACACTCCATGAAAGGTAATGAAGTATAAACACTCACACTGTAAACATTAAAACACTAAAAGGCTGCCAAGCATGCCCTGTCAACCCATAGAGCAAGGAATAGTTGCTCTATACTATGGACAAACCACCCCGAGCCCCTGCAACTCCCCCCCCCCTCCCCGGCCCCCGACAATACAGTGCTAGTGCTTGTGCCAGAGTTATGATGCACATGTTGCCTTGATTCAAGACTTTCTTATTATATCCATGTGTTTTTGACATTACTGCTACTCGTGTTAATCATTAGTCGATAATGTGAATTTTACAGAAAACAAATATGTATAGCGCTTGGTGTTTTCAAACAACTCTGCATTGGCTTGAATATACTTGATATTAAAGGAACACGTTGCCTTGGATCGGTCGAGTTGGTCTTCGAAAAGCATTTGTAACCGTTTATTATAAAATGCAAATGGTTAGGTAGATCTTTTAAAAGTAGAATATAATGATCCACACAAACACGCCTCGAAAATTGCACGGTTTTCCTTTTACGTCGCAAAAAAAAATCTGGTCGGCCATTTATGGGAGTCAAAAATTTGACTCCCATAAATGGCCGACTGTGTTTTCGACGATGTAAAAGGAAAACCACTTAATTTCGAGGCACATTTGTGTAGACCATTGTAATCTACTTTTAAAATATCTACCTAACCATATGCATTTTAAGTAGGATTTGAAAATTGCACGGTGGAAATACGGTATTGCGGTAACACCATGTAAAGACTATCTCTAAATGAGTTGGGGTGGTTCTGAAAAGAACCGTTGGTTTCAACTCCACGTTTCGATCAGTATGCTCTGATCGTCTTCTTGAGAAAGCTGTCTGCTGGATATGCATTTCATAAAAAATGGTAACAACCGTTTTTTATTGACCAACTCGTCCGATCCAAGGCAACGTGTTCCGTTAATGTACATGACATATTATGGTGTTGCAAAACACAGTGCGTCTGCTCCTTTCTCAGGTTGTACCATGTTGTAAAATAAAGAGACATGCCTAAAGCATGGAGGAGCGATTGGTACCAAGTAGGTGACATGTAGTGCCTGCTTATAAAAGTGCACATACAAAGTACATACAAACTTGATATCTTAGGGTACCTAAGTATTTTGCATGGTTGGAGTTTAAGTGATGTTTGCGGTAGTATGGTACCATTGTGCAAATCTCTTTTGAGAGTGTTGATTCTTCAATTGTCAACCACCAGTTCTTTTCAAAACCAACACATACCCTCAAAAGAGATTTACACGTAAGTGTTGCAACTGCAAACCATGGAGGTAAATACCTCCATGCGCAAACCTTACAAAAATGTGGAAACTATACCAGCTCGGTAAATGCATGGCTGCACATCAACTGCGGAGCCTGGATGGACTACCCAAATGCCGACTATACCTCCAATGCCATGGAGGTATAGTTTCTACCTCAACGCTGCACCATGGAGGACCTTGCACAGAGACCATTGAGCAGGAGACCACTAACAAATTGAATCATGGTTATACTTCACTGAGGTTACGAAGGTGATCGCCTCAAAATCATGCCCCCCTGGTCATTGCCTTGGTGCCCTTGAAATTCTCCAGTAGATAATTACCAAGGAGAAAATGTCTCGTGGTCTTGCACCCCCCCCCTTCGAAATGTATCAAAGACCCTGCCGACCAGAAAACAACATTGCTCGTTTCTATCATTTCAGGTAGGGGTTGACAACTCTGGGTCTTATTATTTCACTTTTTATGTTAATTTTAAGATCGATGATAGCTGTAGTGATTATGTTCCATGACCGCTAAATCAACCCGCCAATAATTGTGTATAATTAAGAGTTGACTATAAAACAAATAGTACATTTGCGGGTACATATCGGAGCAGTTGTTTTTGCTCATCTGGGAAATACTCGAGAGGCGGCTTGTACCAGGGAGGTATTGTACCCTGTCGTGTCGCTTATAGAACTACATCAGGTGTGTAATTATTCGCTCGAGATGTTTACAGACTGTTTGCTTCACACAAGAACGTGACGGTTAAAGACACTATACATTATTGGATATTACTCAAAATCATTGTTAGCATAAAGACTAACTTGTAACGAGCAATGGAGAGCTGCTGCTAGTGTAATAAAAACAACTGTGAGAAACGGCTCCCTCTGAAGTAACGATAGTTTTTGAGAAAGAAGTAATTTTCTTACTAAAATATTTGAATTGATTTCGAGGCATCTGAGAGAATTTCGAGGCAACTTGTGCGACAATTGGGTGTTTTTTCTTCCATTATTCCCTCGCAATTGCGACGACCAATTGAGTCAGAATTTTCACAGGTTTGTAATTATTTTGTGCATAAATTTGATATACACCAAGTGAGAAGACTGATCTTTGACAATAACCTAAGGTGTCTGATTCCTTTAAAGGCAGTGTACACTATTGGTAATTGTCAAAGACTAGCCTTCACAGTTGGTGTATCTCAACATATGCTAATAATTATTTTGACTAATTACCAATAGTGTCCACTGCCTTTAATAGAGCACGGTAACAGGTGACACTTCTTAACAAGGATTCTATGGTTAGATGAGACCACAGAGCAAGGAGGCAAAGCTGTAGGCATAGGCTACTGTCAGCGCTGGTGCCATGTGTTCAACAGTCGCGAAGTAAGATTTTTAATTAGGCTGGGGGCAAAATATCATTTTGCAATACTACGGAATGATCCACGAGGTTGACATGATGATGCGCGCAGTGTGTTCTCAAGTCTAAGTATGAAGAAGAAAAAAGATCGTGCAATATTTAGCATGAAATGCACTAGGTACAACAGTACTTGTGGCGTACCAAATTTCGAAATTAAAACTGTTTTTTTTTCACCTTCCCTTTAAGACAATCATCATCATTATGCTGGGGGGAGGGGAGGGGACACCTCAATTTGTATTTGAAAATACACTCATGTTGCATGAATAAGTTTGGGCAAACATGATGTCTGACACTACCCATACAGCAGGACCTACTACATAATACGAGACCTAGCGTTCATCAAGAAAGATCGGTGGATGAGTCACGCGAGTTTATCTTGACACAGTTGCCTCAAGTTTGTCTGTTGTCTCCGAGATGATGAACACGTTCTTCGTCATCCCCATCCAACTATGGATTATAGATGTCTATATTTTATGGCTCGCTGATGGCACTCAATTTAAGATGATTATAATAACATTATTATTAATCAGAACAATTCAGGATGAGAGAATCACTGATGACAAACAAAGTATGTGAAATTTTAATCAATGATCTTATAATACAAACCATGTTAACGTTGTTTACAATAAGCGTGACCTTGTACATTCTTTAGGTATTCTGACAGGCAAGATACTGCACATGTGCCCCTTTCAACATGGCAAAAGTTGATAAGAATTAGACAGTGCAATCTCCATACAATACAAGATTGTATGTTTTCTTCCATTAAGCTGTGTACAAATCGTGCCTGTATAGGAAATCCAGGCTCTGTGGCTCTGTTGTAAACATGTGATGTCACAGTTCACATCGTCTATAGGAGGTACATTTAAATTATGACAGTTATTCATTTGATGACCACTGGTGTTAAAGCAACCTACAACTCGTGTTCTCTGATCATCATCTACCGCCCACCTGGAATTCAACTCTGGTCCTATCCCCCGCACTCGCTATGGAAACCGATCCTTCTCAATTGCCACTCCTACTCTTTGGAACAATCTTCCCGTTCACATCCAACTTCATCTACACTGGACTCATTTAAAACCGCTCTAAAACACACTTTTTTTTAATCCATCTAGTCTATTCAGTTTCTGCTATTTCACCTCACTTTTAATTGTAATTTTTTGTTATCTTACACTTCCTGTTCAGCGCTTAGAAACCTTGTATTAAAGGATTTGGGTACTTTTTCAAAATGTCCACAGATTTACATTAAACTTACAGGGTTTGAAGATAATGATAGTGGAAAGCTTCCCTTCAAATATTACTAACTAAGATTGTGTAGTTTTTGAGAAATGAGTAAAACAAGTTACAAAATAATTTTGGTCTCATGAGACCACAACTATTTCAGCATGTAAAATCCCCTTAACCAGTTATGTTATTATACCAAAACCATAGCATAACTGGTTAATACGTTTTTACATGCTAAAACTGAGACGAAAATTATTATTTTTACTCATTTCTCAAAAACTACAACACCTCAGTAAGTAAAATTTCAAGGGAAGCTTTCTACTATCATAATCTTCAAACTGTGTAAGTTTAATGTAAATCTCTAGACATTGTGTTTTTGTTAGGAAAAAGTACATAAATATACCCTTTAAGCGCTATATAAATGCATGCTATTATATTTAATATTATTGATTCCTTAGAGTTTCTTGGAGCAGAGGCCCGTTAGTACTGGAGAAAACAATATAAAAGAGCCAGACCCATTCAATTTTAGAGAGAAAACAATACATTTTTTCTTTTAAATAAAACAAACTTCAAAAGTCTGAATTAAAATAAAAACGAGAAATGTCTCCTCAATGGTAAAGGTGTCATTTAGTGAAGGTTAGTCAATAATATTTTACATTTTCGAAATACAGTATTTATAAGTTCAAAATGCATTCAATATTTATATTATTAACGAAAAGAAGAAGACCAAATACCCATGCTGGCCGAGCTGGCAAGATTGCTGACTAAACTACGACGTTGTTTGTTCTAGCCATTAAAGGCACAGTAGACACTATTGGTAACTACTCAAAATAATTTTAAGCATAAAACCTTTCTTGGTAACGAGTAATGGGGAGCTGTTGAAATTATAAAACATTATGAGAAACGGCTCCCTCTGAAGTAACGTAGTTTTCGAGATAGAAATCATTTTCCACGAATTTGATTTCGATACCTCAGAATTAGAATTTGAGGTCTCAAAATCAAGCATCTAAAAGCACACAACTTCGTGTGACCCAGTCATAGGGTAGTTTTTCCTTTCATTGTTAATATTATCTTGCAACTTCGACCGATTGAGCCCAAATTTTCACAGGTTTGTTATTTTATGCACATTATGTGGAGATACCCTAAGTGAGAAGACTGGTCTTTGACAGTTCCCAATAGTGTCCAGTGTCTTTAAACCATTGAAAACAACCGATGTTGGAGACCTTTGATGTAAAAATGTATGGTTCAATGGAGAGCGATACTTTGTACTTCAGTGTACATGTAGCCATTATTGCATTGACAATTATGAATAGCACTTTATAAGAATAGCCATAATGAATGCACTCGGATAGTGACATTGCAAAGGGTTTACTTCTATATCTGACGTCTATTAATAGCATTGTTAGTTTTGTCCCGATCTTGGGAGTGAATGCACCAAATGTTTTCAAAGCTTCAGTACGGGCATCAATACAATCAAGTATGATTTTTAAAGGCAGATATGATTCGTAAAATTACCATCAGGAAATATTATTTACCATTTCTAGTGATCTTCACAACTTTTCATAAAATGGGGGTGTCTGTGCTGTGGCTTTGATACTACTTTGACTGTGAAGATACTCATCATGTATTGGGCTAGTTTTTCTTGTGTGGTTTTCTGAAACGGGAAGGAAGACCTACAACAATTTCGTAATTACTATAAAAAAAAATAAACACCGCAGCTAGATTATAAGGTATAGTATTTTGAGTCGCAGTCCCCTTTAATCAACATCGAATGAGGTTTTAGCCTTCTGAGAAACGTCTCTGCGTGAAACGGTTCTCAGATTGTAATTCCAATTATGGATTACTCTTTATCAGAGAGGTATAACGAGACTGATTTTAACTAATAAATACTGTAAAAAAAAAAAATGAAAAAAATGAAGAAACAAAATATAGAGAAACCTTCTTTCCAAAATATCATTTTGGTTCCTTCACCATCAGAGAGACCTACAAAATTAATTCTGAAATTTCACATCCCTGTACAGCGCCTTTACTATACATAATTCAACTGATTAACAATGTAAAAGAAAAAGGGTGAATAATAAAAAAAGACCGAGAAACGTGACTAACGATGACTCTCATTCTGGTCATCACTGGTCGGTCCATCTCACTCCGATCCATCCATGCATCCACCATCAGCGGCCTTACCCTTTGCATAACAAATTATTGGCCAATAGCGCTTTGCCACCCAACGCTGAGTCAAAGCTTTTCACGCTGACTAGTAGTCTAGCTATCTTAAGGCACTCCCAGACACCGCGGGAAATATATGACAATGACGTAATAATTTATGCAAGTCGTCTGCTTGATTATAATATTTAATAATCTACAATGAGTATAGGGTAGATGGCCTTATAACATTCCGATCCAAACCGGACCTTCTTCAGAGGCATTAACAAGTACAAACAAACTAAACAGATCCATTTATAGCAAACAGACTGGATTAAGGGAAGGTATCCAGAAAAAGCGGGAAAGTTATATAGCCAAGGCCTACTATAATTACAAATACTGTATACTGATGTGTAGTAATTATCATACATTTATTGATGTGTGTCTGTGATCATGTTTCTTTACTTGTATTTTTCACTGCTTTTACCTATCAGTGATATGTACTGTCTATAAAGGTTGAATAAATAACTGTATGGATTTTAAAGAGGTTTTTAACTGTTAAAGACACTGGACACTATTGGTAATTGTCAAAGACTATAGTCTTCACAGTTGGTGTGTCTCAACATATGCATAAAATAACAAACTTGTGAACATTGAGCTCCATCGGTCGTCGAAGTTGCGAGATAATAATGAAAGAAAAAAACACCCGTGTCGCACGTTGGTCACACGAAAGTGTGTGCTTTCAGATGCGTGATTTCGAGACCTTAAATTCTAAATCTGAGGTCTCGAAATCAAATTCGTGTAAAATTACTTCTTTCTCGAAAACTATACGTCACTTCAGAGGGAGCTGTTTCTCACAATGTTTTATACGAAAGTTAAAACTTCCTCATGTCTAGGGTGCCCTTTTCCAAGGCCTTGTTGGCATTTCCCAATTCAAAATGAAGCATGCAGGGCTGTACATCCTGATTAATTGTTGTTCATTTGTCAGTTTTGTAAGTGCAATTTATGTCTTATTATTACGGCCATCGATAATTTGATACGGGCTTTTACGGACGTGTCTTGAGCGCGAGAAGCAGCGCGCCTGGAGCATGTTTCGTCGCTAGTTACTATCACGTGGTGTACCCCCTGGAGAATAGCTCTCTGTTTCGACATTAAAGGTACTGGACACTTTTGGTAACTACTCAAAATACATAATTACCACAACAATTTACTTTGTATTGAGAAAGGGAGAGCTGTTTGATAGTATAAAACATTGCGATAAATGGCTCATTCAAAGTAATGTAGTTTTCGAGTAAGAGGTAATTTTCCACGAATTTAGTTTAGAGACCTCATAACTAGATTTAGATATTTCAGAATAAGATTTAGATATTTCAGAAATAGATATTAGATATTTCAGAATTAGATATTTGTTTCAAAATGTACAGGTTTAAAAAGATGTTTAAAGAAGTTTTTATTCATGTTGGCAAAGCAAGAGCAATTCTTCAAATATTTACTTGGGCTACACTGTGCTTAGTTGTTTGAAAAAGTGTACAGAAAAATAATGTCATCTAGGAGTTAAATTTGTTTGACAAAACTATTGAAAACATCAAAAACACACAAACCCTCTGTTATATAGTGATTGTGATGATTTCTTTTCTTCAAGTTTGGCATATCAACAAAACTTTTTTTTTTTTTAAGTTTTAAAAAATCCCTCCCTTCCCCATCCGCAAAAAAGGACGGTTAACATTTTTTCTTATGTGGCCTAATTACCAAACGTGTGCTACTGTCCAGTGCATTTAACATGGCGATGATGTTGTACTCCCTGTTTATCTGTTGAAACCCGGGGGCATGCATTACACGTATTCTTATGACCTGTGCTTCTGATGTACGGCCCAAAACACATCAAGACATTTTCTACTTGATAAAGGGCACCCTATAGGGAAATTGTACAAGATACTGGAGCAATTTCAAAGGCACGAAGGCAATGACCATGTAGACTTGAATCAAGTCTTAGATCGCGGTTATTCTTCTGCATCTCAGCTACGAAAACGCTCCCACATATAGCTATGACGCGCCCTAACTCGCAATCTGTAGGCTAGATGACGTAGAAATATCACAAGAGGGCGCTGTTTGTAGCGGCTATCAGAACGATTAAAAAGCCACAATCGAAGACTGGAACCAAGTCTAATGACCATGGGGCACAGAGGCAATCGCCTTCGTTGCCACCATGAAGTACAGGACTGTTTGCCATTGTTTCTTGTGTGTTTTATGTAATTGATTGTATGTATTTGATTCGATGTTTCGCCTAATATTTAATGTTTCGTTTCGTCAAACTTTTAAATAAATACATTTCGAAAGCCTGAATCACAAAAAAAAAAAAAAAAAAAAAGACCCGGACACATGAACTGTTTCAATGTACACATTTTATTTTGGAGACTAACTCAGGACAGCCATTAGCCAACTATAAAACAGGGATTGTTAATTTTAGTTTCACAATCTTGCAATACTTTCAACCTCTGTTCAACTTTATTAAAAAAATTCATAAAAAAGGGCCACGTTTTAAAAAGAAAAAAAATTCCACGGAATGTTTTGTTTGCCTTGGCTGAAATTCTCAGTTAAAACAAGAACATAAGTGACATTTTTAATGTATTTACAACCTGGATAAAAGAAAACAACAGAGGTCGCTATTTCTCTGCCAATGGGTAGGGGTTTTTCTGACCAACCATTGCACTACTACAGACCAGAAATCTACAATAATTAATATCATACAAAACAAAACGAATACTACATTCTACCACATTAATATAAAAAAAACACTTCTTGCTGCAAAGCTTTGACGCGAATCTTCTTTCAAATTGTTTAATGTAACAAGTCCTTAAAAACTTCTTATTTTTCAATGGTAATTTCTAAAAAAGGAGCCGGGTATTTTGTTTCAATGGTAACTTCTCAATAAGTAACCAGGTATTTTGTTTCAATGATAACTTCTAAAAAAGTAACCAGGTGTTTGGTTTCAGTGATAACTTCTCAAAAAGTAACCAGGTATTTTGTTCAATGATAACTTCTCACAAAGTAACCAGGTATTTTGTTTCAATGATAACTTCTCAAAAAGTAACCAGGTATTTTGTTTCAATGATAACTTCTCAAAAACTTATTTAATTTCTCCCTTTTTCTAAATTGTCAATGTAAAAAAAAAATGATTTAGTGAGGTGAGTGCTTTAAAGGCAGTGGACTCTATTGGTAATTACTCAAAATAATTATTAGCATAAAACCTTTCTTGATTACGAGTAATTGGGAGAGGTTGGTAGTATAAAACATTGTGAGAAACGGCTCCCTCTGAAGTGGAGTAGTTTTTGAGAAAGAAATAATTTTCCACGAATTTGATTTCGAGACCTCAAGTTTAGAATTTAAGATCTCGAAATCAAGCATCTAAAAGCACACAACTTCGTGTGACAAGGGTGTTTTTCTGTCATTAATATCTCGCAACTTCGATGACCAATTAAGCTCAAATTTTCACAGGTTTGTTATTTTATGCATATGTTGAGATACACCAAAGACTTGTCTGTGACAATTACCAATAGTGTCCAGGGGTCGATTTCACAAAGAGTTAGGACTAGTCTTATCTCGAGTTAGGACGAGTAACTCGTCTTAACTTAGGATTAATCTTAAGGTCTGCATGCTACAGTGCAGGGTTGGGACTCGTCCTAAGTACTAAGATTAGTCTTAAGTTAGGAAGAGTTTTGTGAAATCGACGGCCGAGTCTTTAGCTGAAGCTCCCATTGTATTTGTTATGAACGGTTCTAGATTCTGCCATGGTCACAGCTTTCTTCTGCTGTGTTCTCAGTGGTAGTTGAAGTTAAATCTAATAAAGACAAGAAAGAAAGAAAAAAGGCTCAACATTCAGTACCTTTTGTTCAGTGATATTCTCATCAAATTACAGGTTAAAGGTTTTATCATATGAGTCTACCCAGAAAGTAATTATAGAAAGTGGTAAAACATCATTCAAATAAACCTTACTTCACAACTCCTTTGTTTATTTTAGTTATCTTTACAACCTCTAGCAGTATTCTTATACCCAAGTCACAATTAAAGTAGAGGCCAGGCAGCATTTGCGAGTTCTAGGCACCAACGGGCAGGTTAAGGTTGGCGAAATATCGTGCAATAAGGCGTCAAAGTCACAATTACAAGTGTTCTGCATGCTGCCATGACGAAAATCGGGTCGAATTCTCAGCCAGTTTATTAGTCCATGTCCAGACACTCATCTGATATCCTTCATGGTGTCCACCTAATGTGTGCAATGCCCTGCAGTACACTAGCCAGGCATCACCATAGTTATTGGAGATCAGTTTTAAGATGCGAAATGCTGCAACAGGTTTTATATTTAAATTAAAAGTAACTCGATGCCGCCAAATTCCCTAAAATGACCCAGCAGCCGCAAGGAGTCATGTCGGTTCCCCGGCTAAAATAGTCTAGAAAGCAGTCGCAAACTACTCCCAAACCCACCACAAGCTATTTGTGACTGGGGTATAACTTGAACCTCTAATAATAATCCCTATTTGCTGTAAAAGAGTTTGACCTACCTGCTTAATAACTGCGGTAAACTAGATATGATCGGTCCATAGCCTGGTGCATTATCGTAGAGTTCAAACAATGGGGCAGCTACCAGCTTGTAATTTCTTGGAACGGCAAACAGGGCTGATCATGAAAATAAAACAAATAATGAGAGGAAAATGCTTACTGTCCCATTAACAAGGTAACATTCATCAAAGGCACTGGACACCTTTAAAAAATTAATTGCCACAGACCAGTATTCTTGGTGTATCCCAACATATGCATAAAATTAACAAACAGAAACCCGTATAAATGTTGGCTCAGTAATTGCTAATCGAATTTGCAAGAGAATAATGAAAGAAGAAAAAAAACCGTTGTTGCACTACTTAGTGTGCTGTTAGATGCGTAATATAAACCTTATAACTCTCTCATAAATGAGGTAACACTTGTTAAAGGTGGGATATGCCTTTGGTAATTACTCCAAAATAATAAAAACCTTCAAAACTAATTTGGTCAAGAGCACTGGAGAACTGCTGATATTATCAAACATTGTAAAGGCAGTATCACGCGAGGCAATTTACAGGCATCCAGTTCCAGGCAATCTCCAAGAAGAAAAAGGCGTCTTACATTTGAATGTTCACATTTATTTTCAAGGAGATCACAAGAAATTGCTTAAAGATTTACTCCTGTGCTGACACGGTCGGCCATTTATGGGAGTAAAAAATTTGACTCCCATAAATGGCCGACCATGTTAGTTGACGAGGTAAAAGGAAAACCGTGCAATTTAGAGGCATGATTGTGTAGATCATTGTATTCTACTTTTACAGCATCTTTCTACCCATATGCATTTTATAAAAAACAGTTACAAACGCTTTTCAAAGACCAACTCGACCGATCAAAGGCAAAGTGTTCCTTTAACCTCAAGGAATAATCAATATCTTCAAACAACAACAAGTCATCATGAAGATGGATATATTTACCTTTTTCTTGAAGCTGTACAAAATAGAGTCTTTTATGTTCCTTTGGTTTGGTGATGTGTGCAGGGATATATGGATACTGTGGAAAACAAAATATAAAAAAATAGCCAGCAATTTATTTTGATAGTTACCAATTCACCCTTAGTCTAGGAATTTCAACAAATTAAAAAAAAACTATTATATTTTTCTTAGAGGGTTTCTGCCTGTTCAATGGCCTTATCAGTAGATATGTTCACTACATAAGACTATATCATTTTATAACCTTTGATATCATTGTTTGATAATAATAAAGACATTTTAAAGCGCTGCCTGGCCTAATGCAAATGCCTCTAAACACATTCATAAAGAGAACAATAAAACATACAATGAGTAAAAGATACAATTACAAATAAAGCAGATTACAAATAAGCAGCTTCAATCAAAATGAGTTTTCACAGAGGCTTAAAACAGTGTAAAGAACTAGCCTGGCGAATATGCACATTCAGCCTTTGAAATTTACTCTGCTAGGGCTGAAACATCAGGACATAGACTATTTTTTGCACTTTCAAAGGATGTGAGAGTCGTCAGTGTTTTTACTAACCTGGGGAGGTTCAAAGTTTGGACGGTACCAGTTGGCAATCACATCTTCAACCATCCAGTCCTGCTGAATACCATCTTGTCTTCCTAAAATCTGTAAGAAAGCGAAAAAGTCACATAAAAAGCGTAAGACAATGAGAAACTGTTTTGATCAAAACTCCAGGTCTGATACTTAAAGCAGGCAACGAAGGATATTGCCTCTATGCCCCCTGGTCATTGCCATGGTGCCCTTGAATGAAATGCTACAGTACATAAGCTTGGGCGGTAACGATTTATTTCATTCACGATATATCGCCGACAATATATCGCGATGATCGATATAATCGCGATTAATTAAATTTGACATCATCAGTCTTCAAACTCCCAGTGAAAGTTGTAGAAGGGACAGTCATAGCATAAGAGAGGTGTTCTAATGACCTATTCTTCTGGTTTTACTCCAAACCTATGGGGTGCAAGATGTCTCAGCTAAGAAATACATCGCGATATTCCGATACTTAATCGATATCGCATATCGCGATATCGATAATCAATATTTTGATTAAAACAAAATCCGATTCGATATCGAAATCGTTTCCAAATTAGTATCGCAATATTCGATAATATCGTGATATCGCCCAAGCTTAAAAAACCCCAAAGTTATACTTCACCTTTAAAGGCGCTGACACCTTTGGCAATTATCAAAGACCTTTACATTATATGCAAACATTATATGCATAAAATAACAAATTAAAAATGTCCTCAAAGGGTGCCCTTTACTGAGAAAAAAAAGCCTTGGTGCCCTTGCCCTTTCAAAAACAGAGCATACAAGCTTGAAACTCTTCTAAGTTTCCTCCTAGTACTAGATCTCATAAACAAAATCACCCTTATTAGAGGAATAATGGTTAAAGAAATTTTTCTTTTTGCTTACACAAATAAGAATTACAAGATGGGCTACTACTACTATTTACAAATTGTTTTGTGGCATTGGAGTGGCTGGTAGGGTCTAACTCCAATACCCCATGGCCGATTAAAAGAGAATTAAAGAAATCCAAAAGCTTTTTATGGGAACGTTTGTTGTCCTCGTCACTAGGTTTAGTCATGGTTTCATTGAGACAACAGATTCCTCAAAACAAAACACTACAGAAATTCCTTAAAATCACGGTTGAGCACCAAACAAACTTGGGAATTTCTGGCTTCACTGTCGAGTGGCAACACAAATGTGTGGACAAAAGTAACGATGAAAATTGAGAGAGTAAGTTGGATTGATGTCTTTTGCCATGAAATAAGTGCAGTCAGAAAATGCAAATACTTTAATATTGAAAACAAAATTAAACTACAAACCTCTGTCATGAGTCTCTTTAGTCCATCAACTTCATCTTCCCCAGAGGCAAGCTCCCCTCCTGGTCTGAATGGAAAAATCCAAACATACAAATTAATATAATACAAGGCTTCATTTCACAGCATTTGGAATGATCTATTTGCTTGGGTGATCCCCTGGCTGCCGCTTCTCAGATTTTATTATAAATTTAGGTTTGATCCCTGACTATACAGCAGATAACGGTTGTATGGCTTCTGCCTGGCACCCCCAAACAGTGATTTCAACAAAATAGGGAGACCGTTAACATTATGCGTCAGTAAGTTATACTTGAGGTGGTTGGTTCAAATAGTGCTGTAAGCGGTTTTTTTTTTTCAACACCCAAATTAATTTTACCATGTCAGTATCCCTAGTGGTTTATTATTAAGGCGATTGCCTAGCTACTGCTTCCTTAAAGACAGTGGACACTATTGATAATTGTCAAAGACTAGTCTTCACAGTTGGTGTATCTCAACATATATGCATAAAATAACAAACCTGTGAAAATTTGAGCTCAATCGATCGTCGAATTTGCAAGATAATAATGAAAGCAAAAAACACCCTTGTCACACGAAGTTGTGGGCTTTCTGATGCTTGATTTCGAGACCTCAAATTCTAAACTTGAGGTCTCGAAATTAAATTCGTGGAAAATTACCTCTTTCTTCAAAACTATGTCACTTCAGACGGAGCTGTTTCTCACAATGTTTTATACCATCCATCTCTCCCCATTACTCGTAATCAAAAAAAGGTTTTATGATAATAAATATTTCGAGTAATTACCAATAGTGTCCACTGCCTTTAATTCCCATGTCGTTTCGTAAATTTTGGTGTGATCCCTCGCTTAAAGGAACATTACATAATTGGTTTTGCTAGAACAAAAGTTGCTAGCAGTGTTGACACACTTTATGTAATCCACCTCTTCAATTCATTCCTTTTTTTGCTCATCTAGTTGCCCTCCTGTCATGTTCTGTTCTGTTTTTTAAAAGATATTTACTGTGTGCTTTTTGCTTGAACAATTATTGCAATCGTTATTATTTTGATTGGTCCGTTGTGTTATCGTTTAACTTTTGCTGTGCTTTTTGATGTACTTGTATTTGTTGAGGTCAAATAAATAATAATAATAATAATAATAATAATAATACACTGACAAACTTGTAGAAGTTTGAGATCGATTTAAAATTGACCATCTGGGTCACAAGAGAATAGTGCAAAATCGATTACAAATTTTGCATTGCATCGATGCCAAAATAAAAATGAATAAAACGCTCACTGAGCTAAACTCCAAACAAGAAACAAAATTATTTATTTCTTCTTAATTCTGTAACATTCTTGTTAAGACACTGGACACTATTGGTAATTGTCAAAGACAAGTCTTCTCACTTGGTGTATCTCAACATATGCACAAAATAACAAACCTGTGAAAGTTTGAGCTCAATCGGTTGTCAAAGTTGCGAGATAATAATGAAAGAAAAAAAACACCCTTGTCACACAAAGTTGTGTGCTTTCAGATGCTTGATTTCGAGACCTCAAATTCGAAATCTGAGGTCTCAAAGTCAAAATAGTGGAAAATTACTTCTTTCTCGAAAACTATACGTCACTTCAGAGGGAGCTGTTTCTCACAATGTTTTATACCACCAACCTCTCCCCATTACTCGTTACCAAGTAAGGTTTTATGCTAATAATTATTTTGAGTAATTACCAATAGTGTCCACTGCCTTTACAGGGGTCGAAATTAAGTGTATTTCCATGGTAGTCAGCAGGGCTAGTGACCAATAATTTTTAGTAGCCCTGATTAGATTTTGGTAGCCCGAAAGATACATTATGTCTCGCGTCACGGCTCAAACTTTACAATACACCAATAACATAGTTCTTTATTGTTTGTGATGATGATTTTTGCATTATTTTTCCACTAGCCTGTCGGGCTATCAAACTGGAAAAATGAGTAGCCCGGCTGTAAATCTGGTAGTCCCGGGCTAGCGGGCTAGTGGCAATTTCGACCCCTGCTTTAAAACTTGTTTTTGAATGGCAACCTCAAATAGGGAATATGGAGACCCCCAACACAGTGCTACTAGATAGCTCACGTTGAAGAGTGCCAGCCAGCAGAGAACCAGGGGTCACTGGTTCAAATCTACTCCAGTAACTTTCTCTTTGTTCAACCCTGCATTACTTACAATTTGAAGAACGTTGTACCGAGCTGCAGGAGTAGAACATGTGGCAAGCCATGTTCATGAACGATGAGTACGCCCTCTACTGACCGCCGGGTACCAATCTTATCGAAGTCATCTCTCATGCGTTGAAATCTGGCAGATACTGAAGCATCTTTCTCATACAGAGGTTCCTTTGTGCCGAATGTGTAGTTAGTTAGTGGGTATCTGTCATAGAATTGAAAGGAAAATGGAAACGGAAATTTAATTATTTTTAGTAAAAAAATTCTGTATTCGCAATTTGCATTTAATAACTTAAATTCTTATTTTTCCACTGTACAGTTGAACTCATTAAATAATAAAATAGTGCCTACTTCTTAGCCCTGCCCAAACCAATTTATAAATTTTTCTGCATATTGTGTTTTACACATATAATATTGATAACATAAATCAAAGCAATATGAATCATAAAAACTTGATACGGTTATTATATTTGTCTTTTTGTGAGTAGTGCTCATCATACATTTCTATTCTAATTGATAGGCCTAGCTAGACACAGTGCATACCATTGCTAACACCATGAATGTAATCACATAATATAGTGATTTTTGGGGTTGAACAAAGAATTGACTAGAGTGGGATTCGAACCATTGACCTCCGGATTAACGTGCCGGCGCTCTACCAACTGAGCTATCTAGCCCTATTTTGGCGGTGCCCCTATTTTGTCAATATCTTTGTTCAGTTGGTGCCCCTATTTTGTCAATATCTTTGTTCAGTTGGTAGAGCGCTGGCACGTTAATCCGGAGGTCGTTGGTTTGAATCCCACTCTAGTCAATTCTTTGTTCAACTCCAAAAATCTTTTCAAAATTTACCCAGTCAGTTTCCCTCGACACATAATATAGTAGTACACAGTTTAACTATTATAACATAAAATGGAAAAATAAATTATAGTGAAACTAAAAAAGTGGCAGTCGGCTATGGCAGTTTCCCAGATTTTCAGTTAAAACCACTCCCCTCTCATCACACAAATTTAACACAATTTTACAAAGCTCACAATTGACTTGTGTCAAAACTCAGTCTTCATTCAAAATCAAACTCATTCATTCTTCTCAATCAATCAATCTCTGACCCGATTGATTTGTCCCATTTTTGCTTGTGATTTGTTGGATGAGGGAAGGAAAAACATTTATGCTTCCCTCGTCCCCTCACGTTCTTCTCAGTCATACAGTCAGCACTTGTTCAGTTCAATTCTCGGTACCCAACCACAAATTGTGACAGTGTCATTGCGTATTGCACACTCAGATCTCAACTCAACTACACATAGTACATACATGATACACTCAACGAATACCCCACTCAACACTCACAGTCACACCACTGGGTTTCAATTTTCACCGACTCCTTTGCGCTCTATCTCATACTTCAAAAACCAAATAATACTTACAGAACTGCAGTTCTTTCCCTCGGTACGTAGTTATCATTCTTCACGGGTACAGAGATCGAACTTGTGCTGCTATCTAGCCGGTCATTTCGGTTGTATTTGGGCCATCCAGCAGCACCAGCACGTTGATTTGACGCCATTTTGAAGACTGAAGTTTGATACAATGAACCAGCAGCCTCTAGAGGGCGCTGGTCACGACGCTCATTGATTTTCCTAAACCGACAGTGCACTCAAAACGGAAGGCACTAAAATACTAAACTCCACAAAGGTTCGGCCCATCGGAGAATACCCGAGCGAGAATGACCTTATGACGTCATTTTGCATATGCTTGCACCTTTTAGACATGGAAATATTAACAACCAGGTCCGAGTGGTTAGTCCACTCTTATGTAGCAACTCCCCAAACCTGCTGCTACAAATGTACTTGAATAAAGAGGTCTGAAGCATGCAGTGCTTGCATCTTTTAAACATGAAAATATAAACAACCAGGTCCCAGTGGTTAGTCCACTCTTATGTAACAACTCCCCAAACCTGCTGCTACAAATGTACTTGAATATAGAGGTCTGAAGCAGTACTGATCTTTTAGACAGGAAAATATTAACAACCAGGTCCTAGTGGTTAGTCCACTCTTATGTAACAACTCCCCAAACCTGCTGCTACAAATGTGCTTTTAAATAAAGAGGTCTGAAGCAGTGCTTGCATCTTTAAAACATGAAAATATAAACAACCAGGTCCCAGTGGTTAGTCCACTCTTATGTAACAACTCCCCAAACCTGCTGCTACAAATGTGCTTGAATAAAGAGGTCTGAAGCAGTACTTGCATCTTTTAGACATGAAATCATTATCAACCAGGCCCTAGTGGTTAGTCCACTCTTATGTAACAACTCCCCAAACCTGCTACGTGGGGGATCGTCGCGAACCGTGCCGGAATGTTCCGAGAGCACACGAAAAGTTCCGAACCGCTGTAGAGGTTAGGTTTTAGTGCCCTCCACGGACGGTCTTTTTGGCAAAGATAACAATGGATGCATCAGTTAGGTCCACTTAAAATCGACCAATGTTAGATATTATAGTCAAACAATGAAAAATAAAAAAAGGATTTAAAAGTCACTATAGGCCACTAACTATCACCAATGTTTCTTGAAATCAAATGGTGACAACAACCCAGGTCCAAGCTTTCCTTTAAATATCTACGGGGGGGGGGGGGGGGGCACTGATCGCCATTAAATTTCAAGCGGAAACAAATCCCCATTCAAAATGCAACACACCCATGCATGACTTTACGGGCTATCGTTGGGGAGAGGGGGGGGGGGTCTTCTAATTATGAAGGGATCGAAGGCTACATTTATTCTCTTGACGCAATGCGCCAGGTTGAGTACATACAAGGGCGCATTTTTTAAAATTTTCAACCCGTGACATCACGACCATTCAAATTTTAACTTGTACTTTTTTTTTAAATATTAAAAACACGCGGGAACTCAAAACATGAGGGAACTCAAAACACGATGGCATACCCCCCCCCCCCCCTCAACCACCACCTGCGAGGAAGCAAATGAAAGGGTGTGCCTAAGTGGTTATGAGGAGAAGTTTCTGTATATGGCGCCATCACTTTTTCATTCGATATGAAATAATAATTATAGTATCTGATTTACCTCACTGAGATATCCCTTTTTGTAAAAATGATTGAAAACAGTGGTTGCGCCATAAGGACAGTTATCCGGTTACGGGTCCAAAAGTCATTGTCCCAAGACACAAACAAAGGCAAAATATTATATCCTAAACGCGGCTCATGAGCGCGGCGAACGTATCACAAACTTTCCGATCCTTTCCAACCCTACAGCTTGTTTTCAATCATATTTTGGCAATGACGGCCTATCCGTGGATGGAGTCGTTATTATTATTTATTATGGTATGCATGTGTTTGCAGAAGATACTGTCACCCCCCCCCCCCCCCCCCCTTTGGAGATTAGCTGTCCCCCCCCCCATACGGCGAACTGTCTGTGTATGATTGTACCTTTTGTACTTTTTAAAGTTATTGCCTTGTTTGATGCATTTATTCTGTTTTAGCTTCGTTTTGCTTTTATAAATGGTGTTATTATTATTATTATTATTATTATTATTATTATTATTATTATTATTATTATTATTATTATTATTATTATTATTATTATTATTATTATTATTATTATTATTATTATTATTATTATTATTATTATTATTATTATTATTATTATTATTATTATTATTATTATTATTATTATTATTATTATTATTATTATTATTATTATTATTATTATTATTATTATTATTATTATTATTATTATTATTATTATTATTATTATTATTATTATTATTATTATTATTATTATTATTATTATTATTATTATTATTATTATTATTATTATTATTATTATTATTATTATTATTATTATTATTATTATTATTATTATTATTATTATTATTATTATTATTATTATTATTATTATTATTATTATTATTATTATTATTATTATTATTATTATTATTATTATTATTATTATTATTATTATTATTATTATTATTATTATTATTATTATTATTATTATTATTATTATTATTATTATTATTATTATTATTATTATTATTATTATTATTATTATTATTATTATTATTATTATTATTATTATTATTATTATTATTATTATTATTATTATTATTATTATTATTATTATTATTATTATTATTATTATTATTATTATTATTATTATTATTATTATTATTATTATTATTATTATTATTATTATTATTATTATTATTATTATTATTATTATTATTATTATTATTATTATTATTATTATTATTATTATTATTATTATTATTATTATTATTATTATTATTATTATTATTATTATTATTATTATTATTATTATTATTATTATTATTATTATTATTATTATTATTATTATTATTATTATTATTATTATTATTATTATTATTATTATTATTATTATTATTATTATTATTATTATTATTATTATTATTATTATTATTATTATTATTATTATTATTATTATTATTATTATTATTATTATTATTATTATTATTATTATTATTATTATTATTATTATTATTATTATTATTATTATTATTATTATTATTATTATTATTATTATTATTATTATTATTATTATTATAATTATGATTAGGCTAGGATAGCGCCCTCTTTTGGAATATCCTCCAACAGCACACGTGTATTTCCATAGGGTTGGGGGGGGGGGCAAATCTCAGGCGGACCGATTTCCCTGGGACACTCAGGCCAGTCTATCAGGACCGATGTCCCATGGATTTTCGTCCGCTGGAGATTCTGATGGGTGCACCCCACCAAATAATCTCCCATAGCACACAGCGCAAAATGTAGTCTTGGTGCAAGACGTTTCTCGGGCGCTGTCGGTGAATTGGCTGCGGTGTGCGTGAAAGGGAAACGAAAAACGTTTTGCACCAAGACTATGCAAAATGCTAAATACTCAAAAATACACGAAAAATACTTAAAAGTCTCACAGCTTTTAACTTGAAAGTGAAAATGATTGATTGACTCTTAACTTGTATTCTCTGCCCAATTTTATATGGGGAGTCCCTGGGCCCGTCGAGTTATTCTCCTTCCAAGTAAAAACACCCCTTCACAGGTCTAATTTTCAAAACGTCCTAGCATCAATCTTGGAGAGAGTCCTTACACCTCTCAACAAATAGGACCATTTATTTCAGGGCCTATGTCATCCAAAATACCTCAAGCTGGAAGTCAACAACCCCCAGGTCACAATTGGGTAACATTTTTACACTGAAACACTTTCTGGGGGCTCTCAAATCTGTGTAATATAGAATGGGCCTACAAAATATTAATGAGCTCGACGCTCTGTTTTCTCCTATATGGTGGGGTGCATGCACCCTGATGGGCTGGAGAGATTCACAGGAGGGCGCTATCGGAAGTAGCCATCTAGGGGACAGCATCCACTGTTCCACGCTCTACAACCCCTGCTCCGGAGCGAAAATCCGAAGTAGTATGCTACCGTATGATCATCGTATGAAAATTATTACAAACATGTTATTATAAATAAACCAGTAACAAATAATACGGGTATTATTATGATGAACGGGTATTATTATGATGGTTTCCTTAGTTTCATTTCAATAAACAGGCTAAAAAACACCGGAACAATCAAGAAAGAAGTAAATTTTCACGAATTTGATTTCGAGACCTCACAAGTAGATTTTAAGTCTAAAGGCACACAACCTCGTGTGACAAAGTTGTTGTTTTTTCTTTCATTATTATCTCGCAACTTCGACGACCAATTCAGCTCAATTAATTTTCACAGGTTGGTTATTTTATGTATTAGTATGTTGAGATACACCAAGTGAGAAGACTGGTCTTTGACAGTTACCAATAGTTTCCAGTATCTTTAATGAGCTCATTGAGCTATCCGAAGTGTGATTTGGGTGCGTTCGTTTAGCTTCCCTGGGTCGACCCCGGTGTGTGGCGGGGGTTTTTTTCAGACGAACGTGGGTAATTATCTGCACACCCTGGTCCTGGGGGAAAAAAACGCCACACACCGGGGTTGACCCGGGGAAGCTACACGAACGCACCCAGGACTTCCCAACAGATATCATTTTAATATATGTATAATTTAATATTAGTATTATTTATTGATGATTTTGTAGAAAATGTAAATGCTCATGCAGATTCATTGTCATCTTGACCTTTGAACACTTTATTCAGTAAGTTTTTACTTCTTTGCTGTGGAAGTTATTAACCACAGTGAGAGGTCGCTGCAGCAGGCCTGCTGAAAGTAATTTGATCGTGATTTCATGCAAAAGAAAACATGATGGGGGTAAGTCCCAACATTTGGGGTAACCAAACATTCCAACAACAAACCTCGAGTAGGATTTGAAACTTTGAAAAATGGTGGAAATACGGTACGGAAAGGTTTGCGATAACACCATATAATGACTATCTCTAAATGAGTAGTGGTGGTTCTTAAGAGAACCGTTGGTTTCAACTCGACGTTTCGATCAGTATGTTCTGATCGTCCTTTTCAGGAAGTCTCGAGTTCATCATTGGCCTTTCAGTGGTGTTCATGTGTGGCGACAGCCAAGGAGAGGGAAAACACAATTTGAAATGTCTCCCCTATTTATCACATCCTATAATTTGCAGCGCAAGCAGACCTGCTCGATCCAAGCACCGACACTGCATGGAGTCATTGCCTTTTTCGGGAATGGAATGCGGCGAGCAACAGGTTCTGCTACCCGCTACCCGGTGAATCCTGTATTGCATCAGGGGGATAGGGTGACCGGCGCGCGCTTCGTTATGAGTCGCGTGCCCCGGTCGAGGGGAGGGGGTGACCGCAAAATTAACAAAAAGAAGATTAGACAGATTTTGATTAAGATATTCTAGTGTGTATACATCCTCTATATTATGTAAAATCAGTTAAAGATGCTATGTCAGATGTTTTGCCCCAAACATTAAAAAATAGATTTTTTTTTTAGTGAATGGCATTTCAAAGGGTATCACCAGCTCTAACGAAAACAAGTTTTTACATTTAATGGTCAGGAACCATGACAAAAGATTAAAACGTTTCTTTAAAAACACATTAGAATTGGCACGTGATATATTGTCGGGATCCCGACAAAAACTAATTTTAAGCACTTTATTTCACTGCTACTAATAATTGGCGGACTTTTTCGAGCAATGGCTCAATTTAAAGCTTGTAACTTTCTCGACCCCTGTCAAAAAAAACCTATTGAATTTTAAATCAAAATTTGTTGGTCAAATCGGCCAAAAAATCTCAAGTTACAGTAACCGGTTGTTATTAGTGTGGTGGAAATACGTAACTTAAAGGCAGTGGACACTATTGGTAATTACTCAAAATATTTATTAGCATAAAACCTTTCTTGGTGACGAGTAATGGTATGTGGAGAGGTTGATGGTATAAAACATTGTGAAAAACGGCTCCCTCTGAAGTGCCATAGTTTTCGAGAAAGAAGTAATTTTCCACGAATTTGATTTCGAGACCTCAGGTTTAGAACTTGAGGTCTCGAAATCAACCATCTAAACGCACACAACTTCGTTTGACAAGGGTGTTTTTTTCTTTCATTATTATCTCGCAACTTCGATGACCGATTGAGCTCAAATTTTCACAGGTTTATTATTTTATGCATAGTCTTTGACAATTACCAATAGTGTCCACTGCCTTTAACCAATTATCAAGTACAGAATCGAAATGATTACAGCTGGGCCTATCCTTCAAACTGTTTCCAGCTGGCTGTGTTCACTTCATGAACCACAGTTTACATGCCATTTATTTATACTGGCATCCTCTTAAAGACGCATGGACAATATTGGTAATTGTCAAAAGACCAGGCTTCTCACTTGGTGTACCTCAACATATGCATAACATAAATCTGTGAAAATTTGAGCTCAATTGGTAGTCGACGTTGCGAGATAATAATGAAAGAAAAAACACCCTTGTCACACGAAGTTGAGTGCTTTCAGATGATTGATTTCGAGACCTCAAATTCTAAACCTGAGGCTCGAAATCAAATTTGTGGAAAATTACTTCTTTCTCGGAAACTACATTACTTCAGAGGGAGCCGTTTCTCACAACGTTTTATACTATCAACAGCTCTCCATTACTCATTACCAAGTAAGGTTTTATACTAACAACTTTTTTGAGTAATAACCAATAGTGCCCACTGCCTTTAACCTACAAAGAAAAGGTAAATAAATTAATATTCTAGCACAATGTTTGGAGATTACAACATTCCATTACAACCCATCGGTATCATCCGATATAAAAATGTTTCGCTGGTGGTTCTGAGTTACTTTTGGTATCTGTCCTATCGTCGAAGCTATTATTAGTCAAATTAATTAGAAATGATGTTTTATCCTGACCTCAGCAGCGAAACTATAATATCTTTTCCTATAGGGTGTGTATACTTTTGGTAATAACTCTAACTAAATGCATCCCCTTTGGATAAAATTACTTTGAGAAACAAATCACTTTGTAGTAGGCCTACTATATGGTTATATAAAAGTATATCACTTTGATCCCAAACAATTTTAAATAATAACGCTCCTTTTTTTGCGATAAAAACTTGACCACCTTAAGAAATCAAAATGTTTACGTTTAATTTATATAGATGAAAATAACCGAACCGTTAACTGGACGCTTTTGGTAATATTGTCAAAGACCGATATTCTCACTTGGTGTATCCCAACATACGCATAAAGTAACAAGCTTGTGAAAATTTGAGCTAAATTGGTTATCAAATTTGCAAGAAAATAGTGGAAGAAAAAACACCCGTGTCTGATTTCAGATGTCTGATAAAAAGCTTCAGCTGAGTCTAGTCTTTTAAATTTTCAGTGCGAAATTACTTCTTTCTCAAAAACTACGTTACTTAAGAGGGAGCGGTTTTACACAATTTATACTATCAACAGCTCCCCATTACTCGTTACCAAGTAAGATTTTATGCTAACAATTATTTTGAGTAATATTGCATGAAGTGTCCAGTGTATGTGCCTTCAAAAGATTCTGGTACCTTTTCCAAATGTCCACAGATTTACATTAAACTTTGAAGATAATGATAGTATAAAGCTTCCCTTATAATATTACTGCCTGAGGTTGTGTAGTTTTTTAGAAATGAGTAGAACAAATCACAAAATAATTTTCGTCTCGGGAAGGCAAAAATTATTTTAGCATGTAAAATCCCATTAACCACAGTTATAATATTATACCATAATCATGGCATAACTTGTTAATACGTTTACTCATTTCTCAAAAACTACAGCACCTCAGTAAGTAAAATTTCGAGGGAAGCTTTCTACTATTATAGTCTTCGAACTGTTTAAGTTTAATGTAAATCTGTGGACATTGTGTTTTGTGTATAGGAAAAAGTACATAACCCTTTAGAGGATTCAGGTACTTTTTCAAAATTTCCACAGATTTACGTTAAACTTACAGGGTTTGAAGATTATGATAGTGGAAAGCTTCCCTTCGAATATTACCAACTAAGGTTGTGTAATTTTTGAGAAATGAGTAAAACAAGTCACAAAATCATTTTGATCTCTTAGCATGTAAAATCCCCTTAACCAGTTATGATATTATACCAAAAACCATAGCATAACTGGTTAATACGTTTTTACATGCTAAAACTGAGACGAAAATGATTACTTTTACTCATTTCGTAAAAACTACAGCACCAGTAAGTAAAATTTCAAGGGAAGCTTTCAACTGTCATAATCTTAAAACTGTGTAAGTTTAAAGTAAATCTGTGGACATTGTGTTTTGTGTTAGGAAAAAGTATATAACCCTTTAACATGGGTGTAACAAAAGGTATACATTGCCTCTAAAGACATGACACAAAGCTTAAAAGTTGCTTGCAAACATTGTGTCCTTATTCTTGTAATTCTCAGTCGGTTTTCATGTTGAGTATAGAGAAGAAAGAGTCGCGTGCCCGGAACGAGGCGATGCCCTTATATGGAGAGGATACCACATTGTGGTGAACCAGTCTTGACATCTGGCGAGATTTACGGAATGCCTTCATGGGACAAATCATTGAAGAGTTCCGATTGAATACGGTGCACACCATCAGCCGGATTCAGTCAGCTTATATAAGACTATAGCCAATTGCAGTATTGTTTTCTTGAAACTATTAGGATTTTCGAATATTATTTCCAGGCCCCTAGATTGCACAGAAATCTCTTAGAAAGAAATCTGTTTTCATTATATGCCAAGGCTTATTTTTTTTTTTTATTTTTTTTTTTATACTATATTTTAAGTTTAGTTTCTTCCTCCAAATCGCATGTCACTTGAGACATTTGGCAAATGACAATAATTGTCAAAGAGCAGTACCCTCACTTGATACAACCACAATATACAACCACAATATTTAAAAGTGATACTCCTGACTCATAACCATCTACAACTTCATCGAATGGGCTAATTTTTAGTTGCTACTTAGTATTCCGGATTTGGTTTTTGTTACACATTTCTAAGTCGTGATATTGTCTAGGGGCATTTGCCAATAAAACCTATATGTCAGCTTTGTTTTGTTTACATAATTAGAAAGTTGTCTGCGTGACTATAGCACACTCGGATGCGTTGCAATGATGCCTCAAAACATAGAGCAAAATAACACCAAAGCCCACATTTTGGAAACTCACAAGCCTGCTAAAATTACCTAAAGTTTGTTACAACTGCATTTCCATTATTTGCTTGTTTGTTTTGTCGATTGATTTTTGTTTGGGGGTTTAACAGCCAGAACAGTGCCATGCCCATTGAAGTGGCTAGAAAGATCTTACTGTGCTAAGCAATTTAAATAATAATAATAATAATAATTTCTGGGGGTTTATCGTCCTTACTCGCAGCTAGAGCTGAATTGCGAAGGACACGGCTACAACGTATTCGAGAAGCAGGCATGCAAGGGCGCATTCAGCTGCCAGCCACATCAACCCATTATGACCACGGGGCACAGCCAAGATCGAAAGTGTTTGATTTTTTCCTGAGGGAGGAAAACCGGTTAGTCTGGGAAACCCTCGTGGCAAAGCAGAGAACCAACGCACAACTCAACTCACATATGGCCCCGACCGGGAATCGAACCGGGGTCACCTTGGTGAGAGGCGAGCGCTGTACACACAAGCCAACTGTGCCACCAAAACCAATTGAAGCTAGTAAATCAGCCGATTGAATTCAGCCATCTTGTTCTTTGTGTCAAGTTAGCAGTCCTGAAAAACATTTATTTTGCAGTTGTTGGCCCTACACTCATGTTTTGTGATTTTTGCCTTAGCCGTCAAATTCATCTCACTCAGTGTAATTTGCTAATTTGAAATAATTGTCTGCAAAAAGGAAATAAAAACAATGTGAAAGAGATTCCGATGCCTTTTTTACCGAACACCGGCTTTTGTTTGTCAAGCATCGATGGTCACTTTGAAAGCCGTCAGCTTTGGACATCACCCCACGCAACGGCTGTGGTTTTCTCCCCGAAAAGCACGTTATCAGTTTGAACAAAACAGACCTTTTAAAAACATTTTTGCAGAAGCATTTTGAGATTAGTTTATGTTCGACGTCCACGAGTGGGATTTGTGCGGAATTACCTTGTCTCCAAAATAGACACACGTCTTGGACCACAGAACACAAACTTAGGTGTGAGGTCCAGATTTTGCGGTTGTTTATTGTTGGTTACGTGCAGCGTTTCACGCCTTATTCACGCCACCCAAGTGGTGTTGTTCTATATTGCAATTAGTACATGGTCATCTGCATTTACAAGTGGAAATATTAATTAAGCCGTCGGTTAAAAGCACTCAAATTCTGTCCATAGACACAATTTTGGTAAAAACTCAAAACAATTGGTGGCATAAAAACTTTTACAAGGTAACGAGCAATGGGAGGGCTGTTGAAAGTATAAAACATGGTGAGAAACGGTTCCCTTTAAAAGTAAACGTAGTTTTTGAGAAAGGGAAACTTCTCACTCAAATTATTTAAAGACAGTGGACACTATTGGTAATTGTCAAAGACCAGTCTTCTCACTTGGTGTATCTCAACATATGCACAAAATAGCAAAGCTGTGAAAATTTGAGCTCAATCGGTCGCCAAAGTTGCGAGATAATAATGAAAGAAAAAAACACCCTCGTCGCACGAAGTTGTGTGCTTTCAGATGGTTGATTTCGAGACCTCAAGTTCTAAATCTGAGGTCTCGAAATCAAATTCGTGGAAAATTACTTCTTTCTCAAAAACTAAGTCACTTTAGAGGGAGCCGTTTCTTACAATGTTGTTTACTATCAACCTCTCCCCATTTTCGTATCGATTTGTATTTCTATATTTTTATGACAGTGTAAAGTCTAATAAAACTAAAAACTAATAATTATTTCGAGTAATTACCAATATTGTCCACTGCCTAAAGACATCAGGCCTGAATCCTTTTAATAAGCATCTCAAAGCATACAAAGTAATGCAACAAGGCTGTATTTTTGTTCTTTCATTATTCTCTTGCAACTGCGAAGACCAATCGAGCCGAAATTTTCCCAGATTGGGAAACACGCATTGGGATACACCTAGTGAGAGTGAGAATATTAGTCTTCAAAAGGTGTCCAGTGTCTTCAAAAGAGTCTGTATATAAATAGACAGAGCAATAGACCATGTGAACCTTGTTTACAATTAGTGTGACCTTGTACATTCTTTGAGTATTCTGGCAGGCACAATTCTGCACAGGTCATATGGGAAAGTTGACATTTTGTGTCATCATTTCCACATAAATCCAAGAATTATGAAAGTAAAAGCTGGACAAGTTTTGAGATGTGCCCCCTCCCTTTCATCATATCAAAAGTTGATAAGAATCAGACAGTGCAATCTCCCAAAAAAATACGATTTTGAATACCAGGAGCGTTAAAGATGCTATGTCAGATTTTTTGCCGATTGGACCCACAAATTTTGATTTAAAACTCAATAGGTATTTTGATAGGGGTCGAGAAAGACAAGCTTTCATTTGAGCCATTACTCGAAGTTAGTCAATATATAATGTCAATGTTGTACGAGTTATTGTACTTTGGTTTATGTGTGTTTATAGGTTGCTTGTACATCACTTGTGACGGAAAACGAACGAAAGCTCAGCGGATTCTCGTGTTTTAAAGTTAACGGTAACACGGTAAAAAAAAATCCGCAATTTTTGACGCTCGCTGCGTCCCCTGTTTATATAATATGTCACAATTTCTGATCTATAATTGTTGGACGCGTTATTCATGTATTATTCTAAGACATTTTTACGCAACATTCAAGTGTCTTGCACTCTTTCCCTCATAATTTGGCGGGGTTCTTTGTTTTGGCCGTCTCAACGAAGAAGGTGTTAAGACGCAGCATGTGAATAAGATCAAGTTATATACATGGGTGGTGATACCTCACTCCTTGAAAAAGACAAAGAGCTCTTAACCGAAAAGCCACACACCAGACATTAAAGTGTTTGTTTTGCCTATCAATTAAGCAATGACAACCCAAAAATGAGACTGAAACTCAAGCCTGGTTTTCGATCTGCCGAGAGGCTGTGTTCATAACACAGTCTGGCAATACAAACCCTTCAATCGCATACCTCCCGTAATAATACCAGCTGATCATATAATATACCACACTTTCTATACCAGACATGTGTTCCATCCTTGCGTTATCCCAACACACCAGGTCATTAACAACTGTGATTTTTTTTCTTGAAGACGTTAGACTTGAACCCCCCCCCCCTTTTCCCCAACCCCCCGCGGTTGGAGCCTGCGCAGTCGATCCCTCACTGTATATGAAATATGATTTTTTTTTTTCCTTCTTCACTGCCCCCTTGCCATACCGTTACACTGCATTTTAGACATACCATTGGTTGATTCCACTCTGCACCGCAGGATACCGTAAACCGTACACGCCGGTTGCAGAGTGCGTAAAGCATTCGGCGTTCTGGTCCGTGCAGTGGGTGACACTTGTTGCATGCGCGCGCAGTGGCCCTTTCTCGCCTGTTGATGGTGATCACTGGTTTTCTACCAGAGGAGGGGACAATAAGTAAAGTGGGAGAGAGAGAGAGAGAAGATAAGGCAGATGCAAGACCAGAGAAACATCACTTTATCTTGAGACACCGTGGGAGCAGAGTGTGGAAACCAGTTATCAAAATACAACAACACCATTACAAACCATTGTCTTCCTCAACCACCGCTGTGTTATTAAAGAAACAACTCCTCATCAAAGGTTTCTTTCGGATTTGGTTCTGTTCTCATCCAACAACTTCGACAATGCCTCGCTCCTTCCTCGTCAGACGTTTTGTCCGTCCTCCAGTGCAATCTCAAACGAAATGGGACTGTTTCTCTCCCGATGGTGAAGGTAAGCTACAACAACAAAACTTGGGCCACAATCGGTCAATACTTTTCTCAAAGAGTCGTATTTTTAGGGGTTCCAGTTTGGTGCCGAAATCTAGCCCCGTTGCGTTGTGACCCCGAGTGGCCCGGGGCGTTTGGTCATTAGGCCCATGCCTCTGTGCGTTAAAAGTTTATTTAGTTTCGGGGTCTTGGTGGTAGCTCGTTTCGAGGAGTCAAGTTCAAGACAACAAAGACAAGACGTTGTTTGTTTTGGATCGTTCTTAAAAGTTGTTTTACACGACCATGAGACTTGTTTGAAAAGCCATGTAATGATGGCCTGAACCATGTATTTTGTGACGCAACATTGTCACGTTACAGCCAAGGGAAAATTGAAAGGTTTTCGATGTTATTGATAGTTATATATTTATTTGATTTGATGCAGGGAAAAAAATTGAGATCTTGGTTTACAAGATTAATCGTACTTCATACGGTTTCACGGAGTTCATTGCTGAGAGTGTGATTGTATTATACTTTTTATACTTTTGTTATCTTCTTAGACTATAGGCCTATGTAAGCTTAAAGGCA
Source organism: Asterias amurensis (assembly GCF_032118995.1). Taxonomy (NCBI): domain Eukaryota; kingdom Metazoa; phylum Echinodermata; class Asteroidea; order Forcipulatida; family Asteriidae; genus Asterias; species Asterias amurensis. Next base: position 23,162,651 of record NC_092650.1, on the reverse strand, counting down.
GTGGGCACTATTTGGTAATTGTCACAGACTAGCCTTTACAGTTGGTGTATCTCAACATATGCATAAAACAACAAACCTGTGAAAATTTGAGCTCAATCGGTCATCGAACTTGCGAGATAATAATGAAAGAAAAAAAGAAGTTGTGTGCGTTTAGATGGTTGATTTCGAGACCTCAAGTTCTAAATCTGAATCTCGAAATCAAATTCGTGGAAAACTATGGCACTTCAGAGGGTGCCGTTTCTCACAATGTTTTGTACCATCAACCTCTCCCCATTATTCGTCACAAAGAAAAGTTTTATGCCAATAATTATTTTGAGTAATTACCAATAGTGTCCACTGCCTTCAAGAATCAACGCAAGCTGTTTGTGGATATTAGCCCTATGGAATTATTGCGCAAAATAATTACCCCTGCTTTTGAGTAGGCCGTAAGCCAGATAACCCCATCGTTACCGGGTGTTCACTCTTCCCTTGAAATATAAGTAACGGTGGGGTTAAAGCTCCCATTAATTTCTTGTGTAACGTGAAAAGTGGTTTTACCATTAAATGTTTTCACGAGGGAAACAATTCACAAAACAAAACACAAACCTAGTGTCCCCTCCAAAAAATGAGCTGCCCAGATCTTATCTCGATGAAATGGTCCTTAGTGTCCAATTATATCTTTAAATCGAAATCCGAGGAGTCTCACGGTGGTTTTGTCTCCGTGAAATCCACACCACCCAGTGGTCCCATTCCCGCCGGCTTGCCGCGCCGTTCCCAGGCATCGATAGTCCCCATCTATTTCCAGAGTTTCTCGTTAACGATGTTCGTTAGGCCGGCAAGCGAGAGGTGGTATTCTCTTTATAATCAGTGGTTTTTATAAAACTGAGATATTCTGGATTTCCTTGTTGGCACCTTTGGTATGGAGTCCAATTTCAGGGAAATGATGAATTGATAATAGCATGCCCGAAAAGGTGGACAGTAAAATATGTTCTTAAATTGGTATTTATAATAATCAAAGTTTACTATTCAGAACATTGTGTAATTTTTGTCTTCTTTTTAAATTGTGTATTCTTTGTATATTTTCCTGTAACTTCGACCCTTGCCTTGCTCGCCATGGAGACATTTAAAGAATATGTATGTGCACTGTATACAATACATACATACATACTGTAGTTATTCATCTGTTCCAAATGTAAACAATACTTTCCATTTGTCTTAGTTCGTTTATTCCTAAAGAGCAAGAGTGGTTATAACATACTATCCAGAATGTTTTAATTTTTGACACACAAAGAAGTCAATGATTAAGAGAACGATTTAATGTTTTATGTCAACTTGAAAATGAACCCAGTTCACCCGCTATCTGCTTACAATAACGATAGTTCTCAACCTTGTTGGGGCCAAGACACCTCTCGCTGAGCTTGAAGTCATGTCACGCTAGGTGTCTGGCACAGACCAAACAAAGGAGACCAGAAAAACCACCACGGCATTTTCAGAATCCAAAAGTGGGTAATAGCACTTCTCAAGTCGCAATTTCTTTGAATTTCTGGTGATTTGGTCCTTATTTCGTCACAGTGGCAATCACGGCGGGTTAGAATGAGAATTAAGACGAATTTCAGAACAGTTTGAAATCGAATTTGAACTTATTTGGCAGGCATTATTTTTAGTCTGTTTTAAGCTAATGATTTTGGAAATTGTTTGAGCGAAGGTGGTTGCGCGCCGCCCAGTGTGCGTGATGGTATGCGACTCAAAGAGTGTTCAGTAATTGCATTATAGTACCGGTGTAATTTGTATAAATGTTTTCTGTTTGTATTTCATAAAAATGGCAAACTCTGGTGCCACAGCGAGCATATTGTGTTCAGTGGGTGTCGACTGCACAACAACCTGGGGTCATAATTGGATAAACTGTACCCAAACTGGATGAACTTTCTGGCATTTTCATCAATTATTTTGTTACCCGTGTAAATATGCCTTTGTTCTGTTCTGACGTCTTGTGAGGGAAACTAAACTGTGCATTGGATATACGTGAGGTGTTTCCAAAGTTTCAACTTGAAAAGTTTCGTTTGTTTCTTTGAAAAGAAGCAGATCAACTTTGAAACAAGTTTTAATTTTCTGGATGAGAGTAAAACAAAAAAATGGATGGCAACAAAAAGTCGGTTTGGGTTTAATGAGCAAAACAAATGTGGCCCCCGCGAATTCGGCTCTTAGACATGTCGACATGACCAACAAGAACACTTCACACAAACGTGACACACAAACCGTTTGTAGTTCGTTTCGATATGGTTTATAGTTGGTACAGTTATTTCCAATATTATTTAAGATTTAGCAGATTAAGAGGAAACTGGGTTTTTTTATGGCTTTTTTTGTTTGTTTTGTTTGTCTGTTGTTGGTTTTTGCTCTGTTTTTAGGTTTGGTTTCTCAGCGTTCTTTTCATTGTCAGCAGTGATGCCTGTTTTTTATGCTGGCAGTTTGCGCACGTAAACGGGGCAAACGATGTGTTTGTTCATGGACTTCAACAAAACTCAAAATTGTAAAGATTCGTTTTGTTTCTGTTTTTCTCCCCCAAAGCTGTGAACACTAAAACCCAAGAGTTGGTTTGTGAGATAACAAAGATTGCGTTTCGCAAAAGGGTGTAACTTAATTCGTGTTTTAAAAAAAAACCATAAATGCTGCTTTAATGGTTAAGCTAACATGAGATTTATGTGAATTGAAAAGCGACCCAAGAACATAACGTGAAAGGGGCATCCATTTCAACAATATTCTGCACGAAAGTACCTATATAACGCAGTTTTCAACTCCACAACCTAACCAATTATTCTTGCTTCCCAAACTAGTAAAAAAAAGGGGGGGTTTGTTTTATAACAAACGGACAACTAAACACACTAGTTGGGGCCTATTACATCAATTAAAAGAGGAATGTAACATGTTTGAACTACTAACCACGGTTACAAAAAGTGTGAATAAAGTCTTAAAAACTCACGTTAAGTCCTAACATGGCGTTAGACTTCTTCCAAAAATCGTGTTTTGTCTAAACCTTATTAAGAATAGAAATGCTTTTAAAGGCAGTGGACACTATTGGTAATTACTCAAATTATTTATTGGCATACAACCTTACTTGGTAACGAGTAATGGGGACAGGTTGATGGTATAAAACATTGTGAGAAACGGCTCCCTCTGAATCGGAGTAGTTTTCGAGAAAGAAGTAATTTTCCACGAATTTGATTTCGAGACCTCAGATTTAGAATTTGAGGTCTCGAAATCAAGCATCTGCAAGCACGCAACTTCGTGTGACGAGGATGTTTTTTTTGTTCATTAATCTCTCGCAATTTATGACCAATTGAGCTCAAATTTTCACAGGTTTGTTATATTATGCATATGTTGAAATACAGCAAGTGAGAAGACTGGTCTTTGACAAGTACCATTAGTATCCAGAGCCTTTAATAATAACTAAGAAAAGAAAAAAAATTACATACATGGTTTGTACTACCGACGACTACTTTTTGTCTGACGACAAACTTATGGAGCTACTTAAAACAGAAAAGAAAACAAATCCCCTAATGTTTGATCTCAAAATATTGTTTTGCCAAGCACCAAGTTTGAAATTCCATCCATCTCAAAGTTCAGTCGACTCTGTACATATAGCTCACACAATTATCAAGTTCCCTGGTCACGGCATATTATACTAAATCGCCTGTAAGATCCACACACTATACAACGATGCACTACGACAACCATAAGACACTGTACGGAGTATAAGTTGCAGGGTGGCAGTTCCATCACCATATTTGGGCATGGAGTCGCGTGCCAGCGGTTCTGGTGTCGCGCGCCAGGCCTACCGAATGAAAACAGCCCCTGCTTCCAAAGTTATGCGGCTCGTGTCGTCAATTAACCTCTAACCAAGACCGCAAGATCACCCCCTCTTTTTTTTTCTCTTGCTGGCCCCCATGGGGAATCACTCAACTTAACTCGGGAGAATGCTCTTTTAAGAAACCCTGAAGACAATCAACTGTCCTTTATCCTTAGTTTTTATATTCGAAGCTTGCCCTTTATAACTACAGGGTTATTCACATCTGTACTTTGGTATAATAACTTTCAAGGTTTTGTGGTTCGTGTACTGGTATCCTCACTTTCGATTGTGACTGTACGTTTATCCATAGAGTTCTATGGTTGAGCATATTATGCTGGGTGGTTTGAATGTTTCTCTACAAAGTTCAACGGCTGGTCAAAAAAAAATACATGAATTTAAGTAGACATGAAGCAGGGGTTGCTTTAAATCACTGCGCCTAATTAACGCAACAGTAGATTCTGATATCAATTTAGCGACATGAAACACTCGTAGGTTGGCTGGCTTAAAAACACGACACCCACCGTTACAATGATGATGTTAAATTACCATTCCATGAAACTTAACCACAATATTCATTCCAACTTGAGAACTCAGAGGTGAAATAGTTCTCGAAACAATCAAAGACAATGATTGATAATCATCACCGTATGGAAGGACATCTAACCCCGAAGTGAGTGATTAATACAACAATTATTCATAACATGGTACGTGGTTCTGCTCTAATACTTTTTTTTAACTTTAAAAGTTGCCTGTGCTAGCCAACTTCTGAAAGAATGGCCCGTGAAAACCGAACTGATGGTTTTGACTCTGTAAATATGTCAACTCAAACATTTTCTTTTTCGAGGAATGTAACCAGTGCATGGATGTTACTCAAAACAGAGCCTGGAAGAGTAAATAGTCTGGTTTCATTTTATACAACGACTGCTGGCATACATTACTGTTATTGGATACAAGGTACATGACCAAGATGTTGGCAACATGATATTGGTCTATTATACGCCTCCGTAATAGTTTATAATGAATTTGCTCTTTCGATATTACACCATGTCTTTAAATCCTTGAACGTAAGTTCTCCTTTCGTTTTGCTGCCATGGCACAAGATGGTTGAGCGTATTAGAGAACCCCGTTGAGTCTCCCATTCTTCTTATTGTGTGTCTTATCTTCTCCCCCTGGAGCCAGGCACGATGAGCAAGGAGGAAGGCATCCCACTCGTGACGTTGAGTCACGAGTGAATATTGTTGCCTCATCTCTAAAGTCAAAAACCTGTAACTCTGGCGCTGATCCAGCAGAAACAAATGTCACCGTTACGGCAGGGCTCGAATTTGGAAACAATATTCACAATACTGAAGGGCGTGTATAGCTCAAAATTTGTACTGGACCAGAATTTATTACAGAATCGAAATAAGTTATGCAAACACCAATCTCACCTCATTTGTCATATGTGTAAGTGTAATTCGATACTCAACCAACAATATTGACAAATATTTATCAGAGTCATTGTCAACAATTGTTTTCACGAAGATATTACACAAAGTGGTAGCCTAGATATTAATCACTTGAAAAACACAAAACCATCGGGCTTGGCCGGTCATGAGTTAACTGGCCCCAAGCTGAAATCACTGGCTGTAAGTTTCAAGCCCTGCCGGTCGTGGTAGATGGTTTTGATGGTATCAGCGCCTTATATAGAGTCCGAATTTTGATTTCACAAAAATTACAGGAACACTTTTAGTATCTTGAAAAAGAAAAATTGTTTGCCGTAGATTTCAAATAGATAAAAAGCTTTAAGTTAGACTTGTTACATTTGATTGATCGTTAGAAACCACCACTTCAAAGTGTCTCTCTCGCCATTTGAACTTTATCTGACATTTCGAAGAAGTGCATTACAAGTCTAATCTCTAACACCATAAAAAAACGATGGGCCAAACCGGCCTACTGGTAATTCTCGTTGGTGAAATACTAAAGGCCTATTCGACGGTCCGTGGCTACTATAAGGTTATCCTATTCGAGTTTTCGAGTTACTTATCAAGTTTTATCATTATTTTCCTGATATAAACGCCACGTTATCAAGGAATATTTTATGAGTTTGTTTTTTTTATTTCTGGTGTCCCTTCGGGGCCAACAATATAACCCCCCCCCCCCCACGCGAGTAAGTTGCAAATGGTCGATTTGATGAACCTGTTTCGTCTTGCAAACTCGTGGTAGGCCAAGATTGGAGTGCCATTTTGAAAACAACGCCTGTATAATTACATTAACAAAAGGTCTGTGTTTTCAAGCAGTCGGCTTGGTATCTTTTCCCACCTTAAACACATTTAGGACCCCATTTCAAATCACGCTATAGGGGCACTGTGTATTGAGTTTTCAGTCCCATCCTGACTGCTTGGGTTTCACCTTGGGTTTTTCCTCCCACATTTAAAACTTAATCTCCCATGTCGTCTCTCCATTTGGGGTTCTCTGCTATATTTCGCTTTTCTTAGAGTCCATGGCTTCCCAACCAGAATTAACGAATGAAATGAAATTTCAAAATTACTGGATTGTACAACTCTTCAATCAATTATACACAAATGCCGTGCAATATTTATATGGATACTCGGAAATAAGAGAAATGGAATGTGCTCTTCTGAAAAGCCTGATAAAAGTCCCATATACTCACTCGTGCACTCTCTGACCATGGAAGTCAGTGTTGATGAAGCACTCTGTGACGCAGTTTAAAATACAGGGCCGGCCCTCTCAGTGCAAACTGATGTGATGACGCAATCACCTGCTCTTTCTTTCTCTATCGGCCACTGATGTGATGGTAGAGTCATAGAGGATGTTTCCATGGTAACAATCGTTGACGTAGTTCTTTTAAAACCTGTCGGGGGAAAGTTGAGATTAAGAACTTGTCAAAACAATTCTTGGCAACGACAAGGCAGTGGTATTTGTGTGGTGGTGATGGTGGTGGATGGATGTCATTGATATTGTTCACCAGTTGAGGTTTGCCATGGTTGTTTTGGATCATCATTAGAGTACTTGCTTTGCTCTTTAGAGAAAATTCCAAGGAAATGATACACAAAGAGTTTGGTAGAAATTGGCAGAGTATATATGCTTTTAAAGACACTGGACACTATTGGTAATTGTCAAAGACTAGCCTTCACAGTTCACAGTTGGTGTTTCTCAATATACGCATAAAATAACAAACCTGTGAAAATTTGATCTCAATGGGTCGTCGAAGTTGCGAGATAATAGTGAAAGAAAAAAACACCCTTGTCACATGAAGTTGTGTGCTTTCAGATGCTTGATTTCGGGACCTCAAATTCTAAATCGGAGGTCTCGAAATCAAATTCGTGGAAAATCACTTCTTTCTCAGAGGGAGCCCTTTTCTCAGAATGTTTTGATACTACCAACCTCTTCCCATTACTCGTTACCAAGTAAGGTTTTATGCTTATAACTATTTTGAGTATTACCAATAGTGTCCACCGCAATGAAAACTTACTCTAGTTGTTTTGGCTTATTAAGCCTTTACACAAATTTGAGTAACTTATTTGAGAATTTGGGCGAGGGGGCTCAGTTCTCTCTTCATGATTTTGATTATTCTCGAAAAAGAGTAATTTTTCTTTCTGCTGAAGCAGCTCTATGAAATTGGGCCGTTCGGGTCGTAGAATTAACATAGCTATATCTTTGAATTTTGTAAATGAACAGCAATTTTTTCGGCTTAAGCAGCTCTATGAAACAGGGCCCTGGGGATGTGTGTTTTAGAATTGAACAATGCTCATCTTTGAATTGGACACCGTTACTGTATCGCAATGCCTTTACTCCAACTAACGGTCCCAAATCAATCTCTTGCGTACACAGCGATCTTGAACGCTGACGGTCGGTCGGGGTCGCGTGTGGTTTTTAGGGAGGACATTTATCAGCAGATGTATCAGTGGCACGTGTTCGTATATCGTCTTACACCAGCAGTCAGCTTGTCTTCGAGTTGAAGACAGACGAATCAGTGTTTTTTTCCTTCCGAAGAGGATGAAAACGAGCCGAGAAAAGACTAGTGGGAGCGGGCTGGTTGATGACGAACACAAGCCACGATGAACGTAATGTCAGTCAGTGGAGTGTATTATAACGCAGTCGGTTATGACAGGGGTGTACTTTTACATACGTTGGCAATGACTGATGGATGACAATTGCAATGGTATTTGTACAGTATAGGGCCATTTTACCGCAGTGCTGGTATACGGCGTGAAACATACGAAGCTTGTATGAATTTAACTTAAGTTTCTTAAGGTCTTCAGTCGTAGAATGATTTTATTATTTCTTAACTTTCATAACAACGAAAATGAGGGGGGGAAATTGCAATTAGCGGTTTTAAGGCCTTTTAAGAGGTCTGTAACACATATTGTTGTAAAACAAATGCCAAGTAAAAATTGGCGTTAAAAGTATTTCATCATAATTGTAAGGGTTTTGTTGATATTCCATGATGGAGAGGTATCGATGTTTTTTTTAAAGTTGTGGGATTCTCATATGTTACATTTATGTGTAGATTTGATTATTGAGAACTTATCTACATGATTTTTCTCTGCCCTTTTGACACACTAAGCTTTACATAAATGCCACAGTATTCATGTATCTCAAGCTGATCTTATACACTTCCCGGAGCCAAACCATATACCGATCTTATCGCATAAAAAAAATTATGAAATGTTTAGTGCCACACGAAGCCACAAATCTCAACTGGCAGGTGGGGGAGCGATGGAAACTAGCAGCCTAGCATTCCTCAGTTAAGTTTGACTAGAAAGAGAGACATCTATAGCGATGCGCATTAGTCCGAAGTCGACCATATTTGGCCATGTCTCAGTGACAGCACGAGACGGAGAGAGCAGCGGCACGAGCCGCGTCTGTCTGCCAGGCTCTGGACTCGCCTCATGCCCAGTGGATTATCAATCAACGAGGAAAACGAAACAAGTGTCCTCATTCTCTCCTTTAAGAAGCATCAATCTTGTTTGTTTTTGTTTGGGGAAGTGGTGGGGGCGATGGTTTGTGGTTTATCCAAATATCTGTTTCGTCAAAGTCACATTGGCAATTTTTTATATATGTTGGGTCGCCCGGTCGTCGAGCTTAACTGAACACAAGAATAATTGCTTTAAAACATGCAGCTATTTTTTTTTCTCTCCAATATAAACTCAATATTTAGATAAAATCTCAACCATCCTTCACAGTCCCGGTTCACTGGTAGTTATATATTGCAGTCTGTAGGAATTTATCGCTTGTGGACCTATTTTCAACTTAGACATTAAGATACTACTTGTTCCCCATTCTCCAGGTATTGTGGTGTTCAAAAGTCAAGAGTTGACTAGAATTATACTTCTTCCTTAAATTGAATTTGACTCACGTGATTACTTCTTCACGATCCAAGTGTATAACTATAATGCATAAAAAGGCACAAGTAATTTGAGTATGAAATGATTTTGGTATAGTAAAGCAAAGGCAATGGGGTGTCCCTTACACTGTAGGGATTAAAAGATATTGGTGTATTTTTATAGGAACCAAGGTCCCCGTTAAAGACGACCACTGGCATACAAATTGCAAGATGTTAAAGCCCCCGGCCACAACGAGGCCGAGTCAACTCTCGGCTGGGTGCACCGGAGATTATAGGAATGTGGAAAATTCGCAGTCTCAGCATTTGCTTTTGGGGTCTTTTTCTTTTTCCTTCCCCGGTATTATTTTTTTTGCATAATCTTGAGGTTTGATCGGGTACGTACGTGTTGGGGGTCTTGTGCCACGCGCTGTGTTCGCCCGTGCCAGTGATTTATAGTCACTAGGAGTTTGACACGCCGCACGCGTGCTTGATTTGCGGCCGGCCTGTTTGGACTTGGGAGTAGAAAAACTTCAGTGTGGAGTCGTTTTGGGCCAGCTGCGATCTGAGACATGCTCGTCTTTGTTTAAGATTTAAGGCGTTCTTCGCAAAACGTCTCCCTGCTACTACAACAATGCACAGTGAAAAGTCGTGTCATTCAAGTTTTATAGTGTCTTCAAATAATAACATTTTATTATCTCGAGAGTTGATGTCTTTCAGTTTGTTTAAAGAACACAAAGGATGCTCACAGTGGTCTATATACGCACAGTTATATATCATCCACCAACGTTTTGTGGGAGATAAATATAAAATTTCACTACTTGAAAAAATCGACAAAATCTACGGCATAGGCGGCAATATTGTTGTGCACAATCTAAATAGAGATCATGAATTGAATTGTCATAATTGCAGACATTTTTACCCTGAAAATATATGAGGTATAGTTAATTTTTACAATCGAATCTTTGTGATGCTCTCGTGCAAAGTTACCAAACAATTTCTTCCCTAAAGACCTATAGACATACAGATATTGTGATCGGATCTGCACACTGCACGAATTTTACGTTCGGGTTTGTGACCTAAGTTTGACACCTGCCTGAACGACTTGGAAGTTGTCAAGTGTCAACCCCGCCAAGTTACGAGTAATTTATCCGGTGGGGTTCGGTCCGGTGAGGTCATGCACTTTCAAGTTTATTTTGTCTTATTGTGGAAAGGAGTTTGCAAGTTTGTCTTTTTGGTCAAAGCGAGTGAGAAAACTGATGGAAAGTTCTTTTAAACTGTTCTTGTTGTAGCAATATCTGTTGGAAAAATGAAACACCTTTACGATGTGATCTTGTTGATGTACCATTATTGGTACTGTGGTTGATTGGTTTATTCACATTCCATTCGTGGCCACTGGCCAAATTGCTATGAATATTACAATGGTATTAGCACCATTACAAGTTAAATGGTACCTATACAAAACAACAAACTATGCAAACAATAATTACTAAGCAAGATACAAATATTGTGTTCCAGCCACCACAAATGACCACAGTAGCAAAAAATGACAAAAAGGGGGGGGGACGAATGATAACATTCCACCAAAAGCATCTTCGGTTTCGTTTCTTGGTGTGTTTTGTTTAAAGGCAGTGGACACTATTGGTAATTACTCAAAATATTTTTTAGCATAAAAACTTACTTGGTAACTAGTAATGGGGAGAGGTTGATAGTATAAAACATTGTGAGAAACTGCTCCCTCTGAAGTAATGTAGTTTTCGAGCAAGAAGTAATTTTCCACGAATTTGATTTCGAGACCTCAGATTTAGAACTTGAGGTCTCGAAACCAAGCATAGAAAGCACACAACTTCGTGTGACAAGGGTGTTTTTTTCTTTCACATTATTATCTCGCAACTTCGATGACCGATTGAACTGAAATTTTTACAGGTTTGTTATTTTATGCATATGTTGAGATACAGCAAGTGAGAAGACTGGTCTTTGACAATTACCAATAGTGTCCAGTGTCTTTAAATTCCGATTAGACCGACTTTGTATTTGCACCGTGCACAAAATACAAAGTGCTTGAAGACAGTTAACAACAAACCTCACAACTTGTCATGTGTTGGCAACCGGATCTCGCTCTAATGGCTTTCCCATACAGTCCCACAATGTTTCGTCTTTGAGCTGGACACCAGGCATACATCTCTAACGCGTAATTATTTCTTAATCACAAGCGTAACCTTGTCCTCAGAGGTGGGTCTGTAACTGCACTTTAAAGGCTGAACGTTTTACATAACGAGTTGGGAGTGTGAGCACGTTTTTAAATCTAGACATTGTTTCAAAATTCAAAACTCATTTGACTTGCCCTTGGTTTCCGGTAATGTGTTTTCCATACCGCATATCATTTAGCACGTCGGTGTCGTGTGGATAGGTAGTGTTCATGAAGCACAAATTAAAAAAGCAAAGAGATCAACGCGATCCTTATTTTCTTTGAGCGTTTTTTATATGTTTTCTTGTAGTGTGCAAACTATAACTTGTATCTATGTTCTTGCTTTTGACTTTTACCTTTTTACCTAGTTTGGTTTGTTGTAAATAATACAGCTCATTGGGGCCGTATGCTGCCATGTGCTTGTTGTTATACATAATAAAAAACTGGCCTCGTCCAAACTTTATATGACCCAAGTTCAAGTTAATACCAAAGTATTACAACAGATATTTATGTCTGGTGTATTAAGTGGAATGCCAGTGCACGGTCATAGTCCAAAAGAAGTCTGATCTGTACTTAACATTTTTATTAAAGTTTAGTTAACCAAACGATACTTTAACCATTGTTTTACGTTGTTTGTTTAAAGGCAGTGGACAATATTGGTAATAACTCCAAAAAAATATAATCATAAAAACCTTTCTTGATTACGAGTAATGGGGAGAGGTCGACGGTATGAAACATTGTGAGAAACAGCTCCCTCTGAAGTGACGTAGTTTCCGAGAAAGAAGTAATTTTGGACGAATTTGATTTCGAGACCTCAGATTTAGAATCTGATGTCTCGAAGGGTGTTTTTTCTTTCATTCTTATCGCGCATCTTCGATGATCAAATGAGCTAAAATTTTCACAGGTTTGTTATTTTATGCATATTATTTTGAGATACACCAAGTGAGAAGACTTGTCTATAACAATTACCAATAATGTCCAGTGTCTTTAAACCACAATGGGTCTACATCTTAGATTATGTAGAATAATAACATTCAAAGAATACAGAAACATAGAAAAGTCAATTACACATCATCGGTCCACTTATGGTCTACCAGTTTTCATGAAGGACACTTCCGATTTGACTCACCGTCCGAACAGACCTGGAACATCACTTACACACCACAAGCCAAAAAACAGCTCTGGCTTTGACATGAAAAAAAATTGAATAACTTCCGGAAACTGTAAAAGGACTACTGTTTTGCTTTATCCTCAGTTTATCTTCTGTTTGTTGAGTTCGGTACAATAAGGTTGGGTTGACCGCCATGTTGCTAAATGGATTGACCAGTCTATTCTGTCTGGCAGCCGCCTCTGGGGCTAATTGTTATGAAGCAATCATAGAACTTAAGGGCGTGAACTTTTGTGGCGGCACGTAGGGTGCTGCTTCTTGCGCAATGTTTGTAAAACTTAATGAGCCCCTCGAATTTTAGTTACACACATCAAACTGTTTAAATTTTTGCTCTCCTGTTTTGTTTGTGTTTAATAATACAAAAGAGAAGTCTTACAGCTTATCATAAAAGAATAACCGATCAAAGTTTTGTCCCAAATTAAATAATGTCCACTACCATTATTTACAGTGCTATCCGAGTCCTTCATAATATTGGTTAAGTTCGGTTCGGTTCAGCTTTTCTAATCATCGCTGAAAATATACTGGTCACTTAAAGCCATTGGACACTTTCGGTAAACAGTATGTCCAAAAGGCCCACACTTCGTGTATCACAACTTAAAAAATAACAAACATGTTAGGCTCAAATTTAGGCTCAATCGGTCATCGGAGTCGGGGGAAAATAACGGGAAAACCCACCCTTGTTTCCGCACGTTTCGCCGTATCAGGGCATGTGTTTACTATAATCCGTAATTCTCGTTGTCGAGAATTGATTATTGTTTTAATGTTTTCTCATAAAGTAAAGCATTTCATAGAAAAATATTTAAAGAAAAGTCTTTTACCATTACCTTCTGTAAACCCTGTAAGTTATTTGTAAATTTTGTGAACTTGTATTTTTTCTTTCTGTTCCGAAAGTGTATAATGGCTTTAAAACGGTATTATAAGATAACACTCTTGATTTATCAACACATTTGGATGACCAGACAACAAACAAATCGCCAAAAAACAAAGACCCAAATAAACTAGAACTGATTTTTGTATACTTGGCACAATTTCAGATTTTTTAATATCTAGCAAAACGCAATCCACGAGAGCTTTATAATAAAAATTAATCATAACAAGCAAAACATTATTCCAGAATTACTATTGTGTTCAAGATCTTTTGACCAAAGTGTACATTTTGAGGACTCCCAGATTTGGGATTCCTTGTTGTCCAAACACACACCTGTGGTGGGCTTTAACCCACCGATGTCTTTATTGGGATGGACAGGTGGGCTAGCGTTGCTCGTAGCCCGCCTACTAACTTGGGGTCAAGCGTGGCTTCCCCAAATGTAATGAGGTTGAATGTGGCACGCGAATAAATCCTTATTTGGAAGCCACCCACGTGCCGACCGGGTCAACCAAGGCATAGTGTACCCCCAAGGATAGGCGGACCTCCATGACAAACTATTCCTAAACTCGAAACAAGTTGTTAATTTTTATATAAGATATTTTCTTGGTAAGCGCAGGATGCTTTTCCCATTTCAAATGTTCAACGGCATGCATATAGAATTTGGTTGCATGGTTTAAGAATGTGTTTTTTTGTAACACTATGGGTATTTGGGTGTTTGGTTTTGTTTCTAGCGCCGTAAGCCTTTTGAGGTATGGTAGACGTAGTAGGAGTGTATTGGCTAAATTTCATTTTTTTACGCTCTCAGCTTCTCATGATGTCTCAAACTAGATACTGCAATTATCTGATTTATTTTATCTTCAAAAAGACTGGGAACAAACAAGTTTTACGAAGTTGCTGATGATATTTTGATTTGTTTTCTTCTTTCTTCAGATTACCGATCTGAGAGTCCAAGCTGTCTTCGGATCCCAACTACACCAACCAAGGGGCATACCGTCAGTGCCGCTCTGCCCCCGCTCTCCCGTGTCATCAAACCCCTTCACTTCCACACAACCACCAACCCATACGAGCCCAACAAGAAGAATGGCTTTCAGCAGGCGAACAACAAGAAGAAGCCGAAGGGGAGAAAGTCACGAGCCAACAGGAGTAGCTCAATGGATGGGATGACCGGTGAGGGCGCAATGACTGTTTGTCAACAGGCATCGCCCGTCAGCAAACCGTACATCAGCCGGTCCGGTCGGCCCGTGGGTCGCCGGCCCTCTACGACGGACAAAGACGATGCGTACAAACAGTTCGTCATCAAACGCAATGACATCATCGTACGCGACGACTTGAAGGCAAAATTCACCACTGTAGTGGACACCTCTCCGTCTTCCTCATCGAATTTCACCAGCAGCAACCCTCCTCACCTCTTTATCGAAACCTCGGCTCTTAATCTTTCCATGAATGGCGGTCATTCCCGACAGCCGAGTGCATTAAACTATGGGGGTCTGGTGGCTGCTACGGCCACCGCGACCTGTGTCGAACCCGGACAAACATCCCCAACGGCAGCCGATGAGGCAACCCAGCCGGACTTCGGCCGAGTCTCGCCGCCCGACAACCGGCCGCAGATGACGGTGCTGCGGAACGTTTTCATGACGTCTACCCCGGACACTAAATCAGACCTGCTTGATGATGAGGATGACAACAACCTGCGGCCTGAATCGCCACAGGAGTGCTCCAGCAACGGCAGTCACGTCTGTCCCGAGTGTGGGAAGGGTTACAGCACATCCAGCAACCTGGCCAGACACCGACAGACACATCGTAGTGTGAACGACCAAAAGGCGAGAAAGTGCCCCCACTGTGACAAGGTGTACGTCTCCATGCCAGCACTCAGCATGCATATCAGGTTGGTTGAGTACTGAGAGCTCTCGGTTATGTTTCGACAGAAACTTAATTGAAAATTGAGTAAGGTGAAAAGAATCAGACTACTCGAAAATCGACATTGTGACACCTTACGTGATCAAAAACACAGTACGTCATCTTGACCTAATAATCTGACTTGTTGAAGGGAAAAATTGTATTGTATGGACACACAGTAAAGTCATGATCAGACTTCACACTAGCCCACCTTTGTGTTGGGCTGTTATGGTTCTCTTTAACATCGCTCTTATTATAGTCGTCATAACTATAAATAAGATCGATGTTTAATAAGAGAGCCATAACTGCCCACTAAAGGTGGGCTATTAACTGCACACAAACTGAACACCGTTTTGGATTGGGATGTGGCTAAACTGATGGTGGAATATGTACGGACGGACGGGTTGTGGTGGTGGTCAACTGCATTGTGTATGAAGTTACGCGGTAATATTTGTGTGTTTTTACAATATTGTTTCCTCTTCTCTTCTCTCTATCCAGAACGCACAAGCTTGGCTGCAAATGCAACCTCTGTGGAAAGTGCTTCAGCCGACCGTGGCTTCTGCAGGGCCACATCCGCACCCACACTGGCGAGAAGCCCTTCTCCTGCCCGCAGTGCGGCAAGGCCTTCGCAGACAAGTCCAACTTGAGGGCGCACATCCAGACCCACTCCAACGTGAAACCCTACGTCTGCCAGAAATGCAATAAAGCTTTTGCCCTCAAGAGTTACCTGTACAAACACGTGGAGGCAGCATGCATAAGAGACGTTTGAAATTTCTCAATAGGCATTAATGATACCACCATCTTGTCCCCTGTATCCAGTAACAGTACTAGTATTCAGCGTGAACATGAACCAGACTAAATCTCCTCCCAGCCTCGGTTTGGTTACATCAATTTGAATGGGAGAAAATCAAGATGTCCGCACGGTGATAAAAATCCATAATATAGAGATTGATCACACTGAGACAAATATAATGTCGTATAATAACCCTGTGTGTAAAACGCACTGATTGTGCAAACATCAATAATACACCCGAAGTGCCAGACTACTTTGCTTTGGCTACTTGAATTTCTCTATGGTGAAACTTTCCTGCTTTTTATACCAATGGGTGTGGTCTTTTCTTACCAATGGGTGTGGTCTTTTCTTGATTAAAGGGACAGTACTAGCCCAACTTCTTCCTTGTATTCAATCGTCCACTCTTTACATTGTGCTGTTTTAAAGCACGGTGGGAACAAAATGTTTTCAAAACAATTCTAAAAACGACAATGTAGATTGTCCCCTTGTTGAATTCATGAAATATGATATCAGAAACGGGTCACCAGCCAAGATAATACCGTGCTACGGCGGTCAATAATCCTTGGTCACCAGCCAAGTTTGTTTACGGCGGTAACTGGTTCCCAAACTCCTGCCAACGTTTCAGGGTCCAATTTCATAGAGCTGCTTAGCACACAAATTTGCTTAGCATGAAAAAATTTCCTTGAATAAAACAAGATTACCAACCAAGTTTCCACGACATTTTCAGAATAAGCAAACAACAGCTGAATAACAGAAACAAGCAATATGCAATACATTACAATTTGGTTGGTAATCCTGTTTTTATCGAGGGTAGAAAATTCATGCTAAGCAAATTGTTGTGCTTAGCAGCTCTATAAAATTGGGCCCAGGTGTTCTTGGTTCCTTCTGGCAATGATTTTTTACACAAAATAGATGATGTTTTTTTTTTTTGTTTTTTTTTTACCAGCATGTATTGAGGGGGAAAAATGATGTAATATAATATTTGTAAATATTATTGTATTTATTTAATTAAATAATGTGTTGATATGATTTTGTTTGCAAATTATTTGTTTTGCAATAATGGTCTAGTTTCTTTAATTTTATTCCCCCATCTCCCCGATGGTGAGGCAACTCTATATCATAAATTGACAATTTCTGTCCCCCCGTATTTTGGGAAATGAAAATGGGCAGGAGGACGATGTTTCAAAAGAGGGCGCTATCACAAGATGTTTGTACACAGTTCGCCATTATGGGGGACAGTCTCCTGCAACACACTGGCTTCCAGGCGAACAGAACCCACTCCTGTGTTTTTCATTGGCAATTGGTGGCATTAATTGGTTTCGTGACATTTGCCATACAACAATTGTTTGCTATCCTCCCGAGTATTACTGTACTGAAATAGGGGAGGGTTTAAAAACGTTTTTTTTCTACTATTCTATATGGCCAAGTGTTTTGACTGTTGATTCTCCTAAGAAAAAAAGTGGGGGTGTTTGGTATATGTAATTGAAATTGTTCTGATATAAGCAATCTCATAATACTCATCAGCTTTTAAGATATGGTGGATATAACACCATTGGTTTGGATAAATTTGTCTGAATGGTCATTCTATCCAAACAGAACAGTGCACGCACGTCCTAAAGGCAGTGGACACTATTGGTAATTAGTCAAAACAATTGTTAGCATAAAACTTTTCTTTGTAACGAGTATTGGGGAGAGGTTGATTGTGAGACCTCAGATTTAGAATTTGAGGTCTCGAAATCAAGCATCTGAAAGCACACAACTTCGTGACAAGGGTGTTTTTTCTTTCATTATTATCTCGCAACTTCGACTACCGATTAGGCTCAAATTTTCTCAGGTTTGTTATTTTATGCATATTTTGAGATCCACCAAGTGAGAAGACTGGTCTTTGACAATTACCAATAGTGTCCAGGGTCTTTAAGTGTTCAGGGTCTTTTTAAAGACTTGAAAGTGTCCGCTATACCCAACAAAGCTATTAAAGGAGAACCAATGCTCAACCTTCTTTTATAAGTATTATTTCGTGAATCCACAAGTAAAAGACACAATGCATGGGGTTGACCCACAGAATTTCTTTTGAATTGAAGTGATGTGTTTAAATTTGAATTTGACGTTTGACCAAAAGTACTGTTTTTTGTATTACTTTATACTCTTTCATGAACAGAATGATTTGGATTAAATAAAATGTGTGCATAACTGAGTAAAAACGAAGACTTTCCATCTGTTTTATTTAAGACTGAGACGTTACATTCGTGTTTATCATTATTAGCCCCACAAATGCTGGACTTCAGCGCTACTTCAGTATTGAGCAATTGAGAGCTGTTGGTAGTATAAAATGTGTGTGAGAAAGAGGTCCCACTTTTCAACTGCCACTTCAATGACCAATTGATCCAGATGTTGACATTATTTTTTTATTTTTTTTATTTACATGTTGGGATACCCCAAGTGAGAATACTGGTCTTTGACAATAGTACCAAGTCCAGTGCCTTTAAAGACACTGAACACTTTTGGTAATTGTCAAAGACCAGTCCTCTCACTTGGTGTATCTCAACACAAATACACAAGATAACAAACCTGTGAAAGTTTGAACACAACTGGTCCTCGAAGTTGCAAGATATGGAAAATTGCTTTCACATGCTTGATTTCGGGACCTCAAAATCTAACTCCGACGTCTCGAAATCAAATTCAAATATTTATTTTTTTTAGTGGAAAATTACTTCTTTCTCGAAAACGACGTTACTTAAGAGGGAGTCGTTTCTCATAATGTTATCAACAGTTGTCCATTGCTTGTTATCAAGATGTAACAATTATTTTGAGTATTTACCAATAGTGGCAAGTGCCTTGAAAACTACATTACCTATACATGGTTACAGACCTGTAATGGATTGTACACAATGGTATGTATTGTAAGCTTGTGTGAAAGATGCATACAATTACAATTAAGCTTACCCAGTCCACTGAGAATTCCACCGTAGTAGTGTCGTCGCCATTCCTAGAGTCATGTATTTTCCTCTGTATTGACAATGTCAGTTCTCAATTTTAACAAGTTCCCGTCCTCCACCATGTCCTATAGATTCCTGGCTTGTCCCGCTTGTCCGATAAAACTGCAACAAAATGGATTTCACACACGATTTTCGAAACCAGTTGCAGACGGCATGTAACTGGGTAGCCATTGAAGACCTCGCCTATCATTCTCACAACGGCGCTTGTTATTGGTCAATAGTCGGCTCAGTCGCCGTTCGGTCTTGTAATGGCTGCTTTGATTGGTCAGTATTGTTCCACGCAAAATCTCTCTGTGTTTGTTGACGGGGATATCATATAAAAACAAATTCTGCTTCAACGACGACCGGCCTGGAACCTTCCACATGGTTTGCGTGTGGTAGGCCTCAGTTTATCCTCTCCTCGCCACATGCCTCACAGATTACATATTATTTTCTTTACTTCTATTATGGGTCTTGCAAGACACTTATCAAGAGTTCTTCTACCACTAATACCAACATGCAAGTAAGGCTATCGTGACGATATGGGACGGAGTAGGCTTCCCCATGTCTCTATACGCTAAAAAACTATTTTCCACTTGTACAGAAATACCTCTACAAAATTCTTTAGATTCCAAGTACACAAAGACGAAACAATAGAGGGGAAAGAGGGGGGCACGCCACATATCGAACACCAACGTGAACAACAGGCAGTGGGTATCATGATAAATGCCTCACGAAACTAATGATATAATACAATTACATGTGCATGCATTTGTACCTGACTAAAAGAGGGCAATCATCTTGGTGATTGGCAGATAGTCTAAAGTTTCCCATTGGGAGGGCAGAATCAAGTGGATTTTTTACAAATAACGTCCGCTTTAGAGACAACGTCACGGTTCTGTAAGACACATTACCGATCAAGGAATTCCTCAACAGGTTTTCTCAACAAACATTATTTTTTTGTGTTCTCTCTATAAGACAAGTTTTAAGCTTTTCTATGATTAACATCGAGGGCCTACAAAGCTTTAGATTGCATGCAACATTATTGACAAATTACGGAGCTGGGAAGGGTACAGGATTTATACGCGTGTGAACAAAAACTAAGATGTTCACAATTTTCAGGCATAGATGGTCTACACTCCAGAGAAATAAATTCAATTTCAGAGTGCAAGAAATGAAGTTTTATTTACCATGAACATTTTATTTGTTAATCGACTACACTGTGTGTTCACCAATTTATTTTTGTGCAAATGCGTTATAAAGTTAACTATTATTACTCTCTATAAAAATGCAATTTTTTTTTTTACTAGTAAATCAACGTGATCTTTTAAAAAATGTGATCACCGGTAATTCTGGAGGTGTAAATTTCAAACATGATATTTTTGTTTCAAATTTATGTTGATCTTTATAAAACTATAGAAAAATATTATCAGTATATTTATTATAAGCACAAAATGCAGCCAGTGACTGTTGCTATTTTATAAAAATTCAAAATATACATAATTTATGCACAGTGCTGCACAAAATCAATCACCGCCCCCCCCCCCCCCATTTAACAAAAGAAAAGAAAATTATTTTGCTTTAACAAAATCTCACAATAACAAACAAACATTTGACAACTAAGATCACAATCGAAAATTCCCCTTTTTAAAAAAATCTAAATTTTATCAACACTTCTACACCTGATTAAACAAAATTAAACCAACAACCTCGTTGATTTGACCTACGTTTACTTTTAAACTATACAAAAATATATTTGGGTATATATAAAAACAATTGCAATAGAGTATCTACAATATTTAGACTGCATTAGTGCAAATAATCACACACTATAAAAAATAATATTCTTGAGAGCAGTGCCCAATTTCAGAGAGCTGCTTTAGCACAAGAAGTAAACTGTGCTTAGCGGAATAATGTTACCAGCCAAAACACACCATGTCACAGGCACGATTTAAAACTGAGCAGAACATTTTTGAGCAATAATTCCTTCTTGAGCAGCTCTGTGAAATTGGGCCTAAACAGGATTGGAATGTTGTGGCAGCAACTCTTTCTCATGACTTACACCCATGTAATACAGAAGAGATTTCCATTGAGCTGAAGGGAGCTCATTTATAATGGCTTAAAATCCCTCTGTTAAGCTACACTTCTTATCCTAGGAGTTCATCGCCCCCCCCCCCCCCCATACACACACAAATGTGATTGACCTGTTCACCTCAAAGTTTTTCGTTCATGAATGTGCTTAGATAATGCTACTTAATATATTTGTAATAATATCCATTTTGACAATGAACCCCTTGCAACAGCAATACTAACTTAAAAGTTAGTATTGCTGTTGTAAGGGGTTCATTGTCAAAAATCTTACAGCCCTTTGCGGCCACTATGGGCAATTTGGTTCGACGTTGCTGGCCGCTATGTTCTCTTATGGGTTAAGCAAGTCTTTGAAATTGAGCCCTAATTGTTACGTGTATGTTCTACTGGCCACCGGTCTGTTGCAGTGGAATGTCGGAGAATCCCTCATTTGCCGCGCCCTGTGGAGGAGGGCGTGGTGGGGGGTTATTTGGGGGCCGGTTAGTCAGGGTCTTCTGGCGTCTGAGTTCCATGCTGTCCACGTGCCACTCTTCGCCACCGAGGGCAGCCTTGAAGTAGATGAGCCCCCCGATGAAGAGAGACACGCCACCGAGCAGAGTGGGCAGGGTGAAGATGGCCGGGACTGACATGCTAGAGAGGAGGGGATTGTAAACAATTATTGATATTTATAATAGTGGTTTCTTATATAGCAGTCATAATAAGTTATGCCACAAGCGCGAGTGTAAACATGGAAAATATAGTGCGTTTGCATCCCATATCAAACTCGGCCTTTGTCCTCGGCCTTCAGCCTTGTTGGATATGGGACGCAGAAGCGCTATATTTGTCCGCATTCCCACGAGCGTGCGTGTAATAACGTACCTATCTAAAAGCAAACTGCGCGTGACATAGAACACACAAGACGCAGGTAGATTTTTGGAGGATTGATTTTGGAGGATCTGATTGGAGGATAAGCTCGTACTTGAAGATAATATAAATAGTAATAATAATAAAGACTTGTAATGCGCACATATCCACCCTGCCTGGGTGTTCAAGGCGCTAGAAGTCGTTAGAAGTCATATCCATCACTCAGTAATGCTCAAGGCGCTTCAAAGATCAGTGTGGGCCGGGTGGAGATAGTCGGAACCGACATGCTACAGAGGACAGGATTGCAAAACAAATAATAAGTGGTCGGCTGCTCAGACCATTCTGACATTTTTTTTGTTTCATACTTTGTCAAGATTGTCTGGGGGTCGTTAGAGAGTGTCAGGGTTATCCTATTTCTTTAATTTTCTATAACTTTTACTGTAAATTTGACATACTTTTATCTTTTTATCTTCTCTAATTTTGAGGGAGGAAATAAATAAATAAATAAATAAATATAACACCCTATTCAGACATTCGCACCAGAGTCCTGCCTAACCAAATATAAGAAGTGTCCAAAGTCGACCCAAATAAATTTTGGTTTCAGACAGGCGTACTTAACATAACATTTACATTGGCTCGGCTCATGACAAGATTGACGTCTGAAACCAAGGCGCTCCAGATCGACTGCAACAGCATCCCAGTCGCTCTTGACTATTTCATTTACCAGTTATCAAACTTCAAAATGATTCAAACTTATTTCTTTGCTGTTTTTGCACAATTAAAGATGCTATGTCAGATTTTTTGCCCCAAACATTAAAAATTTAATTTTGTCGAGTGAATGGTATTTCAAAGAGTATCACCCGCTCTAACAGAAAAAAGTTTAATTTTTACTTTTAATGGTCAGGAACCATGACAAAAATTTAAAATGTTTCTTATAAAACACATAAGAATTGGTCGCGTGATATATTGTCAGGATCCTGACAAAATTAATTTTGAGCACTTTATTACACTGCTACCTGGCGGACATTTTCAAGCAATGCCTCAAACGAAAGCTTGTAACTTTCTCTACCCCTATCAAAATACCTATTGAATTTTAAATCAAAATTTTTGTGTCAAATCAGTCAAAAATCTGACATAGCATCTTTAATGATTTACAACTTACAGGAGGTAGAGGACAAAGCGAACAAAGTAGTTCTTGGTTAACAATCCACCACAGTTCATTACGGGATGGAGAATATGCTGGAACCTGTCAACAAACAAGAACAAAAGAAATACTGTAAGAAAGTGTCATCCAACTGGAAGCAATTACTAAACATCTATGGGGGGAGAGGAGTTTTCAGAGCGCAGCACCAAAGCTTTGAAACTCCCTCTCGGACACTGTGAAACTCTCCAAATCACTCAACATATTCAAGAACAGTTTCAAAACTCATTTTTATGGAAAAGCTTTTTGTTAAGTTTATTTTATTATTTTGTTGGTCGCTACTTTCTTTGCTTATAGTTGTTCTTTTGTAGAGTAGCACCATGAGTGCCCTTTGCGGCAGATACCGGCGCTTTATTACGTGTCCATTATAATTATTATTATTATTAGCAAAATCGATGTCAGTCGTTGACATTTCTACTTTTACTATAAAGGCAGTGTGCCATATCCATGCCCCTCATAACTAACCCCTATTAAAGGCAGTGGACACTATTGGTAATTACTCAAAATAATTATCATCATAAAACCTTTCTTGAGTACGAGTAATGGGGAGAGGTTGATAGTATAAAACATTGTGAGAAACAGCTCCCTCTGAAGTGAGGTAGTTTTAGAGAAATCAGTAATCTTCC
Organism: Asterias amurensis; assembly: GCF_032118995.1. Taxonomy (NCBI): domain Eukaryota; kingdom Metazoa; phylum Echinodermata; class Asteroidea; order Forcipulatida; family Asteriidae; genus Asterias; species Asterias amurensis. The sequence continues at coordinate 23,138,859 of NC_092650.1, read as the reverse complement.
ACAAATTTGGTTTCGAGACCTCAAGTTTAGAACTTGAGGTCTCGAAATCAAGCATCAAAAGCACACAAATTCGTGTGACGGAGGGTGTTTTTTCTTTCATTATCTCGCAACTTCGACGACCGATAGAGCTCAAATTTTCACAGGTTTATTATTTAATGCATGTTGAGATACACCAACTGTGAAGACTAGTCTTTGACAATTACCAATAGTGTCCACTGTCTTTAAGGGTGTACTGAGAAACAATGCTCTGATTGGCTCCCAAGGGTGACCACTTTAAGTGCACGCTTATTTAAAAACAACTAGTTAGTAATCTTGTAATTTTGCATTTGTATTTTTCCCACTTGTAGCGTGTGCCAAAACTTGAGTATTTTTTACGTGATTCCACTTCAAATGAATCATGTTTTTACACGAACACCCTTAATGGCAAGATCGATCACCCCTGAGAAAGAGGTTGAGAGAGTATTGAGAAACGAGCCATAACAGGTCAAAAGGGGGTGAATTAAGTTGTTGTTTTTTAAATCAAACTCAAATTCTAGTGTTGTCAGCAGAAGAGTGTGTGTTGGATTCTTGCTTGTGACGCTTGTGCCCTTGAGCAAGGCACTTTACCATAAATGCTTCGTAAAAAAAATTAGGAAGGTGAAGCGCGGTTCATACTTCCTGCAAATGCGAATGCGATAGGAATGTTGACGTCACAAATTCGCAACGAAAACCTCGCAGCAGTTCAACTTTGTTCAACTCACTTGCGAATATGGTGCCAAAGGAAGGTTGTGACGTCAAATTCACGTCAAATTCGCTTCGCAATCGCATTCGCAGGAAGTATGAACCGGGCTTAATGCTCTACAAGCCTGGCACCTAGTATAATGGATGATACCAATGCCTACATCCTTGTCGACCATGAAGGGGGATTTACCCTGTTTCAGCCCCAGGAGTAGGTGGCAACCTGTCCCTGGTGACAGTTTATTTGGGGTTGACAGCCAAAATCAGTTATTGTGTAGCCCTCACCTTGAAGTGGCCTTGCGATATTTCATAAAAAAACAAATAATAAATAAAATAAGGTACCTTCTTTCTACCAATGATCCTTTCCTTCTCTGGCTGCGGGGGTACTCCAACAAACAAACAAAGAATCCAGCAGCTCTGTTCAGTACAGTTAAGGGTCAATGCGTCAAAATACCACCATTAGACAGGCCAATCAACTTAATAATAATAATAATAATAATAATAATAATAATAATAATAATAATAACAACAATAATAATAATAATAATAATAATAATAATAATAATAATAATAATAATAATAATAATAATAATAATAATAATAATAATAATAATAATAATAATAATAATAATAATAATAATAATAATAATAATAATAATAATAATAATAATAATAATAATAATAATAATAATAATAATAATAATAATAATAATAATAATAATAATAATAATAATAATAATAATAATAATAATAATAATAATAATAATAATAATAATAATAATAATAATAATAATAATAATAATAATAATAATAATAATAATAATAATAATAATAATAATAATAATAATAATAATAATAATAATAATAATAATAATAATAATAATAATAATAATAATAATAATAATAATAATAATAATAATAATAATAATAATAATAATAATAATAATAATAATAATAATAATAATAATAATAATAATAATAATAATAATAATAATAATAATAATAATAATAATAATAATAATAATAATAATAATAATAATAATAATAATAATAATAATAATAATAATAATAATAATAATAATAATAATAATAATAATAATAATAATAATAATAATAATAATAATAATAATAATAATAATAATAATAATAATAATAATAATAATAATAATAATAATAATAATAATAATAATAATAATAATAATAATAATAATAATAATAATAATAATAATAATAATAATAATAATAATAATAATAATAATAATAATAATAATAATAATAATAATAATAATAATAATAATAATAATAATAATAATAATAATAATAATAATAATAATAATAATAATAATAATAATAATAATAATAATAATAATAATAATAATAATAATAATAATAATAATAATAATAATAATAATAATAATAATAATAATAATAATAATAATAATAATAATAATAATAATAATAATAATAATAATAATAATAATAATAATAATAATAATAATAATAATAATAATAATAATAATAATAATAATAATAATAATAATAATAATAATAATATCAAAGTCTTAGATAGCGCATGTATCTACCAAACAAGGTACTCAAGGCTCTGAGTATATACAAACTTTCAGAAAGATAGGTTATTGCATGCGATGATGAATTCTGAGACCCAACTATTTAGCACCTAATAAGGGTTTACAAGGTGCTACGGGGCATACAGCAGCCCGTCCAGGAACAACGTGGCGAACCCCTTCTCTTTTCGATAAATGCACAGGGGTGGATTTCACAAAGAGTTAGGACTAGTCTTATCTCGAGTTAGGACCAGTGACTCGTTCTTACTTAGAACTATCCATGCAATTTGTATATCTCCTAGGACTAGTCCTAAGTTAGGACTAGTCCTAACTCTTTGTGAAATCAACCCCTGCCATCGATTTCACAAAACTCTTCCTAATTTAAGACTAATCTTCGACTAAGAACGAGTCCCAACCCTGCACTGTAGCATGCAGACCTTAAGATTAATCCTAAGTTAAGACGAGGTACTCGTCCTAACTCGAGATAAGACGAATCCTAACTCTTTGTGAAATCGACCCCAGGGGTCGATTTCACAAAGGTAGTCCTAACTTAGGACTAGTCTTAAGCAATGCTAAGAGATAGGACTGGTCCTAAGTTAGGACCAGTAACTCATCCTAACTTAGGACTGGTCCTATCTCTTAGCATTGCCTTGGACTAGTCCTAAGTTAGGACTACCTTTGTGAAATCCACCCCTGGGCTCTTTTACATGCTTTAATACTTGAGGCCTGTAATTACACGAAGGCCATGATGCCCCTGGTTGTGCCCTTGGTACCCCCTTCAAAAGTTTCCCGTAGACTTTCAGAATTTCCAATGGAAGTGCCCCTTGCAAAAAACAAAACAAAAACAGGCCTGCCCTCTCAGAGTTGAAATTCTAGGCCTGCTAATACTGCATGCCTGAACATGTTGGGGGGGGAAACATAGGCCTACTGCTTTGCAGGGAATTGTACGTTTGTCAGTTTCCTGTTCAAATGTTGTCAGGGGCTAACCCCGCTCTCTCCAATTGCAGGATTTTCCTGTCAAGGACAAATGAGACCTTAACAAAAAAACCTCTTGTCATTGTTTACTCATCTTGTATTTTTATTTCCTTGATTTGTTCAGCTTGTGTACCACATGTGTTATTCAACTGTTTGGATTTTTAAAAAAGAAATCTGCCCTGGCAATTCGAAGAAATACAAAGGAGGTGGGTTCAAATCCCAACTGAGTGATTTGCTTGAAAATTTTTGGTTGTCAGAACTAAATTGCTGAATTTAGAGTGCTCAATATGTATCAGTGTAAACTGTTTTAAAACAAAACTATATTCTATTAAATTTTGCAAGGGTCGTGGGTTCGAATCCCACCCGAGTAACATGCCTGTGATATTTTTTCACAGGACTCAGGGAAGTTCTGAGTATACAGTGCTAACACATATTGGTGTATGGGTAAAAACCAAAATTAATATTCTTTATCCCGATGCAAATTTAAAATTATATTCAATCATGTCCAATGGTATACTACTGTAAATTAAGGAATCAAGGAATCTTCAATCAAGTTCTATGCTTCTCCTCATTGAACCCAAGTCTCGACACTCATGGGGTGACAGGTCTTTTTCTTCAGCCGCGCCACCCATCTGGAATTCTCTAACACTTTATCTTCGATCTTGTCCCTGTACCGCAAAATTCAAGTCTCTTCTCAAAACTTGTCATATGTGATAGGTTTTCAATGACTAATTTTGTTGTGTCTGTTTTTCTTTGTGTTGTGTTTTGTTTTTGGTTTTTACTGCGCCTTGAACACCCGGCAGGGTGGATATGTGCGCATTACAAACCTTATTATTATTGTTTTATTATTTAATTAATAGATAGATTCAGTAATCTGCATATTTTGTTTGTCCATTGAACTGCTCTCATCAACTGCTCACTGATGAAACACAGATGGCATCCACTACTTCGTAACTGAAACTGTGGAAAGAATTACTTCCTGTTCGATATAAAGGATACATGGTGTAGGCTGCAAACTCATACCCATCGAAACCAAACACTCCAGTTATACCGCCCATCAGCATGACTGTGCACAATAAAATAAACAGTTGAATCGAATTGAATTTAATTTAATTTAATTGAATGTAAAAAATACATGAAATTTAAAATACCTTTGTACAGCAACATATACAATATTAAAATGTAACATTGCACAAGTTATATCACAATACCACAGAAAACAATAACCTTAAAGGCCGGTTTATAGTTGGTCGCGGGACGGAAATCTTGCGCGCAATCCTAAGACTGAGGCCTAAAAACCGTGTCTTTTTATGATCGCGCGTCAATATTTCCGACGCCCGACCATCGCGCGACCGACTATAACTCGGCCTTTATGAAGAATAAAACAGGGGTGGGGGGGGGGGGGGAAAATCATTAAAATTTAAAAACATAAACATTAAAACATTAAAACCCCCTTCCACAAACTAAGAGGCCAAATTGCACAGAAACTGCCCAGGAAAGAAACAAAAAAGTGTTGGAGAGAACTAGCAATTTTGCATAGAATTAGGCTAAATCATTTTAGAGTGATTCTTGCAAAAATATATCTACCTTGTCTACATGTATGTAACAAAATGTTAATTACTCAAAATCTATATTGGCAAAACAAACTTTATTGTTAACGAGCAGGAGCAACCAAGAGCTGTGAATAATATAAATTACATTGTGAGAGACATCTCTCCCTGATGTAGGCCTAGCCTACTCCTAGAATAGATAGAACTATGAGGTTCGTTCGGCTATCGTGATAGCCGAACGAACCTCATACGAGTAATGTAGGCCTATCTTGGTTTTTAAGAAAGAGGTTATTTCTCACTAAAATAACTGGATGTGGAATTGAGAAAGCCTTTCTCAGGCATCTGAAAGCACACAAATTTTGTACAAATTTGTACAACAATGGTGTTTTTACTGTCATTATTTTCTTGCAACTTCGATGACCAATTGAGTCAAAATTTTCAAAGATTTGTTATTTTATGCAAACAGTGGATTGGAACAATTTATGGGGCGGGGGCTAGCTCGCTCCATACATACATGCTTTGTCTGTTTCTACCTCCATTGTCTGATGATAAAATACAAGCAAAATGACAATCGCTTGATCAACAAAAAGAACAAGTCAAAGTAATTACAAAATAATCGCCAAACTTACCAATACCACTCGTGAAGCCGTGCTCGTTGGCCCACATTGCCCATTCACTTTTCATGTCTGCCATCTCACAGAAAGGACTATTTATTTCCTACTTTTGGAAGACAAAATAAGGCACTGTCATAAAATGTAGCCCGTTGCCTCCTCGGTCCTTGACTTACTGATAAAAATCGGTGTTACTTCCGTGTTTACATCAGTTGCCCACGTGAGTCAACAGAGGGCAGTATTGCACATTCACGGTAGTGATTTCTGGGGTGGGACGGGTCCTGGTCGAATGCAGATCATCCTACTGTGTGCAGCAAAGAGTTAATCCTTTGAATAAATAATATAATATTATTTCCATCTCTATCGCATGTAACATTTCCGAATGCTTCAACAATCCTTAGTGTGGGGGCCGGGTGCCAGGGATCAAACATCATGTTCATGTTCTTGCCATGGAACAAATTGTGCCCCACACAAAACATAGGGGAGTTTTACCTGTAAACTACAAATTCCACTTTCCGATCGCGCCCGCCTATGGTGGGTCCGGGGTACAGCACGTTTTCCCCGGGGCTCGGAACACTCAAAATAAAGGTGTGTACGTGGCTATTACTAGGAATATTTTTTTTTTTTTTTTTTTTTTGGGGGGGGGGGGGTATAGACTTTCCTGTGATTTCCAATTTATATTCATAAGATTAATAGTTACATAATTTCCGCAGTTTCTATTCTATAAGGTTTTTAAAGGCAGTGGACATATTATTGGTAATTACTCAAAAAAGTGATTAGCATAACCTTACACTGTAATGTGTAATGGGGAGAGGTTGATAATACATCGTGAGAAACGGCACCCTTTGCAGTGACGTAGTTTTCGAGAACGAAGTAATTTTCCACGAATTTGATTTCGAGACCCCTTATTTAGAATTTGAGGTCTCGAAATAAGCATCTGAAAACACACAACGTCTCGCAACTTCGACGACCGATTGGGCTCAATAATTGTCACAGGTTTGTTGTTTTATGATGCATAATGTTGAGATACACCAAAAGAGAAGACTGGTCTTTGACAATATTACCAATAGTGTTCAGTATCTTCTGATGGATATAAAGTTTTCTGCACAAGATGATTGTAAAAAAAATGTAAGAACAAGGCTAATTATTTTAACAATGGCCAAGCCACTTGCTTTGAGCTTCCTTTGTTTGTGTGCAGGTAGACTTGATTCAAGTCCGATCCCGTTCTCGCGCGAGAGGTTCTTTATCTGCCGTCGCCTCAGCGCAACACAGGTTTCGGGATTTTTCTGATGTAATAGCTAGCTCCTTGAGCAAGGCTAGGAAAAGCTAGGCGAAGGGACTGAAAAAAAGGACTTTCACGGGATTGAGACTTGAGTCAAGTCTATTAATTGTGGAGGCGGCCCTCTTGCCCTCCCGACAAACTTGTTTATGGACCTTTCTTTTGCAACGTCACAGCCCGAGTTTTTGCCAACCCAGATTGGAAAACTATGGAAAGCCATAAGTGCAAATCAAGAAAAGATCGCTATTTATTTGTAACAATGTAACCAAATTTGTTGATTTTGTTTAAAACAAAGCAACTTATCGAGGTATTTTTATTTAATTGAAAATTTGCAGAAAATGTTGAATTTTGTTGAAACATTTGTTTTTACGATTGAGTGTTTTACTAACATTCGGCCGACCATTCCAACCAAGGCGGTTTGTTTATCCCAAAAAATAAAACCGCCCAAAAAGTTTTTTGAGCAGCGCCACCAAGTGGTGGGTGTTAGCGATGTCATAAACAATGAAGTCACATGATCTTGCTGTGTGTTGTATATCGCATGCCGATGATCATATGATTTTGTAAAGCAGTTTTTTTCGTTATCCTCCGATACCCCAAATCGTTATCCTCCGATACATTACACTCCGATCACAATATTCCTGAGAAAAGGTAAAGCGATGCTTGTTTTGGGGCTCTTTTATCCGTGTATGTATTTATGTTTGTAATTTTTGTATGGAAATAAAAGTTGATTACTTTGTATGGAAATAAAAGTTGATTACTTTGATTTGATCTTTATTGATTGATTAAATAGATGAATTCGCTATGTTATGGATTCATTTAATAATGTACTTTTTTCACTTTTTGGTGGTGGTGGGGGGGGCGGTGTCGCATGCAATTATGTCCTCTATGCAATACTATCCAAAGGACTGCATATGCAATAATGTCTGGCGGACAGTTTTGCATACGCAATTTTGCAAATGCAGTTGTGTCCGCCCCCGTGCAAAACCATCTTTGCAGTAAATTAAACGCCCTATGGGCGACGGATCACGTTGGCCTTTTTTTTTTACAAGCCTAAAAGTGCATGTCATGAAAGACATGGGAATGTTCGGCCATTGGATATTCGCTGCAATCATAAATTACGTGAATATTCATGCTGCATATATACGTAGTGCATGCACGCTCGCTTACGCGCGCACAAACTAGTACAGTCATGTACATGTCAGCCGGAAGGTTTTTGCATAGCCACGGACACGATAGCATATCCAAAAGTGTCCGGAGCAGACATTATTGCATGGTGGACACATTTGCATCTGACAATGGGCACCAAAATACGACGATCAACGTAGAAACACTAGCTAGTGCAGTGTGTCGAGTGTGTAATTTTTTGTTTTTTACAATATTAGTTATGATTTGAATCATCAATATCGTCATCAACAATGTGTGTAAAATTTTCTATCCTTGTTTGTTTGGGTTAAAAAAAGAAAAGTGACTAGGGTATATAAAACCAGTAACTTCCCCTTTATTCAAGTGTAAGAGCTCTAGCATTAGCAACTGAGCAATCTATCTACTGACTCGCTAGCCAAGCGATTTTGGCAGGGACCTTAGCTACATGTATTAGGACCTAGCCATAAGACCACATAAAAAAAAAAGTTGTAATGTTGATCGTCCACGCCCGACCGTTCAAAACCCCCTGACCCCATTTGTTTGTTTTTTTGTGTGTGTTTTTTCATAAAAATGATACTTTCGGGTCAAAAAAATGGTTGAAAAATCAGGATACTAGGCATGGCAGAAATGTTGTGCAGTAGTGTCAAGGACTGGTGCTGAGGTCATGGTCTGACATTGTGTTCTTTTATTTTTCCCATGGCTGGATATCTCTTTATACTTTTACTGCCCAGATTTTTCAGCTTATATTTTTTTCAAAATGTACAGGTTTGAAAAGATGTTTTAAAAATTCATGTTGGCAAAGCAAGAACAATTCTTCAAATATTTACTTGGGCTACACTGTGCTTAGTTGTTTGAAAAAGTTTACAGAAAATGTCATCTAGGAGTTAAATTTGTTTGACGAAACTATTGAAAACATCAAAAACACACAAACCCTCTGTTTTATAGTGATTGTGATGATTTCTTTATTCTTGATTTCATATTTGGCATGTCAACAAAACTTTAAAAAAGGACGATCAACAATTTTTTATTTGTATGTGGCCTAATCACCATGGACTTCTTTGGCGTGTATAAATAAAAGGAGTCTTGGTTAAATCGAAGGCTAGCGGTCTCCCAATGTTGGCAGTTTTCAATACTAACGCTACCTATTTCTTTCCTCTACAGGACTTTGCCTTTAAAAAGCCCACCATGGATTGGATTCCTAGACGCATCACCCTATTTTGCCTTCTCGGTACCTTACTATGTTGTAAGGCATTGGATCCAGACCTCATCACATTGATGCCTGGACTTCTTAAACAGCCAAGTTTTAACATGTACTCTGGTTACCTTCAAGGGACTGCCACTGACAAGCTTCACTACTGGTGAGTCTGCGCTTACGTCAAGTGTATTTCACGGATAAACAGGGAATTTTGGCTTGTGTGTGTGACTTCTCCACAATTCTAGGCTTTCTGCGCTTACACCACATTTTGATAGTTCCAAGGGTTAGAAGGGAGTTTTGGCTTGTTACTGTGCGTGCCTTCTCCACGTTACAAGACTTTCTACGTTACACAGCATTTTGCTATTTCCAAGATTCTGGATTAGCAGAGAGTTTTGGCTTGTTACTGTGCGTGCCTTCTCCACGTAACAAGGCTTTCTACGTTACACAGCATTTTGCTATTTCCAAGATTATGGATTAGCAGAGAGTTTTGGCTTGTGTGCGTGCCTATACTCCACGTTACTAGACTTTCTGCGCTTACACAGCGTTTTGCTATTTTCAAGAGTCCAGGTTGGCAGGGAATTTTTGGATTTTGTGCGTGCCTACTTTCACGTTACTAGGCTTTCCGCGCTTACAGAGCGTTTCGCTACTTCCAAGATTTTTCTCCTGGTGTTAATTTCATCTAGTTTTGTTTGCATCCGTTCCTCCTTTCTCAGGCTGATCAATTCTCAACATGCTAGCACGGATCCATTGATCATCTGGCTGAGTGGCGGCCCAGGCTGTAGCGCCCTCTATAGTGCACTGACCAACAACGGGCCGTTTCTGGTGAAGCCTGATGGGATTAATTTGGACTACAACCCGAGCAGCTGGAACCTGGTGAGATTCTGTTTGTTTGAAGCCTTTTAAAGGCAGTTGACACTATTGGTAATTACTCAAAATAATTATTATCATCAAACCTTTCTTGATTACGAGTAATGGGGAGAGGTTGGTAGTATAAAACACTGTGAGAAACAGCTCCCTCTGAAGTAACGTAGTTTTCGAGAAAGAAGTGATTTTCCACGAATTTGATTGCGAGACATCAAATTTAGATGAGGTCTCGAAATCAACTTGCATCTGAAAGCACACAACTTCGTGCGACAAGGTTGTCTTTTCTTTCTTTATTATCTCGCAACTTCGACGACCAATTGAGCTCAAATTTTCACAGCTTTGTTATTTGATGTATATGTTGAGATACACCAAGTGAGAAGACTGGTCTTTGACAATTACCAATAGTGTCCACTGTCTTTAATGAGCATCTGAAAGCACACAAGGTAATGCAACAAGGGTGTTTTTTCTTTCATTATTCTCCTGCAAATTCAATGACTAATTGAGCCTAAATTTTTACAGGTTTGTTATTTTTATGCATATATGTTTGCATGTATAAAGGTCTTTGATAATTACCAAAGGTGTCAGCGCCTTTAAAGGTGAATTATAACTTTGGGTTTTTTTAAGCTTGGGCGATATCATGATATTATCGAATATCGCGATACTAGTTTGGAAATGATTTTGATATCGGATTGATTTGGTTTTAATCAAAATATCGATATATCGCGGCGATATATCGCGACATAAGGCGATATCGATTAAGTATCGCAATACCGCGATGTATTTCCTAGCTGAGACATCTTTCACCACATAGGTTTGGAGTAAAACCAGAAGAATAGGTCATTAGAACACCTCTCTTATGCTATGACTGTCTCTTCTACAACTTTCACTGGGAGTTGGAAGACTGATGATGTCAAATCTAATTAATCGCGATTATATCGAATATCACAAAATAAATCGATATCGCCCAAGCTTAGTTTTTATGAACCGTTTGGTTTGGGTACTTGTTGTACCACACAAAACACAATGACCTCATACACAGTTTGAAGATAATGATGGTAGAAAGCTTCCCTAAAAATATTACTTGCTGACTAGGTGCTGTAGTATTTAAGAAATAAATAAAATAATATAAAAATCATTTTCGTCACGGTAGATGAACACTATATGCAACTATCCTGATAGCATCCCTCTGTGATTTTCACTTGTTTTCAAAAAAAGAACTTGACGACTATGAAGCTAAAACTTCTACAGATAATATTATATCACATACGTCTTTGTTCAGAGTCGGTATAGAGTTAATACTAGTGTTTTGTTGATTGTATTACAGAATGCCAACCTTTTGTACATCGATGCCCCAGTTGGCACAGGATTCTCCTATTCATCAGAGTTTGATCCATATGAGTCTCCATATGGATCTAACGACGATCAGGTATGTGTTTGTGGCGTGTCATGGTCGAGCGGTTAAGAGCACCGGATTCAAGCTCTGGTGTTTGATCAGCAGGGTGTGGGTTCGGATCCCGGTCGTGACACTTGCTACATAAAATTGGGGAGAGGGCTTTCTGCTCTACCGGCCAGGCTTCCGACTGATGATACCCAAGCCTACATCTGTATGGACTGTAAAAGGGGTAACCCTGTTTCAGCCCTAGGAGTAGGTGGCAACAGCCTCTGGACAAAAACAATTGTAGCCCACACCTTGAAGTGGCCTTCAGGCCTTGTGTGTATGGTGACTTGCATAAATAAAAATAAATAAAAAATATATGTTAATCTTGCATCGAGGATAAAGATTATTTATGTTGGTTTACTCATATACACTGATGTGTGTTAGCACTGTATATTTTGACAAGCTCTGTGAAAAAACCTGGGTGATATTACTTGGGTGGGATTCAAACCCACGTCCTTTGCAATTCTAAAGCAGTGCTATACCAACTAGACCACCAATACTGCCCGGTAGCTAGAGGCAGTTCAAATCCTATATTTTAGCAGCGCGTACCGCAACAATAGGTCTGTCTTTATGCCCAACATGTTCTTCCAATGCCCTTTTGCCTACCAGGTGACCTCAATCCTCCAACAGGCTTCGAAATAACCCACGGCAACCACAGCAATTGCCGTTGTGCCCCGGTGCTTTTGCCATGGTGCCCTGTGCAATGTTCCGGTATAAAATTACTTTTTCCTCTTTAGGCTCTGATCATTCTCTTATTTCTCTAGAAGACGAACAGAGCATACTGATCAAAATGTTGAATTGGAACCAACGCTCTTTTCAGAACCACCCCAAATCATTTAGAGATTATCATTACACAGTTTTACCACACACCTTGAAACTATTGGTAATTGTCAAAATACAGTCTTCTTACTTGGTGTATTTCAACATGCTTAAAATACCAAACGTGTGAAAATTTGAGCCCGAACTGGTCGTCGGAGTTGCGAGATAACTATGAAAGAAAAAAACACACTTGTCACACGAAGTTGCGTGCTTTCAGATGCTTGATTTCGATACCTCAAATTCTAAACTTGAGGTCTCGAAAAAAAAATTTGTGGAAAATTACTTCTTTCTTGAAAACTACGTCACTTCAGAGGGAGCCGTTTCTCACAATGTGTTATATTATCAAAAGCTCCCCATTACTCGTTACCAAGTAAGGTTTTATGCTAATAATTATTTTGAGTAATTACCAATAGTGTCCTCTGCCTTTAACTCTAACTAAATCCCTAATTTAATGATAATTTCATGAACAGATGACAGAGACCCATTACCAGGCCCTGATCTCCTTCTTTACTAAATACTCCAACCTCACCCTGAATGATATTTACTTCGCTGGGGACGGCTACGCTGGTGTCTATGTACCACTCCTCATGAGGAAACTGGAAAGCGTCTCAAAGGAAGTCCCGCTGCAATTCAAGGTAAACAAAGGTTTATAAATAATAATAACAATAATAATAATAATAATATCAATGGGTATTGTATTACTTATTTAGCGATCTATCACACCCCAAGGGAAGAGTTGTGGCCTAGAGGTTAATAGCACCAAATTCAAACTCTGGTGTTTCTGTTCAGCAGAGTGTGGCTTTGAGTCCAAGTCGTGACACTTGTGTCCTTAAGCAAGACACTTAACCTATGCTTTGTCCTTCAGATGGGGCGTAAAGCAATTGGCCCTGCGTGTTTTATAACGCGTGTAAAATAACCCAGTGCATTTATCGAAAAGATAAGGGGTTCTTGAGTATAGGAACCTGCGAGGGCTTAGACAGTAATGTGCCCGATGAACAGGGATAAGAAGGTAAACGGCCTTGATCTACAACTACAGCCAGGCCAGAACTCTTGGGCCACGTGACAACAAACATCCCATTCCTGCACCCGCCCCCCCAATCCCCTCCCCGTTGTTGACCCCAGCTTTGGTGCAGACCGTGCAATGAGAACCAATATTCAGTCGGAGGTGGGGGCCCAAAGAGAAACAACCGGTATTGTAACTAATAACCACATTATTATTTTCTCAATATTTCTTGAAGTATATGATTCGGTAAACTAACCATGTGTTCGTTTTGTGTATCACAACAGGGTTTCGCAGTCGGTAATGCATGGACCAGTACAGAACTGCAGGACAACTCTTTTGTTCACTACGCTTACCAACATGGCATCATCGGGGAAAAGTAAGAATCTGCAGCCATTTTAACATGTACTCTGATGCTGTAAGCAGTCAGGGTGACTAAGCTTGGGGAACGCGATATAAAGATCTGAGTTGTATATTTGTTCAAGATCTTCCCTCCTGAAACCAAGCACCTGGCAAAGCACTCTGGAAGCAATCATCAAGTTGTTTTTCTAGAACAGATATAATTTAATTTTATGGTTTATTTATTAAAACACTGCAATACAGCGGCTAAAAGCCAAAATGTACAGTTTACAAGATAGTCATTAAAAACATTACTATATTAAATTCAAAAAAGATGCTTAATATCCATGCTTTCTGCAGCCATAAAAGAAGCACTGATTCAGCAGTTCTACTTAGCTTTTCCCAGATAGCAGTCTTGTGAAATGATTTGTAGCAAACTTGAGTGTTTTTTCTTTCTTGTAGACTTTGGGAGCAGCTGAATTACTCGTGCTGTGTGAAAGACAACTGCAACTTCCACAACAATACAAACTTGGATTGTATTCAAGCAGTAAGTGTACTTCCAACAAGATCTCTATCTCTTACGAAGTGCACCGGTTGGGTTGGCATCTATGACTGGCCAAATGTTAGCAAAACAACCCACCGTGTCAAAAACCTTTCTTACCAAGTTCAAAATTTTCCGTAAAGATTCATTAGAAATAACCTCTTATGATTTGTGAGAAATATCTCTTATGATTTGTTGATTTGTTTCCAACAAAATCAAGATATTTTTGAATATTTGTGGTGGTTGCCCTGAGATGACTTGTCAAGAGTGGTTAGCACTGCAACCTCTCTTCGCAAGCTTTATGAACATGTACCATTCATTAAAGGGAAGGTACACGTTTGGTAATTTTATACTATTAACAGCTCTCCAATGCTCGTTACCAAGTCAGTTTTTAAGTTTTTAATTGTTTTGAGTAATTACCGAACGTGTACCTTCCCTTTAACCGTTCATCCTTGTGCAAACTTGACCATTGCTTAGCACACCTTTTGTTCACAGGTAACAAGCAGGCAAAGAGATAGACTGGGCCCCTGTCTTATAAAGACAGGTCCCCGCTGTCAGATCCAGTGATTCCATTGGATACAATTGGTTGACAAAACGTGCAGTCACTGCTCTCAAGTCTGCAATAGAACTTGACAGCGTATCTCTATGTGAAATGACAGAGGTCAGAGTTCAAACTACATGCCGGTTTTGCAATTTTTTGAGGTCAGTCTCTGGCGTTATTCACGAGCCTCGAAGTGTGATATCAGATGTTCGGGCTAGCAAAGAGACTACTAAGATAGCCTGCAGCCGATTTCACCAAACTCTAGGATTAATCCTATCTCGAGTTAGGATGAGTAACCTGTCCTAACTTAGGACGGGTTCAATGCGTCCTACGTATTTGGATACGGAACTGAGCCCGTCCTAAGTCCTAAGATTTAGTCCTAAGTTAGGAAGAGTTTGGTGAAATCGACGGCTGATCATGTAATCTCATGAATTGATCTCTCTTTCTAAATACAGCTGAATGCAACATACAGAGAAGTAAACAACATCGGACTCAACCCATACAAAGTCAATGGTGACTGCGTTAGCGGGGTACCAACGCCACTGGGAATGCCCTCGGAGGATGGATTCTACCATTATTCTGCAGGGGTACAGCACATCTTTGCAAACACAAGTTTCGTTAAAAGATCTCAGAAGGTTTGTGTGTATAATGTGTCTGATTCCTTTTATAGGTGTATAAGGCCGTGTCCAAAATAGCGTCCAAAAACTACAGCTACACTGTACATGTAGATTGTGCCCTTCTGCCTATTCTTCAACACGGGCAGACCAGGTGATCTAGCCAAAGCTGTAGCCGAAGTCGCCGATTCGGACACAGCCTAACATTCACCTGTAAGCTTATTTTTTTCGTTCTGATTAGCAGAGTGTGGGTTCCAGTCCAGGCTGTGACACTCGTGCCCTTGAGCAAGAAACATTATTACTTCACCATAAATGCTTTGGCCGTTGGATGAGACATTAAGATGTAGGTCACATGTACTAGGATTGGTAGTGTGCACATAATAACCCAGAACACTTTTCATGTATTAGTAGGGGTTAGCCCTGGTGTTTCTTTTTTCAAATAGCAAGCACTCTTTTGTTTACAGGTTTTCCTCGGGTTTAAAACCATTATACACTTTCGGTAAACAGTATTGTCCAAGTCCTACACTTCTTGTATCACAACTTATATATTAAATAACAAAACTGTGAAAATTTAGGCTCAATCGGTCATCGGAGTCGGGAGAAAATAACGAGAAAACCCAACCCTTGTTTCCGGGGGTTTCGCCGTGTCATGATATGTGTTTAAAATAAATCCGTAATTTTCGCTATCGAGAATTGATATTGTTTTAATGTTTTCTCAAAAAGTAAAGCAATTCATGGAACGATATTTCAAGAGAAGTCTTTCACCATTACCTGCTATAAACCCTTCTGTAAAGTGTATAATGGCTTTAAGCTGTAGGTCACATGTACTAGGATTGGTAGTGTGCACATAATAACCCAGAACACTTTTCATGGATTAGCAGGGGTTGCCCTTAACTTTTTTTTCAACTGGCCAGCAGGACCAGTTGGCTTGAATTTTCACTGGTCCGCCAGGTTTTTGACTGGTCCGTCAATTTTTTTATATATTTTTTTTAACTAATAGTATACTGTTGTATACCAACTGCTCGATATCCTATCGTCGCTATTTCAAAATTCAACATGAATTGCAACGTCAACTTGACTGCACTGGAAGCCATACTTTATTTTTGTGTACCAAGTTATTGTGTTCGTAAGGGGGCTCTCTAATTTGAGAGTATTTTTTTCTTTAAAAATTGAATAACAATAATATTGTTAAAATTAAATTAAAAACAGGTCAAATTATTTGTCAGAGCAAATTGGAAAATTTAACATGATCTTTATTTAGGTAGTTTTTTTTAGTCCACGGTTTATTGTAAGCACTCGACATCGAAGTATTCCCAAGTAGAAACCTTTTTTTATGGAAAAAAATTAGCGTTTTACTAAACAAACAAAAAAACACTTAAAAACCGACTGTTAAAATATCATTAACTTTTTATGTATTGTCTTCAAATCAACGGTGGGGAGGGTTACGTACAATCGCTCAAGTTATTTTATCATGTATAAACACTGCCTATTATTGTTGTTCATAAACATTTTTAATACATCGTACCGATAATCGAAGTTCCCAAAATCTTCCCACGTTCGTCCTGAAAAACCCCCAACAAAAAGTAGGCATAAAAATAGTTGCAACATTCATGAAGAAGCATATGAGTTTTACGGTATTTTTTCAATTATGTGTATGGAATGGTCGGTGCCAGCGTCTGTTTTGTGAACAAAGTTTTCATTTAAAAGCAGTAAAAACGACTGCCAAAGTCTTTCTTGAAACCAACCCGCAAAAAACCCCTAACAACCACGCATTATATTTGACCAATTAAGTCATGGGGCAAAACTAGATCGCCACCAATCGCCCGCAAAAAAAACAAAAAAAAAACAAGCCCCAAAAAACAAAACAATTAAGCAAAATCAGGACGGAAGAACCTTACTAAACACAATTAAATACTCCTTTTTGTTCATACAGAGTATCCTAACTTGGTAATTTTTGTTGAATGAAGTTGCGCTGTGTGTGTACATGTGTATGGATGCGTGATCGTCGGAAGTTTGCCAGCGTTCAGCGGCACTTCGCGTGATTTTTTTACGTTTTATCCAAACCTTGAGTGAATGTTTTTAGGTTTTATTCGAGCCTTAAAATGTTTAGAAAATAGCCATAGTTCTGTAGTACCGCTGCCGACATTTTTGACTGGTCAGCCGGACCAGTTGGCAAGGTGTTTCAGCTGGTCCGACGCGATTTCTACTGGCATTTGGCCAGCGGACCAGCGTTAAGGTCGAACCCTGATTAGTAGGGGTTAGCCGTGGTATTTCTTTTTTTCAAATAGCAAGCACCCTTGTTTACAGGTTTCCTCGGGTTTAAAAGCTACAGTGATTAAGTTCACTTATGAGGCATCCTCGGCTTCATTATCAGAAATGTGTAATAATAATTATAGGAACAATAATGTGTTTTGCTGCGTGTACCTTCTCATAACAGAATCAAATTCTTGCCTTTGAAGTTTCCCTTTTTGTTAATGCTTTGCTGTTTTTATGTTCAGACTCTCCAAGCAATTCCAAAGTGGAAACTGAAGGCCGACTTAACGTGTGTCAATGCCACTGCGGCAACAACATACCTGACTAATCCCTACGTCAGAGAAGCGTTGCATATCACGTATGAATCCCCACAGTGGCAGCTGTGCAAGTAAGTTGATTTAAAGGCAGTGGACATTATTGGTAATTACTAAAAATACTTATTATGGTAAAACCTTTCTTGGTGAAGAGTAATGGGGAGAGATTGATGGTATAAAACACTGTGAGAAACGGCTCCCTCTGAAGTGACATAGTTTTTGAGAAAGAAGTAATTTTCCACGAATTTGATTTTGAGACCTAAGATTTAGAACTTGAGGTCGTGAAATCAACCATCTAAACGCACACAACTTCGTGTGACAAGGGTGTTTTTTTTTCTTTCATTATTATCTCGCAAGTTCGATGACCGATTGAGCTCAAATTTTCACAGGTTTGTTATTTTATGCATATGTTGAAATACATTAAGTGTGAAGGCTAGTCTTTGACAATTACCAACAGTGTCCACTGTCTTTAAGGTACAAGCTTCTTTAGCTTTTGTTTGTTTGTTTGTTTGTTTGTTTGTTTGTTTGTTTGTTTGTTTGTTTGTTTGTTTGTTTGTTTGTTTGTTTGTTTGTTTGTTTGTTTGGATGATCTTCCCATCAAGGAAACTCGGCAAACTCCCACAAGGGGATATAAACGTCAAGCTCTGTTGTCTCTGGGCGCAACTTGGCGCACAACGTTACTTGCGTGTATGGCAAAATGGTCATCACGTGACACACGTGTAGGGTAAAAAATGTTAACGCACCAAAAACTTTTTTACGTGTTTTCATTGGTCAATGTTCATGGCTTCTACTGTATGACAGGGTTTAAGTTGAATTATGACTGTTTGATTGTTATTTTGTTCACACAGCGCTACTGTTGATCATGATTATGTAAGAATGTATCCCGACATGTCCGGCGTATATCAAGCCCTTCTTGACACCTATGTAAGTATACATGTATGTTAATCGTGTAGGTACTAAAAAAAAATTAATTGGGGGTTTGAACAAAGAAAAATTTACTCGAGTGGGACTCGAACCAATAACCTCCTATAGTGGCGGTCTCCCTTTTTTTTTCAATATCTTTGTTCAAGGGGTGCTAGTTAAAAGCCATAAAACCGTTGACTGCCATTTAGTCAGCGATCACACCCAAATTATGACATAACATGGGGTAGCGGCAGCCAGGGGATCACCTTGAATTCCCTGCTTCTGCAAGCGCCGATTCTTTGCTTATGGTAAGCCAAGCTATTAAATTGGCCCCTGTGAAGTAAGTAGAAGCGAGACAATGATAGGTTTTGAAGGTAATGAGAAGGATTTTGTAGTTAATAAAAAAGTAGTTTGGGAGCCAGTGTTTACTTCCCCAAATTCCATGTTTAACAATCTAATTTCAAAAAAAAATCTTCTGTTGTAGAAATATCGCATCCTAGTCTTTAACGGAGACCAAGATGCCATTCACAACTTCCTGGGCAACCAGTGGTTTGTAACCAACCTACACCGAGAGGAAGAGGTGCAGTGGCGACCATGGCTGTACACCAGTGCACAACTCCAAGAACAGGTAGCGGGGTTCGTCCAGGAGTACGTTAACATTGCTTTCCTTACAATAAAAGTAAGTTGGGGTCAAACTTCATTAGACTTTTTGAGGTATGGCTGACGTGATAGGAGTGTACTGTGCGGTTTGGGTGTTAACAGAAAAATTTACCCAAACTCTATAGTGTCGTAGTGTCTGCCATTATCACAAAATGGTGTATAGCTTTGGGTTGAACAAAAAGGTTGAACAACCAAATTGACTAGGGCAGGATTTGAACCAACCATTGGCAGCCAGGGGATCACTTTTAAAAGTGGATGCAAATTTTTATATCAGATATCAAACCATAAACCACATGAAAAAGCCCATTGTATTGTATTGTATTGTATTGTATTGTATTGGAAAGAAAAAAACGACTGGGTGAATTTTAAATGTTTTTGGGTCGAACAAAGAAAAACTGGGTAGAGCAGGATTTGAACCAAAGACATCCAGATTAATGTGTATGCACTCCACCAACTTAAAAGAAACACGTTGCCTTGAATCGGACGAGTTGGTATTTGGAAAGTGGTTGAAACCATTTGTTATGAAATGCATATGATTAGAAAGTTATTTTAAAAGTAGAATATAATGATCCACACAAGTATCACTCGAAATTTCCTTTTACCTCGTCGACTAACACGGTCGGCCATTTATGGGAGTTCCATAAATGGCCGACCGTGTTAGTTCACAAAGTAGAAGGAAAACCACGCAATTTTGAGGCAAGTATGTGTGGATCATTGTATTCTACTTTGTAACAGATGGTTACAAACGCTTTTTAAAGACCAACTCGACCGATCCAAGGCAACGTGTTCCTATAAGTAATGTAGTTTCAGAAGCAATTACGGACAATAACAAACAATATTAATATTTTGGCTGGTAGATTATTTCTGTAGCCGAAGCTGTGGATTTGAAAAGGGTTATTGTAAGGGAACAACCCATAACCCCCACCCCAGTTTCTTTCCTTTTGCATTAATATTTGTCTGTATTTCTTTCCCGTTTAGAATGCTGGGTTTTGGACCGCCAAGGATCAGCCTTTAGCAACGGCTCAACTCATTTATAACTTTATCTACAAGCGACCATTTTGATCCATCTTTTTGATTCCGGTACAATGTGATAAGGGAAATGTGTAATATACTCATTAATTGAATTATTTTGGGATAATTGTGCATTATGATAATAATAAAAATAATAACAGTGGCTTCTTGTAGGCCTATAGCGTGCATATCCGCCACTCAGTGACGCTCATGGTTTCTTTTAAGTGCGTTCACTCCAAAGGATGGCGCATCGTGGTTAAGTGTCTTAAAGACAGTGGACACTATTGGTAATTGTCAAAGACCAGTCTTCTCACTTGGTGTATCTCAACATATGCATAAAATAACAAACCTGTAAAAATTTGAGCTCAATCGGTTGTAGAAGTTGCGAGATAATAATGAAAGAAAAAACACCATTGTTACACGAAGTTGTGTGCTTTCTGATGCTTGATTTCGAGACCTCAAGTTCTAAACTTGAGGTCTTGAAATCAAATTCGTGGAAAATTACTTCTTTCTCGAAAACTTCTTCACTTCAGAGGGAGCTGTTTCTCACAATGTTTTAAACTATCAACCTCTCCCCATTACTGGTAATAAAGAAAGGTTTTGTGATGATAATTATTTTGAGTAATTACCAATAGTGTCCACTGCCTTTTAGGACACACGTGTCACGACTGAGACTCGAAGCGATACTCTGCTGACGAGAAACACCAGGGTTTGAAACTGGTACTCAACACAGCTAGGCCATGACATGCGTAAATTAAACAAAAAACCTTGCTGTCTTTATAGGCAGTGGACACTATGGGTAATTACTCAAAATAATGATTAGCATAAAACCTTACTTGGTGACGAGTAAACGGGGAGAGGTTGACAGTATAAAACATTGTGAGAAACAGCTACCTCTGAAGTGACATTGTTGTCGAGAAAGAAGTACTTTTCCATGAATTTGATTTCGAGACCTTAGATTTAGAATTTGAGGTCTCGAAATCAACCATCTAAAAGCACACAACTTCATGTGACAAGGGTGCTTTTTTCTTTCGTTATCTCGCAACTGAGACGACCGAATGAGCTCAAATTTTCGCATGTTTGTTATTTTATGCATGTTGAGATACACAAAGTGAGAAGACTAGTCTTTGACAATTACCATTAGTGTCTTTTACACTGCCTTTAAAGTAGAGATCAGTAGATCGAGAATGTGGTCACAATGTTAAACACATGTGTCTTTCTGTCTAGCCTTCTTCACTCCACTGCAGGAGGAAATCCACTTCACCAATTCTCCATTTCACTCTATCCTGCGCCGTCTGTTGCCAAGCAATTCCCCAATACATATGTATGTACTACATGTAATAATGTGTATTCCTGCACTAAAACAAAGGACCAATGTACCAACAAAGAACAACAAAAAAGAAGAAGCAGAATTTTACAAATGTGACTGTGAAACCGTCTTTATCAACCCAAGTACAGTTGTCATAAATAGTTATAAATTTAAGTACATAATGACATACAATTCAGGAAACTTATTGACATGTACACAAGAAATGAACATTCCAAGTTAAATTAGTAACAAAACAAAACAAAACTCTAGAGGACAAAGGTCGGTTGTCTTACCTTAGTTAAACCATGGTCCTTGCTCTATGGTTGTGCTGAGATAACAAAATGTGATATGATAACTTCAGGGCAAATAACAAAAAGGGTACCAGACTATTTCCCTGGTAGCCTGTCATTTCCCTGACAAAGCATTCACAGCAATATGTCAATCAGGGAAGTGTAAACATTGTTGCTTACTAAAAGTTACTTAACTTTCATTGCCACTTTTGTTAAACAAAATTCCTGTTTAGTAGGTTTTAATAAAACATTTATTTTTTATGAGCATATTTTTGAGTAGGTCGATTTAGTATTGCTTTTGTATTTTATATAACATTGTCCGTCAGACCTCATCTGACAACTTTTTAAACTGTCTTAAAGGAACATTACATAATTGGTTTTTGCTAACAAAATAGTTGTTGGCAGTGTAAGCACTTTATGTAATCCAATATACATACACTGACAAACCAGTATAATTTTGAGAACGATCGGCCATCTCTGATCTGGGTCACGAGAAAATAGTTCAAAACTGATTATTCATTTTGCATGACATCGGTTTTAAATGTTTTTGATAAACTGTAAACAAGAAATTAGTTTGATTTTCTAATCAAATACGACATTTCAGACAAAAATACTTCAAGTGATATTTTCTAAAATCATCATCATTTGACAGTGTAAGTTTTATGTAAATCTGTGATCTTGGATGATCGGTTTCTTACCAATTCTCTTATGTTCCTTTAAGCCGTACCATAACAAAGAAGTAACTTGTAGTTTTCACCTTTTGCCCTTCAATTTAGTTCAAATTTTTGCCTCTCATTTCACGAAAACTTATTATTTCAGTTGCAAAAATATACAAGTCTTGAACCAGTAAAAATATTTCTGTATACAAAAATATGGTGTAATGCATATCAGTACTGGCCAATAACTTGTTAAAACTAAGAATATTTTTCATAAAAACTTTCATACAAAAAACTTTGTATGTAGTATAGTCTTAAAATGTAAAATTGCTGCCAGAATGAAAATTATCAGGGTTATTATGGAATCAACAGCCCAATTTTCTAAAAGCTGCTTTAATTGACAAATTTTGCTTAACAATGTCCTGCATAGCAGAAATGAGCAGGACACCAGTCAAAAATTGTACATGTGACATGGTGTTTTGGCTGGTAACCCTTATCTGTTAAGCATAATGTCGCTGTGCTTAGCTACTTTTTGTGATTAAAGGCAGTGGACACTATTGGTAATTACTCAAAAAAATTATTATCATAAAACCTTTCTTGATAACCAGTAATGGGGAGAGGTTGAACGTATAAAACATTGTGAAAAACAGCTCCCTCTGAAGTGGCGTAGTTTTCGAGAAAGAAGTAATTTTCCACAATATTGATTTTGAGACCTCAGATTTAGAATTTGAGGTCTCGAAATCAAGCATCTGAAAGCACACAATTTCGTGTGACAGGGGTGTTTCTTTCTTTCATTAATATATTGCGACCTTGACGACCAATTGAGCTCAAATGTTCACTGGTTAGTTATTTTATGCATATGTTGAGATACACCAAAATGTGAAGACTAGTCTTTGACAATTACCAATAGTGTCTTTAAGCAACTCTATGAAATTAGGCACTGAATACCAACAGTTACACACTGTCAAAGGTTGTTTAAAAGTGAATTTAATTCACTTGATATAATTTGACATGTATTGTGACAAAATGATTAATAAAAATTATTAAAGAAAGAAGATAAATAAACTAAATAGGCTGATCCATTATTAGGGTCTGCGTCTTCACACATTGTCAAATATGCTTGAAACATTAAAGGAACACGTTCTGCCTTGGATCGGTCGAGTTGGTCTTTGAAAATCGTTTGTAACCGTTTGTTATTAAATGCATATGGGTAGAAAGATGTTGTAAAAGTAGAATACAATGATTCACACAAACATGCCTCGAAATTGCACGGTTTTCCTTTTACCTCGTTGACTAACACGATCGGCCATTCATGGGAGTCAAATTTTTATATATATGGCCGACCGTGTTAGTTCGCACAGAAAAAGGAAAACCACGCAATTTCGAGGCAAACTTGTGTGGATCATTGTATTCTACTTAAAAAACATCTCTCCAACCATATGCATTTAAAAAATAAACGGTTACAAACAATTTTTATAGACCAACTCGTCCGATCCAAGGCAACGTGTTCCTTTAAGGGGATAGACAGTTTCTTCTGTGGGTGGGCATTGGTATATTTGAATATTGTTTATACTTGTCTGTTTAATTCCTCAAATAACAAGAACATTTTGTCAATCAACACCACTCAAAGATTATGAATGGTTAATACTGTCATTGAAAATAATTGGTGTACATTAAAACTTGTTGTACAAACTAATCAAATTGAGTTGAAGACATTTTTGCCAATAAAATTAACTGGAAATAATGAACTAAAAAGAATACTAATATAAAACTGAAAAAACACTGTACAAAAGTTATTTCAAGTAAGACACTAATTTACAAAGATGGTCAATGAATTGATTATTGTATTTGTTTACAAATAAAACAAAAGGCACTGTAAGCTGCATAGCATTATTTCCAGAAAGTAGTGAAACTTGACGACAATATAAGTTTGCTTGGTTCTTATGCTAAACACAGGTTGGCAGAGCAATACTGAATCCCTTAAAGGCAGTGGGCACTATTGGTAATTACTCAAAATAATTATTAGCATACATGTAAAACCTTACTTGGTAAAGAGTAATGGGGAGAGGTTGATAGTGCAAAACATTGTGAGAAACGGCTCCCTCTGAAGTGACATAGTTTTGGAGAAAGAAGTAATTTTCCAAGAATTTGATTTCGAGACCTCAGATTTAGAACTTAAGGTCTTGAAATCTAAACGCACACAACTTCGTGTGACAAGGGTGTTTTTTCTTTCATTATTATCTCGCAAGTTCGACGACCGATCGCGCTCAAACTTTCACAGGTTTGTTATTTTATGCATATGTTGAGATACACCAAGTGAGAAGACTAGTCTTTGACAATTACCAATAGTGTCCACTGGCTTTAAAGGATTTGGGTCCTTTTTCAAAATGTCCACAGATTTACATTTAACTTAACATCTAAACTAAGGTTCTGAAGTTTTTGAAAAATGAGTAAAACAAGTCACAAATAATTTTTGTCTCAGTAAGACGAAAATTTCTTTAGCATGTAAAATCCCATTAACCAGTTACACCATAATCATAGCATAACACATTTTTACATGCTATAACTGAGACGAACATTATTTGTTTTACTCATTTCTCAAAAACTACAGCACCTTAGTAAGTTAATTTCGAGGGAAGCTTTCTACTATCACAATCTTCAAACTGTGTAAGTTTTATGTAAATCTGTGGACATTGTGTTTTTAAATCCTGAGGTCGTTGGTTCAAGTCCCTCTCCTGTCAGTTTTTCTTCGTTAAAACCCAAACTAATCCGGAGGTCGTATGTAGGTTCGAATCCCATTCTAGTCAATTCTTTGTTCAACCGCAAAAATCATTTCAAAATTTACCCAGTCAGTTTCCCTTGTGGTTTATATTGATATCTGAAACAAAAAGTCGCATCCCCTTAAGGTGATCCCCTGGCTGCCGCTTCCCAGTTTGTATCGTAATTTGGGTGTGATCCCTGGCTACACGGCAGTTAATGGTTGTATGGCTTCTGACTGGCACCCCGATCAAAGATATTGACAAAATAGGGACACCACCAACATAGGGCAGATAGCTCAGTTGGTTGAGCGCCGCCACGTTAATCCGGAGGTCGTAGGTTCGAATCCCACTCTAGTCAATTCTTTGTTTAACCCCCAAAATCATAACCCAAAATATTTAAAAACTGACCCAGTCAGTTTCCGTGGTATTTTATTATTCGATATTCAGCATTGAATACATTAGAATAAGGCAGTTTGCGTATGTCTACGAGAATACACTCTCAGCATGGTACCAAGGGTTGACTATATATAATACAGTCAGGCCTTGAATACGCTGTATATCAGACTGCGTGAGGGTTCTCTCAATAACATTTGTGTCACTTTTGGGGGTATATACGCGATCCGTCCTGCACAGTCTTAGTAGGCGTTCTGTCACTTTGGTAGCACCTTGGGTTTAATTTGCTTTAGAGGTGGATTATAACAGCTCCTTTAAAAGTCTTGTCTGTTTCAAGATCAGATTTCTTCTTTGACCTGGCTGGGGTTATGTCTGAAGTAGAGACTCATAGCAGAAAACTATTTATGGAGAAGCCATGTTTTAATCATTGTCTATAATGGATATGATGTCTGTGCTGGTAATGTGTTCCAGTCTTTAATATTGTTTGGGTCTGAATCAGTCAGGGATGAGATTTATCAGACTTTTATCCGAATTCAGACTTTTTAAGTCAGCCTGGTGAAGAAAATCAGCCGTTACTTTTCTATATATAACAACATCCTGCTCTTTGATCTACTTCTCTAGAAGGTGTTAAATTTGCATCGGGGATAAAGAATACTACCCGAGTAACATGCCTGTGATATTTTTTCACAGGACTCGGGAAAGTACTGAGTATACAGTGCTAACACACAACGGTGTATGGGTAAAAACCAAAAAATTAGTACTTCTCTAGTGCTGAGAACGCTAATTCTAAAATCTCAGTGGAATCTTTAACTCCAGGGGGTGACCATACAGGTGGAAAAGCCATAATTTCAACATCCATCAGCAGAATTTGGATCCTACTTGTGAGGTTTCAGACCTTTTTGAGAGCAATGACTCCCATCCCTGATGAATACACCCCAGAAGTGATACAAATAGTTTAGAGAGCGCCCTAACACGGTCAAAAATCTGGCGCATTTCGTTCTTCAAGGGGCTCGGCAATTTCCCTCTGGTAAGGGGCACTGCTAAAAGGGAACTTTAAAATTGTATTGTAACTCTGCAAAAGGCAACACATTAATTGCTGCGAGTGCCATGGGTTATCTTGAGGCCTGATACTGAATCCATCAGAATAACGCAGTTTGTGCAGGTTTTTGAGAATACTAAACACCCATACTAAACACCCACACTTAACCTTTGCTTCATCCTTCGGATGGGACGTAAAGCCATTGGTCCCATGTGTTGTGTAACGCATGTAAAAGAACCCAGTGCACTTTTCAAAAAGAGAAAGGGGTTCGCCCCGGTGTTCCTGGCTGTGGGCTGCTGTATGCGCTGTAGCACCTTGTAAACCCTTATAAGGTGCTAAAATCAGATCTCAAAATCCATCACTGCAATAACCTATCTTTCTGAAAGTTTGTATAATATACTCAGCGCCTTGTTTGGTAGACATGTGCGTTATAAAAGACTTCCATAATATTATTATTATTATTATAACTTGATGGAATAAGAATGCCATGCCCCCATTTCTCAGCGTAGGGTTCGACTATACACAGTACTGAAGCAACCACAGTCGGGGGCCAAAACAGGGATGGCATTTTTTTGGAGGAGTTTGGGGTAGTTGTTTTAGACCCTCATGTTGGTGTAAAATCTAACCGCTTGAATCGTTTCTTCTTGTTCTTGGTAAGGGCTTTGATATCTCTGGGCTGTAAGTAGAGAGAAACAAAACATTTAAAGGAACATTACAGAATTGGTTTTTGCTAACCAAACAGTTGCTG
Source organism: Asterias amurensis (assembly GCF_032118995.1). Classification (NCBI taxonomy): domain Eukaryota; kingdom Metazoa; phylum Echinodermata; class Asteroidea; order Forcipulatida; family Asteriidae; genus Asterias; species Asterias amurensis. Next base: position 23,111,333 of record NC_092650.1, on the reverse strand, counting down.
GCAGTGTAAGACAATTCGAATTATAATAATGCACTGCGCTTCTGCTCACGCACTGCAGACTTTGAGAAACGGGTTTGTGCGTTGCGTACGCAGTGAAACGCAGCGCGAGTACACTGGTTTTGGTATATTCAGCCAAATTTACCCCAACTAAACAAAAAAGTGCCCCATATTATGGCCCTACGTGTCTACCAAAGCTCAAAATGGTTTGTTATCAAGAGATAATTGAATTCATCACTGCAATATAAACCTATCTTTCTGAAAGTTTGTATATACTCGCGCCTTGAGTACCTTTTCTAGCAGTGTCATGGCCGCGCGGTTAAGATCACCGGATTCAAGCACTGGTGTTTGATCAGCAGGGTGTGGGTTCGGATCCCGGTCAAGACACTTGCTACGTAAAATTGGGGAGGTAGTGCTTTCTGCTCTACCAGCCAGGCTTCGAATAGATGATACCCAAGCCTACATTCGTATGGACTGTGAAAGGGATAACCCTGTTTCAGCCCTCGAGTAGGTGGCAACGGCCTCTGGAAAATATAATTGTAGCCCACACCTTGAAGTGGCCTTCAGGCCTTGTGTGTCAGGCGACTGGCATAAAAAAATATTGAAAAAAGGGACAAGCACTGTATAAAACTTTGATATTATATTATTATTATAATAATTATCTGAAAGGATGAAGAGAAGGCTTGACAATTCTTGAACTAACCTTCATTTTATAGAGTCGTACTGTGCACTCTCTCATTTGGATTCTCCCTTCGTTGACGTCTTTCTTGGGAGGAGGTGTGTGAAGGTACCTCTTGAGCGTTGGGATGCGTCGGAAAAATGGGATGTCTGAAGTTGGACGCAACTGTGGGTGAAATATCGAAAGATAGATTCAGATTTTCTTGATGATGAAGTTTGATCATTTTTGTGACATCCGGTTATTTAAGGCAGTGGACACTATTGGTAATTACTCAAATAATTTTTAGCATAAAACCTTACTTGGTAACGAGTTATGGGGAGCTGTTGATAGTATAAAACATTGTGAGAAATGGCTCCCTCTGAAGTTACATGGTTTTTGAGAAAGAAGTGATTTTCCACGAATTTGATTTAAAGACCTAAAATTTAGAATTAGAGGTCCAGAAATCGAGCATCGGATAGCACATAACTTCGTGTAACAAGGGTGTTTTTCTTTCAATATTATCTTGCAATTTCGACGACCAAATGAGCTAAAATTTTCACAGGTTTCTTTTGATATGCATTATGTTGAGATACACCAAGTGGGAAGACTGGTCTTTGACAATTACCAAAGGTGTCCAGTGTCTTTAAGAGTCTCTGCCTATAAGAATGTACCAAGTGGTGATTCATGGGTTCTCAGATCTTCTTCTAAAAAAAAAGAGTGATACATCATCATACATAACGAATAAATCCCAAATATTGGTTTGCTGAATCTTTCGCTTTGGGATTTATCAGTTATCAAAGTTTTGGCCCAAAAGCCCCCGTGAAACGAATAGTACATTTCTTTGTTCACACAAAAACGTGTGCCAAGCTCCTCCCAACAAAAGTAAAACATTTGCTTAAAACCTTCAGTTAACAAAAGTGGAAACAAAAAATTGGGATCTTATTGGGGTGTCATGAACCCTTTGACGAACAGCTTTTCAACGCCTCATAACTCAATGCACCTATAAGATACCATGAATTAACCAAGTTCACTTGAAAGAATGCAGCCCTACATGTAAAACAAATTTGGGTGCAAAGTGCGTAGGATCTTGTTGTCGCAGAGAGATAATAGAGGTCATAATAGAGCCAAGTGACCCCTTTGGCAGTCGATACTTCTTACTTATTTACTAGTGCCCTCTATACTGGTCAATATAATGAATAGCACTTCACACACACCTTTTCCATCTTTGCAAGTCAATATTATTATATAATGTCTAGGCACAGCCAATTGACCCCTCTGCCAGTCCATATGTCTTACTAAGTTACCTCAATACTTGGCAGACTACTGCTATCGGACCCAGAGCCAGTCCCATCGTCTGAGTCGGACACGAAAGACTCATCTGACGAAGAATCTTCATCCGACAATAGTTCTCCAGCGTCCTCGCACACTTCTGGACAATTCACTATCAAATAAAAAATAACAGAAATGTGAAACAAACAGATTTGCTACAACACAGTTTGATACAACATTTCTGGGTTGCATCATTCCAAAGGCATCCAGGGCCTAATTTCATAGCGCTACTAAGCAATCAAATTTGCTTAGCATGAAATTTCTCCCTTGATAAGAACAGGATTACCAACCAATTTTACACGTGATTTTTTAGGATTAAGCAAACAACAGCTGAATACCAGTAACAAGCAAAATGAAACAAGAGGAAATTTTGTTGGTAATCCCGTTTTTATCAAGGATGAAATTTCATGCTAAGCAAATTTTTGTGCTTAGCAGCTCTATAATATTGGGCCCAGGTCACTGAAGGTGCCTTCCATTATAATGGCAATCTGTGCAGCTTTAGATGAAATTTTGGGTTAAACAAAGACAAAAACCATAAACCTCCACTTTGTGATAAACTTAAGCATTGTACTTGAGCAATTTTTTGTTCTAATTCAATTATAGTTCACACTAACAAGGAAAAAAAATTGATCTTTGTTTATAAATCTGCTTCAACATATAATAATAATATCGAAGTCTTATATAGCGCACGTCTCTTCCAAACAAGGTACTCAAGGCTCTGAGTATATACAAACTAACATAAAGATGTTATTGCAGTGATGAACTCTGAGACCCAATTATGAAGCACCTTATAAGAGTTTACAAGGTGCTACGGCCCATACAGTAGCCACAGCCAGGAACACTGGGGCGAACCCCTTCTTTTTGCACTGAGTTCTTTTACATGCGTTACACAACACATGGAACCAACGGCTTCACGTCCCATCTGAAGGACAAAGCAATGATTAAGTGTCTTGCTCAAGGACACAAAAAGAAGTGTCATGGCTGGGGATTCGAACCCACACTCTACTGATCAGAAACACCAGAGTTTGAATCCGGTGCTCTTAATCGCTCGGCCATGACACTTCCAAGACACTTTTCATGAAACGAAAATATCATCTACTTTGCCAACAAAATGCAAAGATTAAGCAGTAAGACTGTCTGATCAGTGTTTTATCTCAATACTGGCTTTTCTCAAAATGTAATATTTTTTTTTAGTTTGGCTGTTTTGCCATGAAAGGGCTGAATGTTACTCACAGTATTTCTTGGCTTCACTGTCTTGACTTAATCTCCTCAGCTTGACTACAGGATGCTTCTCCCTTGCATCAATGGAACCCAACGCATCCTGACACACAAACACAATACAAATAAAACAATGTCCTTTTGTCCTTTGTCGTCTTATATTCAGTGTTAATAGGGAAGGGTACAAAAGCCAAAGCTTCACCCAATCCTAAGATTTGTCATTCTTATTTGTTTGTAATGTTGGCTACTACACAACTGTCACTGTTAAAATCATTGAACACAAACTCTGTATTTCATCATATAAGGGCATTACCAATATAAATGTTTTATTGAAATGAAATAACAATATTTATTAAATTGCTGTGACGGCACCTGCTGCTCAGTGTTTTAGCTAGAAAAATGTTGGTGGTGGGCTCCATATTCAATTCAATCCACCAAGGGCGATAGGTTTAACAAATTCAATCGTTTGCAGTACCCGCTGCTAAAACAAACGATTCGAACTGCCTCTAGCTACCGGGCAATCTCGGTGGTCTAGTTGGTATGACACTGCTCTAGAATTGCAAAGGTCGTGGGTTCGAATCCCACCTGAGTAAAACATCTGTGATTTTTTTTCATAGGACTCGGGAAAGTACTGAGTATACAGTGCTACATACATCGGTGTAAATGGGTAAAAACCAAAAATTAATAGGTTTAACAAAATTATTCATGTTTCGATCTGGGACCCCAGACCATCATTGCTAAAGTGCGATCGTGGGGGAAATATGTGCTGGGCGAATTTTGTTAGTTCTAGGTAGGCCCGCCCCGGCACCGCCCACCATGGCTACAACAGTGCAGCTGCGAACACATTAGATTCTAACTGCTTCTAGCCGCCGGGCTAGCTTGGTGGTCAAGTGGCAAGACATCTGCTCTCTATTAGCAATGCAAACAATGTGCGTTCGAATCCCACCCCAGTGATTTGCCTGTGGATTTTGTTCACAGAACTTGGGAAAGTGTATACAGTGCTTAATATACACCAGTGTACGGGTAAAAGCAAATTATAGTATTTAATATCCAAAAGCATGGCTATTTCGGCGTAATATTATCCAGATGACAAAAATCTACCGTACCATATTTTCGTTGTCATGTTCCTCAGTGGTCTGGCATTCTCCTGCGTGTTCCATCTGGGACACACGCTGGTCATCACTGCTATGGCTGCCTTTATTATCACCGTTGCTGCCCTGTGTATTGCCATGCTCAGATACTTGGTGCATTGCTGAGCCTCCATCACCCTGCTCACTCAGGGGTGTCTCTGGAACAACTTTAACGGAACTGCCACTGTGAAACAAACAAACAAATATCAAAACCACTTTGAAAAATTTGCATGAAAATGTTAAGCTGCTGTGTTCAAGATTGGTATGACACTGCTCTGGAATAGACCGATCCAATTAGCTCCGCCCCATTACGTACTGACCAATCACAACCCATTGTGCAACCAAAAGTCTGACAAATTAAGGTCCGACATGCGTGCGCGTCTACTTGGCGCGCGGGGCAGAACTCATATGTGCGCCGTTGGCGGAACCTACATGTAATGGATCGGTTTGTTGCAAAGGCTGTTGGTTTGAAGTGATTTTTTTTCACAGAACTTGGGAAAGTTCTGAGAATACAGAGCTAACACACATTGGTGTATGGGTAAAACCATAATGAATATAGGGTTAAAATCGTTCCAAAGCAACAAAATCAGATTTGTAGGATTTGAAACTTTACACGAAGGAAGTCAACCAGGTGGTAGCACCATGAGGAAGTCTCTTTTGAGTAGTGTTGGTTCTGAGAAGAACCGGTGGTTTGACAACTCAACGTTTCGATCAGTATGCTTTGGTCATCTTCAGGAAGATTCCTCTGAAGTTTGAGTTGTCAACCACGGGTTCATCTCAGAACCAAAGCTATTCAAAAGAAATTTACACATGGTACATGTACTACCGCAATAAAAAAATAACCAGAAACTAGGGTTTGGTGCCCGAGTTCCTACTTTGAGAAATATCAGCAAATTTCTTGTCTAAGCAATGGCAAGGTATGTGGTGTTGTGGCTTGGGTACCCTATTTTAGCTAAGCAAAAGTTTTTAAGGCTATGCAAGTTAAAGAATGAAATCTACCTGGCAAGTAAACACACACATGGCGTTATCGCAAAAAAAAAAAAAATATGGATACCTCACCATGCAATGCCTCAAATCCCATATAAAAAGGGATGTGGCAGGGCTCAAATTTTAAACTGGACGGCAGGCCTGAGGGCCAGTACTTTTAGCGTCGGGCCGCTAAAACCACAACTGGACAAGCCTGGTTGTCTTGTGTTTTTCATCTGACTAATAACAATCATACCTCATTGTGCAACATTTTTACAATGAATCTGATATTTTCCAATTGAGTATCAACAAGTGTAGCATGACAAATGAGATAGATCTTCTGTAAGTGCTTGTTGAACTCATTGATTCTGATCTTGTAAAATCAATTTTGGTCCAGTAAAAATGTTGAGCCACAAGCCCTACAGTCTGAGGGTTTTTCCTCCAAAATTCAAGCCTGTGGTATTTCCAATAAACTGACCTTAATGTGGGTTCCACGGAGATCAAGATGTCCGACCCGGTGACTGGATAAACATGGTAGTCAGGAACCACTGGATTGTGAATGACGCTCGTCAACTCCCTCATCTCTGCCTCCAGAGAGCTCATCGCTTCAGGCGTACTCCGTGGGTTGATAGGGTTGGATCTTCCCAGCGGTAACCCCGCAAGGATCGAGAGGCTACAGTCGGAATGATCGCTCGTGCTTTCCCGCCGCGACTCATGGCTACTAGTCTTGCTGACTTGCGAGTTGCTGGGGTCAGAGGTTAAAAAGTTAGGGCTAACGTGTACCACATCATCGCACTCGTTTCGCTTATAGTCTTTGAGAATCTGGCTCATTTCCTCAGTATCCGTGGATGTATTTTGCCGTTGCGGTTGACTAGGACACTGAGCTGTTAGTTTGATGGGAGTTCCCTTCCGAGGATGGTTTTTGCTGTAATAAATTCTGCTTCCGCTGACAGATCCCGTCGCAGGTAAAGATTTCGGCGTTGGTAAGATGTTGTTTGAGGGAGCAACAACTACCGTCATCGTTTCCCCTGGGGACTCACGGATGGCTGTGAATCCATCTTCAAAGGCTGTGGATCCATCTTCATTGGCTGCGGATCCATCTTCAATGGCTGTGGATCCATCTTCAATGGCTGTGGATCCATCTTCAATGGCTGTGGATCCATCTTCAATGGCTGCGGATCCATCTTCAATGGCTGCAGATCCATCTTCACTGGCTGTGAAACCATTCTCAACTGCTACGAATCCCTCACCAACACTAAGAGGTCCAAGTCCTCTGTCGATGGCCGAGAGTTTCTTGTCGGTGGACTTGATTCCCTCTCTAAGGGGTGCAACATCCTCACTCGTAGATGCTTGTGCAAGTTCCCTATTGGTAGCAGCCTCATAATATGGTTTTGGAGTGGACCCTCCGAATGATCCTGGCTTTGAATGATAAATCTCCAATGCCTGGCAGCCCAAGCAGGTCCTATGAACCCTCTGGTCATCAGCACAAGTTTCCCCATAGGCGCAACAAGGTTTTATTCCCCGACAAGATGAACTACCCGATTCATCAAGTCGACTGGACTTTGCAAGTGTCTTCCTCGCACCAGCCATCTCCCTCAATTTTTCTCTGAAGCAGGAGGCACCTTCGACTACGTCCGCACCATCAGGAAATTGGGGTGGGGAGACTCTATCGCTCATCCAGCCGTACTGAGCTTTGTGGGTCGACTTTGGTGGTGCAGGGGCTCGGTGGTTCGACCTTGGTGCTGCCGGAGCTTGGTGGGTCAATTTTGGTGCTGCAGGAGTTTGGTAGGTCTGCTTTGGTGCTGCAGAAACTTGGTGGGTTGACTTTGGTGCTGCAGGGGCTTGGTGGGTCCACTTTGGTGCTGCTGAAGGCAGGTTCTCCTGCATCATTTCTCCCATGACGCTATCATAGTTTGTCTTTTTGACTTTATCAACTGTTTGCCGAGATGTGAAAGAGTTCTGATTGGTAGATGTTTTTGTATCGCTGCTAGGAGGTCTTCCAAGGGTCCTGGCCGACACAGGACAGGCAAAAATATCTGGCGAACTGGTGTAATCCGATTCATGTCTCGTATCTACGGATCAAAATTAATTTAGCGTCAAGAGCCAAGTTCGCGCAAGGACTATCGTTAGACAGAGTTTGGGCAAACTAAGTGAAACTATGGTCATTGGATTTACGCAAGTCGACCATTCTGAACCAACCTACCGGGCATGGTCTCATCCCTGGCTACCAAAAGCCGGTTTCATAGCACAGTGCAGACTGGACCACAATTAAACTTGCCTCATTCCATACGCAATGATTTCTAATGGGTGTTGCAACGGGGTGTTAGAGAAAGAACCACTAGCGAGACCGGCGCGAAGCTTGAAAACATGAGTTATGGGCATCAAGCAAAGAACAATGCCAACGCACGGGGTCGCGGGGACGAAGGCACAGGGAGCCACGGGTTAGATTTAGGACGGGAAAAAGAAGGGGCACAAGGTGGGACAGCCTGGAGACGAGGGAACGGCAAAACAAATTACGGGCCGGGGATATTATACGGGCACAAGAAGGGAAAAAAAGGACTTATAAATGATATGGGAACATGAACATGAACAAAAAGCCGGGATATTAACAGGAGTGGGAAAGAACTACTAGTTGGACCTGCGCGAAACTGGAAAATACCAATGGGATCGACAACTTAATATTGACGGGCAAGTGTACGATTTCACAAATCACTTAGATTCGTCTCAACTTAGGATGGGTGCTGCATTTGCAGCATTTTATACGCAATGATTTCTAGCCCGTTGCAACTAGTGTATATAAAAATAGAATGTACACAGCAAAACTACCATTTAAAAAAAAGTTATTTCAAAAGCTGTCGCGCAATAAATCTTGAGCGAACTTTCCCTGTAGGAAGAATGGTCCACAACAAGTAGACACAATCTGAGAAGTGATCTGCGGTAACACTTCTCAGGTTCAAAATTTTGGGGCATAAAATCTGTTAAAGGAACATTACAGAATTGGTTTTTGCTAAAAAAACAGTTGCTGGCAGTGTAAGCACTTTATATACTCCACCATTACATAAACTGACAAACCTGTAGAAGTTTGAGATCGATCGGCCATCTAGGTCACGAGAGAATAGTGAAAAACCGATTACAAATTTTGCATTGCATCGATGCCAAAATAAAAATCAATAAACCGCTCACTGAGCGATAAACTCCAAACGCGAAATTAGATTGTTTATTTCTCATCAAATATGACATTTCAGACAGAAATATTTCAAGGGATGTTTCTACTATCATCATCATCATAAGACCATGTACGTTTTATGTAAATCTGTGATCTTCACGATTTTTGTGTCTTACCAATTCTGTAACGTTCCTTTAAGCTTTTATCATGACCACATTACTTTGAAGTGGAATGTTTTTCAATATGCTTTATACTATCAAATGCTGCTGCAGGCTTCTTACCATAGGTTTTTTTATTGCCGCTAATTTTAATAATAAGAGTAATAGTAATTGGCTCGTATATACAGAGCGCTTTTTATCATACAAAGGGCTCAGTGTTTTCCTTGCAAGGTATGTGGAGCTACTTTTTCTAATAGCACCATGTAATGGTTTTACAAGGTCCTGTGGCGCAATATGCTGCAGACCAAACCAGGCACACCGGGGCGAATCCCTCCTCTCAAGATGAGTGCACTGGGTTCTTTTACATGCATTACACAACAAACGGCACCAACGGCCTTACGTCCCATCCGGAGGATGAAGCATCATGGTTAAGTGTCTTGCCTAAAGACACGGGTTGGGATCCGAACCCAGACTCTGCTGATCAGAAAACAACAGAGCTTGAATTCGGTGCTCTTAACCGCTTGGCCACGACGCAACACAGATTGATTACCAAATTATACCTTCCTTTTAAACTTCAGTCATGTATTCTAAACACCTTTGTTTATTCCTTACTGATTGAGATCTCCATGTCTGAAATGTCCGTGGCCTCCTCCTCCCAGCATGTCTTCAAGATGGAGATTAGGGTGTCTTGAGATGGGGCACCTTTGAAGATTTTAGAGAGCAGATGGTCCATTCCGCTGGCAGACTGGGAGTCTTGAAAATCTTGTGCAATTTGTGATTGGGTGCCTTCCGATATAATCTGAAAACAAATAATAAATGAGATTAAATAATGAAACACTGCGCGCCTAATGGCTGCATGAAGCAGACGCATTTGCGCGTCTGCTTAGTGCACAACTGTATGGCGTTTACCAAACAATTGGGTCTGTACAGATGCGAGAACATGATTAGCATATTTCAAGGATCTAGGGTCCGTTACTTTACCTGTTCAATAACAGGCTCAGGAAGTTCACAGTTCAACCTGTCTATGAACATTCTGAGCAGACGTTGAGTTGAAACCATTAAGGCAGCTCCCAACTCACTGTCGTCTGCTAGGACGTTGTTCCGGTACGCCTCTCTCTCTGCTGGGCTGAGAATCAGTCTAGTAAGGCGTCGCCGGAACTGGAGCTGATACCCGTTGAGATCGGACTCCAGCTCACTCTGGGGAAAATTGAACAATTAAATTAAATTAAATTAAGTATTGATTTGTAATAGACCAATTTGTAACAGACCAATTTGTAATAGACCAATATGATCAACAGAGTGTTGGTTTGAGTCCCCATTGTGTCCTTAAGCAAGACATTTAATCATTATTGCTGTGCCATTTGGAAGGGACGTAAAACCGCAGGCCCCGTGTGTTGGGTAGTGGACATAAAAGAAGGGGTGTTCCTTGTGTCTTCGATCGGCAGCATATTGTGCCAGAGCATCGTGTAAACCATTAAATTGTACCAAGTAACATGAAAGGAATAGATCTCATCCTTCAAAACGTGTACATGTAGCTCGACATACCTCGCAGGAAATATTACCAAGCGCGCTGAAACACCCCTAGGGTTGTGATAAAGCACAATAAAAGAACCAATAATATTATTATTACTCATTCAGGGCTATAATGAATGGGAGATCAACAAAAATTGGCACATTGTTTTGTATAGTTCCACAGAAAAGTGGAAAAAGACGTACAAGGACTATTTGTTTTGCCATTTTGGCCATTCATTATCCAGCATTTATAACAAACAAATTTAATAACAACTTGACAATCTCAAGCTATTTCTAAGATTTACGCATTGCTCAATAAGGAACGCCATTTGAAAGATTCCTGCTTTTAAAAGACACTTGACACTATTGGTAATCGTCAAAGACCAGTCTTCTCACTTGGTGTATCTCAACATATGTATGCATAAAATAACAAACCAATGAAAATTTGAGCTCAAAATTGGTCGTCAAAGTTGCGAGATAACCATGAAAGAAAAAACACCCTTGTCACACAAAGTTGTTTGCTCTCAGATGCTTGATTTCAAGACCTCAAATTCTAAATCTGAGGTCTCAAAATCAAACTCATGGAAAATTACTTCTTTTTCAAAAACTACGTCACTTCAGAGGGAGCCGTTTCTCACAATGTTTTAAACTATCAACTTCTCCCCATTACTCATTACTAAGAAAGGTTTTGTGCTAATAATTATTTTGAGTAATTACCAATAGTGTCCACTGCCTTTAAAAAAGTAAAAATGCTAAAATCTCTCTCCTCAGAATTAAAATGAAGTTTTCGGATCGCAAAGATTATTCAACTGAGAAAGTTTCACTCACCACTCCGTTTGTTTTCAGTTTAGATTTGGGAAAATAGCGGTTCAGGCGTGTACAAGCATCAGTGTAGTCAAAAGACTTCTGTGACAACTTGTTTAACAAAATCTGCAACAGAGAGAGAGGGAGAGAAAGAGATTAATTTAATGAAGAGGAATCAAACTTTTAAGGAACATTACAGTCTTTGTTTTGTTTTTAAACAAAACCAGGTGATGGCAGTGTAAGCACTCCATGCAGTTCACCATATAGTATTTATACTGACAAACCTGTAATACTTTTGAGATCAATCAGCCATCTGGGTAGCTTCAAAAACTGATTACACATTTTGCACGACATTGATAATAAAAAAAAAGGAATAAAACGCCCACTGAGCGATGCACACTATTGGTAATTACTCAAAATAATTATTAGCATAAAACCTTTCTTGGTAACAAGTAATGGGGAGCTGTTGATAGTATAAAACATCTCCCTCTGAAGAAATATAGTTTTCGAGAAAGATGTAATTTTCCATGAATTTGATTTCGAGACCCCAGAGTTAGAACTTGAGGTCTCGAAATCAAGCATCTGAAAGCACACAACTTCGTTTGACAAGGGTGTTTTTCTTTCATTATTATCTTTCAACTTCGATGACCAATTGAGCTCAAATTTTCACAGGTTTGTTATTTTATGCATATGTTGAGATACAGCAAGTTGGAAGAGACGTCTTTGACAATTACCAATAGTGTTCAGTGTCTTTAAAACAGGAAATTATTTTTTATTTAATTATCATCAAATATGACATTTCAGACAGAAATATTTTGAATGAAAACAAAACCCCAAAAACAATTAGGGGTCAGTGTTATTTCAAGACCTGGACAATGTTCCTTACCTTTGTCTTGAGGCCAGTGATAAGTTTGATGTAATACTTGATGGGGACAAGATCCGGAGCGATTGAGTGCACCTTTCCAAGGAGCTGGAGAGAGGTCTCAAATTTGGCGACATCTTTTCGCCGGACGATGGAGTACACGGTGAACATGGCCACGCGTAGATGAGGAACCCCGATGTCATCGAAACAGGTGCAGCCTCGTTTGGCAGCAAAGGCTTCATCGAAGAAAATTACCAGGAATTAACAATGAAGTATAAATGCAATAGGGTGCTTTAGATTAGCTTCCCCGGGTCAACCCTGCGGTGCTCATTTGGGTAAGCCCCTGACAACAGCTAATCGAATGATCACTCGTACTCTCGTGGAGACGCCATGCACTTCGGGCCACCCTCCAGGGCATCCCTTCCACAAGCAGGGCACTTGGGGCTGACCCAGGGGCTGACCCTGGTAGGCCCCTGGAATGAATTCAAAGCTATTCCAAAGTACCGAGGGCAGTCCAGTGTTGACCCATGGAAACTAATCCAATGCACCCTTAGTTTATTTGCAATTAGACGGACTCTACTTGTTCTGGTATGAGACTGACTTTGTGCTTTTTTTGTTAAAACATAAAGTTTAATCTCTCCTGGAATGCCGTCAATTTTTTTATTATTTTTTATTTGACAGGATTTTAATGTTATCTAGCAGTTCACAGGGCACCGAGGCAATGCCAAGGGGCGTGGAAGTAAAGTATCCCACCTAGTTGCACTTTTAGTTTTAGCCTGCTGAATGAGGTGGGGGGACCTCAATCAGGAAATTATAAACTTTGATTGGCTGTCACGATACACAGGGCTCGGAAGCAATGATGATGGGCAAGGAACTTTGTGCAAAGCATCTGGGCCCAACTTCATGTCTCTGCTCTCCCGCCTCTGCTTACCGTAAGCAACGAATCAACGCTTATGGAAGCAGGGAAATCTGTGCCTCTGTCAAGCATATTTTACGGGTTAGCAGGGAATGTTGGCTTTTGCGCTTGAGTACTCCACTTTACTAGTCATTCTACGCTTAAAGAGCCGGCACAGAAATTTGGTGCTTGCACCTAAGCAGAGAACGGTGATCGTAAGTGGCACTTGTGCAGAATTCGCCAGTAAGCAAACCATGAAATTGGGCCCTGGTTTTAGCCAACTGAACGGGGTGGAGGGGGGGGGGGGGGCTATATTACCAGCAACTACATCATCCATGCAGTTTTTGCAAGCATAGTCCACAATCAGCTCCTCCACTATCTTCCGATCCTCCTCAGCCATTTTATCTACAAAATATAATTGAAAATGAAATGTTTATTCGATATTGAATTTTATTTCCTATCATTCAAACATTAATGAGATTGGCAAAATTGTTTACCCGAGGGCCTTGACTGGGCCTTACCATTTCATAGCTGGAGGGGCGATGTGTTGAAAGAAATAATTGAAAAGTTATAATTTTTGCATTTATTTTACTTTTTGGTTTTTGACCATAGGCCTAAATGTTGTTTGACCGAAAAGGTATTTATGAATGAATGGGATTCAAAGTGTGTTGAATCGGTTTTCAACCAGTGCAGTGGTTTAAACCCGCCGAGGCTTTGTTCTTGTTAATTTATCTCGACTTCGTCTTGGTAAAATTATCAAGAACCAGGGAAAATGTGTGGGGAAAATGAGGCAAAACGACAACACACTGAATTGTCAACCATAAATCACTTACATTATATTTTCGAAGAATCAAAGACCGTGAAAAACAGTTTCCATGGTGTGTGAAGATTTCCAATTTTTGACTTTTCGATTATTTTGTGGATGGTGATTTGGCGCCCTCTCTCATCCAATGGAGGAAGGAATTTATGGCGGCGCGGTCATCAACAACGTGTTTTGTGTGCACACCTTGCACATATCCCCCCCCCCCCCCGCGTCTAGTCTCTTCTCGTGCGCAAGTCAAGTTCTCTTATTTACCGCCCTCTATTTCTGAGAAGTTAGGAAACCTTGACAGGGTATATCACTTCAAGGTTAAAACAACAAAAACAATACCTCACGTAATACCTGGTATGTCAAACAACAGAGAAATCTGGATCAAACTAGCCCCATAAAAATTGGTCATCAACTCATCCGCATGTTCAGGGGGCAATTGTAGATCAAACCATATTATTCCTCCATCGATCAAATCAATGGAGGCATATAACCAAAGATACTCTTTGATATAACCATTGATCTCCATTATACTGACTGTCAGTATAATGGAGATCAATGGATATAACCAACACGCGTCGACGTATGAAGCTAAACCACGGATGGTTGTGATTAAAATACGCATGCGCAAGTTGTGATTAGTCTCTTGCAGTCGTAATGTTGTGTTTATTTTTGAGCCAAAAGTTCAACACCGTCATATTTTGTAACGTAACTGCTTTGGGTAAACTGTCTACTGACACCTTTTAATGGTTGGATCATGAATGGAGGTTTTCTTACCCTGTGTTCGCACTATTTCCCAAATAAACAGTGTGATTTGCATACTCATGAATATGCATTTAGGCAGAAGTTCAACCCAGTGTTTTGCATCTCAGTTTGTTAACACGGGAGGGTGCCAAAAAGCTCTAAAAGGTGCTCATAGATTCATAGCCGCAACCAATGCTTGTGCTAATTAATATTCAAAAGTTATTTTAAAAACTATTTTAAGTATCTGAACCTCTTGAAAACCAATCAAATATATTTTCGTACAACTAATAAAACATCTGATTTCTTTTCAATTTTTGGCAGGTCAGCTTTTCGGAATTTTTGCTAATTAGGCCACACCCCGGAAAAAAAACACAGACAAATAATGTGTTTTTTCCTAAACCGCTGCAAGTATGATCACTTTTTCACTTCCCAAGCCAAATAGGACTAACCTCAAAGCCTTATCACATCTCCTCAAAAGCTGAAGCACATAGCACCCAGGTTGTGATAAATTGTTATAGGCCCCTAGCGACACAAATTGCATGACCCCAAAACAAACAATATTATTAAACAGAATTTGAGGGCATGGAATGATAACCTTGTTTTGCGCATGACTTTTGGCCTATAGTGGCACCCTGACAACTAACGGGGCTTATTCGTCTCTCGTCACCTCTTGGCTATTGTAAAAATATATTCCATCAAAGATAATTGAGCTAAAACAGAACACGAACAAGCATAAACAATAATATAAATTCCCCCTTTTTAAAAACCTTTTTCTTTTCAGAAGAAAGCAACAATAATAAGCCCAAATACTGTGAACAGAAACCGAGACACAAAGTCATTTATTATTATTTGGTCCGTTCCGGCCACGCCCTTCTAATTGTGTTCTTTTTAGATCTAAATAATTTGTTTTAGTGTTCGGGCGCGAGCAATTTCAAAATATACCAATACTTTTTAGCACTGACAATTAATTACGTAGGGGCTTTGAAAAGACAGGAGAATACGGGAACATAAAGTTATAATAATTACCAGGAATATCACTACCGAGTAAGCATTAATCGTAATTTATTATTATTACGAACCGGTATATCTCATTTACGAAAAAAATGATAGAAAACAAGTCATGATAGTTGTATTAGGGGGGCTATAGTTCAAATGAAATGTAAATCATTATTGTGACTTTTACTTGAATATTTATAAGATGTAGGCTTTGGTAGTAATTATTGTTACGTTGAATTACAGTTTCTTTCTTTCCTGATAATTAAAAACCGTTTGTACAGTGTTTAACCTCTAGCAAAGTGTTGTCATGTCAAGCAATAACTCAATTGCGACTTTAAGCAGGGCTTCG
This sequence comes from Asterias amurensis, assembly GCF_032118995.1. Lineage (NCBI taxonomy): Eukaryota > Metazoa > Echinodermata > Asteroidea > Forcipulatida > Asteriidae > Asterias > Asterias amurensis. Next base: position 23,095,741 of record NC_092650.1, on the reverse strand, counting down.
GTGTAATAGATGAAAGGAAATAAATAGGGCTTACCTAATTTTAAAAATATAAATCAACTCAACTTTTAAATCACTACTCTGGATAATGTTTTAAAAGCATTTTCAACTCGATGCGCTTTTCAGTTAGAAGAATCGTCTTAGGTAAATGTATACAAATTAAAAATGACACGGCATGAATTAAACTTTACTTTACTGGCTAACTTAAATCCATAAATAAATTGAGTTTATATCAATATTGGTTTGAAAGTTTGTGACTAGTGGAAACTTTTGAAAAGTTGTCAGTGAAGCAATTTCATTGAAACCACGCAACTATTTACCGTGACATTGACATTCTTACCGACAGTAAGGAATGTATCGTGTATGTTGAATATCTTCAATCTATCTTAAGTTTCTGTTGTATTTGTTGGTATAATTCACTCTCCCAGGCAAATTGTAAGAAACTCCAGCGCATCCCCAAAAAGGCCAGCAGGATTATTGGAGCAGACACTATAAGAGCATGCAAGAAATCATGGAAGATTACATGACTCAGTTTAATCAGTTTTAACCATCAATTTTTTCAGAACCACTCAGGCAGGGTCCGACAACTATGTCTCAAGACCAACAGTTTTAAGAACTCGTTTTCTACCTAGCGCAATATTAACCTTTGTAACAATAGTTGGTCGAGATAACGTGGTGCATTTTTAAAGTTTGTTGATTATTGTGTATTTTATGATCTGTATTATCCCCCTTTCTATTACTTTAATTTTATAAATATATTCTTGTTGTCTATTGTTTTCATGCCTCTACTTGTATTAGATTCTCCTTATAGGCCCAACACAGGGAAAACAAATTTCATGCTGTTACCATGACAATAAATATTTTGAATCTTTGAATATCAAGTTGTCTTCAAATGCAGAAAAGCGTTAAAGTTACAGGCCTTTTACGGTTCGAATGGTTTTAGGCTTTCCTCTCTTGTTTGTCATAACAGAAGTTGCATTTTCCAATGAAAAAAGAACCACAATCTAATAATAAACACAAACATATACATGCGCATAAACGCAGCAACATGTTCTTCAATAATTTGGATCAAGATTTTTATCACAACCATGGATGAAGGAAAATACAATATTTCCTGCCTCCATGTTACATTTATGCGGAGTTCCTTTGCCCTTCCAAATATCAGTCAACTTAATGAGTGCTGTATAAAACAAACAAAAGTACACTGAACATGGAGATCCACATGGTTGACAATTTGCATCGAAAAATTTCATTAAAAACTTTGATGTAACAAACTGTCTCCCTTCCTCTACCGTTGACAATAACTTTTGCCTCAAAAACTTAACTCTAGAATGTGAATGAAATGAAGATTCACACACAGGAAGCTATTATTGCATTTGGTGCGTCTATTCGCACAATCTTTATTTCTTTAATGATAGGCAAATACCGTATTATTCCATTGTTGTTTATAAAAAACCATTGTTAATTTGCAGTTGGAATTACGTTGTACAAAAGGTTAAAATGATGCAAAGAAACAACCCCTCATCAAAGTTGTGGTTGTAGCCATTTTAACTATTATTTCTGTAATGTTGAAATTTGATTATAACGAGGATTATAAAACCATACTATATTGCTGACATATCTTTGATGACGAGTTGTTTTATTTGTTAAAAGAAGTTTTAAAAAAGTGAAAGTGGTACCAATCTCCCTATACGCATTTTTTTCCACCAAAGGTTATTTCAACAATTCAAAGTACATACATACATCATAAAAGTATGGAACTTTAATCTAAACATGAGAAGAAAATGTATGCATTTGTACAATTCGTTTTTACAACAATACATAGCAGTACAACATTGTCCATGTCCAACTTGTATAATCTAGAAGAAATTGCACATTATTAATTTTGGTTTTTACCCATACACCGATGCACATCTAGTACATCTATTAAATTGCACATTATTTTAATATATAAAGGTTCATGTAAATGATACTACAGAAACTGCTTTAAAAACAACCAAGCTTCTTTAACTGTTCCCTTTTTCCACAAATAGAAACGATAATACCACACAAAATTGTCTTGAGCCATTAATGAAAGCTGAACTTTGATGCGTTGGAAGGATGAAATCATCTGCTCTGCAACTTGGCCTTCTATCTTGAACACCCATCTGTTTGTATCCAATGGAACAGGCCAATGAAAGAATACTAAAAGGAAATACATACTTAGTTGAAATTAATCAAATCATGTAGAAATTATGAGATGAGTGGCTGTGGCAAATATTTGTTTTGTTTCAAGGCAGGGTAACACACAAGTACATGTCAGAAGACTACACATTCATTTCTCATGTGTTTATTTTGAATAAAGAGAAAAACAACTGTTAGAAAATTATTGTTGGTATGCCAAAGCTTTTCTTCGGCTTACATTGTCTGTAAACTTGCCTCAAAGTTTATAGTTGTAATTCTCTTTTTAAGCTATTTTATGATACAAACCTACTTTTTTATGAATGTATGTACATGTATTCAGGTTTTTAATTGAATTGTGTAGTTCCCATTGCATTGTGTATGGTTGTGTAGTTTCCCATTGACTTGTGTATGGTTGTGTAGTTTCCCATTGACTTGTGTATGCTTGTGTAGTTTCCCATTGACTTGTGTATGGTTGTGTAGTTTCCCATTGACTTGTGTATGGTTGTGTAGTTTCCCATTGACTTGTGTATGGTTGTGTAGTTTCCCATTGACTTGTGTATGGTTGTGTAGTTTCCCATTGACTTGTGTATGGTTGTGTAGTTTCCCATTGACTTGTGTATGGTTGTGTAGTTTCCCATTGACTTGTGTATGGTTGTGTAGTTTCTCATTGACTTGTGTATGGTTGTGTAGTTTCCCATTGACTTGTGTATGGCTGTGTAGTTTCCCATTGACTTGTGTATGGTTGTGTAGCTTCCCATTGACTGGTGTATGGTTGTGTAGTTTCCCATTGACTTGTGTATGGTTGTGTAGTTGCCCATTGACTTGTGTATGGTTGTGTAGTTTCCCATTGACATGTGTATGGTTGTGTAGTTTCCCATTGAGTTGCGTACGGTTGTGTATTTAATTTGAGTTGGACACTTACCATAATTTTATAATAAAAACATACCTCGATAATTTGCTGACTGAGTAAAACTAAACTGATGCCAATCCATTATCTTGGTGATGGTTTTAGCAATCGTCTCTCTCTGACATGTGTATGGTTGTGAAGTGTCCCATTGACTTGTGTATAGTTGTGGAGTTTCCCATTGACTTGTGTATGGTTGTGTAGTTTCCCATTGACTTGTGTATGGTTGTGTAGTTTCCCATTGACTTGTGTATGGTTGTGTAGTTTCCCATTGATTTGTGTATGGTTGTGTAGTTTCCCGTTGACTTGTGTATGGTTGTGTAGTTTCCCATTGACTTGTGTATGGTTGTGTAGTTTCCCATTGACTTGTGTATGGTTGTGTAGTTTCCCATTGACTTGTGTATGGTTGTGTAGTTTCCCATTGACTTGTGTATGGTTGTGTAGTTTCCCATTGACATGTGTATGGTTGTGTAGTTTCCCATTGAGTTGCGTACGGTTGTGTAGTTAATTTGAGTTGGACACTTACCATAATTTTATAATAAAAACATACCTCGATAATTTGCTGACTGAGTAAAACTAAACTGATGCCAATCCATTATCTTGGTGATGGTTTTAGCAATCGTCTCTCTCTGACATGTGTATGGTTGTGAAGTGTCCCATTGACTTGTGTATAGTTGTGGAGTTTCCCATTGACTTGTGTATGGTTGTGTAGTTTCCTATTGACTTGTGTATGGTTGTGTAGCTTCCCGTTGCATTGTGTATGGTTGTGTAGTTTCCCGTTGACTTGTGTATGGTTGTGTAGTTTCCCATTGACTTGTGTTTGGTTGTTTAGTTTCCCATTGACTTGTGTATGGTTGTGTAGTTTCCCATTGACTTGTGTATGGTTGTGTAGTTTCCCATTGACTTGTGTATGGTTGTGTAGTTTCCCATTGACTTGTGTATAGTTGTGTAGTTTCCCATTGACTTGTGTATGGTTGTGTAGTTTCCCATTGAGTTGTGTATGGTTGTGTAGTTTCTCATTGACTTGTGTATGGTTGTGTAGTTTCCCATTGACTTGTGTATGGTTGTGTAGTTTCCCATTGACTTGTGTATGGTTGTGTAGTTTCCCATTGACTTGTGTATGGTTGTGTAGTTTCCCATTGACTTGTGTATGGTTGTGTAGTTTCCCATTGACTTGTGTATGGTTGTGTAGTTTCCCATTGACTTGTGTATGGTTGTGTAGTTTCCCATTGACTTGTGTATGGTTGTGTAGTTTCCCATTGACTTGTGTATGGTTGTGTAGTTTCCCATTGAGTTGCGTACGGTTGTGTAGTTAATTTGAGTTGGACACTTACCATAATTTTATAATAAAAACATACCTTGATAATTTGCTGACTGAGTAAAACTAAACTGATGCCAATCCATTATCTTGGTGATGGTTTTAGCAATCGTCTCTCTCTGACATGTGTATGGTTGTGAAGTGTCCCATTGACTTGTGTACAGTTGTGGAGTTTCCCATTGACTTGTGTATGGTTGTGTAGTTTCCTATTGACTTGTGTATGGTTGTGTAGCTTCCCGTTGCATTGTGTATGGTTGTGTAGTTTCCCGTTGACTTGTGTATGGTTGTGTAGTTTCCCATTGACTTGTGTTTGGTTGTTTAGTTTCCCATTGACTTGTGTATGGTTGTGTAGTTTCCCATTGACTTGTGTATGGTTGTGTAGTTTCCCATTGACTTGTGTATGGTTGTGTAGTTTCCCATTGACTTGTGTATAGTTGTGTAGTTTCCCATTGACTTGTGTATGGTTGTGTAGTTTCCCATTGACTTGTGTATGGTTGTGTAGTTTCTCATTGACTTGTGTATGGTTGTGTAGTTTCCCATTGACTTGTGTATGGTTGTGTAGTTTCCCATTGACTTGTGTATGGTTGTGTAGTTTCCCATTGACTTGTGTATGGTTGTGTAGTTTCCCATTGACTTGTGTATGGTTGTGTAGTTTCCCAATGACTTGTGTATGGTTGTGTAGTTTCCCATTGATTTGTGTATGGTTGTGTAGTGTCCCGTTGACTTGTGTATGGTTGTGTAGTTTCCCATTGACTTGTGTATGGTTGTGTAGTTTCCCATTGACTTGTTTATGGTTGTGTAGTTTCCCATTGACTTGTGTATGGTTGTGTAGTTTCCCATTGACTTGTGATAATGGTTGTGTAGTTTCCCATTGACTTGTGTATGGTTGTGTAGTTTCCCATTGACTTGTGTATGGTTGTGTAGTTTCCCATTGCAATGTGTATGGTTGTGTAGTTTCCCATTGACTTGTGTATGGTTGTGTAGTTTCCAATTGACTTGTGTATGGTTGTGTAGTTTCCCACTGACGTGTGTATGGTTGTGTAGTTTCCCATTGACTTGTGTATGCTTGTGTAGTTTCCCATTGACTTGTGTATGGTTGTGTAGTTTCCCATTGACTTGTGTATGGTTGTGTAGTTTCCCATTGAGGTGTGTATGGTTGTGTAGTTTCCCATTGACTTGTGTATGGTTGTGTAGTTTCCCATTGACTTGTGTATGGTTGTGTAGTTTCCCATTGACTTGTGTATGGTTGTATAGTTTCCCATTGACTTGTGTATGGTTGTGTAGTTTCCCATTGACTTGTGTATGGCTGTGTAGTTTCCCGTTGACTTGTGTATGGTTGTGTAGTTTCCCGTTGACTTGTGTATGGCTGTGTAGTTTCCCGTTGACTTGTGTATGGTTGTGTAGTTTCCCATTGACTTGTGTATGGTTGTGTAGTTGACTTGTGTATGGTTGTGTAGTTTTCCATTGACATGTGTATGGTTGTGTAGTTTCCCATTGAGTTTCGTACGGTTGTGTAGTTAATTTGAGTTGGAAACTTACCAGAATTTTATAATAACAACATACCTCGATAATTTGCTGACTGAGTGAAACTAAACTGATGCCAATCCATTATCTTGGTGATGTTTTTACCAATTGTCTCTCTCTGACATGTGTATGGTTGTGAAGTGTCCCATTGACTTGTGTATGGTTGTGGAGTTTCCCATTGACTTGTGTATGGTTGTGTAGTTTCCCATTGACTTGTGTATGGTTGTGTATATAGATTCCCGTTGCATTGTGTATGGTTGTGTAGTTTCCCATTGACTTGTGTGTGGTTGTGTAGTTTCCCATTGACTTGTGTATGATTGTGAAGTGTCCCATTGACTTGTGTATGGTTGTGTAATTTTCCATTGACTTGTGTATGGTTGTGTAGTTTCCCGTTGACTTGTGTATGGTTGTGTAATTTCCCATTGACTTGTGTACGGTTGTGTAGTTTCCCATTGCATTGTGTATGGTTGTGTAGTTTCCCATTGCATTGTGTATGGTTGTGTAGTTTCCCATTGACATGTGTATGGTTGTGTAGTTTCCTATTGACATGTGTATGGTTGTGAAGTGTCCCATTGACTTGTGTATGGTTGTGTAATTTCCCATTGACTTGTGTATGGTTGTGTAGTTTCCCATTAACTTGTGTATGGTTGTGTAGTTTCCCATTGCATTGTGTATGGTTATGTAATTTCCCATTGACTTGTGTATGGTTGTGTAGTTTCCCATTGACTTGTGTATGGTTGTGAAGTGTCCCATTGACTTGTGTATGGTTGTGTAGTTTCCCTTTGACTTGTGTATGGTTGTGTAATTTCCCGTTGACTTGTGTATGGTTGTGTAGTTTCCCATTGACTTGTGTATGGTTGTGTAGTTTCCCGTTGACTTGTGTATGGTTGTGTAGTTTCCCATTGACTTGTGTATGGTCGTGTAGTTTCCCATTGACTTGTGTATGGTTGTGTAGTTTCCCATTGACTTGTGTATGGTTGTGTAGTTTCCCATTGACTTGTGTATGGTTGTGTAGTTTCCCATTGATTTGTGTATGGTTGTGTAGTTTCCCGTTGACTTGTGTATGGTTGTGTAGTTTCCCATTGACTTGTGTGTGGTTGTGTAGTTTCCCATTGACTTGTGTATGGTTGTGTAGTTTCCCATTGACTTGTGTATGGTTGTGTAGTTTCCCATTGTCTTGTGTATGGTTGTGTAGTTTCCCATTGACTTGTGTATGGTTGTGTAGTTTCCGAATGACTTGTGTATGGTTGTGTAGTTTCCCATTGCATTGTGTATGGTTGTGTAGTTTCCCATTGACTTGTGTATGGTTGTGTAGTTTCCCATTGACTTGTGTATGGTTGTGAAGTGTCCCATTGACTTGTGTATGGTTGTGTAGTTTCCCATTGACTTGTGTATGGTTGTGTATATAGTTTCCCATTGCATTGTGTATGGTTGTGTAGTTTCCCATTGACTTGTGTGTGGTTGTGTAGTTTCCCATTGACTTGTGTATGATTGTGTAGTGTCCCATTGACTTGTGTATGGTTGTGTAATTTTCCATTGACTTGTGTATGGTTGTGTAGTTTCCCGTTGACTTGTGTATGGTTGTGTAGTTTCCATTGACTTGTGTACGGTTGTGTAGTTTCCCATTGCATTGTGTATGGTTGTGTAGTTTCCCATTGCATTGTGTATGGTTGTGTAGTTTCCCATTGACTTGTGTACGGTTGTGTAGTTTCCCTTTGCATTGTGTATGGTTGTGTAGTTTCCCATTGCATTATTAAGGTTGTATAGTTTCCCATTGACATGTGTATGGTTGTGTAGTTTCCTATTGACATGTGTATGGTTGTGAAGTGTCCCATTGACTTGTGTATGGTTGTGTAATTTCCCATTGACTTGTGTATGGTTGTGTAGTTTCCCATTGACTTGTGTATGGTTGTGTAGTTCCCCATTGCATTGTGTATGGTTGTGTAATTTCCCATTGACTTGTGTATGGTTGTGTAGTTTCCCATTGACTTGTGTATGGTTGTGTAGTTTCCCGTTGACTTGTGTATGGTTGTGTAGTTTCCCATTGACTTGTGTATGGTTGTGCAGTTTCCCATTGACTTGTGTACGGTTGTGTAGTTTCCCATTGACTTGTGTATGGTTGTGTAGTTTCCCATTGACTTGTGTATGGTTGTGTAGTTTCCCATTGACTTGTGTATGGTTGTGTTGTTTCCCATTGACTTGTGTATGGTTGTGTAGTTTCCCGTTGACTTGTGTATGGTTGTGTAGTTTCCCATTGACTTGTGTATGGTTGTGTAGTTTCCCATTGCATTGTGTATGGTTGTGTAGTTTCCCATTGACTTGTGTATGGTTGTGTAGTTTCCCGTTGACTTGTGTATGGTTGTGTAGTTTCCCATTGACTTGTGTATGGTTGTGTAGTTTCCCATTGACTTGTGTATGGTTGTGTAGTTTCCCATTGACTTGTGTATGGTTGTGTAGTTTCCCATTGACTTGTGTATGGCTGTGTAGTTTCCCGTTGACTTGTGTATGGTTGTGTAGTTTCCCGTTGACTTGTGTATGGTTGTGTAGTTTCCCGTTGACTTGTGTATGGTTGTGTAGTTTCCCATTGACTTGTGTATGGTTGTGTAGTTTCCCAGTGACTTGTGTATGGTTGTGTAGTTTCCCATTGACTTGTGTATGGTTGTGTAGTTTCCCATTGACTTGTGTATGGTTGTGTAGTTTCCCATTGACTTGTGTATGGTTGTGTAGTTTCCCGTTGACTTGTGTATGGTTGTGTAGTTTCCCATTGACTTGTGTATGGTTGTGTAGTTTCCCATTGACTTGTGTATGGTTGTGTAGTTTCCCATTGACTTGTGTATGGTTGTGTAGTTTCCCATTGACTTGTGTATGGTTGTGTAGTTTCCCATTGACATGTGTATGGTTGTGTAGTTTCCCATTGAGTTGCGTACGGTTGTGTAGTTAATTTGAGTTGGACACTTACCATAATTTTATAATAAAAACATACCTCGATAATTTGCTGACTGAGTAAAAACTAAACTGATGCCAATCCATTATCTTGGTGATGGTTTTAGCAATCGTCTCTCTCTGACATGTGTATGGTTGTGAAGTGCCCCATTGACTTGTGTATAGTTGTGGAGTTTCCCATTGACTTGTGTTTGGTTGTGTAGTTTCCCATTGACTTGTGTATGGTTGTGTAGCTTCCCATTGACTTGTGTATGGTTGTGTAGTTTCCCGTTGACTTGTGTATGGTTGTGTAGTTTCCCATTGACTTGTGTTTGGTTGTGTAGTTTCCCATTGACTTGTGTATGGTTGTGTAGTTTCCCATTGACTTGTGTATGGTTGTGTAGTTTCCCATTGACTTGTGTATGGTTGTGTAGTTTCCCATTGACTTGTGTATGGTTGTGTAGTTTCCCATTGACTTGTGTATGGTTGTGAAGTGTCCCATTGACTTGTGTATGGTTGTGTAGTTTCCCTTTGACTTGTGTATGGTTGTGTAATTTCCCGTTGACTTTTGTATGGTTGTGTAGTTTCCCATTGACTTGTGTATGGTTGTGTAGTTTCCCGTTGACTTGTGTATGGTTGTGAAGTTTCCCATTGACTTGTGTATGGCTGTGTAGTTTCCCGTTGACTTGTGTATGGTTGTGTAGTTTCCCGTTGACTTGTGTATGGCTGTGTAGTTTCCCGTTGACTTGTGTATGGTTGTGTAGTTTCCCATTGACTTGTGTATGGTTGTGTAGTTTCCCACTGACTTGTGTATGGTTGTGTTGTTTCCCATTGACTTGTGTATGGTTGTGTAGTTTCCCATTGACTTGTGTATGGTTGTGTAGTTTCCAATTGATTTGTGTATGGTTGTGTAGTTTCCCGTTGACTTGTGTATGGTTGTGTAGATTCCCATTGACTTGTGTATGGTTGTGTAGTTTCCCATTGACTTGTGTATGGTTGTGAAGTTTCCCATTGACTTGTGTATGGTTGTGTAGTTTCCCATTGTCTTGTGTATGGTTGTGTAGTTTCCCATTGACTTGTGTATGGTTATGTAGTTTCCGAATGACTTGTGTATGGTTGTGTAGTTTCCCATTGCATTGTGTATGGTTGTGTAGTTTCCCATTGACTTGTGTATGGTTGTGTAGTTTCCCATTGACTTCTGTACGGTCGTGAAGTGTCCCATTGACTTGTGTATGGTTGTGTAGTTTCCTATTGACATGTGTATGGTTGTGAAGTGTCCCATTGACTTGTGTATGGTTGTGTAATTTCCCATTGACTTGTGTATGGTTGTGTAGTTTCCCATTGACTTGTGTATGGTTGTGTAGTTCCCCATTGCATTGTGTATGGTTGTGTAATTTCCCATTGACTTGTGTATGGTTGTGTAGTTTCCCATTGACTTGTGTTTGGTTGTGAAGTGTCCCATTGACTTGTGTATGGTTGTGTAGTTTCCCTTTGACTTGTGTATGGTTGTGTAATTTCCCGTTGACTTTTGTATGGTTGTGTAGTTTCCCATTGACTTGTGTATGGTTGTGTAGTTTCCCGTTGACTTGTGTATGGTTGTGTAGTTGCCCATTGACTTGTGTATGGTTGTGTAGTTTCCCATTGACATGTGTATGGTTGTGTAGTTTCCCATTGAGTTGCGTACGGTTGTGTATTTAATTTGAGTTGGACACTTACCATAATTTTATAATAAAAACATACCTCGATAATTTGCTGACTGAGTAAAACTAAACTGATGCCAATCCATTATCTTGGTGATGGTTTTAGCAATCGTCTCTCTCTGACATGTGTATGGTTGTGAAGTGTCCCATTGACTTGTGTATAGTTGTGGAGTTTCCCATTGACTTGTGTATGGTTGTGTAGTTTCCCATTGACTTGTGTATGGTTGTGTAGTTTCCCATTGACTTGTGTATGGTTGTGTAGTTTCCCATTGATTTGTGTATGGTTGTGTAGTTTCCCGTTGACTTGTGTATGGTTGTGTAGTTTCCCATTGACTTGTGTATGGTTGTGTAGTTTCCCATTGACTTGTGTATGGTTGTGTAGTTTCCCATTGACTTGTGTATGGTTGTGTAGTTTCCCATTGACTTGTGTATGGTTGTGTAGTTTCCCATTGACATGTGTATGGTTGTGTAGTTTCCCATTGAGTTGCGTACGGTTGTGTAGTTAATTTGAGTTGGACACTTACCATAATTTTATAATAAAAACATACCTCGATAATTTGCTGACTGAGTAAAACTAAACTGATGCCAATCCATTATCTTGGTGATGGTTTTAGCAATCGTCTCTCTCTGACATGTGTATGGTTGTGAAGTGTCCCATTGACTTGTGTATAGTTGTGGAGTTTCCCATTGACTTGTGTATGGTTGTGTAGTTTCCTATTGACTTGTGTATGGTTGTGTAGCTTCCCGTTGCATTGTGTATGATTGTGTAGTTTCCCGTTGACTTGTGTATGGTTGTGTAGTTTCCCATTGACTTGTGTTTGGTTGTTTAGTTTCCCATTGATTTGTGTATGGTTGTGTAGTTTCCCATTGACTTGTGTATGGTTGTGTAGTTTCCCATTGACTTGTGTATGGTTGTGTAGTTTCCCATTGACTTGTGTATAGTTGTGTAGTTTCCCATTGACTTGTGTATGGTTGTGTAGTTTCCCATTGACTTGTGTATGGTTGTGTAGTTTCTCATTGACTTGTGTATGGTTGTGTAGTTTCCCATTGACTTGTGTATGGTTGTGTAGTTTCCCATTGACTTGTGTATGGTTGTGTAGTTTCCCATTGACTTGTGTATGGTTGTGTAGTTTCCCATTGACTTGTGTATGGTTGTGTAGTTTCCCATTGACTTGTGTATGGTTGTGTAGTTTCCCATTGACTTGTGTATGGTTGTGTAGTTTCCCATTGACTTGTGTATGGTTGTGTAGTTTCCCATTGACTTGTGTATGGTTGTGTAGTTTCCCATTGAGTTGCGTACGGTTGTGTAGTTAATTTGAGTTGGACACTTACCATAATTTTATAATAAAAACATACCTCGATAATTTGCTGACTGAGTAAAACTAAACTGATGCCAATCCATTATCTTGGTGATGGTTTTAGCAATCGTCTCTCTCTGACATGTGTATGGTTGTGAAGTGTCCCATTGACTTGTGTACAGTTGTGGAGTTTCCCATTGACTTGTGTATGGTTGTGTAGTTTCCTATTGACTTGTGTATGGTTGTGTAGCTTCCCGTTGCATTGTGTATGGTTGTGTAGTTTCCCGTTGACTTGTGTATGGTTGTGTAGTTTCCCATTGACTTGTGTTTGGTTGTTTAGTTTCCCATTGACTTGTGTATGGTTGTGTAGTTTCCCATTGACTTGTGTATGGTTGTGTAGTTTCCCATTGACTTGTGTATGGTTGTGTAGTTTCCCATTGACTTGTGTATAGTTGTGTAGTTTCCCATTGACTTGTGTATGGTTGTGTAGTTTCCCATTGACTTGTGTATGGTTGTGTAGTTTCTCATTGACTTGTGTATGGTTGTGTAGTTTCCCATTGACTTGTGTATGGTTGTGTAGTTTCCCATTGACTTGTGTATGGTTGTGTAGTTTCCCATTGACTTGTGTATGGTTGTGTAGTTTCCCATTGACTTGTGTATGGTTGTGTAGTTTCCCAATGATTTGTGTATGGTTGTGTAGTTTCCCATTGATTTGTGTATGGTTGTGTAGTGTCCCGTTGACTTGTGTATGGTTGTGTAGTTTCCCATTGACTTGTGTATGGTTGTGTAGTTTCCCATTGACTTGTTTATGGTTGTGTAGTTTCCCATTGACTTGTGTATGGTTGTGTAGTTTCCCATTGACTTGTGATAATGGTTGTGTAGTTTCCCATTGACTTGTGTATGGTTGTGTAGTTTCCCATTGACTTGTGTATGGTTGTGTAGTTTCCCATTGCAATGTGTATGGTTGTGTAGTTTCCCATTGACTTGTGTATGGTTGTGTAGTTTCCAATTGACTTGTGTATGGTTGTGTAGTTTCCCACTGACGTGTGTATGGTTGTGTAGTTTCCCATTGACTTGTGTATGCTTGTGTAGTTTCCCATTGACTTGTGTATGGTTGTGTAGTTTCCCATTGACTTGTGTATGGTTGTGTAGTTTCCCATTGAGGTGTGTATGGTTGTGTAGTTTCCCATTGACTTGTGTATGGTTGTGTAGTTTCCCATTGACTTGTGTATGGTTGTGTAGTTTCCCATTGACTTGTGTATGGTTGTATAGTTTCCCATTGACTTGTGTATGGTTGTGTAGTTTCCCATTGACTTGTGTATGGCTGTGTAGTTTCCCGTTGACTTGTGTATGGTTGTGTAGTTTCCCGTTGACTTGTGTATGGCTGTGTAGTTTCCCGTTGACTTGTGTATGGTTGTGTAGTTTCCCATTGACTTGTGTATGGTTGTGTAGTTGACTTGTGTATGGTTGTGTAGTTTTCCATTGACATGTGTATGGTTGTGTAGTTTCCCATTGAGTTTCGTACGGTTGTGTAGTTAATTTGAGTTGGAAACTTACCAGAATTTTATAATAACAACATACCTCGGTAATTTGCTGACTGAGTGAAACTAAACTGATGCCAATCCATTATCTTGGTGATGTTTTTACCAATTGTCTCTCTCTGACATGTGTATGGTTGTGAAGTGTCCCATTGACTTGTGTATGGTTGTGGAGTTTCCCATTGACTTGTGTATGGTTGTGTAGTTTCCCATTGACTTGTGTATGGTTGTGTATATAGATTCCCGTTGCATTGTGTATGGTTGTGTAGTTTCCCATTGACTTGTGTGTGGTTGTGTAGTTTCCCATTGACTTGTGTATGATTGTGAAGTGTCCCATTGACTTGTGTATGGTTGTGTAATTTTCCATTGACTTGTGTATGGTTGTGTAGTTTCCCGTTGACTTGTGTATGGTTGTGTAATTTCCCATTGACTTGTGTACGGTTGTGTAGTTTCCCATTGCATTGTGTATGGTTGTGTAGTTTCCCATTGCATTGTGTATGGTTGTGTAGTTTCCCATTGACATGTGTATGGTTGTGTAGTTTCCTATTGACATGTGTATGGTTGTGAAGTGTCCCATTGACTTGTGTATGGTTGTGTAATTTCCCATTGACTTGTGTATGGTTGTGTAGTTTCCCATTAACTTGTGTATGGTTGTGTAGTTTCCCATTGCATTGTGTATGGTTATGTAATTTCCCATTGACTTGTGTATGGTTGTGTAGTTTCCCATTGACTTGTGTATGGTTGTGAAGTGTCCCATTGACTTGTGTATGGTTGTGTAGTTTCCCTTTGACTTGTGTATGGTTGTGTAATTTCCCGTTGACTTGTGTATGGTTGTGTAGTTTCCCATTGACTTGTGTATGGTTGTGTAGTTTCCCGTTGACTTGTGTATGGTTGTGTAGTTTCCCATTGACTTGTGTATGGTTGTGTAGTTTCCCATTGACTTGTGTATGGTTGTGTAGTTTCCCATTGACTTGTGTATGGTTGTGTAGTTTCCCATTGACTTGTGTATGGTTGTGTAGTTTCCCATTGATTTGTGTATGGTTGTGTAGTTTCCCGTTGACTTGTGTATGGTTGTGTAGTTTCCCATTGACTTGTGTGTGGTTGTGTAGTTTCCCATTGACTTGTGTATGGTTGTGTAGTTTCCCATTGACTTGTGTATGGTTGTGTAGTTTCCCATTGTCTTGTGTATGGTTGTGTAGTTTCCCATTGACTTGTGTATGGTTGTGTAGTTTCCGAATGACTTGTGTATGGTTGTGTAGTTTCCCATTGCATTGTGTATGGTTGTGTAGTTTCCCATTGACTTGTGTATGGTTGTGTAGTTTCCCATTGACTTGTGTATGGTTGTGAAGTGTCCCATTGACTTGTGTATGGTTGTGTAGTTTCCCATTGACTTGTGTATGGTTGTGTATATAGTTTCCCATTGCATTGTGTATGGTTGTGTAGTTTCCCATTGACTTGTGTGTGGTTGTGTAGTTTCCCATTGACTTGTGTATGATTGTGTAGTGTCCCATTGACTTGTGTATGGTTGTGTTATTTTCCATTGACTTGTGTATGGTTGTGTAGTTTCCCGTTGACTTGTGTATGGTTGTGTAGTTTCCATTGACTTGTGTACGGTTGTGTAGTTTCCCATTGCATTGTGTATGGTTGTGTAGTTTCCCATTGCATTGTGTATGGTTGTGTAGTTTTCCATTGACTTGTGTACGGTTGTGTAGTTTCCCTTTGCATTGTGTATGGTTGTGTAGTTTCCCATTGCATTATTAAGGTTGTGTAGTTTCCCATTGACATGTGTATGGTTGTGTAGTTTCCTATTGACATGTGTATGGTTGTGAAGTGTCCCATTGACTTGTGTATGGTTGTGTAATTTCCCATTGACTTGTGTATGGTTGTGTAGTTTCCCATTGACTTGTGTATGGTTGTGTAGTTCCCCATTGCATTGTGTATGGTTGTGTAATTTCCCATTGACTTGTGTATGGTTGTGTAGTTTCCCATTGACTTGTGTATGGTTGTGTAGTTTCCCGTTGACTTGTGTATGGTTGTGTAGTTTCCCATTGACTTGTGTATGGTTGTGCAGTTTCCCATTGACTTGTGTACGGTTGTGTAGTTTCCCATTGACTTGTGTATGGTTGTGTAGTTTCCCATTGACTTGTGTATGGTTGTGTAGTTTCCCATTGACTTGTGCATGGTTGTGTTGTTTCCCATTGACTTGTGTATGGTTGTGTAGTTTCCCGTTGACTTGTGTATGGTTGTGTAGTTTCCCATTGACTTGTGTATGGTTGTGTAGTTTCCCATTGCATTGTGTATGGTTGTGTAGTTTCCCATTGACTTGTGTATGGTTGTGTAGTTTCCCGTTGACTTGTGTATGGTTGTGTAGTTTCCCATTGACTTGTGTATGGTTGTGTAGTTTCCCATTGACTTGTGTATGGTTGTGTAGTTTCCCATTGACTTGTGTATGGTTGTGTAGTTTCCCATTGACTTGTGTATGGCTGTGTAGTTTCCCGTTGACTTGTGTATGGTTGTGTAGTTTCCCGTTGACTTGTGTATGGTTGTGTAGTTTCCCGTTGACTTGTGTATGGTTGTGTAGTTTCCCATTGACTTGTGTATGGTTGTGTAGTTTCCCAGTGACTTGTGTATGGTTGTGTAGTTTCCCATTGACTTGTGTATGGTTGTGTAGTTTCCCATTGACTTGTGTATGGTTGTGTAGTTTCCCATTGACTTGTGTATGGTTGTGTAGTTTCCCGTTGACTTGTGTATGGTTGTGTAGTTTCCCATTGACTTGTGTATGGTTGTGTAGTTTCCCATTGACTTGTGTATGGTTGTGTAGTTTCCCATTGACTTGTTTATGGTTGTGTAGTTTCCCATTGACTTGTGTATGGTTGTGTAGTTTCCCATTGACATGTGTATGGTTGTGTAGTTTCCCATTGAGTTGCGTACGGTTGTGTAGTTAATTTGAGTTGGACACTTACCATAATTTTATAATAAAAACATACCTCGATAATTTGCTGACTGAGTAAAAACTAAACTGATGCCAATCCATTATCTTGGTGATGGTTTTAGCAATCGTCTCTCTCTGACATGTGTATGGTTGTGAAGTGCCCCATTGACTTGTGTATAGTTGTGGAGTTTCCCATTGACTTGTGTTTGGTTGTGTAGTTTCCCATTGACTTGTGTATGGTTGTGTAGCTTCCCATTGACTTGTGTATGGTTGTGTAGTTTCCCGTTGACTTGTGTATGGTTGTGTAGTTTCCCATTGACTTGTGTTTGGTTGTGTAGTTTCCCATTGACTTGTGTATGGTTGTGTAGTTTCCCATTGACTTGTGTATGGTTGTGTAGTTTCCCATTGACTTGTGTATGGTTGTGTAGTTTCCCATTGACTTGTGTATGGTTGTGTAGTTTCCCATTGACTTGTGTATGGTTGTGAAGTGTCCCATTGACTTGTGTATGGTTGTGTAGTTTCCCTTTGACTTGTGTATGGTTGTGTAATTTCCCGTTGACTTTTGTATGGTTGTGTAGTTTCCCATTGACTTGTGTATGGTTGTGTAGTTTCCCGTTGACTTGTGTATGGTTGTGAAGTTTCCCATTGACTTGTGTATGGCTGTGTAGTTTCCCGTTGACTTGTGTATGGTTGTGTAGTTTCCCGTTGACTTGTGTATGGTTGTGTAGTTTCCCGTTGACTTGTGTATGGTTGTGTAGTTTCCCATTGACTTGTGTATGGTTGTGTAGTTTCCCACTGACTTGTGTATGGTTGTGTTGTTTCCCATTGACTTGTGTATGGTTGTGTAGTTTCCCATTGACTTGTGTATGGTTGTGTAGTTTCCCATTGACTTGTGTATGGTTGTGTAGTTTCCCGTTGACTTGTGTATGGTTGTGTAGTTTCCCATTGACTTGTGTATGGTTGTGTAGTTTCCCATTGACTTGTGTATGGTTGTGTAGTTTCCCATTGACTTGTTTATGGTTGTGTAGTTTCCCATTGACTTGTGTATGGTTGTGTAGTTTCCCATTGACATGTGTATGGTTGTGTAGTTTCCCATTGAGTTGCGTACGGTTGTGTAGTTAATTTGAGTTGGACACTTACCATAATTTTATAATAAAAACATACCTCGATAATTTGCTGACTGAGTAAAAACTAAACTGATGCCAATCCATTATCTTGGTGATGGTTTTAGCAATCGTCTCTCTCTGACATGTGTATGGTTGTGAAGTGCCCCATTGACTTGTGTATAGTTGTGGAGTTTCCCATTGACTTGTGTTTGGTTGTGTAGTTTCCCATTGACTTGTGTATGGTTGTGTAGCTTCCCATTGACTTGTGTATGGTTGTGTAGTTTCCCGTTGACTTGTGTATGGTTGTGTAGTTTCCCATTGACTTGTGTTTGGTTGTGTAGTTTCCCATTGACTTGTGTATGGTTGTGTAGTTTCCCATTGACTTGTGTATGGTTGTGTAGTTTCCCATTGACTTGTGTATGGTTGTGTAGTTTCCCATTGACTTGTGTATGGTTGTGTAGTTTCCCATTGACTTGTGTATGGTTGTGAAGTGTCCCATTGACTTGTGTATGGTTGTGTAGTTTCCCTTTGACTTGTGTATGGTTGTGTAATTTCCCGTTGACTTTTGTATGGTTGTGTAGTTTCCCATTGACTTGTGTATGGTTGTGTAGTTTCCCGTTGACTTGTGTATGGTTGTGAAGTTTCCCATTGACTTGTGTATGGCTGTGTAGTTTCCCGTTGACTTGTGTATGGTTGTGTAGTTTCCCGTTGACTTGTGTATGGTTGTGTAGTTTCCCGTTGACTTGTGTATGGTTGTGTAGTTTCCCATTGACTTGTGTATGGTTGTGTAGTTTCCCACTGACTTGTGTATGGTTGTGTTGTTTCCCATTGACTTGTGTATGGTTGTGTAGTTTCCCATTGACTTGTGTATGGTTGTGTAGTTTCCAATTGATTTGTGTATGGTTGTGTAGTTTCCCGTTGACTTGTGTATGGTTGTGTAGATTCCCATTGACTTGTGTATGGTTGTGTAGTTTCCCATTGACTTGTGTATGGTTGTGTAGTTTCCCATTGACTTGTGTATGGTTGTGTAGTTTCCCATTGTCTTGTGTATGGTTGTGTAGTTTCCCATTGACTTGTGTATGGTTATGTAGTTTCCGAATGACTTGTGTATGGTTGTGTAGTTTCCCATTGCATTGTGTATGGTTGTGTAGTTTCCCATTGACTTGTGTATGGTTGTGTAGTTTCCCATTGACTTCTGTACGGTCGTGAAGTGTCCCATTGACTTGTGTATGGTTGTGTAGTTTCCTATTGACATGTGTATGGTTGTGAAGTGTCCCATTGACTTGTGTATGGTTGTGTAATTTCCCATTGACTTGTGTATGGTTGTGTAGTTTCCCATTGACTTGTGTATGGTTGTGTAGTTCCCCATTGCATTGTGTATGGTTGTGTAATTTCCCATTGACTTGTGTATGGTTGTGTAGTTTCCCATTGACTTGTGTTTGGTTGTGAAGTGTCCCATTGACTTGTGTATGGTTGTGTAGTTTCCCTTTGACTTGTGTATGGTTGTGTAATTTCCCGTTGACTTTTGTATGGTTGTGTAGTTTCCCATTGACTTGTGTATGGTTGTGTAGTTTCCCGTTGACTTGTGTATGGTTGTGTAGTTTCCCATTGACTTGTGTATGGTTGTGCAGTTTCCCATTGACTTGTGTACGGTTGTGTAGTTTCCCATTGACTTGTGTATGGTTGTGTAGTTTCCCATTGACTTGTGTATGGTTGTGTAGTTTCCCATTGACTTGTGTATGGTTGTGTTGTTTCCCATTGACTTGTGTATGGTTGTGTAGTTTCCCGTTGACTTGTGTATGGTTGTGTAGTTTCCCATTGACTTGTGTATGGTTGTGTAGTTTCCCATTGCATTGTGTATGGTTGTGTAGTTTCCCATTGCATTGTGTATGGTTGTGTAGTTTCCCGTTGACTTGTGTATGGTTGTGTAGTTTCCCATTGACTTGTGTATGGTTGTGTAGTTTCCCATTGACTTGTGTATGGTTGTGTAGTTTCCCATTGACTTGTGTATGGTTGTGTAGTTTCCCATTGACTTGTGTATGGCTGTGTAGTTTCCCGTTGACTTGTGTATGGTTGTGTAGTTTCCCGTTGACTTGTGTATGGTTGTGTAGTTTCCCGTTGACTTGTGTATGGTTGTGTAGTTTCCCATTGACTTGTGTATGGTTGTGTAGTTTCCCAGTGACTTGTGTATGGTTGTGTAGTTTCCCATTGACTTGTGTATGGTTGTGTAGTTTCCCATTGACTTGTGTATGGTTGTGTAGTTTCCCATTGACTTGTGTATGGTTGTGTAGTTTCCCGTTGACTTGTGTATGGTTGTGTAGTTTCCCATTGACTTGTGTATGGTTGTGTAGTTTCCCATTGACTTGTGTATGGTTGTGTAGTTTCCCATTGACTTGTGTATGGTTGTGTAGTTTCCCATTGACTTGTGTATGGTTGGGTAGTTTCCCATTGACATGTGTATGGTTGTGTAGTTTCCCATTGAGTTGCGTACGGTTGTGTAGTTAATTTGAGTTGGACACTTACCATAATTTTATAATAAAAACATACCTCGATAATTTGCTGACTGAGTAAAAACTAAACTGATGCCAATCCATTATCTTGGTGATGGTTTTAGCAATCGTCTCTCTCTGACATGTGTATGGTTGTGAAGTGCCCCATTGACTTGTGTATAGTTGTGGAGTTTCCCATTGACTTGAGTATGGTTGTGTAGTTTCCCATTGACTTGTGTATGGTTGTGTAGCTTCCCATTGACTTGTGTATGGTTGTGTAGTTTCCCGTTGACTTGTGTATGGTTGTGTAGTTTCCCATTGACTTGTGTTTGGTTGTGTAGTTTCCCATTGACTTGTGTATGGTTGTGTAGTTTCCCATTGACTTGTGTATGGTTGTGTAGTTTCCCATTGACTTGTGTATGGTTGTGTAGTTTCCCATTGACTTGTGTATGGTTGGGTAGTTTCCCATTGACATGTGTATGGTTGTGTAGTTTCCCATTGAGTTGCGTACGGTTGTGTAGTTAATTTGAGTTGGACACTTACCATAATTTTATAATAAAAACATACCTCGATAATTTGCTGACTGAGTAAAAACTAAACTGATGCCAATCCATTATCTTGGTGATGGTTTTAGCAATCGTCTCTCTCTGACATGTGTATGGTTGTGAAGTGCCCCATTGACTTGTGTATAGTTGTGGAGTTTCCCATTGACTTGAGTATGGTTGTGTAGTTTCCCATTGACTTGTGTATGGTTGTGTAGCTTGCCATTGACTTGTGTATGGTTGTGTAGTTTCCCGTTGACTTGTGTATGGTTGTGTAGTTTCCCATTGACTTGTGTTTGGTTGTGTAGTTTCCCATTGACTTGTGTATGGTTGTGTAGTTTCCCATTGACTTGTGTTTGGTTGTGTAGTTTCCCATTGACTTGTGTATGGTTGTGTAGTTTCCCATTGACTTGTGTATGGTTGTGTAGTTTCCCATTGACTTGTGTATGGTTGTGAAGTGTCCCATTGACTTGTGTATGGTTGTGTAGTTTCCCTTTGACTTGTGTATGGTTGTGTAATTTCCCGTTGACTTTTGTATGGTTGTGTAGTTTCCCATTGACTTGTGTATGGTTGTGTAGTTTCCCGTTGACTTGTGTATGGTTGTGAAGTTTCCCATTGACTTGTGTATGGCTGTGTAGTTTCCCGTTGACTTGTGTATGGTTGTGTAGTTTCCCGTTGACTTGTGTATGGCTGTGTAGTTTCCCGTTGACTTGTGTATGGTTGTGTAGTTTCCCATTGACTTGTGTATGGTTGTGTAGTTTCCCATTGACTTGTGTATGGTTGTGTTGTTTCCCATTGACTTGTGTATGGTTGTGTAGTTTCCCATTGACTTGTGTATGGTTGTGTAGTTTCCAATTGATTTGTGTATGGTTGTGTAGTTTCCCGTTGACTTGTGTATGGTTGTGTAGATTCCCATTGACTTGTGTATGGTTGTGTAGTTTCCCATTGACTTGTGTATGGTTGTGTAGTTTCCCATTGACTTGTGTATGGTTGTGTAGTTTCCCATTGTCTTGTGTATGGTTGTGTAGTTTCCCATTGACTTGTGTATGGTTATGTAGTTTCCGAATGACTTGTGTATGGTTGTGTAGTTTCCCATTGACTTGTGTATGGTCGTGAAGTGTCCCATTGACTTGTGTATGGTTGTGTAGTTTCCCGTTGACTTGTGTATGGTTGTGTAGTTTTCCATTGACATATGTATGGTTGTGTAGTTTCCCATTGAGTTTCGTACGGTTGTGTAGTTAATTTGAGTTGGAAACTTACCAGAATTTTATAATAACAACATACCTCGATAATTTGCTGACTGAGTGAAACTAAACTGATGCCAATCCATTATCTTGGTGATGTTTTTACCAATTGTCTCTCTCTGACATGTGTATGGTTGTAAAGTGTCCCATTGACTTGTGTATGGTTGTGGAGTTTCCCATTGACTTGTGTATGGTTGTGTAGTTTCCCATTGACTTGTGTATGGTTGTGTATATAGATTCCCGTTGCATTGTGTATGGTTGTGTAGTTTCCCATTGACTTGTGTGTGGTTGTGTAGTTTCCCATTGACTTGTGTATGATTGTGAAGTGTCCCATTGACTTGTGTATGGTTGTGTAATTTTCCATTGACTTGTGAATGGTTGTGTATTTTCCCGTTGACTTGTGTATGGTTGTGTAGTTACTATTGACTTGTGTACGGTTGTGTAGTTTCCCATTGCATTGTGTATGGTTGTGTAGTTTCCCATTGCATTGTGTATGGTTGTGTAGTTTCCCATTGACATGTGTATGGTTGTGCAGTTTCCTATTGACATGTGTATGGTTGTGAAGTGTCCCATTGACTTGTGTATGGTTGTGTAATTTCCCATTGACTTGTGTATGGTTGTGTAGTTTCCCATTAACTTGTGTATGGTTGTGTAGTTTCCCATTGCATTGTGTATGGTTATGTAATTTCCCATTGACTTGTGTATGGTTGTGTAGTTTCCCATTGACTTGTGTATGGTTGTGAACTGTCCCATTGACTTGTGTATGGTTGTGTAGTTTCCCTTTGACTTGTGTATGGTTGTGTAATTTCCCGTTGACTTGTGTATGGTTGTGTAGTTTCCCATTGACTTGTGTATGGTTGTGTAGTTTCCCGTTGACTTGTGTATGGTTGTGTAGTTTCCCATTGACTTGTGTATGGTTGTGTAGTTTCCCATTGACTTGTGTATGGTTGTGTAGTTTCCCATTGACTTGTGTATGGTTGTGTAGTTTCCCATTGACTTGTGTATGGTTGTGTAGTTTCCCATTGATTTGTGTATGGTTGTGTAGTTTCCCGTTGACTTGTGTATGGTTGTGTAGTTTCCCATTGACTTGTGTATGGTTGTGTAGTTTCCCATTGACTTGTGTATGGTTGTGTAGTTTCCCATTGACTTGTGTATGGTTGTGTAGTTTCCCATTGTCTTGTGTATGGTTGTGTAGTTTCCCATTGACTTGTGTATGGTTGTGTAGTTTCCGAATGACTTGTGTATGGTTGTGTAGTTTCCCATTGCATTGTGTATGGTTGTGTAGTTTCCCATTGACTTGTGTATGGTTGTGAAGTGTCCCATTGACTTGTGTATGGTTGTGTAGTTTCCCGTTGACTTGTGTATGGTTGTGTAGTTTTCCATTGACATGTGTATGGTTGTGTAGTTTCCCATTGAGTTTCGTACGGTTGTGTAGTTAATTTGAGTAAGAAACTTACCAGAATTTTATAATAACAACATACCTCGATAATTTGCTGACTGAGTGAAACTAAACTGATGCCAATCCATTATCTTGGTGATGCTTTTACCAATTGTCTCTCTCTGACATGTGTATGGTTGTGAAGTGTCCCATTGACTTGTGTATGGTTGTGGAGTTTCCCATTGACTTGTGTATGGTTGTGTAGTTTCCCATTGATTTGTGTATGGTTGTGTTTATAGTTTCCCATGGATTGTGTATGGTTGTGTAGTTTCCCATTGACTTGTGTGTGGTTGTGTAGTTTCCCATTGACTTGTGTATGATTGTGAAGTGTCCCATTGACTTGTGTATGGTTGTGTAATTTCCCATTGACTTGTGTATGGTTGTGTAGTTTCCCGTTGACTTGTGTATGGTTGTGTAGTTTCCATTGACTTGTGTACGGTTGTGTAGTTTCCCATTGCATTGTGTATGGTTGTGTAGTTTCCCATTGCATTGTGTATGGTTGTGTAGTTTCCCATTGACATGTGTATGGTTGTGTAGTTTCCTATTGACATGTGTATGGTTGTGAAGTGTCCCATTGACTTGTGTATGGTTGTGTAATTTCCCATTGACTTGTGTATGGTTGTGTAGTTTCCCATTGACTTGTGTATGGTTGTGTAGTTTCCCATTGCATTGTGTATGGTTGTGTTATTTCCCATTGACTTGTGTATGGTTGTGTAGTTTCCCATTGACTTGTGTATGGTTGTGAAGTGTCCCATTGACTTGTGTATGGTTGTGTAGTTTCCCTTTGACTTGTGTATGGTTTTGTAATTTCCCGTTGACTTGTGTATGGTTGTGTAGTTTCCCATTGACTTGTGTATGGTTGTGAAGTTTCCCAATGGTTGTGTATGGTTGTGTAGTTTCCAATTGACTTGTGTATGGTTTTGTAGTTTCCCATTGCATTGTGTATGGTTGTGTAGTTTCCTATTGCATTGTGTATGGTTGTGTAGTTTCCTATTGACTTGTGTATGGTTGTGTAGTTTCCCATTGACATGTGTATGGTTGTGAAGTGTCCCATTGACTTGTGTATGGTTGTGTAGTTTCCCATTGACTTGTGTATGGTTGTCAGAACAAAGGGTAACCGATCCGCCTCCCGAACTCAAACTACCATAAATAATACGTGAAAGACAATTTCTTGCATTGGTACGATACTTTATTATAAAACAAATCAACTACCGCACCAATCAATCTATACACGCTTGCGTATTTAATAATTACAACCCCCAAATCTCCCTCGAGCTCGAGTAAAACCCCACGATTATCTTAAGCCCCACTTAGGCTCTACAATTAAAGAAAAAAAGCACCTTGTTTCCACAGCAGTATTATGCTCAACTATACAAACTTTAGTACGTTAAATAAATTCCAAACTGAGGATGAATGCCTCCCACCACCGTTCTTCAAAATATATTGTTCGTCACTTCCCAAAACTAAAACAACTTCTCGTTGACTTCCTTTCGTTGTTCGTCCCCACTCCACTTTACTCACAGTAAAATATTTGGCCGAGGAGAATTATATAATATTGTTCACAGTTCACTCTTGTGCTGTACACTACAAACTTGCCCATCCAGCGAATGTTGCTTCCATGCTGGTGGGCAACGTTCCCACTCGCCGCACAAATCTGACTCACGTCGTCTCACTTCCACTCCGTCAAGGGTGGGATGTTGATGTAACACCTCTGAAAATTACACTTGAGTGCGCCTTCTTGCGCCCGCCCTTCACACTCCCATAAAGGCCATGGTTGTTGATCGGGTCGTCCAACCTGTCTCCCTTGTTGCCAAAGTTAGAATTTGGGTGGATAAATCAAACCCTCCACACACTCCGCTGGCATAATTTTAATCTGGCTGCAAAATATAATCTGGCTCGCAGAAAATGTTCACTTAATATTATGGGTTTTAAGGAACAGCTTGTACCTATATCTGTACAAATAGCAGCAGAACAGCAGCAGCAGAACAAAATGGCATGTACTCTTCACCACTGGAGACTCCACTGAATTCTTCCCACTATCCTTTCTCATATACTTCACACACACTTCTATCTACAATCTATGAGCCGACACCCTGATCCTTTGTTATGATACACTTACCCCCAAGATTATGCAAATAAGCTGAAAGGTTAAACTTGAGGTTCACTGCTCCTCATGTTGGGGTATCCCCTCTGGGTCACAAGTGTGCATACTGAATAATTAATATTGACCCCAAACCACCATGGCCAATTGGGTCCTGGCACCAAGCCCTTCATGAATATTTACACAAAGTTAAAAAGAACTTGAATAAATTTAGGCAATATCTCTGAAGGAAAGGGATGAATATTCATAAACCTCCAAGCATTTGCATTTTTCTGTGACAACGGTTGTGTAGTTTCCCATTGACTTGTGTATGGTTGTGTAGTTTCCCATTACATTGTGTATGGTTGTGTAATTTCCCATTGACTTGTGTATGGTTGTGTAGTTTCCAATTGACTTTTGTATGGTTGTGAAGTGTCCCATTGACTTGTGTATGGTTGTGTAGTTTCCCTTTGATTTGTGTATGGTTGTGTAATTTCCCGTTGACTTGTGTATGGTTGTGTAGTTTCCCATTGACTTTTGTATGGTTGTGTAGTTTCCCATTGACTTGTGTATGGTTGTGTAATTTCCCGTTGACTTGTGTATGGTTGTGTAGTTTCCCAGTGACTTGTGTATGGTTGTGTAGTTTCCTATTGACTTGTGTATGGTTGTGTAGTTTCCCATTGACTTGTGTATTGTTGTGTAGTTTCCCATTGACTTGTGTATGGTTGTGTAGTTTCCCATTGACTTAAAATTGTGTATGGTTGTGTAGTTCCCCATTGACTTGTGTATGGTTGTGTAGTTTCCCATTGACTTGTGTATGGTTGTGTAGTTTCCCATTGACTTGTGTATGGTTGTGTAGTTTCCAATTGACTTTTGTATGGTTGTGAAGTGTCCCATTGACTTGTGTATGGTTGTGTAGTTTGCCTTTGACTTGTGTATGGTTGTGTAATTTCCCGTTGACTTGTGTATGGTTGTGTAGTTTCCCATTGACTTGTGTATGGTTGTGTAGTTTCCCATTGACTTGTGTATGGTTGTGTAATTTCCCATTGACTTGTGTATGGTTGTGTAGTTTCCCATTGACTTGTGTATGGTTGTGTAGTTTCCTATTGACTTGTGTATGGTTGTGTAGTTTCCCATTGACTTGTGTATGGTTGTGTAGTTTCCCATTGACTTGTGTATGGTTGTGTAGTTCCCCATTGACTTGTGTATGGTTGTGTAGTTTCCCATTGACTTGTTTATGGTTGTGTAGTTTCCCATTGACTTGTGTATGGTTGTGTAGTTTCCCATTGACTTGTGTATGGTTGTGAAGTGTCCCATTGACTTGTGTATGATTGTGAAGTGTCCCATTGACTTGTGTATGGTTGTGTAGTTTCCCATTGACTTTTGTATGGTTGTGAAGTGTCCCATTGACTTGTGTATGGTTGTGTAGTTTCCCTTTGACTTGTGTATGGTTGTGTAATTTCCCGTTGACTTGTGTATGGTTGTGTAGTTTCCCATTGACTTGTGTATGGTTGTGTAGTTTCCCATTGACTTAAAATTGTGTATGGTTGTGTAGTTCCCCATTGACTTGTGCATGGTTGTGTAGTTTCCCATTGACTTGTGTATGGTTGTGTAGTTTCCCATTGACTTGTGTATGGTTGTGTAGTTTCCCATTGACTTGTGTATGGTTGTGTAGTTTCCCATTGACTTGTGTATGGTTGTGTAGTTTCCCATTGACTTGTGTATGGTTGTGTAGTTCCCCATTGACTTGTGTATGGTTGTGTAGTTTCCCATTGACTTGTGTATGGTTGTGTAGTTTGCCATTGACTTGTGTATGGTTGTGTAGTTTCCCATTGACTTGTGTATGGTTGTGTAGTTTCCCATTGACATGTGTATGGTTGTGTAGTTTCCCATTGAGTTGCGTACTTGGTGATGTTTTTAGCAATCGTCTCTCTCTCCCTCCCCCCACCCCCTGGTGATGTTTTTTAGCAATCCTCTCCCCCCCCCCGTCTGCTCGAAGAGAAAACGCCACGGGTCGTCGGAATAAATTAGTATAGGTAACAAATATTCATAATTCTCATCTTGACTGATGAAGAGGAAACGACACGGACAAGAGACTAAGCAAGCACTGGTTCCAACAGCACATACGTTGATAATGAACCAAATGAGAAACAGGGAACCAGCGGCAGTTACCATAGAACGTGCATGGTTGTAGTTCGTGGTTTAGCTTCATACGTCTGTTCTGTTATACATGTATATCTCAATCAATGGGAAACTTTAGACTATCTGCCAATTACCAGAGAGGGCGCTCTTCACCAGGTAATAGACCTTTTCGCAAATACTGGGGCGCGCGCGTAAAGCTTGGAATTAGGTGCATTGTGGTCTAGCTGATTACAAATTTGATTCATATATATCCCACAATGCACCTCATTCAACAGTCTGCGCTTGCGCATTGGTATTTGCGATAAGGTCTATGTCAACAACTTAGAAATAGGAGAGTGACGGTCACTCACTGACAGCAAATACCTTGTGTTTTGCGTGTTTTTGATTTTGTATTTTAGATTTAGCCAAACTGTATTTTGTTTTTCATAACACATTGCCAGCATAAACCAAACTGTTCTGGAACAGGACGTACTGGACACGAGGGCACAATTTTGCAGAATACCCCGTCCCCAAGGATAACAAGCGGTGTGCATAGACCTTTTCGCAAATACTGGGGCGCGCGCGTAAAGCTTGGAATTAGGTGCATTGTGGTCTAGCTGATTACAAATTTGATTCATATATATCCCACAATGCACCTCATTCAACAGTCTGCGCTTGCGCATTGGTATTTGCGATAAGGTCTATGAGTTTTTGGTTGGGAGTGTTTCTTCAACAAACAAGGGTAATTAGCAAAAAATCCATCATGCTGACCTACCAAAAATTGAGAAGAAATCTTAAGTTTAGTTGTATGACAATATATCTGATTTAATTTTCAAGAGGCTGAGAGACTTCTAAATATTTTTTGAGTATTATGAATTTTTAGCATTTACCATTGTTTGCTATAGATAGGAGTTGTGCACCTGGTAGGTCTGCTGCCCTCTAGTGGCAGAGCTTTTAAAAAGTCTCCCATTACCCATTGGACAAGTAGATTACACAGTTTGTGTACATTATTAATATGGCGTGTCAAACGTTGCATTATTCGATAATGTACAATATATGTGCGATGTTTCTCATATATATGCGATAATTGTCACATATGTGCGATATTCATTTGATGTATGCAATAAATGTAATATATATGCAATAAATGTAATATATATGCAATAAATTGTAATATATGTGCGATAAATTGTAATATATGTGCGATAAATTGTAATATATGTGCGATAAATTTTAATATATGTTTGATAATTTGCAATATATATGCGATAATTTTTAATATATGTTTGATAATTTTGTAGTATATTATATGCGATCATTTGTATGCGATGTTTTGTGACGGTATACATATGCGATAATTTAATATACATGTGCGATGTTCGTTCTTATATATGTGCGAAAACGGAAT
Source organism: Asterias amurensis (assembly GCF_032118995.1). NCBI lineage: Eukaryota > Metazoa > Echinodermata > Asteroidea > Forcipulatida > Asteriidae > Asterias > Asterias amurensis. The sequence continues at coordinate 23,067,017 of NC_092650.1, read as the reverse complement.
TGTGGGATATAGTATGACTCCCTGTCCACTTGATCCCCGTATCCGTAATGTTTTAGATCGGGCCAGACTATACTCTGGACGGTATAGTATGGTTCCTATGGTTCAATGAGATTGGCGTAGGGTTTATAGTGATGGTCAGGGTACGAGACTCGAGCAGCGTATTTCCGAAATAGCCAGCCAGCCGCGTATTCGGATAATAGAACACATACAGTACAGGGAGGTGACAAAATGTTGCATTTTGCTCAAATCTGAAGGTGAAGATCTGTTTTACTCGAACGAATTCTGCAATATTAGCATAATTTAGATATATTAATTGATAATATGTCAATTTCATAGCTTCACATGATTAAAAAAATAATTTATAAAAAGTGAAAAACATTAACAAAACGTCAAAAAATGACCCGCAAACAAAAAGGCAAAAATTTTTATTTTGTATTTTTTGCATTTTGTAATATGTCAAAAAACATCACTGTGAAATGCAAAACCATAACTATAAATGTGGTGCTTAATATTCCAAAAATTTGAAAAATGATTTTGCAAACAAGATACAGTTGAATTTTTATAGCACAAGAACTTTTAAATTTTATTGACAACAATTAAAAATAATCAATCATGAGTGTTTCAGATATAGCTCGGTAATTTACTAACTTTAACTGTTCTACAATTTAAAGTCACCTGGAAATAGAAGTGTTTTTCTTTCAAACATAAGAGTATATGCTTACAAACAATCTAACAATTTATTTAGTAATTGATAAGACAAACATTTTCTTTTTATTGCAGAATCAATAATAGTTGACCAATTTAGCCAGCTCAAAATTTGATACGTTTAGTCTATCTTCCTTCAAGATTCTGGAACAAGAAAGCAACTTTTTGTCTTAACGAAGGGTTCAAATTCTTTTCAAATTGTGTTTAAGTCCACCGTCTATGTAATTGGGCGGAATGTACATTGACAATGGCGTCAGAATAACTGTGGTTAATTAACCACAAGATAGTAAACCAAATTTACCCAGCTCCAAAATTTGATACGCCCACTATATTAGTCTTGAAAGTTCTGGATTACAAATTAAATGTTTTGTTTTAACGAAGGGTATAAATTCTTTTCAAGATATGGTTTTGTATTTCACAGTGATGATTTTTTGACATATTAAAAAGTGCAAAAAAATACAAAATAAAAATTTTTGCCTTTTTGTTTGCGGGTCATTTTTTGACGTTTTGTTAAATGTTTTTCACTTTTTATAAATTATTTTTTTAATCATGTGAAGCTATGAAATTGACATATTATCAATTAACATATCTAAATTATGCTAATATTGCAGAATTCGTTCGAGTAAAACAGATCTTCACCTTCAGATTTGAGCAAAATGCAACACTTTGTCACCTCCCTGTACTGTATGTGTTCTATTATCCGAATACGCGGCTGGCTGGCTATTTCGGAAATACGCTGCTCGAGTCTCGTACCCTGACCATCACTATAAACCCTACGCCAATCTCATTGAACCATAGGAACCATACTATACCGTCCAGAGTATAGTCTGGCCCGATCTAAAACATTACGGATACGGGGATCAAGTGGACAGGGAGTCATACTATATCCCACAATTCCGTTTTCGCACATATATTATAAGAACGAACATCGCACATGTATATTAAATTATCGCATATGTATACCGTCACAAAACATCACATACAAATGATCGCATATAATATACTACAAAATTATCAAACATATATTAAAAATTATCGCATATATATTGCAAATTATCGCACATATATTGCAAATTATTGCACATATATTACAATTTATCGCACATATATTACAATTTATCGCACATATATTACAATTTATCGCACATATATTACAATTTATCGCACATATATTACAATTTATCGCACATATATTACAATTTATCGCACATATATTACAATTTATTGCATATATATTACATTTATTGCACATATATTACATTTATTGCATATATATTACATTTATTGCATATATTACATTTATTGCATACATCAAATGAATATCGCACATATGTGACAATTATCGCATATATATGAGAAACATCGCACATATATTGTACATTATCGAATAATGCAACGTTTGACACGCCATATATTAATCACTCCTCAAAATTGATTCTTGGCTCACAATAATTTGTCGATCGCAACTTTATGTGGATGACAAAACTCACCGACATACACCTTGCTCTATATGCATACACCAATTCAATAACATCATAATTAATGACCACAAAGCCAACTCTATACAATGTATAAATCATTCTAATTAAACTTTATTTCCAATAAACATTAAATTAAAAGTATCAAAATAATATTTTAAAAGGCTCTAGTTTATTCACCACCATAATACAAATTTCACACTGGCATCATCGACTATTAATTATAATTTAATTTGAGTGTCATATATCTTTGATAATAATTAAAATATTTGGTAGTGTAGTACACCGTATTAATCAAATAACAAAAATCATAGAACTGATGTGGGGAATTATTTAAGATAAAAATATAATAATTTTTATAAGCAGAATAAAAAAAATGTGTTATTAAGGATTACACATTATTTAAACTGCAATTCTTTAAATTTTTACAAATGTATTTTATACTGCATACACCATTACAAAATTTGTACTCACTTGAATTTGTATTAGAAATAAAATATATCATTGTGTTTCCAAAACAAAAGTTCACACATTTACAAATAATTTACAGGGTTTACAGAAGGTAATGGTGAAAGACTTCTCTTGAAATATTAGTCCATGAACTGCTTTACTTTTAGAGAAAACAGCAAAACAATATCAATTCTCGATAGCGAGAATTACGGATTTATTTTAAACACATGTCATGACACAGCGAAACGTGCGGAAACAAGAGTGGGTTTTCCCGTTATTTTCTCCCAACTCCGATGACCGATTGAGCCTAAATTTTCACAGGTTTGTTATTTTGTATATAAGTTGTGATACACGAAGTGTGGGACTTGGACAAATACTGTTTACCGAAAGTGTATAATGGCTTTAAATGCAAAAATCACTATTTGCACACGAGTGACTCCACAGGTATCAATGGGATAATTTATAAAAAATGGATTTGGCACTTTAAGTTATTTAAATATACTACCAGTATAGGTGGATTTTGCCACCCTATAAATATTCTTTATTACTTTTTACTTTTACTTATTATCAATGTGTAAACTATTATAATTAAGAAAATCATACTGCCTTATGTAAATTGAGTTAAAAAACACACAAACTTAAAAATAACCATAACATCAACGAGTTTAGTGAAAGGGAGTTTCAGCTAAAGCTATTTCAGAGCAAAATATTGTGGTCAAACTTTAACAAAGGTAAATATTATCAAGTAAATGTTCAAAGATCGATAATTTTGCACAAAAAACAAGCCCCCATAAAGTCCAGGGGCCAATTTCATAGAGCTGCTTAAGCACTCAAAATGCTTAAGCGTTAAGCATGAAAATAACTTGCTTATTTTATACATGTTACTGGCCAAAATTCCATGCAATATACATTGCTTTGGAAAGGTATTTAGCTGCCATTCACTTTGCATAACAATTGCTGAGTGGAATATTGTCCAGTAATGTAATAAGGGTTATGTTTGATATTTGCTTGATATTTGATTTTGTTTTGAAATTTGCATTTTCTGCTTAAGCAGCTCTATGAAATTGGGCCCAGGTTAGGTCAATGCTTTAAAGAGAGTCAGAAGGCACACAGAAAAAAGCATGCCATGGGGTAAACAATGAATACAGGGGGGGGGGGGGGGGGCAGGGGTTATATAAAATGACATACATGGTTCTTTTTGGGCAGCGGGGGGGGGGGGGGGGAACCCACATCATTTTCGGAAAAGTGAAATGTTCAGGTTGTAAAGATCTTCGTTGGGTTCATCAAGTTATCAGGATCTAACGCCGACTTGATCCGCCTCATGGTCTGAATGCCATCCTTGCCGATTTCCCGCACCAGGAGTTCCCGTTTGCCGAGTCCGATGCCATGCTCACCTGTGCAAGTTCCACCTATGTCAATGGCGCGTCTGTTTATTATAAAAAATAATAATAATAAGCTGCTATTTACAGAAAATTATTTCAGGGAAGACCCACTCAGTCAGGTAGGGACTGAAAATTGCAATCCACATAGTGTCCCCAGTCGGATTTGAAACAGGAACATTACAGATTAAAGATGCAATGTCAGATTTTTGCCCTAAACATTAAAAAATAGATTTTTTTGAATGAATGGTATTTCAAAGAGTATCACCCGCTCTAACAAAACAAAGTTGAACTTTTACTTTTAATGGTCAGGAACCATGACAAAAATTTAAACTGTTTCTTATAAAACACATAAGAATTGGTCACGTGATATATTGTCTGGATCCTGACAAAAACTAATTTTGAGCTCTTTATTTCACTGCTACTAATAATTGGCGAACTTTTTCGAGCAATGGCTCAAATGAAAGCTTGTAACTTTCTCGACCCCCATCAAAATAAATGTTTAGGTCAAATCGGCCAAAAGGCTGATAAAGCATCTCTAAGTAAGAAAAAAATTGTCTAAGATCACGGATTTACATAAAACTTACACGGTCTAATGATGATGACAGTAGAAAGCATCCCTTGAAATATTTCTGCATGAAATGTCATTTTTATGAGTAATAAATAAAACAAGTTTCCCGCTTGAAGTTTATCGCCTAGTGAATATTTTTTTAATTTTTAATTTTTTTTATTAATGTCATGCAAAATGTGACCCAGATGGCCAATTGATCTCAAACTTCTACAGGTTTGTCAGTTCATGTATACGGTGGATTACATAAAGTGCTTACACTGTCAGAAACTGTTTTGTTAGCAATAATCAATACTGTAACGTTCCTTTAAAGCCATTATAAACTTTCAGTACAGAAAAAAAATAGAAGTCCACAGATTTACAAATAATTTACAGGGTTTACAGCTGGTAATGGTGAAAGACTTCTCTTGAAATATTATTCCATGAAATGCTTTACTTTTGAGAAAACATTAAAACAATATCAATTCTTGCTAGCGAGAATTACGGATTTATTTTAAACACGTGTCATGACACGGCGAAACGTGGGAGAAACAAGGGTGGGTTTTCCATTATTTTCTCCCGACTCCGACGACCGATTGAGTCTAAATTTTCACAGGTTTGTTATTTTATATACAAGTTGTGGTACACGAAGTGTGGGCCTTGGACAACACTGTTTACTGTTAATGTCCAATGGCTTTAAAGAGTGGCATAGATTTCAGCAGGCTGAGAGGAATATTCAGGACTTGCAAAAAACAAAACATATACCTTCCCAAGCGATCACAAAAGTCTTTGACCGTTTTAACCTCCGCTTGGTCATCAGGTTGAATCGGAATACAAACATGGAAGTTCCCATCTCCAACATGGCCGACAATAGTCCCTATAAAATTATCACAAGATATTTATTACAACAACCGTGAATTCGTTCTGAATAAATGGGCAGTTGAAGCTACAATGTACAGCTGTTCACAAAAATCAACATTTTCACAAGCGTATACAAAGCGTACTCGTGGAGGAAGGGGGGTTAATGCTTTCATTTTCTGAAAAAAAAAATCAAACAAAAAAAATTCATGGCCTTTATGCACTGTTAAATAAGATCCGGGCATGAAGGATGTTGATCATAATCTACCTGAACCTAAAGAGAGGCTTTTAATTGGCTGAAAGTTCATCTGAATTTGCATACTGTTGAATAAGAAAAATATTGCATTGTTTGTTTAAATGATCTTCCCTTTATGGGAACTCGGCAAACTCCCAAAGGAGGATATAAACACCTGGCTTGCAACAGCCAATCGCTCTCTCACACAGACATCGGTTTATCCCCAATGATTATGCATTGCACAAATCAAGAAATTTTGTCATTCAGTAACTAGACGACAACTATTCTAGTCACATGAAACCATAGAGTAAGGACAGAGAACCAATGGTTAGCTTTGGGTTTCGAATCCACAACTTTTTTATTCAAAACCCACACGTCCTGCAGTCCAACCACCGAACCACAGTAACAATATTTACAGGGATAATGAACTACAGATCTATTGAATAGGAAAGTATCAATTATTCACAAAGGAGTCAAATAATGTGCAGCCATTTGAGAGCGGCTACTATCTACAACAAGCTACAATTGTCTTTGCTCACCGTATAGTCCTATATTCTGCAGATCTTGTTTTGTTTCAAGAATAATTTGAGGCAGCATGGAGATTGGAACACAAACATCAGTTGACAAAGCCTGAAAAAGAAGTGCAATGGTCGCATTCGATTAGCTTCCCCGGGTCTGCCCCCGGTCTGCCCCCGGTATGTTTGAATAGCTTTGACGTCGTTCCAGGGGCTCACCCAGGTCTACCCCCAGTGCCCCGCATGTGGAACGGGTCACTTGTGGCTTGCCTGAGGTGCATGACGTCACCGCGAGTGGGCGAGTGTGATCGTTTGATTAGCTCTTGTCAGAGGCTCACCCGAATGAGCACCGTGGGGTCGACATGGGGAAGCTATTCGAACAAACCTACTAACTATTAACAAATTACTAGCATAAAAACTTTCATGGTAATGGTAACGGCTCCCGCTGAAGTAACGTATTTTTTTAGAAGGAAGGAAGTAATTTTCCACGATTTTGATTTTTAGACCTAAGAATTAGATTTCGAGGTCTTGAAATCATGCATCTGAAAGCACACAAGGGTGTTTTTTCTTTCATTCTTGCAGCTTCAACGACCAATTGAGCTCAAATTTTCATAGGTTTGTTATTTTAAGCGTATGTTGAGATACACCAAGTGAGAAAGACTAATCTTTGACAATTACCAATAGTGTCCAGTGTCTTTAAACTCATTCCCTGCTAAATTCTGGTTTCTGAATTAAGGACCATACCTTCCGACCAGGTCGTTCAGCCATGGTTGCGTACAGGCAGTCGTGCCGAGCCTTCCACAGTTTATTTCTATCCTCCGCCCTATCGGCCCACTGGAATTCAGACCCGTTGTTTGCACTGACTATTTCCTCTAAAAATCCAAGGGTGGGTAAAAAAAAAAATTCTAACATCATCTTTAAGTGAACATTACAGAATCGATTTTTCGCTATCAAAATAGTTGCTGGCAGTGTAAAGCACTTTCTAAAAAATTTCTGCCTAGCAAAACTCAATAGGATACCAATCAAAAATGGTGAATTACACATGGTAATTTGGCTGGTAAACCTACTCTGGCATCTGGTTAGTACAATCTGGTTGTGCTCAGAGCAATTCTATGAAATGGACATCCGATCATAACCTTTTGTGGTTTGTTTCAAAGCCTATAAGCTCTTAAAAACATAGAAACTATCAGCAGAACAAACCGGCTCTTCTCAGAGCCACCTACCAACTCACAAAAGGGATTTTTACATGGTGTCACCAAACCTTACTTATATTAACATTGTGTTATCGCAAACCCTACACTCTTATTTACTAGCATCGTCAAAACTGTTTCTGCATGAATTTCTTTTTGAAATTTTATGCCAAGAGGTAACCCCGACTTTAATAGATGGAAATTTGCATCGGGGATAGTGAATATTAATTTTGGCTTTTCCCATAAAAACGGAATGTGTGTTAGCACTGTGTACTTGGTACTTTCGCAGGCTCTGTGAGAGAAGTCACAGACATCACTCGGTTGGGATTTGAACCCACAACTTTTGCAATTCTAGAGCACCACACACCGTTCCCTCATCTAGATGATGAATAGGCTTGGATGAGATGTAGATGCGTCTTACCAACAGTGCTAACACCCATCTGTGTATTTGGGTAAATATTAAAGTCACCTGGAAATAGATTTTTTTTTCTTTCAAACATAAGAGTATATGCTTACGAACAATAAAACAATTTTTTTAGTAATTGTTTGTCACGATTTATATGTTTAAAAAATATATAAAGTTGTTTGGGGGCTGACTCCGCCTACCCCTTTTGTGACGTCAATCGAGGCAGACTTTGCCTGCAATGCGTATAGTAAACACGTGCAAAGTACATGTAGGTCCAAGTCGTGAGTTGGTACGTTTCAAAAAGTGTTTTTCTGCATTCAGCAGCAATACACCTAGTCCACGTTTTTTGAAACGTACAAACTCACGACTTGGTCCGCACATGTACTTTGCAATTGTGTTTACTCTACGCATTACAGGCAAAGTCTGCCTCGAGTGACGTCACGAACAGCGCCCTCTCGGGTCGGGGTCTACTCTTAAACTGGTAAATAACATAAGAACTGATTTTTAAAAACCTTAGTTAACTGTTTATTCACATTCCACTCATCAAAACACATATATTAGTGGCAAAAGCTTTATTTTGAAAAAATACCACTTCCAGGTGACTTTAATAACCCTGACTTGTCAGTTCTCTTACCAACATACTGGACTTGTGACTTGACACTGTCTTCGGACCCATGGAACTCTAGGAAGAGCGTCGGGGCAACCTTGTGGTCGAGGTGGCTGAATTTATTACACGCCTCCATCATCACCTCATCAAGAAACTCTTGAAGATATAAGGGAAGGGGGAGAAATTGAATAGATAATAGCAATATTAAAGGCAGTGGACACTATTGGTAATTATTCAAAATAATTATTGGCATAAAACCTTTCTTGGTGACGAGTAATGTGGAGAGGATGATGGTATAAAACATTGTGAGAAACGGCTCCTTCTAAAGTGCCATAGTTTTCGCGAAAGAAGTAATTTTCCACGAATTTGATTTTGAGACCTCAGATTTAGAACTTGAGGTCTCGAAATCAACCATCTAAATGCACACAACTTCGTGTGACAAGGGTTATTTTTCTTTCATTATTATCTCGTAACTTTGATGACCGATTGAGCTCAAATTTTCACAGGTTTGTTATTTTATGCATATGTTGAGATACATCAACTGTGAATGCTAGTCTTTGACAATTACCAACAGTGTCCACTGTCTTTAATACAATATAGTAAGGATTGTGGTAACACTATAATGATACATGTAATCTCTAAATGAGTTGGGGCGGTTCTAAAAAGAACCGTTGGTTTCAACTCGATGTTCCGATGTTTTTTGCAGAAGACGATCAGAGCATACTGATCAAAACCTTGAGTTAAAACCAACAGTTCTTTTCAGAACCACCCCAACTCATTTAGAGATAGTCAAAACATGTACATGGTGTTATCACAAAACTTACTATACCGTATTTTCCACCATGCAAAGGAACAAATTGTGCTTAATAATAATAACATTCATATTAAAGCGCTTAAAGCCAGTGGACACTATTGATAATTGCCAAAGACCAGTCTTCACAGTCTTTAGTGTATCTCAACATATGCATAAAATAACAAACCTGTGAAAATTTGAGCTTGATAAGGAGGCAAATGATTGGATGATACTACATGTAGCTGTTCTTTGAGCGTGAAATTGTGTGCGTGAAAACGTGCGCATCAGTGTAGCTTTTTGTGTTATGCAAGGGGTCTATTACAAAAATGAGAGAAACTAAGGATAATGCTTACCGATGCGAGCCATTGGAACACCACATTGCATCACTTGGGTGACCGTGTCCACAGCTTCCTGTACGGAATCAAACGAGCAAACTGCAGCCACCATCTGAAGGGTTTTAATAATAGTAACAATACAAAATGTGCAGGTGAAATTCAATGTAATACCTGTGGTGGTTGGAGCGCTTGGCACCGTTCCGAGAGCACTCTCAGGAAACAGTTTCGCCGTGTCATGACATGTCGATGTCGAGAATTGACAATTGCTTTAATGTTTTCTAAAAAAATAAAGCATTTCATGGAATAACATTTCAAGAGAAGTCTTTTACCATTACCTTCTGTAAAGCCTGTAAGTTATTTGTAAATCTGTGATATTTTTTTTTTTTTTCTGTTCGGAAAGTGTATAATGGCTTTTAAACAAAAAATTAAGAAAATGTTTAAGAAATGGAAAGTTTACTTTTGTTGATGATTTTTTTAATCGTGAGGAAGCACTTACAGCTTCAGGTATCCCATGAAGCCTCAGTGTTGCCTTGGTGATGACACCCAGAGTTCCCTCTGACCCTACAAACAGACTCGTCAAGTTGTAGCCCGCAGCAGATTTCCTTCAACAAAAAGAAATGCCAAACGTACGAGCAAAGGGTATATCATCTTCCTCCAACACCAAGTCACAAGTCAACTTTTTTCAAGTCCAAGTGAAGTCACAAGTCATTGCTGAAAATTACAAGTCAATTCACAAATAAAAAAAATACGACTCAAGCCAGACTTGAAACCAAGTAGACAAAAGAAAAAATAACTTTCTCTTTCCTTAAAATATTACTTGCTGAGGTGCTGTAGTTTTTGAGAAATGAGTAAAGAGACGAAAATTATTTTAGAATGTAAAACGTATATCAGCCAGTTATTGTAAAAATACCAATTACCATAACTGATTGTACATTTTACATGCTAAAACTGAGACTAAAATATAGTAATATTTTAAGGGAAGCTTTCTGCTATCATTATCTTCAAACTGTTTAAGTTTAATGTAAATTAAATTTTTGGACATTGTGTGGTGTGTTTTAAAAAGTAGACCCAGAGCCTTTAATGAAATGGCAAACCAAAACCTTAATATTTGATAGAATAGAATAAGAATATTGCTTTGTTTTGATGTACTTTGCTCTTTGTCCCTTGCCTGCCGTGTCAATGATAGTTCCATCCGCCAGGACAACTTCAAGGTTTAAGACATTCTCTTTCATTGTACCGTAGCGCACTGCGTTGGTTCCTGACGCACTAGTGGCCGCCATACCACACAGAGATGCATTGGCCCCAGGATCTGACGAATGCAAACAGATAAAAGTAATCGACAAAAAAAAGAATGTGCCATGCAGGTTTTTCACATTGAAACCCAGGCCTGATACTTCACGGAGGCAACGGAGGCCATTGCCTCCCTGTTGCCATTGCCTTGGTGCCCTTGAAATGCTCTAGTAGAAATTTAAAATTTCCTTATAGGGTGCCCTTTGCCAAAGAGAAAATGCCTTGGTGCCCTTGCCTTTTCAAAAATGAAGCATACAGGCCTGGAAACCTCCCCGGTTTTTTCAGTTGTTAGATGTTAAATTTGCAACAGGGATAAAGAATATTCATTTTGGTTTCAACCATTATACACCGATAAGTAATAGCACTAGCAATAGTACTTTCCAAGCTCTTTGAAACACTCACAGTCATGTTACTTGGGTGGGATTCGAACCCACGACCCTTGCAATTCTAAAGCAGTGTTTTACCTACTAGACCAACGAGATTGCCCGGTAGCGAGAGGCAGTTTGGATTCTTTGTTTTAGCAGCGGGTACTGCAACAATTTAATTTCTCACTAAAATATTTGAACATGAGAAAGACTTGCTGTGTGCAGCCTTAATCAGACATCTGTAGGCACACAAATTTGTGTCCAGTGTCTTATCAACTGTCTTAAAAATGGGAGCCAACCTCACCTATGGGGAACCATAGACCAGCATCCCTGAGATGGTAGTTCAGGTCATGACGGGTCACCCCGGGCTCCACGGTAACATCAAAATCTTCCGGATGTAAAGACACGATCTGATCCAGATGATTCATGTCAATGCAAACCGACCCCTATACACATAAAAACAATAATAATATTGAAGTATTATAATATGGCACACTTATCTACCAAACAAGGTACTGAAGGCGCTCATGAGTATATATGTTGGGCTCTATCGGTCAATCTGCGCGATCAACCGATTGTTGCGCAATCGACCAATTGTTACGCGATCGGCCGATTGCTGCGCGACCAATAGATATTTCAATAGCCGTTGATCGCGCAGATTGACCGATCGCGCCCAACATATACACAACTTTCAGAAAGATAGGTTTTATTGCAGTGATGAATTCTGAGACCCAATTGTTTAGCACATTATAATAATAATCTTACATTATAAGGGTTCACAAGGTGCCACGGCGCATACAGCAGCCACAAGCAGTGTACTGGGATAAGAAAGAAAACATTCTCAGCAAAACAGCCAGTGTTGAAGCCTGATTTCATACAGTGGTCATTTTGTTGCATGCCGAATATGCCAAGCCTATTCTTTTGATGATTTCTCCTTTGCTGTCTCTCACATGGGAACCAATGTAATTGGTGTAGCTGTCAACCTTATTTAGCTGCATTAAGGCCTTCAATGAGCTCGAATCTTAAAGGCAGTGGACACTATTGGTTATTACTCAAAATAATTATTAGAACACAACCTCACTTGGTAACGAGTAATGGGGAGAGGTTGATAGTATAAAACATTGTGAGAAACGGCTCCCTCTGAAGTAACGTAGTTTTCGAGAAAGAAGTAATCTCCACAAATTTGATTTTGAGACCTCAGATTAAGAATTTGAATCAGATTAAAAATCAAGCATTGGAAAGCACACAACTTCGTGTGCCAATGGTGTTTTTCCTTTCATAGTAATCTCGCAACTCCGCCAACCAATAGAGCTCAAATTTTCACAGGTTTGTTGTTTTATGCATATGTTGAGATACACCAAGTGAGAAGACTGGTCTTTGACAATTACCATTAGTGTCCAGTGTCTTTAATAAACAAATGTAAGATGGTTTGAGGGTGGAAAGTCAACATCAGCTCCTACAAGGTGTTGGAAGTTGACATCTGACGTCAGGCTTTGAGGCTCTTCAATTATGACAGAAACCTACCTTGAGCCTACATCAGGATCCTTCCAAATGCACCTTTGACCTCACAGTCATTTCACATGGATATTCACAGTGAAACCCTTCATACATGTTTACATATTAAAAAACATTACATCCAAGATGTACATAACATCACGGAAAGTGCAGCTGACAAAAATCACCTTGGACCAATCAAAACACAGGTGGTATAAAGTCATTTCATTTTATCCAATGACATCATTGTATCCATACAATGACATCACTGGGTCTGTAAACCACCTCTGTCTTTACAATATAGTTATATATAAGAACTGGAGGGTGCACTGGCCTATATACGGGGCCTGGCACACGTGCATGCGGCCATTTTATAAGTTGACAAAACAGGCATTGCTTCGTGTTCAATAAATAAAACCTCCAAAGTGTACTTCATATTCAACGCACGTACAAAATGTAGTGTGTCTCCTTGCGATCTCGTTGCGTTTGTGCAAGCAGCATCACCAGCATGCGCCCTCTAGTTCTTATAACTCTATGGGTTTTTATTCTTTGTGGATAAAGACAGGGGACCAGTCTAAAAGAAACAGGTTCCACTGACCTTCATCCCTGTAACGCCCCCTTCCAGCCCGGTACCTGTGCCAAAGGGCACCATTGGTAGTTTGTGTTGACTGCATATCTTGGCAACCTCAGACACCTCTTGTGTAGTCCTTGGATAGACGACCACATCTGGTAATATCGTTCTTTACAAAAGACAAGTTTAAACAAAAACTCTAATTATAATGTAAATTTCTGATTATATATTTGATGCCCAAAGTCAAAACCATGCACTCATGCTGTAGTATACCAGTAGCGTTATATTTACTTTGTTTAACCATGGTTTGACCTTTGTGTATTTATCTACAGAATCAGTTATTATTTCTTTATTCTTCAATGTAGTGCTGTTTATTCTGTTTTGTTTTTGTACTGTTGATATAACAGGGCACATTCATCACAGGCCTCAGCTTTTAGGATTATGTCTCCAAGTGCAAATGTGGAAATAAATTGTTTGATTGATTGATTGATACTAAGGGAATCAATGTGTGGTGAAGAGGTTTTCAACTAGTGGTTTAATCCCAACGATGTCTGGTTCTTGATAATTTTACCGAGATGAAGTCGAAGTAAATTATCAAGAACCAGGCCTCGGCCGGTTTAAACCACCAGTTGAAAACCAAGTCAACACACTTTGATTCCCATTCATAAATACCTTTACGGTAAAAAAAACATTCAACACTTTTGGTCAAAATAAATGCACTTTTTACTGGTCATATACAAAGGTTTATACACACCCACGTGACGCGCTATACACCAATAGGAATAGCGAAACTGTCTGAGGTATATATGAATATAAAATTAACGTTGGCAAGGCCATCTTCTACAAACCTCAGTGAATCTGACAGCCTCATACTCTATTCATTTTGTTTTACATAGTTTAAAGGGAAGGTACACGTTTGGTAATTACTCAAAACAAATATGAACTTTAAAACTGACTTGGTGACAAGCATTGGAGAGCTGTTGATAGAATAAAACATTGTGGGAAATGACTCCCTCTGAAGTAATGTAGTTTTTGAGAAATAATTTCTCACTAAAATAATAAAAGAATTCTAGCTAGAAGTCAATTATTTTTATCTGAAAGTGCACAAATTCGTCCAACAAGGGTGTTTTTTCTGTCATCATTTTCTCGCAACTTCGATGACCAATTGAGCCCAAATTTTCACAGGCTTGTTATTTTATGGTTATGATGGGATACAACAAGTGAGAAGACATGTCTTGGACATTTACCAAACGTGTACCTTCCCTTTAGCCGCTTTCCCTCCATCCTCTGTGCTGATTATTTTGCTTAATCTATGTAATATTTTGTAAGCGCTATATCTTGAGAAGAGTCATATAAAATCAATGTTGACTTGAATGCGCCGTATTTTTGACCACGTGAGGATGCTCTCAAAATATGCATCACTTCTGAGGGTATATTCATTCATACCCCAAATAAGTTTTAAATACTGGAGCACATTACCACTATACAGACAATATGCATCAACGACAATAAGACTTTTAAATGAGCTGTTATAATCAACCTATAGGCCTAAAGCAAATTGAAACTACGGCGCAACAAAAGTGACAGATTGCAATTGAAACTGTGTGGAACGAACCGCGTTATACTCCCTGGCGTGATAAAATCACTAGAGATGGGTTGCAATCCGCGTCATCGACCGCCATCTTTGATGTTGCACAATGGAAAAGTCCATGCGTGTACGCTCTACGAGCGACTCTCAGCCAATGGTAGCTCTTCACGCGTGCACAATTCATCAAATATGACGGTCGATGACGCCTATTGCAATCCGTCTATTGAGAAAGCCCTCAAGCAGTCAAAAATAAAAAATAATATACTTACTTGTGGTATGACTCATCGTGTCCATGCTGCTCACAGACGGCTTCTGCTACGGACACATTCTCATCACCGAGGGTGTTCTGGAAATCTTTGACAACTGAGGATGGCACGGCCTGCAGTTTGGAGAAACTCAATAAAATGTCGAAGATATAATATTTGATAAAGAATCAAACTGGGCTCAATTTCATTCAGCTGTTGTTAAGCAGAAAATACTGCTTAGCAAATTTATCTGCTATTGGCACTATTGTGTTATATAACGCAAGTAAAAGAACCCAGTGCACTTATCGAATAGAGAAGGGGTTCGCCCCGGTGTTCCTGGTCCAATCGGTAGCAAATTGCGCCACAGCACCTTGTAAAGCATTACATGGTACTATCAGAATTAGGTCTCATAATTCAAACATAGCCCCACATCTGGCAGCAAATACTGTATTTTACAGCGCCAGGGGCGTCACTGGGTGACGGACATGTGCGCTATAATAAGATGCCACAATTATTATTATTATTATTATTATTATTATTATTATTATTGATGGGGTTATATATTAACCACAAACATCATACTACCTGGTGAGAGACTGCACTGGTTGCCAGCAGTCTCCTGGTCCAACAAATACCTGTACACGATACTGGTGCCCTGCCCCCTCTGCTGGGGGCAACAGAACAAAGTTTACTCAGGAGTCTTGAAGATGAAATCATATTTCAGGTTGACTTTAGGTCATGTAAATAATACAGGGTCGCTCCCCGCTTTCAAAACAGTTCTATCAGATAACAGCAGATAAAATAAATATTAAGAATAACATTTTACACATAAAAACACAAACTGTTAGAAAAAGGGATAGATTAAATTTACAATTATGAAGTAATTTTCTACTTCCATGGTTTAAAGGCAGTGGACACTATTAGTAATTACTCAAAATAACAATTAGCATAAAACCTTAGTTAATTGTTAACGAGTAATGTGGCGCTGTTGAATGATAGTATAATACATTGTGAGAAGCGGCTCCCTCTGAAGTAACATAGTTTTTTAGAAAGAAGTTATTTTCCATGAATTTGATTTAGAGACTTCAGAATTAGATTTTGAAGTATCGAAATCAAGCATCCAAAAGCCTATAGTTGCGATAACAAAAACCATCCTTGGGTCTTGGAGGAGGGTTACGTTATCGCAACTACTGACAGCACACAAACTTCGTGTGACAAGGGTATTTTTTCTTTCACTATTATCTCGCAACTTCGACAACCATTTGAGCTCACATTTTCACAGGTTTATTATTTTATGCATAATGTTGAGATACAAGTAAGACTGGTTTTTGACAATTACCCTACACTGTTGCATGTAACCAACACTTGTTGGCAACATTGTAGTGTCCATTGTTTTATTATAGCCAGCCAGGATATGAATAATCTACAACTGTATTTACTTGTAAATTGTAAGTTGTATACACACCGAACAGATCAAAGTAAGGCCTTTTTGTATTATTCATAATATTATGTCTATGAACAATATTGATGAACTTGACTGGCTGACTGGCTGAAGTTTAAAACATACCTTTTTTGTGGTGCTCTCGCGCTCTGTGTCACTATCACTGTCAGTGTGTGGTCGTTGGGGATCCACTGTGACTGTCTGTGGCTGTGCAGTTTTGACGATGACTTTTGTGAGGTAATTTTGTTTTCTTTACATAGGTGATCGTACGATTCCCTCAAAGTTGGCGACCACAGTGTCGATAACACTCAAATGCATTATAATGATCTGCCCCACTCGACTCATGCACTAACCTTCAGCACTTTTATTTGGATATTATTTATGAACTGTGCATGAACTCCAATGTTTGACCCCAATGCATTCTCTGTTTACATTTTTATTGCAAACTAGTGAGGGCGGTATTTATGTTTAACGGTAAACCACTTTTGGTGCCTTTTAGTGTCACACAGAGCCCGAGTTTTTGTCCAACCCAGGTTGGAAAACTATGGAAAGCTATAAATGCAAATCAAAAATAGATCGCTACTCTTTGTAACAAATGCTACAAAAATATTCAAATAATATTGTGTTTATTTTGTTGAAAACAATACAACTAATTATGGGATGTATTTTTTTTTTAATTGAAAGTTTTACAGAAATCGAAATCGTTAAAACATCTGTTATTACGATTGAATGTTTTACAAACATTCGGCCGTCCATGCCGCCAACCCATGTGGTTTATTTTATCAACAGAAACGGTCTAAAGCTAGACCCAGTAACTGGGGCGCTGTACTCCTTTTCAACAATTTTTGACTTTATCTGTCGTCCGACAGATAAAGTCAAAAATTGTTGAAAAGGAGTACAGCGCCCCAGTTACTGGGTCTAGTCTAAAGCGAGCAATGCGATCAAATCGTTCTCAGTCCCAATCTACAGACACCTTTTTCTCTCAGCATTTTGGATGTTTAAATAAATTAATGACAGTGTCCTTTCGCACCTGTGTGTGGCAGGAGAAGGAGTTTCCAGCTAGCCATCAACCAATCAGCAATGGCGTAGTGATCGAGAGATAGATGATTGGTCATATAAGTTAGATGTTAGATGTGTCAGCCAATGAGTGCACAGTATTTGCATGAGCGGTCGCTGCATTTTGGAGGGAGTTTCTTATCGTCACTTTGTCACGGCTTGTGCAACTTTTTGACCCACCACATCCCCTACTGTAACTTGCCTTAGAAGGCCAGGGTTTTTTTTCCCCCAGAAAATGACAGAAAAATATTTAAGGTCTTCAAAATTAATTTGTAGGGTTAATTGTATCACGTAATTTCTATAGTGGTAATGGGCTAGGTCATGTTCTTTCGATAGTGCCATCCCTTTTTCGGTCGGGCTATTATCTTACCTGGGGAAGTTTGATGAGGTGTTCCACTAGGACTGGGATACACTTCTCTCCTTTTTCGGGTGTAATTAATGGTAAAGTTAGATTTAGGGTGCCTGGCGGTTTCGTCGGCGGGGCCATTCCCCCCTCCCCCTAGTTTAGGACTTTTTTAAAAATAACTTTACGAAACAGAATTCACGAAAGAGAATCAATGCATTGCAGTCTTTTAAAGCCTTAGATTGTAACTTAATCAGCCCACTCTTGTAACTTAAGCAAACATTACACGAAACATCTAATAAATGCATGACAAGAATTTTCCAATTAGTCAAAATGTCTGTTATTCACTCCGACTAACTTTCTGCACAAATTTACTTTAATTTTTAACAACTTTACGATCTGTATACTATAGTATTGAGACCGAAATTTTAAAATACAATCTCAGGGGTGAGTGCAGAACCCTTTTTTCCAATTTGAGCCCCAAATTAAAATAAACGTAGGGGGTAAGCCTAAGTCCAGCATTTTTAGTGGTGCCAACATTTTAAAGATGCTATGTCAGATTTTTGGCCCCAATATGAGTGAATGGTATTTCAAAGAGTATCACCCGCTCTAACGAATTAACGAAAGAGAAGCAATGAAGTCTTTTTAAAGCCTTATTTTGATCACCACGCTGGTTTCGACCAGACTCTGAGTCCCCGAATGCCTGGTCTTCACTCCGACTAACTTTCTGCACAATTAATTTACTTTTATTGTTACGCAAGGTGGATAGGCCACTGTGGTCACTTTGGTAAAAAGGGCGTGGTTTTTCTTGGTGTGGTCACTTTGGTAAAAAGGGCGCGATTGTTCTTTGTGTGGTCACTTTGGTAAAAAGGGCATGGTTGTTCTTGGTGTGGTCACTTTGGTAAAAAGGGCGTGGTGTTCTTGGTGTGGTCACTTTGGTAAAAAGGGCGCGATTGTTCTTGGTGTGGTCACTTTGGTAAAAAGGGCGCGATTGTTCTTAGTGTGGTCACTTTGGTAAAAAGGGCATGGTTGTTCTTGGTGTGGTCACTTTGGTAAAAGGGCGTGATTGTTCTTGGTGTGGTCACTTTGGTAAAAAGGGTGTGGTTGTTCTTGGTGTGGTCACTTTGGTAAAAAGGGCGTGATTGTTCTTGGTGTGGTCACTTTGGTAAAAGGGCGTGATTGTTCTTGGTGTGGTCACTTTGGTAAAAAGGGCGTGATTGTTCTTGGTGTGGTCACTTTGTTAAAAAGGGTGCGATTGTTCTTTGTGTGGTCACTTTGGTAAAAAGGGCGTGGTTGTTCTTGGTGTGGTCACTTTGGTAAAAAGGGCGTGATTATTCTTGGTGTGGTCACTTTGGTAACAAGGGCGTGGTTGTTCTTGGTGTGGTTCTTTGGTAAAAAGAGCGTGGTTGTTCGTGGTGTGGTCACTTTGGTAAAAAGGGCAGGATTGTTCTTGTTGTGGTCACTTTGGTAAAAAGGGCGGGCGTGGTTGTTCTTGGTGTGGTCACTTTGATAAAAAGGGCGCGATTGTTCTTTGTGTGGTCACTTTGGTTAAAAGGGAGTGGTTGTTATTGGTGTGGTCACTTTGGTAAAAAGGGCATGGTTGTTCTTGGTGTGGTCACTTTGGTTAAAAGGGCGTGATTGTTCTTGGTGTGGTCACTTTGGTAAAAAGGGTGTGATTGTTCTTGGTGTGGTCACTTTGGTAAAAGGACGTGATAGTCCTTGGAAGTGTGGCAACTTTGGGAAAGAGCGTGGTAGTCCTTGGTGTGGTTACTTTTGATGTTAATGTCCTTGGTGTGGCCACTGCGGTAAGAGCATGGTAGTCCGAAAATCAAAGTTTTAGGGCGTCATGTCTCCATGTTATAAAAGGGACTTTTCGTTTTCGACGACGGATGGTTCTGCGACGGTAAAGATGACATTTGGCGTCATCTGCGCATGCGTCGGCTTTGAGGACAGTCGTCCCTCAATTTCTACGACAGTACTTGGGATGAATCTTCTTTGTGCTGAAAACGACAACGCTTAGCTGAACAACCAGCGCAGAACCATCCGTCGTCGAAAACGAAAAGTCCCTAAAGACATGACAGACAACAACAAAAACACAACATTAAAATGAAACCATCCACTTCAATTAAGAAAGACACAATCTTTAATCGATTTTTTTTTCTTTGAAAAAAAAAGTCCTTTACAAAAAAGTACCATCGTTGGAATTTATAGAACTTCCCTTTTAACCACACCAATCCTTTCAATAAAATAAATACAATAAAATAAAATAGTATTAGAAAAATGTCTTTTAACAAAACAGTACCATTCACTTATCAGCCATATACCGTATACAGTCTCAACACATTAACAAAAATTAAGCCAATAACGTTATGTGCCACAAACAAAGCTTGAATGAATAGTGGTCTTTTTTCTCTTTTCTTTTTACAAAATCTGGGTCAGTATGAATGGGAATCTGGAACTGCAATCTCTAAATCGGACAACAACAAAGCCTGTGACATTATAGACAATTTTAATTGTCAGTCCCCTTGCACATTCTACAGCGTGTGTCGTTATAGGTTTGCAGCTTGGGAAAGCGTGCCATAATGTCTAGTGTTTGTGCACCCATGCAAAATGTAAAATCTAGATCAGCATGGATGACGAGTTCTACATTGCACATGTAGTGGCAGCTATTCTTTTTTTTTTATTCCACCCCTTAGTACAGACTGTTCAATACTAGAATAAAGCATGTACCCCTTAGATTGCGCATGGCGTCATTGACTGCCGTCATGATGACAAATGAACATGTGGTGGCTAGCTCTAATAATATGATTAATTTGTTACCTCCCTTTTTTGTATATCTTTAGCACAGATTGTTCAATGCCAGATGGTGTTTAAAAACAAAATACAAATAGCATGTAGCCCATAGATTGCACATGACCGCCATTTTTTATGACTAACAATGGAAAAGTGCATGCGAGCCGCTGCGCACGACTCTCAGCCAATGATAGCCTTTCCATTGCAATGAGGCTATAGACCTTGATCATTGTGCAGTCATCTGGATATTCTCCCCTTACAACCATTGTGACCAAACCGAGGCTGAAAGGAAAAATAGTCTGGTTCCTTTTTATACAACGAGTATTAACATTCAATACTGCTATTGTATAAAGGGAACATGACCAATATGGTGGCAGAATGATAATCAATGTAACCAAACGGAGGCTGAAAGGAGAAATAGTCTGGTTCCTTTTTATACAATGAATATTAACATTCAATACTGCTATTGTATAAAGGGAACATGACCAATATGGTGGCAGAATGATAATCAATATAACCAAACGGAGGCTGAAAGGAAAAATAGTCTGGTTCCTTTTTATACAATGAATATTAACATTCAATACTGCTTTTGCATAAAGGGAACATGACCAATATGGTGGCAGAATAACGGTATATAGAGAGGCTGCTAAACAATCTCATAAGTCAGAATGGTAGGAACATTCTAATTGGATAGAGTTATTATTATTTATTGAAATAACACAAAATATACTTAATATGTCCAATCTTGTAAGATGCTGAAAATAGTAATTGCATCTCTTTGCTTATTTTCTGGGTTTTAAATCTAGATCAAAACTAAAATCATTTTAACTCTGTTCAATAAAGATATTAAATTAATTTCTGAATACCATGTAGTTTACCTAAAATATGTTAACAATGTAATCAACAAAAACTTTAACAAAATTCCAATGTAGTATTAGCATCATTCTTTCACGAATCTCTCCTTGAAAAAAATTAAAAACAAAAAATTGGAAAGAATACTGAAAAAACAAATACACAAGATTAAATAATACAAAATAAAAAACAAAAACTTCAAGGCAAGACTTCAATATGTACATGCTTTAAGGTGGATTGGCTACACTTTGACATTCAGTGATCAAAATACTGTACAAAATTATACTCCAGTCGTAATTAACTAATTATTTTTTAAGGAACAAAGATTACAACTGGCTAACAACCTATCACCTTGCATACACATCCAACATAATATGAAACTATATAATACAGCAAAAGCATTGAGCAAAGCAAACAAATTGGCTTTAAAAAAAATAATAACTGCATAAATAAATAGCACTTTTCTCAAAAGATATTTTTGAGTGTCTGTCATAAAATTACTTCAGCAGTTTTCATGCACCTTGTCCTTGCACAAATACAGCTTACTTTAATTACAAAACAAAAACAGCTGGAATGAAATGCATCAAATTTTAGCTATTTTACATTATTTTTCCTTATGTCAATATTTTGTTATAATTATTAAAAAGTCCCAACAGAACACATATTTACTGGAAGTTTTGAAAACAAGACTGGTGAGCATGAAGACCGTCTAAGCACAAAAAGTTATGCTTAGCATCAGCTAGAAAACCATAAAGTATACACTATTGTAAGTGGTTCACTACTGATGTTTTGTTGGGCAAGGACATTTGCTAAACATAATATTCTGCTCATCATTTTTGAAATTGGACCCAGGGCTGCAAATAAATTTTCTAACCAATTAATAATATTGAAGAGAAAGTTAAAAGCCTCAACTCGTTTCAGCCTTCAAGTGTTCCTCAATTGTCTGTCAAATTAATGATGACAATAGAAAAACAAAATCATTTGAAACCTTGAGTAAAAGTCACTTAAGAAAAACCTATTTAGAACCAAAGAGTTTGTTACGTAAAGAAACAAATGTATTAAAAACAGACCTATTATCATAATCATATTTTGATGTTGACAATTCTGTTAATAAAGGGATGTAATTTTTGTTTTGCTTCAAAGAGACAAAGATTAAAATTGAGAGATGACTGAAAAGATGACTGAAAAGACTTCCTTTGAAAACTTGAGGAAATAAGCAACAATATGAAACCAAATGATTGTTATCCTCAAGAAATTGATGTTTAATTCAATTCAGATATTTGTCTGAACAAAACTTCAACATTCATGTTAAAAGAATTAAGTTAATTTTAAAACCCACATGGTGTGGCACAAGTCTGTATCCGGCTTGCATTTATTCATAGGCAGCGCACAAATGGCTGCCATTTCAAACAATGGCAGTCTAAGAATAGATTGTATAAACTCTGAACTTTTTTTTGCACAGAACTGGTTATTTTCTGGGAGAAAAGGCTTACTAATTAATTATTGCAATATTGAAAAACAATTCTAGTTGTTTGATTTTCCTCCCCCACCCCATTTTGTATGTTTTGAAATGTCAATACTGACAAAACCCTCAAGTTGTATTGCACAAAATTATTTCTGTGATAAATTCATCTCACAGATGAGTTTGTACTTAGTTGTCAGAATGCTGCTTTTCAATGTGAAAGTGTAAGGTTCTGAACTGCTTTTGACCTTGACTTGACAAAGTAGTAAATGCAGAAAACCAGTCAAAGGTACTGCAAAGTCACTATGGATTTCTCGACCAGTCCTACTTGTATTCAATTTCTCCTGAAGACGATCAAAGCATACTGATCAAAATCGTTGACTTGTCAACCATCGGTTCTTTTCAGAACCACCACAAACAAACCACTAATCAAAAGAGATTAGCACATGGTGCTAACTCAAACCTCACCTGATTATACTCCCACCATGCAAAGTTTCAAACCCAAGTTATGCAATTCTTGTTATGCTCTGCAAATTTATGAGCTTAGCGAGTTAGTAATGTGACAGACTTTACTCAAACTTTAATTCCTCAACTAATTTGAAGGGACAGAGAACAATCCCAGAGAGTTTTCAGTCAAAGATGTCGTTTTAGAGATGAAAAAATCAATTAATATCAATGCCTTGCTTCTGTTAACCAAAGAAACAGCTCAACTCAATTTTAAATTATGGACTCAATAAAAGAGGCCAATCCGCTTAACATTCAAAGTTTTGCTCCACCAACTGATTTACAGATTGCCCAACACTGTGAATTAGAAATTCATTCACCATTTCCTTAAAAAAATTGTTTGGTAGGAGAATTTAAGCCTTGAAACTCTCCCATTTTGTGACTACACAATACCTGGTTGATATGACAGTTAATTAACTACATTCACATAACCATTACCTCAAGAATTTCAATACAAATCTAGTACCATTACATGTTTATCATGCAGTTTCTACACTTTTTGTACAGTCATGCAGAAAAATAGTGTTTCTTTAAAAAGTTGTACACACTTCGATATGACGTTTTAACAAAATAAAGTGGACTTTCTCAAGTTCTTGCATCACTTTTTCAATTTTGGAATAACACTAAACATTATTATTGGCTTGATAAACAGAGTACTGTCTTCACAGTATCAGATGTAGACTTGTGGACAAGTCGTTAATGGCCTCCAGCGGTGAGATAGTCGAGGTGTGGCGGTGCTCTCATGCAAACTGCTGGTTGCCGACTTCTACTCCCCATAAACTGGGACTGTAGTCGTGAGAGCAGTAGTCTCGCGGGGCAAGCAGTCTTGCGAGAATACCGCAGGAATTGCTAAGATATTGGGAATAGCATCGCCATTATCACTGCGACAGACATTTAATGACGTGTCCACAAGTCTATATTCGATGTTGAAACAGCTGTTAAAAGTACTGAATAGTAAAGATGTTAATTATCACAAATATTATGATCACTTTTTGATGTATACTTGTAAATCGTCAAACCTTTATTACATACTATTTTATAAGGTATACGTTTGGTAATCAGTTTTAAAATTAATGGCAGTACAAACTAACTTGGTACGTACAGTAGCTTTTTGATAGTACAAAGGATTTTGAGAAAAATTTGGAAAAAGATACACATTTTTATCCTCCAAATTTTGAGTCTCAGAAATCTTACTGTGAGATACGTTCTCAGCTTGTGTAATCCAATCATCGATTATTCTTACTCTGGATTTTTGGAGATATTTGGCTGCCACCTTTTAAAAGAAAACTTTCACAGTGGGTTCCAATTACCAATCATGTACAATCCCTTGTAAGGCAGTGGACACTATTGGTACTTACTCAAAATAACTGTTAGCATAAAACCTTTCTTGGTGACGAGTAATGGGGAGAGATTGATAGTATAAAACATTGTGAGAAACGGCTCACTCTGAAGTGAAGTAGCTTTCGAGAAAGAAGTAATTTTCCACAAATTTGATTTCAAGACATCAGATTTAGAATTTGAAGTCTCGAAATCAAGTATCTAAAAGCACACAACTTTGTGTGAGAAGGGTGTTTTTTCCTTTCATTATTTTGCAAGTTCGATGACCGATTGAGCTCAAATTTTCACAGGTTTGTTATTTTATTCTTATGTTGAGATACACCAACATGTGAAGGCTAGTCTTTGACAATTACCAATAGCGTCCACTTCCTTTAAAGTAAGATACATGTACCTTATAAATTCCAACAGTATTTGATCACCCTCCCCTCACATCCCAAAAAACACTAGGTAAAAGGAAAATTGTAACTTTTCTGAATTGATAAACATATCAATGCTTGAAAAATACACCACTCACTTCTCAACAGACGACTTGAATAGAGTTCCTTCCTTAAATTTATACGCATCTCTTATCAACATACCAAAAGGGGGAAAGAAATTGTATAGATTTCTCTTTGGTACGCTCCTGGAATAACCCTCTAGGCCAGTCAGCAGTCAATTGCTCAGCACACTTCAACCATTATCCAAGACTTGCAGGTGAGTGTTTCAGGAAATGAAGTGGCGCTGGGAGTCACTTTAGCGAGACGCCTTATCAGAAATGTTTAGGTTCTAAATTAGGGGTTCCTTTTTTCTTTTTCTTTTTGCATCAGTAGTGCGAGTCCCTAGTTCTGATTGTCACAAGCCTTAAGGGGCAGTTTAACAAACAGAATTACTCAGGCCTAATTATGATCTTGGAGTATGGGCCAATGAACCGATGAAAGGTGTTAATACTAATGAGCTGTCGATCAGGCTGGTACAATTGAATTAAGACCGGGTTGACATCAAATGACTCAAATCTTTCTTTGATGTTTTCTGAATATAAAAACCTACGTATAGTATGCAGTTAACAAAAAATCTAACCACCCATCCATTTTTTTGTTTATAAGGAGACGCCATTTTGAGGATGAGGCCATACAAGATTGGAAAATACACCCAAGTTACAAACGTGAAGGAAACACGCCGGACACTTCTCCACAAATATAAACTACACTCTCTGCCCTCTCGTTGTCTAAGGATACTCACTAGTTACAAGAGAATGTTTTTTTTTATCAACTTTTCTATTTTAAAATGAAAGACAGAAACACTTTCAAGCCAAAGTATTTCAATCATCTCAACAATTACTTGATTTATTGACGATCTCCAAAATGGATCGGTAATTTCATAAATATACATGGTAACATTTCAGATGCGAGTATTTGTGCACATTATTATACAAATTGGAAGAATATACCAAGCTCATGAAATATTATTTTTGTATGCCTTATCTTGGTTGTTTATACTTGAGTACAATGTGTCGAGAGAAAAAGGGGTATGGGTTTTATGGTTATTAAGATATTCTTTTGTTTTGCATTATGTAGAATATATGATAGGAGGGGCGGATATAACCTTCTTTAAAAGTTCCGACCTGCATGACTAGTTTCATTAAGTCTTTCTTTCCTCTTAAAAATTCATCCTGCCAAGCAAAAATAAGAACTGGTAGTCACACAAAACATGGAAAGTGCTGACAAGATTTCTTTTGCTTAGCAGAATGTATGCACCTAATGTGTACCCTTCAACATATGTTAACATGGTGATATAGCCGTAGCCAATATTTTGGAAACTGCCTAGAACAAGAGTCACTATAAATATAAATATGAATAGTAAACTTGCGGGTACAACCATGGGTAAAAACTCTTTGGAGGGAGTGGTGGCTCTGAAAAAAGAGCCGGTTTGGTCTCGACGTTTCAAACAGTATACCCTGCTCTCCTGAAGACGAGCAGAGTATACTGTTCGAAACGTCAAGAGTTTTTACCCATGGTTGTAGCCGCAAGTTTACTGTTAATATTTATAGTTATAGTTGCTCTTATTCTCCACACCATGCAAACCTCCAACACCATTTGCCTAGAACAAATTTGGTCAGTTGCCCATTTATGGTGCGAAGGAAGAACTTTCTTTGCTTAGCAACTTTGTGTGCTAAGCAGCTTCATGAAATTGGGGTCTGTTAAGTCTACAGTTGGGGTGATTGTCTGGTAACAAAGATGGATAATGTACATAATCAGCAATACTCATAAGATGGACTATGTGAAAGAGTAATAATAGTCACTCATCATATACATATATTTCTCCACCAACTCACTAAATTATGTGTCTACATGTAGATTCCCACCCCTGTGCGTACTGTGTGTTTTTTAAGCATAAGTACCAGTGATCACTAGTGCCCCATCTCAAGAGAAGCAATCCAGATCATCGTCGTTGTAGTTGAGCATGTTGCGTCCCGGCCGCTTCTTGTAATCTGAATACTCCCCAAAGTCGTCATCACTAGACTGGTCCCCATAGCAGTAGTCATCAATCAGCTCATCAAAGAGGTCTGGATGCCCTGCGAAATGCGGGAAAGAAAGAAAAGTTATGAAAAAGATGGTTGCTCGCGACATGTGAAATGTGATTTTAACTTGCTTTCTTCTTCTTGTGCTTTTGCTGTGGTGCCCTTTGCACGGTTCCAATACAAAAACCTATATTTTCCCCCATGGAAGTGCCCCAGAGAGAAATTGCTGTGCTTCTTCAAGAGCAAAGTTCAAGTACTGCACCGGAATAATGTTATGTAAACAGCAATCTCCTTTAACAGTTGTACGCTGGCACTATGTCAGTTAAAGCCATTATACACTTTCGGAACAGAAAAATAAATAAAAGTTCACAGATTTACAAATAACGTACAGGGTTTACAGAAGGTAATGGTAAAAGACTTCTCTTGAAATATTATTCCATGAAATGCTTTACTTTTTGAGAAAACATTAAAACAATTATCAATTCTCGACAACGAGAATTACGGATTTATAATAACACATGTCATGACACAGGGAAACGTGCGGAAACAAGGGTTGGTTTTTCCCCTTTATTTTCTCTCGACTCCGATGACCGATTGAGTCCAAATTTTCACAGGTTTGTTATTTTATGTATAAGTTGTGATACACGAAGTGTGGGCCTTTGGATAATACTGTTTACCGAAAGTGTCCAATGGCTTTAAAACACCTGAGGACCAGGCACAGCTCTCTCCACGTGGCCCGGCTGGCTAGTTCGATGTTGAACAGCATCCCTATTTAGTATGAAATATAGACCAGTGAATTGACAAAGATAACTGGTCCTGCTGGCTATCTAGTCACTGAAAAAGTTCAGGGTGAAGGTGTAAAGCGCCTTTATCTAGCTGCAATTTACTAGAATCTATGTGCTGTATAAGAACCAAGTATTATTTAAAGATGCTATGTCAGATTTTTGGCTGATTTGACCCAAACATTTTGATTTAAAATTCAATAAGTATTTTGATGGGGGTCGAGAAAGTTACAAGCTTTCAATTGAGCCATTGCTCGAAAAAGTCCGCCAATTATTAGTAGCAGTGAAATAAAGTGCTCAAAATTAGTTTTTGTCGGGATCCCAACAATATACCACGTGACCAGTTCTTATGTGTTTTATAAGAAACATGTTAAATTTTTGTTATGGTTCCTGACCATTAAAAGTAAAAGTTAAAATTTTTTTTCGTTAGAGCGGGTGATACTCTTTGAAATACCATTCACTCAAAGAAATCTATTTTTTAATGTTTGGGGCCAAAAATCTGACATAGCATCTTTGACACTGTCGCTTACTCTTATCTGGCTCATCCTCCGGGTAATCGTTCCTCCAGTTCCCCTCCTCGTTGCTATCGCTGTCGTCCTCGTACATCTCAAACTGTTCCTGTTCCACAAAGTGCTCGTAGATCAGCTCCTGGTCCGGCCCTGTGTGCATACCGATCGTCGCTGCATTCAAGTCCACTGGCCCCTCCTCGATGTAGTAGAGATCGTAGACGTAATCCGTCTCGGGGCTCTTGTCGTCGATGACCAGTTTTTCTCGGATCATCTGAACGGAGTTGCAGAGGATGACGTCCGGGTTGGCGGCTCCTTTCTTATCAGCTGTTTTTGCCTGTTGTGGTGAATGGAAAAATAAGAAGGGAGTTAAGTTCACTGTGGTCATGGTTTTCAGGATGTTGGGCTTTGAACTAGGGGTATTAATCAACTTGTACAACTATAAGCAACATAAGGAGTAAAAAGTCTGCTAAGAAAGCATATTTTTTATTTTTTATTTTTTACTTCCAAAAATTTATCCATGAATTGAGTTGCAAGTTAGCTTTAAAATGTTTTTCAAATACTATTGGATGCAGAGCTTAAAATAGAAGGTGTCCGAAGAGCCTGAGTGATTGAAACGTTCCAATACTTTGCTGCATTAATCTTTGACTCTGTAAAGGCCCTGTCCGCTTTTAATATTTTTACAACTTCCCTCACTCTCATTATTTGGGCCAGGGAAGGTCACATGTGTGCAATGGAGGGTAGAAAATGTGTCTGGTAAATAATAGGCAGACCAGACAATTTGTCATCTGGAATGATCAAACCATTTCTGAGAAAGGGAGTTTTTGGTTTTTTTATGAGGAGGAAAGGCTGGGAGGGTAGGAGCACAAGTATTGAATAGCTTATTGGATGCTTTGTAACTTAAGAATGAGGCAAAATTGACAAAACTATTATCTAGAACAAACTCTGATCTTGCTCAACTGCAGACTTTGAGCGCAAATAACAACATTTTAAAATATAATGTGATGTGGATGTGTGTGTCATATGACTGGTGGTCTGTGGCAAAGAGCCTTCTGTTGCCCCACTCTTGGCACTGGTGCCCTTCAAAACAACAACTCTTAATTGCCATGTGTCATAGAGATTTACCCCCCCCCCCCACAAAAAAAAAAAAAATTACCCAGAAATATCAAGTTTAGTCATAGAGTTATATATAAGAACTAGAGGGCGCACGAGTGATGCTTCGTGCACAAACGCCACGGGACCGCAAGATGACAAGCGCGTCATTCTGCACGCGCGTTGAATATGAAATACGTGTTTGATTTTTTTTTATTGAACGCTCACGCGATGCTGTTTGTTCAACTTTACAAAATGGCCGCACAAACACATGCTGTGAGATGCCAGTTTTGTCAACTTAGAAAATGGCCGCCTGTGCGCATGCTGGAGCGCGTATATAGGCCAGTGCGCCCTCTAGTTCTTATATATAACTCTATGAGTTTAGTCTAGCACCCACTCCATACTATATCTGTGTCCTATTTTGTATAGAACGTGTTATGTGTACGTAGAAGAGATGTATTTGAGAACTGTGCACCCTTAAAGTACTGTTTTCGTCTTTCAAATGACAAACTACCAGTTGCAGAACTTGAACTGGGTCCTGTGGTTGAGTGATGAGTCTGTCACAAATGGGTCATTAGGAACCAGACCTGGTGCACTTCTTGACTGATTCAATGTTTGCCAACTACTTATACTGTACTGTAATTGCAGATGGCCGAAGTTAACATTTAACAACACATGTTCACAGCTAGTCCTGTTCAGGTCATTTTATGGTTCTAAATTTCTAACAGATATAAGAGAGCTTATTGGTGTTGGTACTTGAAGCCAGTTTATTAAAATTAAAACGTAAACCCTATTTAACTCCTTGACATACAAAAACAAATTTCACACGGAATTTCAATATTTATCCTAGATACAGTAGTGGCTTTACAGATATAACATTTTTAAGTTAACCTTCTTTTTTTTTAAGCAAAAAAGTGACCTGTTACTTCTTTAAGTATAAGGTTTAAGATCACGGTAGATATTATTTTAAATTTTTTTATCAGTAGTTCTTTACCCCCATGGTGCCTTAAAAACTGTGTTTTTGAGAAGGTCTCCTAGGTAAAATAGTTTTGGATTCTTCTTTTAAAGGCAGTGGACACTATTGGTAATTGTCAAAGACTAGCCTCCACAGTTGATGTATCTCAACATACGCATAAAATAACAAACCTGTGAAAATTTGAGCTCAATCGGTCATCGAACTTGCGAGATAATAATGAAAGAAAAAAACACCCTTGTCACACGAAGTTTTGTGCGTTTAGATGCTTGATTTCGAGACCTCAAGTTCTAAATCTGAGGTCTCGAAATCAAATTTGTGGAAAATTACTTCTTTCTCGAAAACTATGGCACTTCAGAGGGAGCTGTTTCTCACAATGTTTTATACCATCAACCTCTCCCCATTACTCGTCACCAAGAAAGGTTTTATGCTAATAATTATTTTGAGTAATTACCAATAGTGTCCACTGCCTTTAAAGCCATTGGACACTTTCAGTCAACAGTATTGTCCAAAAGCCCACACTTCGTGTATCACAACTTATATATAAAATAACAAACCTGTGAAAATTTAGGCTCAATCGGTCATCGGAGTCGGGAGAAAATAACAGGAAAACCCACCCTTGTTTCCCCATGTTTCGCCGTGTCATGACATGTGTTTAAAATAAATCCGCAATTCTCGCTATCGAGAATTGATATTGTTTTAATTTTTCCTCAAAAAGTAAAGCATTTCATGGAATAATATTTCAAGATAAGTCTTTCACCATCACCTTTTGTAAACCCTGTAAATTATTTGTATATCTGTTAACTTTTTTTTGTCTGTACCGAAAGTGTATAATGGCTTTAAGGTAGAGTCCTCATGAAATTGGTAAACAAAATTACATTACTGTAACCTCATGTGACAGAAAGTTAGAAAATAAGTGGATCACAATTTGAATTTGACCTTGAAGCCCCTCTTTACTATCAACATTTTCAGAATCCTTTAGTCCTAGTACATGTTCATCAATTATTTATAAATACATTTGTACATAGCAGTCTAATAGCTGAGTGACAGGGCTGTCAAATGTGATCATTAAGAATGCAACCTCTACACTCTCCCTGAATCAAAGTTTGCCAACTACGTGATTGATCACCACTCACTCTACATTTCAGTTGATTTAAAGGTTGCGTGACATGCACGCTGCCTCACAGGGAAAGTATAAGCATGGTAATCACTCTCAACAGGAATGGCAATAAAAACCTTTGGTTTGAAGCTTGCAGCAGCTTTCCATAGTATGATTAATTTGAGAAACATTTAAGTCATGTGGTTTTGTAAAAAGATGAAAACAAATTATTTCTTTTGAGTGAAAAGAGAAGCTAGCTCATGGTCCTGCTCGCTAGGGTCTGAAAAAGTTAATGGCAAACCATGGATTAGACAACTAAAGGCAGATGCCACAAGTTCTTTCTTTAAAGCGTATCACCCTTGGCACTTAAAGTCAGTGGACACTATTGGTAAATGTCAAAGACCTGCATCTCAACATATGCATAAAATAACAAACCTGTGAAAATTTGAGCTCGATTGATTGTCGCAGTTGCGAGATAACTATGAAAGAAAAAAACACCCTTGTCACACGAAGTTGTGTGCTTTCAGATGCTTGATTTCGAGACCTCAAATTCTAAACTTGAGGTTTCGAAATCAAATTGGTGGAAAATTACTTCTTTCCTGAAAACTACGTCACTTCAGAGGGAGCTGTTTCTCACAATGTTTTATACTACCAACCTCTCCCCATTACTCTTTACAAAGTTAGGTTTTATGCTGACAATTATTTTGAGTAAATACCAATAGTGTCCACTGCCTTTAAAGTGTATCATCCTTAGCACTTAAAGAAAGGTTAGGATAGCGGATGAGAGTGAGACAAACAACAAGTTCTCTCGTTGAGAATGATGCATGAGGTTGTTCGGAGCAAATCATTAAAGACGTTTGTTGGGGAAGGGGGACCGGGAGTGAGTTTCTTCCTCCATGGTTGGAGACACGCAGCAGGGAAGGTTTTTCTCTGGAGTGAGAGTTCCAGAGCCCTGAAGGCTTTATCCAAGAGGGCTTACAGTGAGATTACAATGACTTCAGTAGGTACCAATTTCATGGCTCTGTTTCCTCGGATCCTGTGCTTTTACAGCCCATTAAATCACATCACTTTGCAGTAGGGGTAAAGAGTATAATTTGTTTTTAACCCTACACTAATGTGTATAAAGCACTGTATAAATTTACTCAGTACTTTCCTGAGTACTGTGAAAAACATCCACAGGCAAATCACATCACTGTAAGGGTAAAATCAAACTATGTTCTTTATCTACAGCACAGTACCTGACATGCAAAGAATGACATCTATAAAAATTGTTGCAGAACCCGCTGCTGCTTACATAATAGGATTCAAGACTCTAGCCACCGTGCTAGCACGGTGGTCTATAGTGGTAAAACATCTCTAGAAATTCAAAGGTAGTGGGTTTGAATCTCACTCGGGTTATTTGCCTGTGGACTTTTTCATAGACCCCAGAAAGTACTAAGTATACAGTGCTTATTACAAAATATTGCTTTGTCCTTCGGATGGGACGTAAAGCCGTTGGTCCCATGTGTTGTGTAACGCATGTAAAAGAACCCAGTGCACTTATCGAAAAGAGAAGGGGTTCGCCCCAGTGTTCCTGGCTGTGGCTGCTGTATGCGCCGTAGCACCTTGTAAACCGTTGTATGGTGCTAACTAATTGAGTCTCCAAATTCATCACTGCAATAACCTAACTTTCTGAAAGTTTGTATATATACTCAGCGCCTTGAATACCTTGTTTGGTAGATACGTGCACTATATAAGACTTCGTTATTATTATTATTATTTTTATTATTTTGCTCAAAGTTCCCTTTTTAAGTGCCCTATTAAATTGAGCCCCAGATCTTCTACTAACTTTTAAACACTTTTAGAGCGCTTTCTCTAAGCAGTAGTTAAAACGTCCACAGTTTACTACAATAGGTGCTCACCATTCTATGTAAAAGATTACATACATACTGAGATGTTTGTTTAGGACAGTATTGTGAAAAGCAATCTTTTTGTGTTTCAAAGGCTGCACAATAACTGAAGATTATCTTAAAATACAAAAAGCAAATTTTTTGTTTGTGGAACAATAGACCCTTCCCATGAAATATGTAAATTGCACATAGCGCGTGCGCACTAACGTTTTGGTTGGCAAAATGAGGGAAAATCGCGCTGTTTTGTACACGGCTAATGGGTGCGGGACGCAGATGCGATTGCGCGTCTGCCAAGTGCACAACTCTATGGCGTTTGCCAACCAACAGGGTCTGTACGCATGCGTGAATGTGATTAGCATATTTCATGGGAAGGGTCCATTACACAAACCATGTATTCGTAAACTTTTAGGTGCCCATGATAACCAGAATGTAAGACCTAATTACTTCGTTAAGTTCTTAACTTTTTGATCCGTACGTGTTAGGGCCAATTCAACTAAATTATTCATTACTATATAATGTCCATAATTAAACAGCTCTGTCCACAGATGTGCCCTTGTTGTTTCTTGCTCACACTTTTGTTACAACTGAAGGTACATGTACCTTAACGGCACTATTGGTAATTACACTCAAAATAATTGTTAGCATACAAACTTACTTGTTAACGATCAATGGAGAGGTGTTCCACCAAAATATTTGAATTTGATTTTCAGACCTCAGAATTAGATTTTGAGGTCTCGAAATCAAGCATCTGAAAGCACACAACTTCGTGTGACAAGGGTGTTTGTTTTTTCCATTATTATCTCGCAACTTCGACAACCAATTAAGTTCAAATTTTCACAAGTTTGTTATTTTGTCCATAATGTTGAGATACATCAAGTGAGAAGACTGGTCTTTGACAATTGGTATTGAAAAGGGGGGGGGACCACCACAAACACACACAAGCGACCCCCTCCACTCCCATTCTACTGGGCAAAACTTAAGATTTATGGGAAAGTTTGAACAGACATCGGCTCTATCGCCAAGTGTCTCAAGCAAATTTGAAGCCAGTTTGAATGACTTGTTGTCTCCCATAACCACATCGAACCATTCATTATTATTATTATTATTATTATTATTATTATTATTATTATTATTATTATTATTATTATTATTATTATTATTATTATTATTATTATTATTATTACCATTATTATTATTATTATTATTATTATTATTATTATTATTATTATTATTATTAATATTATTAAAAAAGATTTATATAGCGCATTTCCAAAATAGACCAATGCGCTTTACAATAAAAATTTAAATTAAATACAATAGAAAGCAAATTTATGCACACACATAAAAAGCACAAGAAACAGCGCATTAGAAGAATATCAGCCACTAGCCTCCCATCTTGGTCTTTAACTTCACTTCAGTTTGTACACAGGATAGCCCATGAGTATGATAAAACATAAATCCTGTGTTATCCCTTTAAGGTCATGTCAAATTGGGCGCAAAGGAGGCCTTTCCCCCCCCCCTCCCTCTGTGAATATTCAAGTCAGGCGTAACGAGTCGAGGACACATGTTTAATTCTATAGTCAGCGCAGTAATGGGAGGCCCTCTAGAGGAATTTTCACATACTTACATGTGTATATATACTATAGGGCCTTTCTTGCAAAAGCAATAACACTGCTGGACAATTTTATTTAAAGGCAGTGGATACTATTGGTAATTACTCAACATATTAGCATAAAACAAGTTACTTGGTGATAAGTAATGGGGAGAGGTTGATATTATAAAAAGTGTGAGAAATGGCTCCCTCTGAAGTGACATAGTTTTCGAGAAAGAAGTAATTTACAGTCCACAAATTTGATTTCGAGACCTCAGATTTAGAACTTGAGGTCTCGAATTTCTGTGCTTAGCTGTGTAAGCTTAAAGTGTTAGCCTAAATTCTTTCTCAAGATTCCAATTTTGTAGTGAGAAATTAGTTTTCTCAAAAACTACATTACTTCAGAGGGAGTCTTTTCTTGCAATGTTTTATACTATCAAAAGGTTTTTTTATGCACCTGGAACTCTGCCTAAATATCCTAGAGGCTATACAGTACGACATTTCTCACTTCTAAAACCCTCAATCAAGCATCTGAAAGCACACAACCTCGTGTGACAAGGTTTTTTTTTCTTCTTTCATAGTTATCTTGCAACTCCGACAACCAATCAAGCCCATATTTTCACAGGTTTGTTATTTTATGCTTATGTTGAGATACACCAAGTGAGAAGACAATCTTTGACAATTACCAATAGTGTCCAGTGTCTTTAAAGGCAAGTTAGAAACACACACACACATGTGATACACTAACATGTATTAGCCCTTTTCACACTCCCTACTTGTACCTTTAATCCCTGTAATTGCCGACCCGTATAAAGAGTGCGTATAAAGAGTGCGACCCGCATAAAGAGTGCGACCCGCGTAAAGAGCCCTCTCTACATGGATTTAAACTGATCCAGAGATTCCTTTCACACTTCAATATAAAAAAAAACAGACGAAATTAACGCAGTCCTGGGCAGGGTAACATTTTACCTGTATTAAGTCAGTTATGGGTGCTTTAATCCTGAGACTTTTTAGCTCTTTAAAGTGCAGTGCAGTGTGCTCCACTTAATTTGGAGAATCTATTTTTCCTTTAACACAGAGATTCTTCAGAATAAAGAGTAGTGTGAAAGGGGCTACAGTAACATCTCTCTTTCACACGAGATATGTCGCCTTGGGACCGGGGAATTATAGTTAAGTGTCTTGGTCAAGAACACAAGTGCTTGGATTTTACATTTTTATCAACAACACTCTATCTGTTGAACTACACTGTAGATTATCTTTGCCATGTCAATTCATGCACATCCAGTTCGGAACTTGCATTTTCCTTCCTTGCCCACACGAAATCTAGAGCAGCCTGACACAAAATGAGGACATTTAAGCTGAATGCATCTATTCACAATTTCACAATCGAGCCACTTCAGCTGGAGGGGGGGGGGGGGGGAGGGGGGGGGGGGGAGACTTTTACGGAGTGTTGAAATGTTATACATGGTACTTACAATGTGGACTAAGGAGCACTCACCGGAAAGTGACTCCTTACATTGAGGGCAGGGGGCCCATGTTCTCTCCAGGGCCTAATTTTATGGCTTTGCTTACCACCGAATTCTGAGATCACCATTCCTCGCTTACAATGGCAAGCGCTGAATTACTGTGCTTAGCAGTGTAAGCTAAAAGTGTAAGCCTAAATTCTTTTGTCAAGATTCCAATATTTTAGTGAGAAATTACTTCTTTCTCAAAAACTACGTTATTTCAGAGGGAGTCGTCTCAAAAAGCTCTCCGTTGCTCTCAGGTTTTTATGCCCCCTGGAACTCTCTGCCTAAATATCTAAGAGATACAGTATGACAATTCTCGCTTCCAAAGCTCTCTTAGAACACATCTTTTCAGATTGGCCTTTGAACACATTTGAGAATTCTTTGATTGACCTGAACCGGCGCCTGTGAATGTTATACAGAGATAGTGTGCCTTACAAATGCTGTTACTATTATTATTATATTTTTTTAGTAATTACCAAACATGTCGAGGGCCTTTAAAGAAGCAAGCCCCTAAGACCACACTGGGACAAACAGCAGGCACCTGCATGTCTAATCTACAATACTTGAGCACAGTGTCTCCTCACGGTAAGGGGGGTTGACTGTATAAATGCTTCGGCAAATGCCAAGGGGCGATGGGGAGAGAGAGCACGAGACGAAAAAGAGGGGGGTAATTATATTTTATAGATATAACATGTAGATGTCGTCGAGCGATTTCATGCTTGTGTTCTCCTGTGTGGGAAGAGTGACGCCTTGGTTAAAGCTAAATGGATTTCATTTCGTTTAAATTTGTGAGATACAATCAGAGTCACTCCTAAAATAGTTATATTAGAAATTAACCTAGCCCTGAATCTATTCTTCAATTTGGAGGGTGTGGGGTGGTAAAAATAAAAAAATCTGGGTCTAGTTTAGTTGAGTTCTTTATTCCAAAGAAACTTCCATTTTAAATGAGGCTTCCGTTCAAAACAAAAATGTCCAACTATTATCCGGTGTCACGGCTGAGTTGTTTAAAGCATCAAAGTCAATATATGGTGGTTAAGTCATCAGAGTGATGGTTTCAAATCAAAGTCATGACTTGTGCAAGATTCTTTACTGCAATTGCTTCTCTTTACCCAGGGGTATAAAGAGGTTGAGATTGTGTAAGAAAAAGCCACTGGAGCGCCACGGCAGCCCGGGCTGTATACTCCCCAGGAAGCTGAGAAAGGTTAAATGAATGTTGTTGGCCCAATAGACTGTGCAAGTCTCGCGCAGATTTGAACTTCCGGGACCATTGTGGTCCCAACCTTATGGAGTTTTACGTTGGGGAGATTTTGTTTCGTCCATTACTTTAGTTTAATATAGTTTATGACCATAAAAATGACATATGTTGTTAAAAATGTAATACTAATTAACAACATATATAAAAATTATAAAAAAGTCAACATAATAACGAAGAAAAACCGATATTTAAACTTGACCTCAGGTCAAGTTACTTGTAAAAAATTAAGAATTTGTGCCCATCTCCGATCACGAAACTTACGCAGACGCTTGTTTTGGCCGCGCGGGGTGGAAAGCTTTTTTATTGGTCGCTTAGGCGTCGGCTTCCTCTTTAAAATGCGTCACGCGTTTATCTAACGCCCTTGCGACCATCGTGCGTCCGCGTATAAACCAGCTTTCAGTAGTTTCACATTTGGGCGTAGATTTACAAAAGGGGTTTCAAAACATTTAAGATCAAACAAACATCCTTGTCCCAGAGTTTTACTTTTGTCTATACATAGACTTTAACCGATAATTGTGTATTTGTTTAAAAAGCTAAAACTAATTTAAACACGCTCTAATGGTTATTTTTGTTGTTCAGATTCGGCATTAAGAAAAAATTAAAGCAAAGATTTGACTCATAAAAAAATTAAGTTCTTCAGTTGTCGTGTTTTCTTGCTCCGGTGCGCGCGAGACTTGCACAGTCTATTACGACCAGGGCACTTATGTCAAGTGCTACTAACTACATGTAGTTATTATTATCATATTTTGGATTATCATTACCTGTGATTGTCCATTAGTCGTTGCCGTTGCCGGTGAATCTTCCTGCACCACATCGTACAAACAAAACAGTTTCTTGGCCATTTCCTCGTCGGCCGTTTCGGCTGCGGCGGCGGCCGCCTTCTTCTCTTTACTCAGCCTGTTCCATATTTTCAACTTTGAGGGCGTCCTTTTGACGGGTGCAGGCTTTTTAGGGGTTGGGTTCTTGGACTCTGTGTCAAGTTCATTCAGGTCGATGCCACGGAGGCTGGTGATGACGGCGTAACGGCGTGCATGGGCCGACTGCTGCTGGGCGCTGCGACACTTATCGCGAGCCTTTGATTTGGATTTGGATGATTTAGACTTGGAGGATGATTTTGTGGGCTTCGACGACGTGATGGTGGTGTTCTGTGTGGATTTCTTGATTGCGTCTTCAATTTGATGTGCGATCGGATCGTCCTGTAGAAAAAAAAATAAAAAAATAAGTTTATTAAAACGACTTTGTAAACCTCAAAGTATCAGTGCTATACAATCCCCAGCAACCGGGGCAGGCCTGTATGCTTCGTTTTTTGAAGGGCTAGGGCACCATGGCATTTTCTCCTTGGTAAAGGGCATCCTTTCTACTGGATAATTTCACAGGCACCAAGGCAACGACCAGAGGGCATGGATCGAGGCATGGAGGTTATTATCTTTTTTGCCTCCGTGAAGTACATCAGGCCTGCAATCAAGGTCAAGAGAAACCAGGGTTCTTAAATCAATTTTGTAAACCCAAAGGTATCAGTGCTACAATCCAAGGCCTGTCACATGCTTAGTTTTTTGAAAGGGCAAGGGCACCAAGGCATTTTCTCCTTGGTAAAGGGCGCCCTATGAGGAGATTATTCATTTCTACGGGGGTATTTCAAGGGCACCAAGGCAATAACAGGGGGCATGGAGGCAATCATCTTATTTGCTCTCGTTAAGTATCAGGCCAAAAACCCTGCATCCGGGGTCAATGGAAACCAGGTCAGGTCGCTTACCAAAAACAAAGCGACACAAGCCTTGATTCTTACTTTATTAAAACGCAGGCTCGCCATTTAGAGATAACACCTTGTAATCATACTGCATAGAAAGTAATCAACAGCCAGGCACAGGCCCACAGGGCATCAAGCCATTATTAAAATATCAAGGGGCTCTTTAAGGGAAGGTTCGTGTTCATGAAAAAACATCTGATCTCCACTAAATTATTATTGCTTAGTGCAATTCCAACACCACCAAAAATAGAATTGCATACAGTCATCAGTCCCTTTAGGCAGTGCTGTGGAATAAGTTTTGCCTGAGGTGACCATAGTGTTACCCAGACAATGCCAGAGGGATGTCTGGGTGTCTTATGAACACCCTGTTTGAAATTTGAAGTGACCCTGTTTTCAAAAGCTGTCTTTTAGGCGACATGTCTAGACCGAACCAGGACCCAATTTCATAGCGCTGCTTAACGGTAAGCAAATTTGCGTGCTTACTGTAGCAGAAAAATTTGCTTAAGCCTTAGCATATTTCACAGGTTAGCAGAACAATTGGGCGGCCATATTGCGTGTTTACCGTGGATTTGCATTGTGACGTCGTTTATTTTCGTGCGGTAAGCACCGGAAGGTTAGCATGCCTTTTCGTGTGCTTACGGTTAGCAGCGCTATGAAATAGAAATTGAACAGTAAGCCCAAAAGCGACCGCTAAGCATAAACTAATGGAAGTACCGCTATACAAAATCCTAGCTAAAACTTTGGGTATATAGACGTCAAATAAATCCATAGCATTTGCCAAGGGTGCCCTGTGTTGGGCAATGGTGCCCAAATACATCCTTACTGAGACCTTCAATGAGGGGGGGGGGGGGGCTGTTGCACATTTCAGATGATGGAGCAACTGCATCCAGTGCCCCAGTTTGTTCTAATGGAAGTGCCTCCCTTCTTCAGTAGTGCCCCAGTTTGTTCTAATGGAAGTGCCTCCCTTCTTCAGTAGTGCCCCAGTTTGTTCTAATGGAAGTGCCTCCCTTTTTCAGTAGTGCCCCAGTTTGTTCTAATGGAAGTGCCTCCACTTTTTCAGTAAAACTGCCTTGCCCTTTTACCGTTAGATATCGATGCATTTTTACAAGTACTTAGTTAATTAAGGTCCCGGTTAACGCAGGTAATTAGATAATTAACAAAAATCAATCAGCACTCCTGCAGCAGAAGGAGCAGTTAAATCTGGACTACATGTATATACAGTTCGATCAGAAAATCAGTACTGTGTTCCTTTCACTGTACCAGCTGAGGTAACAACATCAAATACTGTATGAACAATTGAACATGGTTGAACGTGTTGAATATTTCAGTATCTGTGATCAAAGACAAGATTAATGCTTGTTATTATGTTCATTCTAATGAACCTTATTCATCATAATGCCAACTGTCTTGATGCCTGCGGTTGATGTTTCATCAATATTTTACAATATATTACAATTAAAACATTAGTTTATTATTCAAAAGGGGTCAAGACCATACTTTCTTTGAAAGCTTTAATGTGATTATTATGTGTTTAACAGGTGGAAATAAAGGTGCATTGGGGTCACAAAAACCTTTTTCTTAAATCCCAAGTGAAAATATCTGAAAAAGTATGCAGAAGTCAAACATTTAAACATTTAATAACAAAAGGAAAAAGGACTCGCACAGAAACATGTGGGAGGGAGGGGCAAAGAGGGCAACCTGTGGGGCATTCAGCAGCCACTGTCAGACACACGAGGGCAGCAGTTAGTGTATATGTTCTTGAATAGACCTTATCGCAAATACCAATGCGCAAGCGCAGACTGTTGAATGAGGTGCATTGTGGGATATATATGGATCAAATTTGGATACCAGCAAGACCACAATGCACCTAATTCCAAGCTTTATGCGCGCGCCCCGGTATTTGCGAAAAGATCTATGGGCATAACACAACACACAGGACCAACAGCCTTACATCCTAACTGAAGTGCGAAGCAATAATGGTTCAATGTCTTGCTTAAGTACACAAGTTTCAAGACCTGGACTTGAACCCACACTCTGCTGTTCAGAAACACAAGATCGTAAGTCTGGTACTCTTAACAGAACAAATGAAAAGAACAAACACATAGTGAGACTGAACTATAACAATTATTCCAGAGAACCGGTGCAGAGAATAGTCAAATTTGACCTCACGTCAGGGAAATACCACAAAAGGAAAGGAGTCTTTTTATAAAAAAAGGGGCTTGTTTGACAAGGCCATCTGGGGTTTTAGTTTGCTTCTGAGCCATACAATCGATCTTGCGAGGCCGATCCGCTTAACAGCACCAGGTCAAATCAGTTTGGGTCACTAATTGAAACCTGCAATGGTGCATACTTTGTTTGCACACATCAACTTATTTTAGGGAACTTATTTTGGTTGACAGCACTGATGTCAAAATATTGCCGTAATAGTTTTATATTTCCTTCCCCAATGGCACAACACACCCTATAACTTTTCTGAGCCATAATACACAGAA
This sequence comes from Asterias amurensis, assembly GCF_032118995.1. NCBI lineage: Eukaryota > Metazoa > Echinodermata > Asteroidea > Forcipulatida > Asteriidae > Asterias > Asterias amurensis. Next base: position 23,024,746 of record NC_092650.1, on the reverse strand, counting down.
AATATCAAACTATATTTCATTTCGCAGACATAATCATATATTAATGCAGGCTAGTCTTACAGAATACAGGCACTGCCCCCGATTTCACGAAACTCATCGCAAGTTGCGACGCATCGTAAGGTTTGCGATGCGTCGCAGACCTATAAGACACTACGCGGCTGCGACAAGTTCGCAACTTACGACGTGTAACCGGTCGCAACTCGCCCTTGCGACGCGTCGCAGCGCTTGGTGAAATCGGGGGCTGGACAGGTTTGGTAAGACCAGTATTTTTGTTTGGTAAAGTTTCTCCCAAAAATGCATAAATAACACATCCAGTGAAAATTTGGGCTGAATTGGTCATCGAAGTTGCAAGAAAACAAATGAAAGAAAAAACACCCTTATTCCACAAATTTGTGTGCTTTCAGATGCCTAATAAAGGCTTTATGCTTGAAGTCTTTCCTTTCTCAGATTCAAATATATTTGAGTGAGAAATTACCTCTTTCTCAATTACAAAGTTACTTCAGAGAGGGAGTTTCTTTTTTCACAATGCTGTCAATAGCTGTCCGTTGCTCATTACTAAGTAAGTTTTTATGCCAATATTATGTTTTGAGTATAAATTACCAAAATGTGTCAGTCCATCCATGGTCCATCAGTGCCTTTAAAGGATTTGGGTACTTTTTGTAACAAAAAACACACTGTCCACAGATTTACACTAAACTTACACCCTTTGGAGATAAGGATAGTAGAAAGTGTACCTTTAAATATTAGTTGTTGAGGGGTTTTAGTTTTTGAGAAATGAGTAAAACAATGTCATGAAAATACGTTTTACATGCTAAAACAATTTTCGTATCATCAGAAACTTATTTTCATGACATTGTTTTACTCATTTCTAAAAAAACTACAGCACCTCAGCAAGTAATATTTTCAGGGAAGCTTTCTACTATCATTATCTTTAAACTGTGTAAGTTTAGTGTAAATCTGTAGACATTGTGTTTTTTGTCCTACAAAAAGTACATAGACCCTTTCAAGTCGAAAAATAGATATACATTTGTGGTTTTATTAATTTCCGTTTGTCATATATATGGATAGTCTACCACTCGGGATACATATCTTGGATACATATCTTGACTACATGTTTGTACAGTTTCAATCAATATTGCAGGTTATGTGTATTGGCACTTAAAAACATTGGACACTATTGGTAATTGTCAAATGCTTAAAATAACAAACCTGTGAAAATTTGAGCTCGATTGGTCGTTAGAGATAACTTTGACAGAAAAAAACACCCCCCTTGTCACACGAAGTTGTGTGCTTTCAGATGCTTGATTTCGAGACCTCAAATTCTAAATCTGATGTCTCAAAATCAAATTCTTTGAAAATTACTTCTTTCTCGAAAACTACGTCACTTAAGAAGGAGCCGTTTCTCACAATGTTTTATACTATCAACCTCACCCCATTACTTGTTACCAAGTGAGTTTTTATGCTGATAATTATTTTGAGTAATTACCAATAGTGTCCACTGTCTTTAACCTCTCAGAGAAAAATGGAAACATTTTGTTGTTTCATTTATATCCATTTGACATCCAACACTGTGGATAGTATCCACTCGGGATAACATTTATGTCATGACTATGTACAGTCCCAATCAATATTGAAGGTTATGTGTATTGGCACTTAACCCCTCAGGGGGTCCGATGGCCTCTGCTCTTGCCCAACTACTCTTCTTCCGATCATCACCTTTCTCGAGAGTCATGCTGTGTACGGTTCGTCGCCTCACCTGCCTAAACCTTTGCAAGGTGCTGCGTTAAAGATATCTTACAGGATTACAAAAATATAGTCACAGCAGTTTTCATGTTTTGTGTTTGTGCTTACAAGATAGACATTTTGGGGTGATTTTTAGTTACATTGGATTGTGAACTCACTTGTGGGATGTTTTAACATTGTGGGGTCTGGTCCACAACTTGAGCGGTTTAAGCCCAGTTCATAATTCCTGCGAATGCGAATGCGATACAAATGTTGACGTCACAAATTCGCAACGAATAATTCGCAGCAGTTCAACTTTGTTCAACTCACTTGCGAATATCGGTGTTAAAGGAGAGTTGTGACATCACATTCGCGTCAAATTCGCTTCGCATTCGCGTTCGCAGGAAGTATGAACCGGGCTTTAGTCTTACGAAGGAAGAATAATCTGTAATGGGAGACTTTCTGGGGTGATAGGTGGCAGCAGACTTACTGGGTAAATCCATTGTTCTCAGAATCATGAGCATGTTCAGAACTACGTAAACAATGGAAATTTACCCGGTAAGTCTGCTGCCACCTAGCGTTGGAAAATCTCCTATTGGAGTACACAATCTGAGAAGCGCATTTGACAGTAACGCTTCTCGGATTCAAATTTAGGGAAAAGAACTAAATAACCACTACTGGGCAGTGAAATGATTTTCAAAATGTTTCATACTATCGAAAGCACTGTAGGCTTCTACTGAGTAAGTTTTTTATTGCCATTTAACTTTCCGGCCTGTATGCTTATGTTTTTGAAAGGGCAAGGGCACTGGAGCCTTTCAAGGGCACCAAGGTTATAACCAAGGGGCATGGAGGCAAGTGCCTCCCTTAAGTATCGGGCCTGAACTTCGGGCCTGAACTTCAGGCCTTTAACAGTGCCTTTAACATGCAGTGTACAGTATCCCTCAGGTATTCGCTCAATGGAAATAGTCCGATCATGTCACCTTGGCATTCTATTGACTGATTGGTGAACCGTACAATGCGATGTGGGATTGCAACGGGAATGACAGTGTTCAACTGTGAATGATGCTGAGAATGACGCTGATGTGGCGAAACAATAACGTTAATTATTCAACTAAAGTACAGGCGTACTTTTATCTACCTAGCTGTACTATTGGAACGATTTTTAATCTGTGTTTTGAGATACACATTTTTTATCATTAATATCAGGTAAACTATAGATGGATGTTTAAACTGTTAATAGAGAATTCTGCAACTCTTTAGGCACTTTGATAAGACTTGCCCCCTGGTCATTACATTGCCTTGATGCCCTTGAAATGCTCCAATAGAAACTTACAATTTTCTCATAGAATGCCCTTTACTAAGGAGAAAATGCCTGTGCGTCCTTGCCCTTCTAGAAATGAAACATGCTGGCCTGCATACAATAACCTGCGCCAAATTCAAAGAGCTGCTTATTCAAGGACACAAATTAGCTAACCCAAAAATACATGTAACTGTGCTCACCGAAGATGGGTTACCAAGAAAAAAAAGACATTTCATATAAGTAGGATTTTAAACTTTGCATGGTGGAAATACGATATAGAAAGGTTTGCGGTATCACCATGTAATGACTATCCCCAATGAGTTGGGGTGGTTCTAAAAAGAACCGTTGGTTTCAACTCGACAGTTCGATCAGTATGCTCTGATTGTCTTCTAGAGAAAGCTGTTGCATTTCATATAGACTATTTTTGACTGGTATCCTGCAGATAATTTATTTAGACTTAGCCAGACAGTTACTGAATTACATTTGCATGAAATTCTTGCACGAACTTGGAAAGGGATTATACTTTTAAATTTATGGGGCCGGGGTATGTTTTACAATAATACAACTGCAATGCACGTGGAGCAACATACACTGTACTGCTGAAGTTATTTTAACATTTCAACTATTATTTTAAGCCTCCAGCTTTATAACAAACATAATAATAACTTAATAAAGCCATCTGATATTCACAACATGTGTGGGGAACAGTAATTGGACCTAGCCACAAATAGAGTTTTTCCAGGTAATCAAAAAATAATTAAAATGTCAATGACATACAATAGTGGTGCATCACGACATAATGCAGGCATATATATTTGGGTCTGTCTGACATATGCTGAGTGAGCATTAGTGACATGGAATGAACCTTGAATACTTTCTCAAGGGAAACCAACACCTAATGAAAGAGAATAATGATTAATGACCGCGACCCACATAATGTGTACATTGCATGCCTCTCGACAATCGTAACTTTATATTTTTGTTTCTCGAGCGTGTTGATGAACTACTTGCACGAGGGAAGGCCATTGCTAATTGAATATTTAAAGAAACACGTTGCCTTGGATCGGTCGAGTTGGTCTTTGAAAAGCGTGTAAAATGCATATGGATAGAAAGATGTTAAAAAAGTAGAATAAAATGATCTACAATAACATGCCTCGAAATTGCACGGTTTTCCTTTTACCTCGTCGACTAACACGGTCGGCCATTAGTGGGAGTCACATTTTTGACTCCCATAAATGGCTGACCGTGTTAGTTCGCTCAGTAAAAGGGAAACCACGCAATTTCGAGGCACATTTGTGTGGATCATTGTATTCTACTTTTACATCATCTTCCACACCATATGCATTTTATATCAAGCGGTTACAAATGCTTTTTATAGACCAACTCGTCCGATCCAAGGCAACGTGTTCCTTTAATGTCAGAACTCGGCTCAAACTGTTCAACATTAGAGTTTTATAAGATGTTGATTTTTTTTTTTTACATTGGGGATAAAGAATATAACCCTTATGCATATGAAGCACTGTATTATAAACGGTACTTTCTGTAAAAAAAACCAAAATTCCCGCTTCTGTGGGAATCAGACCCAAGACTTTTGCATCGCTAGAGCGCCGGTAGATACTACTAGACCGTCGAGCGGCCAGGTTGCTAGAGGCAGTTCAAATGCTATACTATTTAGCAGCAGGTACCACAATTTTAATAGATGTTATTTTCTTTACATTTTAATTTTGGAGTTGGAGCAATTGGGGTTGTTATGAAAGATTTTGAACATTCTCAAGTATCCTAGAGAAAGACTCCAAGTCTCCAGTGCCGGAGAGCAAGTCTTAAGCCAACTCTCAAGACATTACTGTGCCATATTCTACATCAATTTTGAAAAAGATTGCTGCTTAATCTTCACAAGAATTATTTAAAATACAAATATTTTGAAAGCTTTTCTCCAATCATCATTAACAAGTGTGTATTCATGTAACACCCCGATATTGTTAGAAACATGAATTCCTTAAAGATGCTAAGTCAGATTTTTTGACGATTTGACCCGAAAATTTTGATTTAAAATTCAATAGGTATTTTAATGGGGGTCGAGAAAGTTATAAGCTTTCATTTGAGCCATTGCTCAAAAAAGTCCGCCAATTATTAGTAGCAGTGAAATAAAGTGCTCCAAATTAGTTTTTGTCGGGATCCGGACAATATATCACATGACCCATTCTTATGTGTTTTATAAGAAACAGTTTAAATTTTTGTCATGGTTCCTGACCAGTTAAAAGTAAAAGTTAAACTTTTTTTTCGTTAGAGCGGGTGATACTCTTTGAAATACCATTCACTAAAACAAATCTATTTTTTAATGTTTGGGGCAAAAAATCTGACATAGCATCTTTAACTGCCCACGCACTACATCTATCCGAACCCAACAGATGTTTCCGTCGCACCTAAAACTTTCACCTTTATCAAGGGATCTCCGAATGAAGCCCACCATCTGAAAAGAATAACACACACAGCTGACAGACGCCACCGGTACCCTTTACAAATATTCAAGCATGGTCAGTAACCATGGCTACGTAACCATGGCACTAGCCACCTCAGCCCTACAGGAGATATGTGTCTGAAAGCAGATGATATATTTCGTTTGTCTCTTTGGCAAGCTTAAAGTAACTGTACACATTTTGTAACTACACAAAATAATAGGATTTGAGGCATTGCATGGTGGGGTATCAATATATATTTGGTTTGCGGTAACACCATGTGTGTATCTACTTGCCAGGTAGAGTTGTTCTTAGGGAACTGTCTTGCTTTATTCTACTGCCGTGGAGTAGATAATCGGAGGTTCGGGAGACTTATCAGTTCTGAAAAGAACTGTCCTGCTTTATAACTATTACCAGGGCGGATGGTATAGAAATTTGACTGGACTACTACTTTAGCTTATAAGATCGTAATAACTGTACTGCCGCGGAGTCAGATCGGAATTGGTCTCAACGTTTCGACTAGCTTGCTCTAGTCATCGTCAGGAGACAGTTCCCTAAGAACAACTCTACCTGGCAAGTAGATACACACATGGTGTTACCGCAAACCAAATATATATACTCAAAATAAATTATACGGGCCTGAAATTAAACGGAGGCCATGGCCTGCGATGCCCCTGGTCTTGGCCTTGGTGCCCCCTTCAAAAGTGCCCCACAGACTTTCAGATTTTACAATAGAAGCGCCCTTTGCAAAAGAAAGGGGGCCTTGCCCTTTCAAAGAAGAAATTCTATTCCTGTATATATTAGCATAAAAACTTAAATGGTAACGAGTAATGGAGAGCTGTTGATAGTATAAAACATTGTGAGAAATGGCTCCCTCTGAAGTAACGTAGTTTTTGTTGAGAAAGATGTGATTTCCAACTACAATAATAAAAGACTTCTGGCTAGAAGCCTTTCATTCCTATTCGAAAGCACACAATTTTATACAGCAATGGTGTTTTTTCTTTCTTGCAACTTGGATGACTAATTGAGCTCAAATTTTCACAGGCTTGTTATTTTATGCATATGTTGGGATACACCAAGTGAAAATACTGGTCTTTGACAATTACCAATAGTGTCCAGTGCCTTTAAACCGGCGAGACGGAGACAAAAAAAAAACGATCTGCCGAAGGGGGGCGGCCTCTCCTTGAATCGACATCTCATTAGCCTCCGACTGAACCTGGGAATTTAGCTGCTGGAATTAACGGTAAACTTCCAGTGTGGCGAACAAGCAGTCCCTTGACAGGTAACTCAATATTTACAGAAGGCCGCCAAAAGGCGCCTATTAATTAAGAAGTGATCATTAAGTACGGCTAAATATATGTGAATATAACATTTTCTATTGATATTGAGTTTGTAGAGGTAGAAATATCAGCAGTTGACTGTATTCTGTCGGTCAAGCTTTAATGGGTTTACTGCCTGCAGAGCACTTGTAGAATTTCACCCTCAAAAAAGAAATTGTAGTTGAAGACTTTCTTAGGGCAAAAGTACCAACAGTTTTTATTGACAATAATTTTAGAGTGATAAAAACCAAATGAAGGTTTTACACTTTTATGGAGAGTATTGACTACAAGAATCCTGCAAGTCTTAATTCTGATAATATGCAAATGTCCACCCTATTAAAGTACATATACAATCCACTGGTGCGATTAAAGACACTGGACAAGTTTGGTAACTGTCAGAAACCAGTCTTTTCACTCGGTGTATCTCAACATATGCACAAAATTACAAACCTGTGAAAATTTGAACTCAACTGGTCGTCGAAGTTACGAGATAATAATGGAAGAAAAAATAACCTTTTCCCACAAAGTTGTGTGCTTTCAGATGCTTGATTTCAGGTTCTCAAAATCTAATTTTGAGGTCTCAAAATCAAATTCAAATATTTTATTGGAAAACTACTTCTTTCTAAAAAATTTTTGTTACTTCAGAGGGACCCGTTTCTCACAATGTGTTATACTATCAACAGGTCTCCTTTACTTGTTACCAAGTAAGTTTTTACGCTAACAACTTTTGTTAATAATTACAAATAGTGTCCAGTGCCTTTAAGAGCTTTGAGCTCTATTCTGATCCTCCTCAGGTGGACGATTTACCGCTTCAGAGACAATTTGAATGATTTGATCGATTGAATGAACTCAGCCCTGGAATATTCAGACAGCTTGAAGGAAAAACACTGTCACCTTGACCTCAGAGGCATGCAGCTTTCCAGGGCACTCCTTGTGATAGAAAATGTCTTAGGGCCCCATCAAAGGAAGGAACTACATGTATGCCCTGTTGCCCCTGGTCTTGGCCTCAGGGCCCCTTTAAGGGACTGAACTGTGCCCTGTTGCCTCTAGTCTTGGCCTAGTTGCCCTTCAATTTATTTTAATAGACTTTATCATTTTCCAATGTTCCCTTCGCAAAATGAAAATGGCCTTGCCCTCTAAAAGAGGATATTCAAGGCCTGAAACAGAAACTGCATCACTCGTATCTAGTGTGTAAGATTAAGAACTGAAGTTTTTATCAGGAGTTGTAACATTCATGAACAGTTTGTGAATGTAGTATGTGTGAGTGTGTTAACTTCGCAGTGGCTAGTACCAATCGTGATGTACGACGTGAGTCCCGCGTGTATAATGAACAACAACAAGCTAAACCAAAGGTCCTTTCACACAAGCACCTGGGTTCCAGTCGTCTGTAATTTTGTTTGATTGCAATTTTATTTAGAAAGCTTTCACATGACTTCTTAAAACACAAATTATAATTGTTTTTTTTCCAGGGGGGGGGGGGGGTAATGATTGTCCAACACGTTCTGACATGTTCTGACACGTTCTGACACATTCCCTGCATGAGAATAGTGATATCGCCATATCAAATGTTGTCCATTATGGCACAGTAATCAATCATGTCACACTACAAATTGATGTGATTTTTGTTAACATGGTTGCTATTTTTTGGGAAGAGGTCAGGATCTTTGTTAAAAATAACAAGGGCCCTTGGTTATTATTTAACAGGGATAGCTTTTACACACCTGGAATCGTTTTCGTTTATTAAACATGATGTGATTATAGTCAAGGTCTTGTGTTAAAAAATTGTCTCTCGCTCTTTCAAGACGGACTTGGGAAATGATACGTTTCCTTTTGTGCGTCTCTCTTAGAAGCAAAAAAAAAAAAAAAACAGAGGACATCCAGAAGTCCCTTTTCATTGGACCCTTCACTCTCACTGCAGCATTCAGCACTGACATTCTTCATTGTCTGCTTTCAGTACAGCCCGCTACAAAACAACTCCCACAAAAGAAGAGTTGCACGCAACCGTTTGCAAACTTGAGCGCAGTCCAGGCTGTAGGAAACAAAATTGCGGCGCCGAAATTTGCATTGCATTTGCAATTATATTAGTGGGGGCTAGATAAAATTATTTTCCTGCACTCGCTGTGATACTGTTACTGATCGCAGGCCTAAAATCTCCCTCTTGGAGAGAATAAAAAGGAAAGATTTTTTTTGGGGAAAAGTCTGAAACTGCCTCTACTTTTCAACTCATTTTTTACCAAAAGGAATATCTTATTTGAGTAAATTAAATCCTAATTTATTTCATACTGAATGAAAAGGTGGTGGCACACATTTTTTTTTTTCAATTTTCTAATAATTTCTTGTTGTCATAGGGCACCAAGTCAAAGGCAACTAGCACAGAGGGGGCAATGTTTCTCCAGCATACATTAATTACAGGCATCATTCCTTTATTCTGCTGATCGAGACATGTCCTTAACATCTCTCCTAAAACAAACCCTGCTCTTCACATTTTGTGGGGTACCATGTCAAAGGCAACTAGCTAAGAGGGGGCAATGTTTCCACAGTGTGCAATAATGACAGATATCCTTCCTTTATTCATCTACTGATAGAGCAGTCCTAAAAATCTCCTCTAAGCATTCTCTGTCACAACCTCCTGCCATCGTAAAACAAACCTGTCAATGATCCTGCTCTTCACATTTTGTGGGGTACCATGTCAAAGGCAACTAGCAAAGAGGGAGCAATATTTCCACAGTGTACATTAATTACTACAGGCATCCTTCCTTTATACCGCTGAAAGAACGGTCTTCAAAATCTCCCCAAACCGTACTCTGTCAAAACCTCCTGCCATCATAAAACAAACCTGTCAATGTTCTCGCTCATCACATTTTGTATAAAAAAAATGAAAAAAACACAAAACACAACATGAGATACTTGAAATAATTGTCCTCTCAATGCCTGGCGAGAAACATGAGATGGAAACATGATATTTAGAATGACAAACAGCTGTTCCTAAGACAGCTGCTTAATTTTTTGTTATGTCAACCCCCCCCCCCTCCCCCCCCCCCCCCCCCCCCCCCCCCCCCCGTTCTTCTCAAACGGCCGAGGTACGGTTGAACACGCAATATGTCACAAAACACTGCGAACACCATAACCCTACGACCGTTAAAATCAGAGAATGCGCTGGCAAGCTTTTACCCCGTCCCTCTCTGTCGGACTTGTTTATAAGTGAGTATGATGCGGGCCAGTGCAATCAAGCAAGTGACTAAGGGAGGACGATGGATAGAGAAGGGGAAAAAAGAAGAGAAGAGAAACGCAAACAAGACAGATACCCCTGGGGAATTCTACCCTGGATGCCTCTGAGAGAGAAAATAAACCGAAGAGCTTTGTAACATACACACACACACATTACAAATGCAATTTGAATTAAGTTTCAATCTCAATCGTCTCTACTCTAAGTTTAGACTTTGCCTCCTGGCCTTGCCCCCCCCCCCCCCCCCACCCCCCCCTACCCCCCCCCCCCCCAATAAAAAGGGGAAAAAGAAAGAGAGGCACAAACAAACAAAGTCCCACTCTGAGAATTACTGTCATCTTTACAGACTTATTTTCTTGAATTGTCTAAAATGATTCCTGAAATTTAAGTAGGGGCCACAGTGCTAAGACTATAAGCAACAGAGGCCTATAGCAAGGGGCAAGGCAGTTTCTTCCTGATCAAAGGATCAGTTCAAGGAGGAGAATGCATTCCGGCTGGAACATTTCAAGGGGCACGGAGGCAATGACCAGTATTTTTTAAATCAATGTTATAATGTTGTGCAGGGATTCCTCATTCAGTATTAAGCTGTCTGGCTCTTATCAAGACCGAGATACTAGAATGCCCTTTTCCACAGCACGTCAATACAAAGTGCTAAGTGCACATCATTACTTTTGTTGATCCTGGCCATCACATTAGGGTTGTTTTGTAATTTCCTGTGCCCTTATTGTTGTTCTTGCTATGTATTTACATTTGTTCATGTACTCATATTCTCTATATCACATACTGTCTGCTTGTATTTGTAATTCTTTAATGGCCAAATAAAGAATAAGAATAAGAACGTACACGCCCGTACAATGTACGTGTGTCTCAGTTGGTGATGGAGGCATAAGTTCACGTATTCCGCCTACGTTCATGGTATATGAAGGATTTATGCACATTATCGACCAGGCAGTCTTTTATATCCTTTGCAAAGTTCATCATCAGCCAAGGGCCCAATTTAAGCACAAACTACTGCTTAGCAATTTAAGCACAAATTACTGCTAAGCAATTTTCTTTGCTAGCAAGAAATGAGAGGGGCACCAGTTGCAACAATGTTAACATTATGGAATTTCGGCTAATAACCAGTTTTTGTTAAAGGAACATTATAGAATCGGTTTTTTTTGCTAACAAAAACAGTTGCTGGCAGTTTAACAACTTAATGTTATTCACCACACATAAACTGAAAAACCTGTAGAAGTTTGAAATCAATAGGCCAACTGGGTCAAGAGAGAAATAAAAATGAATATAAACTCCAAACAGGAAGTTAGATTATATATTTCTCATCAAATATGACATTTCAGACAGAAACATTTTAAGGGATGTTTTCTACTATCATCATCATTAGACCGTGTAAGTTTTATGTAAATCTGTGATCTTCACGATTTTTGTTTCTTACCAATTCTGTAACGTTCTTTTAAAAGCAAGACTGTTCTGTACTTGGCACATTTCTATGCTTATGAAACTGGGGGCCCTGGTTCAAAACATATTGAGGAACTCTCTCTTCAATTCTAAAGAGTACATAAAATCAAGCAGAAAATACTGTCTAATGTGTTTGAGCACAATTAAGCGCGGTATGAGAATGCAAGCGTGGAATGATTATTGCAAGAAAGTACAGTGACTTGATCAATGCACTTCATCCTATGATACTACACAGCTGAATACAATTCAATTAACATATTTTCCACCGAGTGTGCTCCCATTTGGCATTTACATTTTTTTTATGATCCTCCAAACATGAACAAAAATAACAAAATTACATTATGGTGTACAAGTCCATACTACATAAACATGATAAATATACTGCAGCCAGCATGTATGCATACGTGTATATACCACAGACAAGCACTGAATGCTTAAGGGCACATGGACACTAATTACTCAAAATAATTGTTAGCGAAAATACTTGGAAACGAAGTAACATAGCTTTTGAGAAAGAGGTTATTTCTCACTCAAATAGTTTGTGCAACAAGGGTTTTCTTCTTTCATTATTCTCTTGCAACTTCGTTGACCAAATGAGTCAGAACTTTCACAGATTTGTTATTTTATGCTTTAAAATATAAATGTAGGGATACACTACAATAAGTGAGAATACTGGCCTTTGACAATAACCAAAGGTGTCCAAGGGTCGATTTCACAAAGAGTTAGGACTAGTCACTAGTCCTAACTTAGGTTAGGACTAGTCCTAGGAGATATACAAATTGCATGGATTGTCCTAAGTTAGGACGAGTAACTGGTCCTAACTAGAGATAAGACTAAGTCTTAACTCTTTGTGAAATCCACCCCAGTGCCTTTAAAGGTACAAACAAACAATTTGACTGCAAGTCAAGCTTTAAATCCCAATCCTGCATTAAGACTGTCTGAGCTAAAATCAGAGTCACGTTATAAAATTGAAATCCGTCTACAGGATCCCTAATCCGACACAACCAAAATGAACAACCTCTGGCTACTGTTATTTGTAAAAACCACACACACGATTAAAAACGATAAAGGCTTTTATCCAAAATAGGCCAGAGGAAGGGGGGACTCAGGTTGCCCTCATTGGCCAGAGGAAGGGGGGACTCAGGTTGCCCTCATTGACCGCTTGGGAGGGTTTGCGTATCGTCATTTGTCGCTGACCGTTATCGCGGCCGAGCCAGACAGGCTGACTACTTGAGGAGGGCTCTCTGGACCCCCTGAAGGCTTCTTGTACTTAGAGATCCATTTAGGAGGAGTGAGGGTTACATCAAAACAAGATGTATTATTTTGGATCAGTAAGCACGGTTCTTTAATGATCTGAATTACATTGTGATCATTTGGACTATTACTTTGCATGCATCTCAAGGACAACGTGGTTGTCACATTTGAGGATCTTTTGGCTCCATTACCAGAAAGAGATAAATAATGCAAATAAATCTGTTCAGAATTTAACAGGATTTTCTTCCTCCAAGGTTTAATCTTGACATGACTAGTCAGTGGGTCAAGTGGGACAATTTGGCTTGTTGTTTCACTGGTCTGTCAGCTTTATACTTCACAGCGAAGCAGGCCAGATACTTCACAGCGAAGCAACGAAGACGGTTGCCTCCATGCCCCCTGATCATTGCCTTGATCCCCTTGAAATGCTCTGACAGTAGAAATTTACAATTTGCACTTTACCAAGGAGAAATCGCTGGTGCCCACTGCCTTTAAAGACACTGGACACTATTGGTAATTGTCAAAGACCTAAGTCTTCTCACTTGGTGTATCTCAACATGTACATAAAATAACAAACCTGTGAAAATTTGAGCTCAATCGGTCGACAAAGTTACCAGATAATAATGAAAGAAAAAACACCCTTGTAACACAGATCCAAAATCTAATTTCAAGGTCTCAAAATCAAATTCTATAAAAATACTTTCTTTGAAAACTACGTTACTTCAGAGGGAGCCGTTTCTCACAATGTTTTATACTATCAACCTCTCCCAATTACTCGTCACCAAGTAAGGTTTTATGCTAATAATTATTTTTTAGTAATTACCAATAGTGTTCGCTGCCTCTAATCACAATGTTTTTTTCCCCAGATTTTTCCAAGGTGAAAACTGGAAACCAGACTAAGTCGGTAGAATATTATGCATGTTATTAATGTTATTTACACAAATAAATTAGTTAAAAGTTCCAAACAGACTCGACCTTTGTAACATGTTGTATGTTAACAAATAGAGAAGGGATTCTTGTGTACACAGGTGTATGAACCCTAATGGAAAAACCACTTTTTATTTATAGAGTAATGTTTCGGGATTCTGAGAAATAAGGGAAAAACCATACTGGCAAGTGCATACAACAGGGCACCAGTACATTCCCAACAAAGCTGGAGGCATTAAATATGGTCTATTGGTTATTAACATTACTGACACCTAGTTAGAAAGGGTTGCAGGGCTGTATGCTTCGTTTCTGAAAGGGCAAGGGCACCAAGGCATTTTCTCCCTGGTAAAGGGCACCCTATGATGAAGTTGTAAATTTCTACTGGAGCATTTCAAGGGCACCAAGGCAATGACCAGGGGACAATCGCCTTCGTTGCCTCCGTGAAGTATCAGGCCTGGGTTGCATTGTCAGTGTTAAAGGGTATAGTACTTTTTCCTGACAAAAAACACAATGTCCACAGATCAACATTAAACTTACACAGTTTGAAGATTATGATAGTAGAAAGCTTCCCTTGAAATTTTATTTACTGAGGTGCTGTAGTTTTTGAGAAATGAGTAAAAGTAATAATTTTCGTCTCAGTTTTAGCATGTAAAAACGTATTAACCAGTTATGCTATGGTTTTGGTATAATATCATAACTGGTTAAGGGGATTTTACATGCTAAATTCATTTTGGTCTCATGAGACAAAAATGATTTTGTGACCTGTTTTACTCATTTCTCAAAAACTACACAACCTTAGTTAGTAATATTTGAAGGGAAGCTTTCCACTATCATTCTCTTCAAACCCTGTAAGTTTAATGTAAATCGTGGACATTTTGAAAAAGTATCCAAATCCTTTAAGAGACACTTTACGTAACAAATGAACGATAACATATAATGTAGAGTGATCATGGGAGACACCCAAAACACTCAACATGGATGCACATCACTGCATAGTGGGTGCGTTCGTTTAGCTTCTCCGGGTCGACCCCGGTGTGTGGCGTTTTTTTTTGTCCAGGACAAACATGTGCAGATAATTACCCACGGTTGTCCTGGGGAAAAAAAAACCGCCACACACCGGGGTCTACCTAGGGAAGCTAAACGAACGCACCCATAATACCATTAACAAAGTCCTGTACATGTATGTGAGCCGTAGGCCCTGTGGCTAGATTGAGTTTTCTCTCATCATAAATTGGATAGGAAGAAGAAAAAAATAACGCAATAGAGATGTGCTGGCACAAACAATAAATGAAGCAAATTTGCAACAGGACAAGTCCCAACTTGCAATAATGAAGATTGACTGTCATGACCACCTGAGGACAAGTGAAGCCCATGGTGGCTGTTCTTAGAGAGAGCTATTCTAGCTCTTTGTTACAATATTCTGACACCCCTTGATGTACATGTTAGGATGATTTACACACTATTAGGGTTAGGGTTAGGAAATACATTAAGGGGGGTTGGGGGTTGGAACAAAAAGGTGTCTGTAACAAACCCCACAACTTAGTTTTGGGGCTTTTAAAGGCTGGGTATACTGTTGGTAATTGTAACAAACCTGATTTGCGATCAAATGGTCACTGACGTTGCAAGAAAATCATAATTTATAAAAGAAAAAGACACACTTGTTGCTGAGATTGTGTGCTTTCACTCTTTCAGATGCCTGAGAATGAGATCCTTTCTCTGATTCAAACATTTAAGGTAAACTCAAAAGCCATCTTTCATCACCCAAATTATAGATTGGACTAATGTGTTACTGTTAATTCATAAAATATATTGAAATTTTGAGCATCGCAGAGGATGCCTCTACAAATCTAAAAGAACAGACAAGTCTTCTTGCAATACAAGAACACTGCAAATAAATCGCATGAATTAAGCCTAAAGCCAATATGCAGAAGAGACAAGCAACAAATATATACACAGGATAGATCGATCACACTGCAGAAGATGCAAGAAAACAACAGAATGATGAATGCTTCCTTGTACGAGTAGACCCCTATCTTAGACATGGACAGGATTACATACTGTGTGCTCAAGATCATGCAATATACTTAAGGGAGAATAAATTGAAGATGTATGAAGTGTGTAAAAGTCAATCTAATGTAGCTTATATTATATATATTTAAAAAAAAAGACAATGCTTCGGACATGAATGTTGTCTTGATTTAGTAACAGAGGATGGATTGAATGGGGAAAGCCATTGGAGGTCTCACCACCATTGAACTTTAAGGTCTCAAGGAAAGTTAAACAAATCCAACCACTCACCCCCCCCAATACATTGTACATAATATGTACATCTGACCCCCTCAAAGTCACCATCCCTACCATTTTTTATGAATGTATTTCCTACTTGTCTATTTTCAATAACTCAGACCTGATATTTCACAGAGGCAACACAGGTGATTGCCCCCATGCCCCTAAGATTACCTTGGTGCCCTTTAAATGTCCTCATAAGGTTCCCTTAAGCTTAAAGTCATTGGACACTTTCGGTACAGAACAAAAAAAATTCACAGAATTAGATTAAAAATAACTTACAGGGTTTACAGAAGGTAGTGGTGAAAGACTTCTCTTAAAATATTATTCCATGAAATGCTTTACCTTTTGAGAAAACAGTAAAACAACTGATGTTGATCAATTCTCGATAGCGAGAATTAGGGATTTATTTTAAACACATGTTATGACACAGCGAAACGCGCAGATAAAAGGGTGGGTTTTCCTGTTATTTTCTCCCGACTCCGATGACCGATTGAGCTTAAATTCTCACAGGTTTGTTATTTGATATAGAAGTTGTGATACACGAAGTGTGGGCCTTGGACAATACTGTTTACCGAAAGTGTCCAATGGCTTTAACCAAGCTGAAAATGCCTTGGTGCCCTTGTCCTTGTTCAAAAACTATGCATGCAGGCCGACAACTAACTACTTCAGTATGTTTCTCATAACCTGCATGACAGAATTAAACAGAACACACACAACATGTTTTTCTATGTAGCCACTAAATATATTCAGATTATACTTAGTTCATCGAACTTCACCTCCGAAGTCAAAATCACAAATTTCAGTTTGACAACAGACAATTTCAGCACTCATGCCCTCTATCCTGATTAATTGTTGTGCTTTTTCTGGGAGATGTAATTCCACTCCCTGCTGAAACATATCAAGAGAAAATTGACTTCGGGCCTAATGGGGCATGATGTGAAAAAGGTGTTCCGGTCACCTACAAAAAAACAATGGACTGACATTGAATTTACCAAGCAGTATCCTTGTTGAGCCTGAAAACATGTGTTAAACATTTTGTAAGCTCACAAAAGATTCAGCGTCCGATGTTTGCCAACACTTTGACATGATCATGGGGAGTAGTTATCATCAGTTCATTGGTGTAAAGTTTAGCACAGACTCCAGGGCCCAATTTCATAGAGCTGCTTCCGCATCAGAAAATAGTGCTTTAAAAGGGTTTGGGTACTTTTTGTTTGACACAAAACAAAAATGTAAACACATATTTACATTAAACCTACACGCTTTAAAGATAATGATAATAAAAAGATTCCCTTAAAAACTTACTAGCTGAGATGCTGTAGGTTTTGAGAAATTAGTATAAAACAGAGACAATTTAGTTCAGCATGTATAACGGATTTACGCGACTCTCCTGAAAACATTTTCCCTTACTTTTTTGAATTGGTAAAAATGAACAACAGAGATTGGGATAAATAACTCATCCAAAAGAAAATTATACTACGGAAATTCATTAAACAATTTGTTGAAAAACTCATTAACAACCCTAATCATTAAAGATTCCCCTGTAAAAGACATGTTAAGACACACACTATTGAGTTAGGCCTTGCCAAAAACAGCACTCTCTGCAAGATAGTCAAAACCATGACTTGTAATGCAATTAAACTTCACACTATATTTAACGAAGACTCATGTAAAATGTCAGGGTTTGGGCTAGCCTCTACCCCAAATGAATTGTATTCACCAGGGTGTTAAATCTGTCTAGCAGACAGTATTCTGGAAGATGAGATGAGATAGATAATAGATAGATTTCTTGATAATATCTCAAAATGCCAGGAATGTTTTGATAAAAGGATAGTGCTTTAAAGACACTGGACGCTACTGGTAATTACTCAAAATAATTGTAAGCATAAACAAATTTTTTTACTTGGTAATGAGCAATGGAGAGCTGCTGATTGTATAACAAAATTGTGAGAAATGGCTCCCTCTGTAACACAGCAACGCAGTTGTTTTAATAGAAAGATTAGGTAATTTCTCACTAAAAAAAGACTTTATTATTTTCAGTGCAACTTTAAATACCAATTGAGTCAAAGTTTTCACAGGTTTGTTACCAAAGGTGCCTCTAATAACCGGCAAACAGATTTGCCAAATGTCACAAATGGATTGATGTAAGCGTATGTGACACTGCAAGTTAATTAAAAGCTATTCACAGACTCTTTTGGCCATCTTTGAAAACATCAATTCATTGGAAATGAAAGTGTCTCTCTAAATTGAATAACTCTTTCTGCAGAATGTCACTATGTGACACAGAACTTGTAAAAATAGTGGTCTTTATAATTGTATGAGAATATTGTGCCTGAGGTGACAATTTCATTATCCTTCTTGAAAAATCAGTTCGACTATTTTTGGCTCTCTTCAACATTTACAGCGCATTTATTTTTTCCTTTTTCCCCATTGGGGGAGTTTTGAGATCGCGCTTGTATGCAAAATAATCTATAAATGTATAGTCATGATTGACGATTTCAACTCTAGCCTAATATATAAAATTGGCATGTATATTTAAGCAGTTTTTGTCCTCAAATGTTACTTTTTATGCAATAGTAAAAACAGGTGAAACACATGGGACCTGCAACTGCAGCGTACGTCATATCCAACCTGGTGAATTGTGTGAGCCTATATGAACCAGACCAGCCACCTGAACCATGACCAACTCAAGGAATGAGCTGCCATCCAAGAACTGACCCCAGCTCAATCAAGAAGCTGTCTATGGTCCACTGGTGCTCAACTAACATGTCCCAGACAAGCCAGCCAAACTTATGAATGGTCTTAGTCTACCAACTTGAACCATTTCTATGTGGTCTAAATATCTTAAACCAGCTTATGACAACATTTTGGCCTGGCCAAATCGGAACAATTTCGCAGCAACCTCATTTTTTTGTTAGTTATTTGGATGGCTGAGGTGAATATCAACCTGGACATTCCATTGTGTAGTAAGCACAGCCATCTAGTTGTATACAAAGACGGACAGACGGTACTGGAATTAATGTTTGTAATCTCCCTTTTTCCAATTCCAGACCTTTGCCCTTTTGCTATACATATTTGGCATGAGTGGACAGGCTGCCTTTATTGTGGAAAAAACTGGAATGATATGAAAAAGCAGTGCCTGGGGGGGGGGGGGGGGGGTAGTAAACATTACTCTCCCTCTATTTCTGATAAAATAGGAAAAATTACAAAAAGTTTTCATTTTGGGGTATATTTAAAAAAAATACCAGACTAATTGTACATGACAAAGTTTTCTCCATAAATTCCATCATTTTCCTCATTGAATTAAGATTCATCTTCGTCCCTAGACTGTCTACAAGAAAAAGCAGTGCCTGGGGGGGGGGGGGGGGTAGTAAACATTACTCTCCCACTGTTTCTGATAAAATAGGAAACATTACAAAAATTTTCATTTTTGGGGTATATTTAAACAAATATCAGACTAATTGTACATGACAAAGTTTTCTCCATAAATTCCATCATTTTCCTCATTGAATTAAGATTCATCTTCGTCCCTAGACTGTCTACAAGATATTAAAAAAGAGTCAACCTTGAATTAAACCTCTGGCTGTTTGTTTTCTTTATGTCAAATAAATTTGTATATTAAATTATCCTACCCTTAAAAAAAAAATAAAAAAAAAAAAACCCTGAATAATCAAGAGGCCAACTGGAAGTAAAGATAATCCTCCGACGGGGCATTTTGCCAAGCTCTCCCCAAGGCACAGGGCCCCTGCATTTGCTTCAGGGTTGCCCCGGGTGGGGATTAACCCAACTGGGTTGGATTTGGCTTAAAGTGGCAGCACTGGCAACTCTACACCAACGGTCACAACTCTATGGTATAGTTAACTAACTATATTGTCTTGATTTAATTGTTAACTGTATATTTTGTTGTGATTTTAACAGTGTTTTTAGATTTTTATGTAAAATGCTATATAATTGTAAAAATTATTATTAATATGATATAGCTTGATGCTCGAGACTTGATACTTGTACTTCATGGATGCAATTGCCTTGGTGCCCCTTGAAATGTAACATTGCCCTAATTCAAAACAGTGCCCAAAGAGTATCATGAATTATAGGCCTATACTTTGTACAGTGAGTTCAGGTATTAACCAATGATTCTTTAACTAGGGGCAGAGCAAAATGGCCCAAATGGAGGGCACATGGTTTTAGAAAAAAGGCACCAGAGCAAGTAGTCACGCCTTCCTCCATTATTGGTTTGCTCAAAGCTTGTGTAAATTTAAGACTGTGAACTGTCAGTCTCATTTTTTGATCACCAAAATTACACTCTGGTGTATGTGACTTTAAACATGTTAAAAGAGGTTGACTCTCTGATAAACCATAGGGGGTTAATAGCTTCAAACCCCCAAGGGCAATTTTCGCAGTTCGAGCCCCTTGAAATACAGACCATGCTTATCCCGGCTAAAGAACCACAAACCACGCAACTGGAGTTGTTGTTCTCAAAATCCCCCTTTGCTTATCACTGATCAAAAGGACATTTTATATGAGAGCCTGTTTTTTTTATGACTGTTTTTAGAATCAGTTGTTACCATGAAAACCTACCAGTGAGTTTTGTGAGTTTGTTATTTTTGTGTGTAAGCACTGCGAAAAATGTATTTGCTTGTTTTATTGTAATTCCTGTGTAGGGTTGTTCACATAAGTTTAACTGAGATTCGGGAAACTTTTCTGAAACAAACTTTGCCCAGAAACATTCACATTTATCATCAATGAGACCTGAACCCATGTCCAAAGGGTTTGTTAAAAGTACAATGTTTAACCAACAACAGACCCTGCAGGATTGGTAGAGCTGACAAAATAGTGCAGTGCAGTGCAGAGGGCACTTAAAGGCAGTGGACACTATTGGTAATTACTCAAAATAATTTATTAGCATAAAACCTTTCTTGGTGACGAGTAAAGGGGAGAGGTTGATGGTATAAAACATTGTGAGAAATGGCTCCCTCTAAAGTGCCGTAGTCTTTGACAATTGCCTATAGTGTCCACTGCCTTTAAGTATGTGTGATCAACCAGGAAATAACAAACCTGCAAAAAGAGAAAATAGTAAAAAGCCACGCACAATTTTCAGCATGTTAACACATTGTCCTTAACTTTGGTTGTAGCAACCAAAAAACACCTGTTGCGTTTTTGTCAAAGTTTTACTTTTTTCAATGACTTCATTTCAGGGGGGGGGGTATATATTTCACAGGAAAAAAAATGGTTCTAGTATTAACTTGATAAGCAGAAAGCCTCTGACTAAAATTAAACAATGATCCCGATGCAAATTTCCATCTATTAAATCGTTGCGGTACCCGCTGCTAAAACAAAGGATCCAAACTGCCTCTTAGCTACCGGGGAATCTCGGTTGTCTAGTTGGAATTACACTGCTCTAGAATCGCAAAGGACATGGGTTCAAATCCCACCCGAGTATTATGCCCATGTGATTTTTTTTTTTACAGAGCTCCGAAGAGTACTGAGTATACAGCGCTAACACACATCAGATACCTTTAATAAAATAACAATCCATGAGCTTGGTACCTAAGAGGACCATCTAAGCGTTTCTTTGCGGACAAAGAAAAATAATCTATCCCTTTTTTCTTTCTCTTGAAACTAAGGCTGTGATTTGCAAATGCCTAATTTGCAATTTGCACGTATGCGCGGAAATGTCTCCCGAGTGTTCCGTCTCACGCTGTGAGCTGGCAGGTATTGCTTTCTCTTCCTACAGGTGCCTCGGTCTAGAGCCCAGAATTAATGAGCTTTAGGCTTGTTGTCCCGTTGACCACTCGCGTGGAAATTAATTTTGTCTTGACAGTAGCTTGAATCAGAATCTTCACCTTTTCACGGTCAGTCTTTATGAGTGACCATGATAGAAAGACCTCGGCGGAGATATTGATTTTTCTCTCAGAAATAGACATTGACAGCTAAACACATGTGTTGTAAAAACAGCGTGGTGTATCGGATTATGTTTACGTGCTAAAGAAAACTTACATATTACAATGTAATAACAAAAGGTTTCCAGTTACTATTTTCCAAGTGATCAAAATTGAAATTCATTTCGTTTTGTTTGAGTAGAAGGGCACTTTACTGAAACCTATAATTTATAATTTATGATCAAGAATTTGCAGCACACTGTATCAATGTACACGCAGCACTGCAGCAGCGCAGATCAAAGAACTCAGAACACTTATGATGGAAGAGTAGGGGGCTAAAAACCCTGCCGTCGATTTCACAAAACTCTTCCTAACTTAAAAATAATCTTAGGACTTAGGACGAGTTCCAACCCTGCACTTAAGCATTCAGACCTTAAGATTAATCCTAAGTTAGGACTAGATACTCGTCCTAACTCAAGATAAGACGAGTCCTAACTCTTTGTGAAATCGACCCCTGGTGTCAAAGGTACACAGTAAGCATCCTTGTAAAGATACAAATAAAACTACCTTGCGTTAAGTTTTAAGATTGTTCAGACACGGAAAGTTAAACCCGAATGAGTTCAAACTTCCTTTAAAGACATTCGACACTATTGGTAATTGTCAAAGACCAATGTATCTCAACATATGCATGAAATAACAAACCTGTGAACATTTCAGCTCAATTGGTCGTCGAATTTGCGAGATATATATGAAAGAAAAAAACACCCTTGTCACACAAAGTTGTGTGCTTTCATATGCTTGATTTCGAGACCTCAAGTTCTAAACTTGAGGTCTCGAAATCAAATTCGCGGAAAATTACTTCTTTATCAAAAACTATGTCACTTCAGAGGGAGCCAATTCTCACAATGTTTTATACTATCATCCTCCCCATTACTCGTAATCAAGAAAGGTTTTGTGCTAAAAATTATTTTGAGTAATTACCAATAGTGTCCACCGCCTTTAAACCAACTTCTCAAGTACTGCGTCTGAACATGGAGGTAGAAAATTGAAATTAATTCTGAAGGGAAGATAATGAATAAAGGGAAAAGTACACTAGACACTTATGACCCGAATTAACAACCTTTGAATAAACCAAGCCACTCTCAATCTACCTACATGTATAAGAGAGATGCCAAGACCTCCGCGGTGGCGGCTTCGTGTGAAACTTCTCAGCTGTAATCACCGACGTTATAAATACCTATAGATGCCGAGGTACGTACAGAGTATTGACTGGTTGGTTCATCCAGGGAGCGACTGCTCCCAGAGAATTAGTCTGGTCGGATTGGTTTGAATATTACGGACACATTGACTCCTGGGGTGGAAAGTTGAACTAAGAGTACAGGCAATACATGTATAAATACTTAATGCTCACATCTGGCGGCATTACAAATAGACATCCAATGGTCACCAGTAACTCTCTTCACAGCTTTCCTTTTGTCTTTCATTCCTAAAGTTAAAACAGGATACTTTTTGCAGACATGCTTCATTTTTGAAAGGGCAAGGGCACCAAGGCATTTTCATCTAAGTGAAGGGCAATCTATGAGGAAATTGTTAATTTCTACTGCTGCATTTCGAGAGTACCAAGGCAAATGACCTGTTGCCTCCGTGAAGTATCAGGCCTGATTTTTTAGAGAGTTTATATCAATTTTATCAATACATATAACTTATGGAACTCCTATTTTAATTCCCTTATTCCCCAACTTTACTCTGAGGGAGCTTTGTAAAACTTATACCAGTAAGGCCAAATAACAAAAAATACCAGTTGATCGTCCGGATTTTTTTAAAAATTTTGCAGAGGGGCACCACAGTGAAGGTACGTGCCAGGGAAACCGCGGCAATTACTGTGGGTGCTGTGGTTTTCAAAGCCTGCCTTGTCGGGGCAAGGCAGTTTGTCCTTTGAAAGGGGCATCTCTATAAAGTTGAGTTTCTATAGGGACATTTCAAGGGGCACCAAGGCAATCACAAGGGGCACTGAGGCAGTTGGATCCATTATCTTCATGAAGGTTATAAGTAGCATAGAGCAAGGAATTAGCAATCCTCTGCTAACCATGGAGGTACATGTAGGAGTTGTCTGACAACACTGTGAAAGCAAGTCAAGGATACATGTAAGGCAGTGGACACTATTGGTAATTGCTCAAAATAATTATCAGCATAAAACCTCACTTGGAAGCAAGTAATGGGGAGCTGTTGATAGTATAAAACAATGTGAGAAACGGCTCCCTCTGAAGTTTTCGAAAAAGAAGTAATTTTCAATGAATTTGATTTCAATATATCTAAGAAGTTTAGAATTTGAGGTCTCGAAATCAAGCATCTGAAAGCCAAAAACTTCGTTTGACAAGGGTGTTTTTTTCTTTCATTAATATCTTGCAACTCCGAAGACCAAAATCGAGCTCAAATTTTCACAGGTTTGTTAATTTATGCATAAATGTTGAGATTGACCAAGTAAGAAGACTGGTCTTTGACACATACCAATAGTGTCCAGTGTCTTTAATCTACTTGGTTCCTTTAAATGGGTTACAGGCTATAGATCCTACATCTTTTTCTGAAGGTGAGAACCTTCCTAACCATACTGTAAGTTGTTCATCTTTTGACAAACAGGTTTAAAGGCAGTGGACACTATTGGTAATTGTCAAAGACTAGTGTTCACAGTTGGTGTATCTCAACATAATGCATAAAATAACAAACCTGTGAAAATTTGAGCTCAATCGGTCTTTGAATTTGGGAGATAATAATGAAAGAAAAAAAAACCACCCTTGTCACACGAAGTTGTGTGCGTTTAGATGATTGATTTCGAGACCTCAAGTTCTAAATCTGAGGTCTCGAAATCAAATTTGTGGAAAATTACTTCTTTCTCGAAAACTATGGCCCTTCAGAGGGAGCCGTTTCTCACAATGTTTAATTATACCATCAACCTCTCCCCATTACTCATCACCAAGAAAGGTTTGATGCTAAAAATTATTTTGAGTAATTACCAATAGTGTCCACTGCCTTTTAAGTGTAAATGTGAATTCAAAGAACTGGAAAGCATATTGGACCTGACAGGAATCGAATTGGGTGTTCTACAAGCTTGAAACTAAATCCACTTAGAATGAGGCCCCATGTTCTAGCAGGTATTATCATTCCTGACAGTGAGTGACTACATCAGATGAAGAGGGACGACCTTGAACGTTGGAACTACACAACACACCTGAATAAAAAACCTGCATCGAAATGACTCATTCATCTGTATAGAAGAAACTGTAATGTGTGTTATGGCAAACGAAACACGTCCAACGAAATCACCCAGACGATACAGGTGAACCCCCCTTAAGTACACACAGTCACACCATTAAACACAAAATGTTTGTGTGATGAGTTGTTCACTAAGGTAATCTTTGTCTACTGTGTATTTACAATGTATGCCGTGGGAACAATTCTCAGAAAAATGGATTAGAGGATTTTAATCGAAACATGACAAATCAATAATCAATAAATGATCAACTATGATTAATTTGGTAATGACACATGTTTTAATACATAAACCTGCCATGTTGAATGGTTATTGAATCCTGATCGATACAATTTCCATTTCACTTCTACCCTCTTCTACTTAAATACACTGGACACTATTGGTAATTGTCAAAGACCAGTCTTCTTACTTGGTGTATCTCAGCATGCGTAAAATAACAAAACTGTGAAAATTTGAACTCAATTGGTCATCGAAGTTGCAAGATAACTATGAAAGAAAAAACACCCTTGTCACACAAAGTTGTATGCTTTTAGATGCTTGATTTTGAGACCTCAAATTCTAAAATTGAGGTCTTGAAATCAAATTCGTGGAAAATTACTTCTTTCTTGAAAACTATGTCACTTCAGAGGGAGTCAATTCTCACAGTGTTTTATACCATCAACCTCTCCCCATTACAAGTAATCAAGAAAGGTTTCATGATGGTAATTATTTTGAGTAATTACCAATAGTGTCTACTGCCTTTAAGCTGATCAGAGCATACTGATCAAAATGTTGAGTTGTCAACCACTAGTGCTTTTCAGAACCAAGGAACCAATACGGAATCAAGGACGTCTTACAATGCCTACAATACATGCAATATTAGGCCTGAAACTTCACAGAGGCAATAAAGGCAAAATCTCTCATTGGTGCCCTTGAAATGCTCTGGAGTAAATATTTACAATTTCCTCACCTCATAGGGTGCCCTTTACCAAGGAAAAATGATTAAGGTACCCTTGCCCTTACAGGCCTTCAAGACACTCCTCTAAATTAGTATTTCTTAAATATGTGTTACTTTTACCAAAACCCAAGCACTTTCTTGAGCAAATTGGTGACTAAGTTCTATTCTTGACATTAAATTTCTACCAACAATAATTTTTGTGTCTTTTCTTATTCATCTGTTCTTTTTTTGTTATTGGGAAAGAGGGAAACAAATTATTTGATCTGTGGTCAAAAAAACTTGATCGTTTATTGGAGCTCAATAAATTTAAAAAACAGCAGCACTTGATAAAAAACCCTTCATTTCTCAGAAAAATGTATTACATGCTTCACAATGTTTTTATGAACACCTAGAGTTGGGTGACAAGTTTATTAGACCTTGGCTGATTAAATTTGACATCCAAAGTCAGCAGTCATTTGGCACATGTTCAAGTTTGATTTCAATTCTAAATGAACCAGACTAATTACCATAATACATAATACTGCAGGGAAACAAAATACAAGTCAATCATGCTGAGTGAGTTGGTGATTATAGATCTTCGTCTGGTAATTAAATCTACACAATGCACAGGCTACGGGACATGCATAATGCATTGATCTTGATTCCAGAGAACAAAGGATCGTGGTCTCGCTGTTGTCAATAATGGATGCGGGAGGGAATAAATACCTGAGGGAATACCCCCAGTCCTTTGTTGGACGAGAAGACCCTGGGCCCATATCGGCGCGCTTATGGAAGCAGAGAATTCCGGGCTTATGTCAAGCGTTTTACACAGGTTAGCAGGGAATATTTTTATATTGTGACTGTGCTTAAAGGCATTCTTGGCTTACACAGTTTGCGCAGACATTCAGTTCTTGTCACAGTAAGCGGGGAATGATGATCGCAAGTATAGAATTCGGCAGTTAAAGCATCAGCCACGACATTGGGCCCTGGTCTGGTCGCCTAACTGAATATTTTTTCTCTCAAATTTTTCTAGTTTTACATCGTGATCAATGCGAAATAAATGTTGGCATTTTTGTTCTGAGCAATTTTCAACCAAGGGTAGAGAAACTAGGTAGAGGCAGCAAAGAAGAAGATGGATGGGTGGCATTAAGATCTTTTGAAGGAAAAATCATGCAGTAGACAAGAGAACGAGGAAATTCGTATAATGGATTGCGTTTTCTTAGTGTGGAGGGCTATATGTATATCTTATACTGGAAGAATAAAACCTAACTTCAATTCAATTCCACTGGAGTCGATATCCAGATCTGGCACATTCGACATGTTCAGATCAGAAACAAAACTTGAAAAATCATGATCTGGAAAACAAACACTTTTTCAGGATGCTTACAAGTTGACCGCAAACTTTTCAGTAAGCCACGTCTCCCGAGGCAAGCTTGACCAAGGTCTCAGTCCATCAGAATCCAATGAACAGCATTAAGAAGATATTGATACCCAAGTCTGCACTGAGCCTTGTGTCTAAGGGGACTTGTGTAGTTATCAAGTCTGTTGTTGATCATGGGGTATGAATTTTCAAACCTGGCTATATACATGTAGTTGTGTGCCAAATTGCTTTGTCCTTCAGATGGTCTGTAGGCCCTACATGGCCCTACAATGATGTACCCCTTTTTGTTTGTGTAAAAATATGCAGGGCATGTAATTGTAAGATAATGCAAGGAAAGGAACCCAGAACACTTGACATGGAAGTGTAGTTGGCTACTGTGGGTTTATTCACCACCATTGTTTCTGGTTCATTGTTGTGTGTATTGTATTATTAATAACCACTCGTTTTGTTTCCAGGGTACCAGCATTTTTTCTTATAACAGTGGTCCGTTTGCCAAATACCAGTTAAAATCCTGAGGACAACCAAAATTCACTCCAAGTGGCAGGTCTGACAAAAAGTTCAGTGTTGAAAAGTATCCCTATTTCATTTGAAAATTATTTGAAAAAAAGCCAACATACAAGTGAAATAACAAGCCACAGAGTAAGGAAAAGTGAAATTGCAAAAATTGGGCCCTGATACTTCATAAAAAATGATAAAACAGAGACAATTAAGACAACTCAACAGCCCCATGGCCATTGCCTTAGTGCCCTCTTGTGTTGCCCTTTACTAAATAAAACTACCTTGCCCTTACAAGAATGAAGTTTCAGGCATGCATTTGACAGATAAATTAGTCATTAAAACTTCCACGATTACTGTAGTGAATTTGTTACTGCCTTTTTCAGACCATTCTAGGTTCATTTAAAGAGTTCACATAACAAAAAAAAATGACAGGAAACGGCGAGAGTGGTTTACAATAAAATCGATTGTTAATTCAGAGTTTATGAAGTCCTCTGAATGAGCGAACAGAGTGAAATAAACTGTTTGAAATAAACTGTCCGTGGGATAAACCACTTTTGATAAGCTTACAGAGACAGGATGTGACATTTAATAGTTTATTTCTGGCACTGTTAGTTTGTGTAAAATAACCTCTAAAAAGTTCAACTGCAATATTAACTCTGTACTTTTTCTTTGAAACTGTTTTGGATTGGTGGCTCTTTTATGCACAAGATCGAAGGCCATTGGAAAGTCATTGATTGATTTGTGAACTGAACCTCAAAGTGAAAAGATTTCAGTAGAACTGACTAGTGGCTTACTTTGATCACCGTATGACTCAACTCAAATCTGGAAGGTGGCTTTATAAGAATTTTTTTCTGCTGAACAGAGTTTTTGTCTTCCATTTATTTTGTTTATAACAGTTTCAACTTAGCTTTTACCTTTTTGTTTGTATTTTTCATTGTATGCATTTTGTAGTTTTTTTCTGTCTTTTCTGTAATTCTTGTATTCAATATTCCTGGTTTCACTCGTTCACTTTCTAATATGCGCATTGAGACTTCGTTGTAATTTTTTGCTATAATATATAAAACTATTTATTATTTTATTATATTTTGTTCAACTACACACATCAATCAAGAAAAACGATTCCTCTCTCAGTGTCAGGACTGATACTTCACGGTGCCCCTGGTGCCCTTGAAAAGAGAACATTTACGTTTTCCTCATAGGGTGCCCTTTACCTCAATGAGAAATTGCCTTGGTGCCCTTGCCCTTTCAAAAACGTAACATCATCATAATAATAATATTAATAACATCATTTATAAAGCGCCATATATATAATAATAAAAATACAGGCCTACATACATACATACATACAACTAAATATTTATAAAGCGCTTTTACATCAAGACAAAGCGCTGGAAAGAGCAAGACCAATGGAACTATAAATACAACAAATTACATCTGATACAAGTGAGTTTTGAGAGATTTTTTGAATAAAGGCAAAGAGTTACAATTTCTGATGTAACTCAATGTTTATTTGATGATTCACTTGGTGTCTTTGTAACAAAAACATTCCCCATGATTATGGCAGTGCACATCATAGTGCAAAGTGGTTTGTTAATACATACAAAAAGAAATGTATCCAGACAAAAATGCCATTGTTTGCATTCACAAAGTGTACATTGGATGAGATCATTTCTGTGTACACGTGTTCACAATGAGTGATGGTAGTCAAAAGGCTAATTCTAAGCTTGATCAAACATCAGCATGCACAGTGTATGAGTCATCTTATTTTATTTACAGGGTACTACAGTCTGTGTATTTGATCATGCTCTGTTTAAAACTAAGGGATTTCCCAAAATGGTTGCACAATTCACTGTCTGGCCATACTCTGGTGTACACAATAACATTTTGTTTTATTAGCCCATACTAGCCTAACACAACATTTTAAGTCCAAGTTCTTTTGTCCTCTCCTCCATTACATTATAAATTTACATTGTACAATGTGTTATATGCTGACTGACAGGCAATCTCTGCTAAAGCATACTGAAGATAGTTGAAATAGACCATGGAGGTCGCCATGAACAGACCGAATGTATTTATGTATTATAACACAAATGCTTCAGAGCAAGAAATACAACTATTTTTTTACCGGCACAATGTAGCATTTGCATAAAAATGTAAATTCTGGATGGCACCAATAAAAAGTATGCATTTAGGCCTATGTTATGCCTATAAGCCTATTATGCTTAAATAGACAACATTTAAGAGGCAATTCCAACGAGTATTCGAAGGGGGGAAGGCTGGTACTTTATTTTTTCACAAACACAAATACTTGCACTTGAACATACGGTTTGTGGATGGACCTGTCTAGACTATAGTTGGGCTAGTCCAACTACAGTTGGGTGAACAATAAAATGATTTAGCTCCGTCTGAGTGATGATCTCCTTGTCAAATTAAAAACAAACCAATACAGTACTATTGGAAATGTGATTTCTCAGCAGAGACACGTCAAATAGTCATTCCACTATCCAAGAAATATTACATTCATGCATAGCATTCAATTTCAAACAATGACGCATCATAATCATGTAAAAAAATGTTAATGTATTGTCTACCATATGTTGAGACATTCGACACATTGTCTGAACTGAATGCCACATTAAATTGGTTCTAATAAAAACCACCGCCACGTGTTCTGTGGTTTATTTCCCAAGATTTCACTATCTCCCGGACAATCTTGCCGAGGATTGGATGAAAATTTTGGGTTAATTTTTTAAAAGTGTACTGATCTATGGAATAGGTACAGCGCCAACCGTCAACAACCTTATAGTATTTTATGGTAACTAACTTAAAACAAAGCCTAGTTCAT
The DNA here is from genome assembly GCF_032118995.1 of Asterias amurensis. Taxonomy (NCBI): domain Eukaryota; kingdom Metazoa; phylum Echinodermata; class Asteroidea; order Forcipulatida; family Asteriidae; genus Asterias; species Asterias amurensis. The sequence goes on along the minus strand of NC_092650.1, from coordinate 22,994,014 downwards.
ACTTCCTGAGATGCGACTGCGATGCGATTGCGAAGCGAATTCTGACACCACATGGCTGTTTGTGCAGCGAATTATTTGTTGCAAATTCGTGATGGCAAAATTCGCTTCGCATAGAAATTTGCATTCGCAGGATGTACTTCTAGAAACTATAAGGCTCCCCTGCTCACGGGGCCGGGGGAGCCTCATATTCTAGGATGGATCAATATCAACCTGGCTTTAATTTACTCCTAGAATTATGCGGTATCGTTACAAGAGACGATAGCGGAACGAAATCGCATAGTTCTACTTCTAGGAGTAGCTTTAGTTGAAACAGAGAATAGACATGATAGAATAGAAGTAATATAACAATTAACCAACGGGACAAGTGCTTCAGGTTTAGTATACCACTGATTATACTGGTAACACTAAGTTAGTCTTCTACCCAGCCAGTAGTCAAGTGTGCAGATTTTAATAAAAAGAAGTAAATTGTGGAGGTTTAATTAATGATTTAAAAAGTCATCTTATAAATTTGCACTGCTTTAGGGTACAGCTACAGGCGTAAAAAGGGGGATCAAGGGTGTAGTAAACAAAAACAGACATGAAAATATTCACCTTCCTGCCAACAGTACCGGCAAACTTGAACACTTTCTTGCCATCCCCGGTCGGAGAACTCGGCGAACTCGGAGAAACTCCGGCCGCTCCAGAGCTCTTGCTCGCGGCACCGCCTCCACTGCCGACATCCGCCGCGGTGTCCCCCTCCGAGGTCGTGCGGGCTTTCTTGTTCAAGGCAAAGACAAGTGACTCCGCAGGATCGGTGGTTCTTTTACGTCGTACTCTTAAAACTGTGGCCATTTTCCCTCTGGATTTCTTGGGTCAGCTTTAGGGAAAATGAAGTGTACGATTTGAAAGATTGAACGTTTTTGCTTGAAAACCAATCAAGAAATTGGAGGATCATTGACAAAATTGCATTGGGTCGACCACTGTGCGGCCTTTCACGTGCTTTACTGAATATTGCTGTCAACATTCACACACAACGGACGTATGTACACACGACTTCCGTCACCGTAGTGCACCCCTAACACAAAAATGTGCATTATTCCAGAGTAACAAATAACAACATGTAGCAGACAATAATAAATAATAACTTCATACAAATATTATTACAACAAGAACAAAATATGCTAGCTCCAATTTTTTAGCTTACACTGCTAAAAACATGTACTTTAAATCCATAACTTGGACGATACCATTAATTTAAGTCGGTGTTCTTGTTTCCTTTTTTTATAATCAAAAGAGGGCGGTATCATTCAAGATGGCAGCGCTCAGTGGACTCCGTCGTGCTCGAAATCCTGTGAAGGTTGTTGGACTTTTTACAAGTTTTAGCAGACAGGTAAATGTTTTCAAAGTGTCTTAAACCATGCTTTTAAACAGAAGCATGATCTATGTCATTTTGGATGAGGTTTAAATTTTTTTTAAGGATTCATAATTTTTGAGAAGGTCTACGAAGTGGAAAACCAGTCAGCAGGGTCAGTCAACATGGTCAACTCGACTCGCCCCCAGTACTAAAAGTTGCCCGTTACAAGTCAAAACTGTACAAAGTCGCCCCTAGCAAAGTCGCCCGTCATACATTCTCGCCCCCCACTCAAGCAAGTACTGACTGGATTTACTCTGGTCTGATGTACAGGCCTTCATTTTAATGAATATCCTGGTGTCATGGGACTCATGTGTTTTCAGTAGGATAACAGGAAAATTGTTCACAATCAAAAACTAAATATTTTTTTTTCAAATCATCTAGGGCCTATCCAATTTGTTAACAATAACATTTACACTGAAATTTTTCAAGTTTTGGTTTTACGTTGCGAGAGACAGTCTGCCATTAACAGTGCTTGTGCATGCACGACATTGGAGCAACGTCACATGTTTTCACACCTTTCATTGGTTGGTATTTTATTGAATATTCAGAAGCTAGTATGGCATGCAAAATAAATCAAAAATATTCTTTAATTACTACTTAACAAATTTAATTACATTCTTGTCCTAAGGCATTTTGGCTACTATATTAGAATCCAGAGATATCATAAGGCATGAAAGTAAAACACCCCACGCTCTTGAAACACACACACTTCATAACAATCCGTTTTCCCCCATTTCAGACCAGTTATGTTTGGTTTCAGGAGATAAGAAACCAATCTTTGACATTTTCTCTTTAATGTAGACTTAATATTTATTACACTTATCAGAATTTATTACAGTATTCAGTAAATCAAAAAAAAAAAATTGGGGTCATTTTCACTTAAAATATTTTAATATTTTCCCCATATTGGCACACAATAGAATCCCAAATAGTAACCACCTCACGTGATCCATCTAGTGACTAAAGCAGAATGAAACTCAATCTAGCAGACAGTAATTTTGTTTTGAACTTTTGAGTTTGGATGATGTTTCTTTGACTCATTTGAATGTTGGCATAATAATGCACTTGTGATTAGTACCAAAAATCAATCATTTTATAAATGTTTGAGCATAACCAACGACCGGAAACTTTTTTCTTAGCATGATTAAGCCTGATGAAAATACAGACTGTGAGTAAACTGCATAGCTTCTGTCACCGGTGCAGCTTGCACAATCTCGCGCTAAACGGGAATCAAAGTTGGGGACCGAAAACATATGAGGGTCGATAACGTATGACGTACGATACGAGGAGAGCTGTACACCGCTCTCTTTAAAATTAAATATTAAATAAAGAAAGTGAATTAAAAGACACTGAACTGAAGTATGACTATGAGTTTGTTATGTATGGACTCAAGAGTCAAATATAGAGATGCAGACTATGAATAGTCTTGATTCTTCTGACAACACGAACGCTGCTTTTATTATTCTCACATCAGTCACAAGCAAGAGTGGAGGTTGAACAACATTAGCCCACCTTGTTGAGCTGTTAATGGCTCTGCTTTTAACATTAGTCGCATCACAGTGATGAGGCCGATGTTAAAAGCTCATCACTGTCGCCACTGTCGCCATTGTAATGGCGACAGTGATGAGACCGATGTTAAAAGCGGAGCCATTAATAACAGCTCAACAAGGTGGGCTAGAACAACATATACCTCTGTGCCCATAAAAATAGACCCATAATTACAACAGACACTATGTATTGTTAGTAATTGTCAAAAAGACTAGTCTTCTCACTTTGTGTTTCTCAACATATGCATAAAATAACAGCCTGTGAAAATTTGAGCTCAATCGGTCTTCGAAGTTGGGAGATAGTAATGAAAGAAAAAACAGCCTTTTCACACAAAGTTGTGTGCTTTCAGATGCTTGATTTTGACACCTCAAGTTCTAAATCTGAGGTCTCAAAATCAAATTTGTGGAAAATAACTACTTTTTCAAAAACTATGTTTCATCAGACGTAGCCATTTCTCACAATGTTTTATACCATCATTAGCTCCCCATTACTCGTTACCAAATAAGTTTTATGCTAATAATTATTTTGAGTAGTTACCAATAGGTCCACTGCCTTTAAAGAGAAGGTACACGTTTGATAATTGTCAAAGACCAGTCTTCTCACTTGGTATATCCCAACATAAGCATAAAATAACAAGCATGTGAAAATTTGAGCTAAATTGGTCATCGAAGTTGCGAGAAAATGATGAGAGAAAAAACACCCTTGTTGGACGAATTTGTGTGCTTTCCGATATTATTTTAGTGAGAAATTACCTCTTTCTCAAAATTTATGCTAGGTCAGAGGGAGCAGTTCCTCACAATGTTTTATACTATCAACAGCTCTCCAATGCTCGTTACCAAGTCAGTTTTTAAGTTAATATTTGTTTCAAGTAATTACCAAATGTGTACCTTCCCTTTAAGGAGAGTGATTTGCTAATCGCTCAAGTTAATGTGAAAAATAAAACTATGTCTCTGTGGGGGCAACTTTTAAAGGAGGGCGACCTTGTATGTGAGGGGCGACTGTGCGAGTTGTCCACTTTGTATTTTGGGGGACCACTGTAGAAATTTTGTCTTTGTTCTATACCATAATTAGGAACTTTCTGTAAAACTTTTATTAATAGCATGGCCTTCACATCCACGCTCAGTGCCAGTGTACAGCAAGACAATCTGTCCTTAACAGACTCAACAACAGAGCAGCAATCCACTCGAGATGGCAGTACGCACAGTACACGCCAACGCTTGGGGGCGCTCTCATCTCGTCGCGATACAACAGTACAGACAGTGAGAGTTTCTCACAAGTGACAGAAACGGTGGGTATTTCACTTCGTCAAGAGTAACCACAGTACAATTTTTTTAAGCTTGTTTTAAAAGTTCATTTTGTTTTCAATAACCTATCACATTCCTGCATCCTACTTAAGCTTGGGCAATATCACGATAGTATCGAATGTCGCGATACTAATTTCGAAATGATTTCGATATCGGATCGATTTGGTTTTAATCGAAATATATCCCGATATATAGCGATATATCCCGATGTATTTCCTAGCTGAGACATCTTGCACCCCATAGGTTTTGAGTAAAACCATAAGAATAGGTCATTAGAACACGTCTCTTATGCTATGACTGTCTCTTCTACAGCTTTCACTGGGAGTTTGAAGACTGTGATGTCAAATTTAATTAATCGCGATTATATCGAATATCGCGATATACTGTCGGCGATATATCGTGAATAAAATAAATCGATATCGCCCAAGCAATCCTACTGTTTCATAAGTTTGTTCCAATCTTTCGTCAAAGCAGTTAACAGATAAAGCTTTACCACTAGTGGATCCATCTATAATAACTGACGTAGCGGCAACAACTGAGCAGATCCTCCAACCCATCAGGGAAGTCCCTTTCGCTGAGCTTGGCCTCGGTGGTTACACACCCATCGGTCTTCTGCAGAGCGCCCTGGAGTTTCTCCACATGTCTGTTGGCTTGCCCTGGTGGGGCACCATCATGGCGGGTGAGGTTTACTTATTTAAAACCTGTGATTTTGTCTTCAGAAATACACCCCACATGTAGATAATAAGTAACAATGTTTTTCCTACCTTAGTCTGATTTTCAATTTTGTTTTCCCTTGGTAAATTCTTGCAAGTTGTATTTAAATAGACTGAAAGGTGTAATAAACCTTGCACCACGTGAACAATACATGTTGGTCAGCCCTGGTGCGTCAAATAGTTTCCTCCTTTTCTAGCAATCCAAAGGTCATCCTACCCGGTTGATACTTTTCACAAAACTGTGGTTTATACAGCACACATCTGTGTAAGAGTAAAAACTAAATTATAATAGTGCATGTTTTTGTTTTTTTTAGTTACTGTATTTATCAAGTTTTCAGAGACAGTTCGGAAAGTAAACTATTATTGGGTTGTCTCTTGTTGATAAGTTTTTTTAAATTTTATATTCAGGGACGATTATTGCCAGGACGTGTGTATTTCCTGTGATTGTGAAGAACCAACGGTATGCAGCGACACTTAATAACGTCATGCCAACCTTCCAGAAACTCACAGCTAAGATGAACGAGGCACGGCAATCGGGCAATCAGACGGAATGTAAGTCCAGATTAGATCCTTCTTTTTCATATAAACGTGTCATAGAATTAGCCAGCCCCAGAACATTGCCATAAAAAAGCCTGATCCCATCTTTAACTATATCTCTTAAAAAGTGAATGATCCCTTTGCATCCCCTGCTGGTTTTAAACTCTGTCGCCTATGCAGCCTCTTTTTAACTTCAGATCTTGTTTTGGGGGTGGTTTGTTTAAGCTGTTGTTTGCTTAACCTGTGAAATTTGGGCTCCATTGGTCGTCAAAGTTGCGAGATATGAATGACAGAAAAAAAACACCTTGGTCACACAAAGTTGTGTGCTTTCAGATGCTTGCTTTCGAGACCACAAGTTCTAAATCTAAGGTCTTGAAATCAAATTCGTGGAAAATTACTTTTTTTCTCGAAAACTACATCACTTCAGTGGGAGGCGTTTCTCACAATGTTTTATACTATCAACCTCTCCCCATAACTCGTTACCAAGTAAGGTTTTATGCTAATAATTATTTTTGAGTTATTACCAATAGTGTCCACTGCCTTTAACAAGAGAACTGTAAGTTGTTTTTGGAGCTGATACATGTAGCTGCTATTTTGATTAAATCAAATGATGGATGATTCAAACTTGTTGGTATTTTAGTGACAAGAGCATCCATGAAAGTGCAGCAGTTCATGAAGAAGCACAACGTCAACCCATTGAAGAGCTTCGTTGGAGTCTTATTTCAGGTAAACATTGAATTACCATTAAGCCTGGTTAATACTTCCTGCGAATGCGAATGCGAAGCGAATCTTGACGTCACAAATGCAGGCAATTCGCAGCAGTTACCCTCTGCTCTTCTCCCTTGCGAATAATTGCTGCGAAAGGAGGGTGTGACGTCATATTCACGTCAAATTCGCTTCGCATTCGCAGGAAGTATGAACCGGGCTTAAGACTGTATGCACATGATGTCATATGGGTAGGGCGCCCCCGGCTGATGGTGGAGAGAGGGTTGTTCATTGACCCATACAAAGATTTGTTGATTTATTTTATTTTATTCAACATCCAACAGCGCAAGCGCCAGTTACAGAACGGATACAAATATTAATATTAAACATTATAAAAACTGTTAAATGTAACAGTAAATTAGGGAAGTAAAGAAAACATCAAAATACACACATTGCAAGAAGGGAACACCCCTAAAATGAGCAGACAGAAAACATGAAAGACTCAAAAGGACAATTATTAGACTAAGTGTGGCAAGATAAGTGAGGGGAGGGCTGGAGCACTTTGAAGGCAGAGATGGATTGGTGGAAAATGTCGATGGAAGGGTTGGTTGTGGTGATTTCATTAAACAGGGAGGTGAGACGGTGTATGAAGCCCTTTGTAGTGTTATTGACCATGTTTTTAGGGACAATGAACAGAGCGCGCATGAAGATGTGCATTTCCGTTGTTTCATCATCGTTTAAACTCTAAGATTGCGATTTGGTGGTGTCAATACGTAAGATTAGGTCAATGCAATGAGGGTTTTTGAATCTACCCATTTCTGCAAACTAGCTGCAAAATGTTTATGTTGCGTACAATATTTTGTGGACAAAATCAATCTTGTCCATTCCACAACCACATAATTTAGTTCATTCCTTTATATTGTACTTTGTATAAATTTTGCTTGTACAGTGACATGAGCGTCATGCCTGACGGACCTGAGCGCTCTGTAAGAGGCCTCTGTTGTTATTATTAATAGACATTGCTGATCCAAATAACATCACATTCTAACAATATACGTATCTGGCTAAACATCCTTCTTACAGGCACCAATCTTTATCTCGTTCTTCATCGGCCTACGGAGGATGGCCAGTCTCCCGGTAGAGAGCATGACCCAGGGAGGTATGCTGTGGTTTACCGATCTGACCACAGCAGACCCTTACTTTGTTCTGCCAGTGCTGGCCAGCTTGAGCATGTTGGCCGTCATTGAGGTAATTGCAAACTAAAAAAGTTGTTCTTGAAAGGGTGAAAAAGCCAATCAAGATGACTAGTAATACAGAGTTTGTAAGTCTCTTGAATTGTGTTATTGGAGGTTCAGGTGACCCGGACCAACAAGCCATTTTTTGTAGACATCGGGGTTATCAGAGTGTGGGTTCGAATCCCGGTCATGACACTTGTGTCCTTGAGCAAGACACTAAACTACAATTGCTTCTCATCACCCAGATGTAAATGGGTATCAGTGAGGGCAGAGATGGTTGTTGTGATTGATAATAGCTTGGTGTGCTTCATATACATATTTGGCAGTACAGGCTGTATACTCCATAGGGAGCTGAGATGGTTTCTGGAATTTAATATATTGCCCAGTGATTAGGGGTTAAATATTATTTGAAGCGCAATGATCATTCTTTGGACTCGCTCTATATAACAGCCGATATCATTTATTACCAAAGCTAAATCTTTCTTTGAGAGCTAATGACTTTTTAAACTCGTCTAGTTGGTGTTTCTGCTTTCATTTGACAAATAGGGGCCTTAGTTTTTGTATATGGTGGTTCTTTTATACATGTATGTAGTGTGTAATGCTTTTACTTGCCGTCTTCTGTTTAATTTTCACTACAATTTTAGATTTCTGTGTTATGTAGGCCTATAGAATATAAATGCTTACCTTTTTATGAGCATGGTCTGGGAGGGCACATCTTTTTTGATGACAGTTTTTATGACTTTTGCCTTTCCATGGACAGCCTCTGCTTGTTTTTAAAATTGTTGTATTGTCCAAAGAATTACAATAAATACATATAAGTATAAAATGTTTTTTGTTTTTACTTGTAGCTTGGTGGTGAGGCTGGTGTCAGCAATGCCCAGATGCAAAAAATGAAGAATGTGTTCAGAATCATGCCATTTGCCATCCTCCCATTCATTATATCAATGCCCAAGGTAAGCATCTCTGTTATAAATTAACATCTGACGGCTGTTTTCAAATTGGCGGCTTAGGGCTACAGCTAGAGTTCCTTGTCATCATGCGTTGAAGTAGCTACACCCTTAGTAATTATTTAAACTTATTTTTAAATTTTAATTTTTCTGGTTTAATAGGCTGTTGATAACTCCCTTCTCTATTTTACCTGTCTCGGGGCTTAAAACTACATTTAGGCATGTTTTATCAAAAATACAGGTTTTTGTGCAAAATACAGGTTTTGGGGTTTCAGAATACAGTTTTGTGATCCCAGAGGTTGGCATGTCTGCAATAGCCGTAGTCGTAGCTGTAGGCAACAATTCAGATACGGCCTAGAATTCAAACATTTATCGCCTTTTAACAAAAGGGCATATTGGAATGGAAAAAAGAGTAGTGACTCGTTCTAAAACGACCATTTAAAACCTTGAAGGGTTGTGGCCACGCAATAAAGGCCCTCGCCTGGTTCGGGCCTTTATCCCATTGCGATGACCCTGCTGGTTTTAAACGACCGTATAAGAACTTGTCGCCACTCATTTATTCTATGAATAAATACTAATAAAATAAATTGTGTAAATGTTGCATGTCTATTGTTCCTACAGGCTGTGTTCGTTTACTGGCTGACGTCTAACATCTTCTCCATGGGTCAAGTTGCAGTCCTTAAGATTCCAGCAGTCCGTAAGAAACTGAACATCCCAGATAAGATCAAACACAGACCAGAAGACGTCCCCAAGGGAGAAGGCTTCATCAAAGGGATCAAATCAGGCAAGTGTTCCTTAAGCTTTTCTCAACAGCATCCAAGTTTTTTTAAAAATATATATATATACGTTGTCATGGGCCAAGTGGTTTTAGAGCATGGAGTTCAAGTTGTTGTGGTTAAGTCATCGAAGTGAGGGTTCAAATCCTGGTCATGACACTTTTGTCCTTCAGCAAGATGCTCTTCTGTAAGTGCTTCTCTTCACCCAGGGGTATAAATCATTGCCTGCGAGGGTAGAAGCTGATATTATGTATCAAATTAGGCATGTGTTGCTCAAGTCTACATGTACCTCAACACAGGGCTCAAAATTGTCCACAGACCTGAGGCCAGTGATTTTAGCGTTGTTCTGGTATAGTAAACTTAAGACTGGACGAGTCCGGCGGTCTTGCAGTTTTCAAGACTTTGTTGAGTCTCTCAGATAGGTTTCAATTCTGCCGAGTATGGAGTATTATAAAATGGGGGTGCCCCATTGACAATTGGAAACAGCAAAATCAACATGTGTTTTTATTTAATGATGGTACTTCCCTCAGGATGGAAGAATACACAGACAAATTATGAAGTAGAACAAAAGGGAAAAGCCCACATGCAGAAACTCAAAGATGCCGGCATCGGCCCCGTGCCCCAGACGTTCAGCTACGATCCGACCAGACAGCAGATGGGAAGCCCCGCCCAGCCCATGTCCACCACGGCAGACAAGGCGGCAAAGGACATCAGGAGGAAGAGAGTTCGTTGATGGTAGATACTCAAAAATATCTCAATCATGCTGCCATCATTATTGTCTTGTACCCTGTTAGCAAAAGCCATTATGAAGTGTGACACCAGAAAGGGAGCCCGACTGATCCCCTTCTAACCTCAAGTTGGAGCAAGTTCGAGTGTGCACTTTTCAATTGTTGAAATGATTCGTAAGTTCTTGTGTGCACTTTTCAGTTGACCCGTAATTGGCAAGTCACTCGGTTGGGATTCAAACCCAGGACCATTGCATTGCTAGATTCAAAATGCGATGCAAAATTAACATTTATTAAATTTAATTTGGTTGTGCATACTTCATACTTGAAGCCATCATTTCTGCAGTCAGGTCAAGTTGTGTATTTCTGGAGAGATGGGAATGGTTTGTGTACAAATAATGTATAGTTATATAAACGCAAAGTTATTATTTATCATCAGGCTGTCTCCAAATTTCAACAAATTGTTTTGAACATACAATTTTATTAATTGGGGTTTTTATCCATACACTGATGTGTGTTAGCACTGTATACTCAGTACTTTCCCCCGAGTTCTGTGAAAAAATATCACAGGTATGTTACATACGTTTTGTTTACGACAGAAATGATTCTTAATCTAAGCAGGGTTTTACGCTTAACTTGCGACTACCCAGCAGGACCAGGGTGGATTTCACAAAGAGTTGGGACTAGTCCTAACTTAGGACTAGTCCTAGGAGATACTAAAAACTTATGGCTAGTCCTCGGGGACCACTGTTACGGGATAACATTGCTTCAGTGAAGTGTGAATCAAGTGACTTTGGCTACAGCTGTAAACCGATCCAGGCGCGCAAATGCTGGGCGCCACCATGAGCTGCGCGCCATTGCTGGGGTGTCTTTGTGCCTAGTTTTGTGCACAAAGACACAAGAAAATCGTTTACATTTTCGCTTTTTATGGGAATTGAATGTCTTCTCAACAATCTATGAAATTTCGTTGATATGGCTGCTTGATATAACAACGTACTACATTCTTGATAAATTTTTTTTAATTGAGCACAAAGTAAAATACTGAAATTCTGACAAAATGTAGTGCATTTTAGCGACTTTTATGCAGTTTACGTGTCTTTTTTACCTAACTCACCTAAGACAATCACCGTGTTCAAATTGATTCAGTTTCTATTTAGTTCCAAATATTTGTGGTCAGTGATCTTCATTAGTATATCATGATGTCCTGGCATGGAAATTGTGTAAGTCGTTGAGGAAAATACTTATTTTCCATAAAGAGTGAAAAGAAACATGATTTCCCCATGTCTTTGTGCACAAAACTAGGCACATGTACATTGTAAACCCCAGCAATGGCGCACGGTGCTAAACACTTGTGCGCCCGGTGCGCGTCGGATTGGTCTATAGCAATTGGCTATGGTAACATGTTGAAGCATAGGGCCTTTTTAGCAATCCGGCCACAGCCAGTAGCCACTAGAAAAACTTTCAAGTCAATAGATATACCTTAGCTTTATATTTGAATATATCATAGATATTTAGATGCCCTTGTGGCTACCTGATCTAGCAATTTCTGTTTTGTCAATGTGAATTTTGTTGAAATGTTAAACACACAAACTCTTACAATGAACGCAACTGGTCATGTGAAGTGTTAACCAACACTTTGATCATAATTTGTATTTTAAATAAAAGGTGTTACAGTTTAATGCTGTAAAAATATAAATGAGTAACACACACTGTTTCAAATCCTACTTAAAGGATTCGGGTACTTTTTAAAAAATGTCCACAGATTTACATTAAACTTACCGTACAGGGTTTGAAGATAATGATAGTGGAAAGCTTCCCTTCGAATATAACTAACTAAGAATGTGTAGCGTTTGAGTAATGAGTAAAACAAGTCACAAAATCATGTTGGTCTCACGAGACCAAAAATGATTTTAGCATGTAAAATCCCCTTAACCAGTTATGATATTATACCAAAACCATAGCATAACTGGTTAATACGTTTTTACATGCTAAAACTGAGACGAAAATTATTACTTTTACTTATTACTCAAAAACTACAGCACCTCAGTAAGTAAAATTTCAAGGAAGCTTTCTACTATCATAAACTTCAAATTGTAAGTTTAATGTAAATCTGTGGACATTGTGTTTTTTGTTAGGAAAAAGTACGTATACCCTTTAGCCCTATATAGGACTCTTTCTCTGTACACAGGAACAGAGTCCTAACTATTGAGGCCCGTTTCTGGAGCGGAAAAATTTCACAGCTTCATAACTTAAATCTTACCTGCAACAAGCCACTAATTTCAACAGATTCACATTCCATGGCGGCATACATTTTTCTGCGGTGGGTTTTGGTCCTCATATTTTCCTCACAAATCCGTCATTTTCGTGAAATAATGCAGCTTCCAACGTTAACAAATTCCCGTTTCGATCGTTTTCTCTGAGTGTTGTCTGTTGTCGTGCGTACGCGTATACATTCACGTGCAAGACGCACGATGCAAGCTTAGACGCCAGAATTCTTGGTCACCGTATCTTGACTTCACAGCGTTAACAACACAATTCAAAATTTGTGCGTCTTGCGTACACACGGCAGACTGTGAGAGTACGAACAAAAATGGGAATTCCTTAACGTTGGGAGCTGCATTATTTCATGAAAATGACGGATTTGTGAAGAATGTATGACGATCAAAACCCACCGCAGAAAAATATATGCTGCCATAGAATGTGAATCTGTATGAATTGGTGCTTTCTTGCAGGTAAGATTTGAGTTATGAAGCTGTAAAAAAATTTCGCCCCAGAAATGTACCCTGATGTCCAGGACGTCACTGTAGTACAAAACGAAAGTGTAAGGCCGCCAGGGCTAATATACCCTTCAACACACACTGTGTCTTTGTGTTCATATACATGGTTATGTTTTGATCAACATTAAGAGTTACTGAAGTAAGCTGCACACAACTTGAAATTGTCACTGACCCCAGAATAGGACTTCCGATTGCTACACGTAAAAACACTTACAGGCCTAGCATTTTATCTTTGATAGGGCAAGGCTATTGTTATTTTACAAAAGGCACTTTCACTAGACAATTTCAGGAAACTTTTAAAGGGGCTTAAAGGCCAATACAAGGGGCAGCGTAAGCAAAGACCTCTGTGGTCTCTGTGTAATTATAGGTCCGGACTTGATCTTTAAATTGCCTAACCGCACACAAAATTGACAATATTGACTTTTTGTGAACAACTAAAGAACCATACTGAAAGTGGGGCCATACAGCACCTGTTGTTTCTGTTTTCTCTAAAATTTATTTCAAACTCGACAGCATCACAACACAACAAACTCTTACACATATTGCATACATTTCTATACAAAATATGATAACAAACCCAAATTAATATACAAAACAGCATTGTACAAGATATTTACATTGGTAATGTATTGCGAAGTTCAAAATAGAAAGGCTGCCAGATTTGGTCCCATCATTGACTCAATTTTCATTGCTTGGTGTTTTTATGTTCATAAAAACAGTGTGCTCACGACAATTATAGAAATCTTTGTGCTAACAATTGACATACCTCATTGAGGAAGTAAGGAAATACTTAATTTCCATACTCCAACAAATTGTTTTGAGCTGAGGATTCTATATTTGAACAGCCTAACAAAAACTGGACAGAAATTCTTTTTGGGTGGGTTGAATTCACTTTTTGAATGACTGGGCGCCCCCAATTTGCAGCCATGCATTAAAATAACAACCTCTTCAGTGTTGACAGAAGTTAAAGGCAATAAACACTATTGGTGATTACTCAAAATAATTATCATCATAAAACCTTTCTTGATTACGAGTAATGGGGAAAGGTTGATAGTGTAAAACATTGTGAGAAACAGCTCCCTCTGAAGTGACGTAGTTTTCGAGAAAGAAGTAATTTCTATGAAATTGATTTTGAGACCTTAGATTTAGAATTTGAGGTCTCAAAATCAAGCATCAGAAAGCACACAACTTCGTGTGACAAGTGTGTTTTTTTCTCTCATTATTATCTCAGATTTTCAACCGATTGAGCTCAAATTTTCACAGGCTTGTTATTTTATGCACATGTTGAGATACAGCAATTGTGAAGACTAGTCTTTGACAATTACCAATAGTGTCCACTGTCTTTAAAATACTAGCTGCAGTGCCCTGTATTTAAAAAAATACCATGCGTTATAAACTGTAAATTACTGGTTTTAGAAAGTGCAAATAAAAATTATTTAAATAATGATTGCAGTCAAGGTGTACATCCATTCAAAGCTGACGTCCAAAACAATATTTTTGCCACAAAATTGAACTTGTGTTGTTGTATAACCAATACATTGTATTATATGTAGGTCTGATTTAATCCGCCCTGCCAATACATAGGCAGAAAATTCAGCCAATGTAATCGCCCTAGTACCAGGCTAGGGTTAATAGGCAAAGAACTTCCCAGCTAGCTGTGTACCCCAAGAATCCCCAATAGGCAAAATTGTACATTTCGCACGCAAATGTTTTGTATTGGCCTCGTGAAATAAACTAAGGAAACTTGAGCTACTTTGGGTGATTGACTTGGTGTAGTGGTATTTTTCCTTGCAACCCACCCCTAGGACACGGGTTCAAATCAACTGGAGCATTGCATGTGGATTATGTTTCCAGTCCCTACCTGACTGCAAAGCTTTTCTGAGAGTCAGTGGCTTCACAACCAGAATTAATAAATAAAAGTACAAATCTTCCTGCCAACAGTAGACAGTGACATGGCAACTGGGCTCATTCATCAGGGTATCCAGTGGTAGACATTCTTTCATTCACTCTTGGAATACAGCGAGACTATGGCAGGGGCTTGTTTCTCTAGTCCTAGTTTCTTCGCATTGACGACGAGTGCCACAGGCGTGTCAACTCTCATACTGGAGAATTTGATATTCTAGAGGTCAAACAAAAAAAAACAAATTACCAACACCTCATACACTTTTTCAACAACCTTCCCATCTTGAGAAAAAAATGAATGACTTGTAATGTTCAAGTCTCCTGACAGTCTCCTGATGATGACTAGAGCAAGCTAGTCGAAACATTGAGACCAATTCAGAACTGACTTTGCGGTAGTGCAGTAAAAAACAATCCTATAAGCTCAAATAGTCTTCCCAGCCGATTTTCTACCTTCTGCCCATATAGCAGGACGTTTCTTTTCACACTTGAGAAGTCTCCCAAAAAATGAAAATATATATTCCGCGGTAGTAGAATATATAGCAAGAGAGTTCTCAAAAGAACAAACTCTACGTGGCAAGTAGATACACACATGTTATACACCGCAAACCAAATATATAAATGTTCAAGAATCATACTAAATTGTCCAATCAGGAAAACAATATCAAATTCTGATATCTTTCCATTGTTGAAATGACCTGTATCTGATGGGATTTGAGGCATTGCATGGTGAGGTATCAATGTATATTTGGTTTGCGCTTACACCATGTGTGTATCTACTTGCTGGGAAGATTTAATTCTTTCGAGAACTTGTCTTTCTTTATATTCTACTACCGCAGAATAGATTTTTGGAATTCGGGAGAGTTCTCGGTTTGACTACTACCTTAGCAGATGGTAGGCAATCGGCTGAGACTACTACTTTTAGCTTTAGTGGATCGAGGGGACTTCTCGTTATAAACTTCACTCATCATCCATCGTCCTTAGACGAAATAGTAGAAGCAGCTTTGATGAAATCATGCCAGGTTGCTTCATCCCTCATGAGTTGTTGGGTCTTGTTTAGATTGAGACATATCTTTGGTGATTGTGTCTGGGTAGCTCATTTTCCTCATTTGGATGTCCGCCAGGAGGATTCCAGAAGACCAGGTGCGATATGGGTTGATCAGCTGTGCGTAAACTTCACTACCGCGGAGTGAGTTCTCAATCGATCTCAACGTTATGGCTAGCTCGTCAGGAGACTCTATGTGGATACCTCAGTGTAAACATTCAACAACACTTTCAAGAGAATTACTCACCTTCTTATCAAACTCAAAGTCGTTACTCTGAACGTAAGGCTCGGGAACGGCTACTGAGTCTCCTATGATGGTACCCTGACCCTGTGCAATGTTGTAGATATTGACAGCAAAACAGGTACCCTCTGCATCCACCATTGCAAATGTACTGCAGGGGAAAAAAATCAACCAAAAAATACTACACCAAGTGTAAGATTGGAAACAAAATTTTACCGCTGCAGGTCTGAAACTTTATATTTGACTTTGAGAGGGCAAGGAATATTCTCATTTTACAAAGGTTTGGAAAAGAAATGATACTTACAATGGTATTGGTTTGTCACTTCCAACGCTGCACACAACTTTTCCAAGAACCACCCTCTCTGGATTGGGTCCTGGCTTCAGTCTGGAGAGCGGGGTGAGCTCCAGCTTCACAGGGTCCCCTGTTGGTGGGGTGTAGGAGCCGCCACCGTAGGGACCCAAGTCAAACTCTTTAATTGATGCTATTAATTGATGAAGGCGCTTGGCTTTGAGTTTACCCTGTTAGTAAAAAATAAAACGAACACATTATATTGGTGAAAGTTCATAAGTTAAACAGATGTTTTATTCATATTTTTTCAACCCTTAAAATACTAGGGGCTTCCTATACAGCTTTCAAATCTGCCCATGGCCCTTTAAAGGGACACGTTGCCTTGGATCGGGCGAGTTGGTCTTTGAAAAAGAGTTTAAAACTGTCTGTTATAAAATGCGTATGGTTGGAAAAATATTTTAAAAGTAGAATATAATGATCCACACAAATATGCTTCAAAATTGCATGGTCTTCCTTTTGCATCGTCAATTAACACGGCACGTCATTTTGTGAAGTCAAGTTTTGACTCCAAAATGGGCAACCGTCTTAGTTCGCAAAATAAAAGGAAAAGTATTCTTCCTGCAAGGTATGCAGAGCTTTGTTTTTTAAGTAAAAGTTCTATTCATTTACCTGGCACCATATAAGGTGTATGTAACCGCTGTATGTAACCTAGACTTATCCCATGTCCTAAGGATAAGGACAAATGTTGGCCTTATGTATACACATGAACATTGAATTTAACTGTGAATCTCCAGAATCATGAAGGTCATGTGAAATAGTGCAGGGGTCTCTGGCGTAATTCACAAGCTTCAAAATGTGACAACATCCGAAGACACAGCAATAGTGGTCAAGTGTCTTGCTTAAAGGACATAAAGACACTAGACACTAGAAATTTGAGCTCAATTGGTCATCGAAGTTGCGATAGAATAATGGAAGAAAAAACACCCTTGTTGCACAAGTTGTGTGCTTTCAGACGCTTGATTTTGAGACCTCAAAATCAAATTCAAATGTTTTAGTGAGAAATAACTTCTTTCTCAAAAACTACATCACTTCAGAGAGAGCTGTTACTCACAATGTTTTTTACAGCTCTCCATTACTTGTTACCAAGTAAGGTTCTAGCTAATAATTATTTTGAGTAATTGCCAATAGTGTCCAGTGATATAATAGATATTAAATTTGCATCGGGGATAAAGAATATTAATTTTGGTTTTTACCCATACACCGATGTGCAGGGCTGTATGCTTCGGTTTTGAAAGGGCAAGGGCACCAAGGCATTTTCTTCTTGGTAAAGGGCACCCTATGATGAAATTGCAAATTTGTACTGGAGCATTTCAAGGGCACCAAGGCAATGACCAGGGGACACGGAGGCAATCGCCTTCGTTGCCTCCGTGAAGTATCAGGCCTGGATGTGTGTTAGCACTGTATACTCAGTACTTTCCCGAGTCCTGTGAAAAAAATATCACAGGCATGTTACTCGGGTGGGATTCGAACCCACGACCCTTGCAATTCTAGAGCAGTGTCTTACCAACTAGACTACCGAGGTTGCCCGGCAGCTAGAGGCAGTTCGAATCCTATGTTTTGGCAGCGGGTACCGCAACGATATAATAGATGTTAAATTTGCATCGGGGATAAAGAATATTAATTTTGGTTTTTAAAAGTGAGTTTTTAAAAGTGTCAAGATCGGGTTTGAAAACCCAAATATTGTTACCTTTTGATGAACTAATTGTGTTACTCTTTGGAGGTATGTGATGAGTTCCCATAACTTCTCCTTCGGTTCCGACCACATTGGATCCAATGACTGGGCCATCTTATAACCATCCAACGCAGCCACATAATCTTCTTGAAATTTGAAAATCTATCAACAGATAAATGATGGAGGGGGGGAAAATGATGAACTTTGCGATTTGTAAAGACAGGCCTAGAATGCTGTTCTTTGCATATAAGAAACTTTAAATAAATGGTAACATTTTGGTTACAACCATGTGTAAATCTCTTGAACACGAGCAGAGTATGAAATCGAGATCACGCCTGCTCTTTTCAGAGCCAGCACTCACACAAAAGGGTTTTACACATGGCAGTACCCGCAACTTTTTATTTATAGGGTGCGTTCGTTTAGCTTCCCTAGGTCGACCCGGTCTGCCTGGTTTGTCCGAATAGCTTTGACAGGGATCACCCGGGTCAGCCCCGGGTCAGCCCCCAGTGCCCTGCTTGTGGAGTGGATCACTTGGGGTGACCTGAGGTGCATGCCATCAACACAAGAGGGCGAGTGTGATTTGTCGTTTAGCTCTTGTCAGGGGCTTAGTGAGCACTGGGGGGTCGACCCAGGGAAGCTTAACGAACGCACCCATAGTTTCTTCTTATTTATCCACACAATGTGGGGATAAATGTGGAACACCCTACCAACAAGTCTAAAGAGAAGTGACGTCATTGGCTGTGTTCAAACGCCTCCTCAAGAAATTCTTTTCCCACAACCATCTTAACTTGCTCCTCTTTGTGTGCTGTGTTCTTTGCTAATCGTTTGATTGTTTTTATATTAATTTTTGTTTATTTTTTCACCCTCCTTTTGTTAGGTGCTCTTTTCTTTATGTAGCACCTCATAAATGATCTAGTATGGTTATTATTAGAGGCAAAGCAGCTTTTCTTGAGGAGAAAAATTAAGAAACAAGAAGTAGTACCAGAGAAAATATGACTGTAGGCACCTTTAAAGTTGAATAACCAGGGGTGGATTTCACAAAGGTAGTCCTAACTTAGTACTAGTCCTAGACAATGCTGAGATAGGACCAATCCTCAGTTAAAATGAGTTACTGTTCCTAACTAAGCAGTCATATCTCTTAGCATTGCCTTGGACTAGTCCTAAGTCAGGACTACCTTTGTGAAATCCACCCCAGGTCATGGGGTCGATTTCTAGGACGAGTAACTGGTCCTAACTTGAGATAAGACTAGTCCTAACTCTTTGAAAAATCCACCCATGGACACACAAACTATGAAATGATTACTCACTGTTGCTCTGTTGAAATACAAATCTGGATTTGCCTTTTGAACTGTGTCCTTCTCCTGCAAGGAAAATAAATAAACTATTGATAGACCCCTTGCAAAACACGCAGCGCAGTAACACTCGCTTAACTTGTCCGCCATTTTTTGAGTCAAAATTGTGCACAGATGAACTGAATACCATGATGGAAATGGTAGACGTGCATTCTTAGGAGCTAGATGCATTCTACCTTATGCAAGGGGTATATATTAGACTTTGCAAAACTGTTGCGTCATTCCTTATGTATAGTTGTCACAAAATACAACCACAATTTTTTTTTAAAGGATTTTAGCCTTCGAAAAAGACTCTTCTAGGGTCGAAGCATCAGGCCATTAATTGTGTTTTGCATTTATACCATCGGTCCATTTGGTTGGTAAGTTGTTTTTAATCAGCTAATTTTATTTTCTAAAACATAATCACAGCGGGTCATAGTCTTTGAAAACGTAGATCTACAAGTCCTTCAGTTCAAATCAGGCAAGATGTTCTTTTTACTGTTTACCGACTTTTAGGCCATTGCACAAAATCATAAATTTGTTTATTAAAAAGGCCTCAAAAGTTTATTCAAGCCTACACCATGTGTACAAGTAGGTCAGGCTTGGTACTTTATAAACTGGTCTACTTTGTACCCAAGGAACTCATAGGCTTGTTATATTTTGATTATAACAAAATCAACAAAATTTGTCTGCCTCTTCCTGCCACCCCCTCCTCCTCCACCCATAAAGTAAGCCAGAGGGGTGTCTGAGTGTCTTTTTTTTATGCAAGTCACCCAAAACAAGGCTAGAAGCCACTCTAGGTTAAGGGCTACAAGGAAGAAAACATAAACATGCAGAAACTCAGTGGAGCTGAAGGTAGGAATTGACCTTCCTCTTAAAAGATGGAAGATCATAGGATGAAGGGAAACATGCACCAGGCAAGGAGTTCTAAAGAGATGCAGTACGAGGGAAAAACTACTGGAGTAGCTCTTTGTTCTACATCTCGGCACAGCCACAGTATAAGGATGATAACAAGCAGAAAGCCTGGTCTCGCGCTCAAACACCCAGGATACAGGATACCCTGTTTTAAAGGAACAACTCGCTTTTCAAAGACCAACTCGTCTGGTCCCAAGGCAATTCAATATTCCTTTCAATTTGGACACCCGTTTTATCTGTCATTTACATAGTAAGTTAACAATTTCGGCAACCAGGTTTTAGCTTCCCGCAAAGTTGGACACCCTTTATACAAATCCTGGCTAAATAAAACCTTGCCTCCACCCTGCTGCTTACCGCTTGTGAGTAGGCACCTAGACACTGCTTGAGAATTCCTGATTTCTGGCCTCCATTGAAGAACACTGTCAGGTACGCATTGCCAGCGATGACTGGATGGGAATACAAAAACAAAAACTACAATCTAACGTCAAATTCGCATGCACATCAATCTATAAATATGGCCAAGAAAAAAAATACCATCCCTGATACATGTATATGCAGACATGCAACTTTCTAATTCCAAAAAAAAATAAAATGGAAATGGACGATCCCACTAACTTTTTTACAGTGTTGTTTAGTTTTCTATGTCACTGTTTTGAAAAGAAAAAGAGTATTTCAGGTGAGTAGCTGAAAAGCTGCATGCCGGTTATGGTGTATATGGAAGAGGCTGTGTTCCCCCCCCCAACCCCACAAATCTTCCCATACCTAAACACACACTTTTCCACACCAGTAAAATCCTCTATAGAATTCCTGAACATGTTCAAGCTTTATACTACTATTGTTTTTACAGAAATTCTGGAAAAACTTACCGCAGTCATAATAGATGTTAATTTTTTGATTTTTTTTTTCAGAGGACTCGGGAAAGTACTGAGTATACAGTGCTAACACACATCGGTGTATGGGTAAAAAAAAAAAAAAAAAAATTAATTACCGCAGTTAATTCATAATCATACTTTCAAAGCCAACTTCCCAAACTAACTTGAACTTAAACCAGGGCCTAATTTCATAGAGCTGCTCAACCACATGACGAATAATATGCTTACCAGAATAAAGTAACCAGTAAAAATATTATTCCGCATTTACAATCTGTGACTGGTATCCTGCTTATTATTAACAGAAAACTGCTAAGCAAGATATGCTGTTTAAGCAGCTCTAGGAAACTGGGCCCAGGACCAATCAGCTCTGTAAACACTCAGTCCCAAAATTGAGTCGAGTATTCAGGCATAGAATTTCGTCTTTGAAAGGGCAAGGCCATATTCATTTTGCAAAGAGAACTTCCCATTGGAAAATCTTAAAGTCAATTGGAAACTTTTATGAAGGGACACCAAGGCCAAGACAAGGGGCAACGGAGGCCATGGTCAACTTTCTACTCACACCACGACGTGCCATCGCCGTAGTCCAGCTGCACCGCTTCCTTGGCATGCTCGACGCTCTCTTGGATGAACTTTGCCCTCTCCTCTTTCGTTTTGCCAAGTTGCCGCAGCACCATGGAGAGGTTTCTGAGTGATATTTTGTTTCTTGACTGGAAAGGAAATATCATTACAGACAAATCTTAATTGGAGAGTGCAGCATTTGATTGGAAGAATAAGTAATTCTGTCGTGGCCGAGCAGTAAAGAGCACCGAACTCAAGCTTTGGTGTTTCTGTTCAGCAGAGTGTGGGCTTGAGTCCAGACAGTGACACTTGTGTCCCTGGGCAAAACACTTAACTATAATTGCTTATCTCCACCCAGGGTTAAATGGGTACATGTGAGGGGCAGAGATGGTTCTTGTGATTGACTTAGCAGAATACAAATTCTTAACAAGCCACACTGGAAGGCAAACTCTACCTTTGTTTTATTCACCATTAGATTGTTTCAATCCTATTTAAATGAAGTTATATGCAAGTAAAACTAACCTGTGCAAATTTTATTTCAAAGGTGAAAGTGTTTGAGTAATTACCAAAGGTACATCCTCCCTTTAAAAGAAATAGATACACTGAAAACAAACTTGATTCCCTTACATGGTTCAAGGCTCCGTTGAAGCAGTTCCTTGCCGCTTCAACGTCTTTATTCTTCCAGTAACATTCTCCGAGTTGGTTCCACGCCTCCACCAGTTTGGGATCTAGCTTCACCGCCTTAGACAGACATTCCAGAGCCTCAGAGCTGAACTCTGGCATGACATTCAGAGCTCTACCACGCTGGAGCATATACTCTGCTCGATTCTTAATCTGGCCTGTTTGACAAAGAAAATTTGATATAAGAATTCTGTACACTAATAATAATACTGAGTTCTTACATAGCTTGATCACAGCCGATGGGCGTATCTAAGTGCTCAGTATTTTTTCTTGCCAGGTATGCACAACTTTGTTTTTTAAGTAACAGACCGATTCCTTTCCATAGAAAAATGTACAGGTTTACAAGGTACCGTGGCGCAATATGCTGTCGATCAGACCAGGATTACCAGGGCTAACCACTTCTCATTACAAAGGCCGAGTTCAGGCGGTGTGTTCTTGGATGCTAGAGAACAAGACGGATCACTGTTCTTGTTTCATCCGCTCAAACGATGAGCATTTCTTAAGCAGCAACCTGCACACCCGTACTTCAAAATCCTAGTCTTTCTTAGACCCAGTAACCTGGGCGGTGTACAACAGAAGATGACAATATTTTGAAAAAGGAGTACTGGGCCTTAGTTACTGAGTCTAAATCTTTCTTAAAGGAACACAATGCCTTGGATCGGTCGAGTTGGTCTTTGAAAAGCGTTTGTAACCGTTTTTTATAAAATGCATATGGGTAGAAAGATGTTGTAAAAGTAGAATACAATGATCCACACAAACATACCTCGAAATTGCGTGGTTTTCCTTTTACCTCGTCGACTAATTTGTCGGCCATTTATGGGGGTCAAAATTTTGACTCCCATAAATGGCCGACCATGTTAGTTCGCACAGTAGAAGGAAAACCACGCAATTTGGAGGCAAACTTGTGTGGATCATTGTATTCTACTTTTAAAACATCTTTCCAACCATATGCATTTTATAAAAAACGGTTACAAACGCTTTTGTTTTGACCAACTCGTCCGATCCAAGGAAACGTGTTCCTTTAAACCTGATGGAGATAATGACATACTTTGTATCTCGTCTAAGAGTGCGACGACCTTTGTCAGCTCCAGACCCAGTTCCTCCGTCTTGTGAATGGCTCGTTCAATATCATTCTTCTCAAAGAAGTGGTCTCTGAAGTCATACAGATCCTGAACAGCTTTCTGAGGAGAGAACAGTTTGAAAAACTTTAAACTTTAAGTTCATTGAGCAATATAAGTTGACCAACATAAGTTGTTCTTGTTGGTCTGTCCAGTTGTTTCCCTCAGTTGATTTACTCCCCATGCCTGCATGCTCCTCTTCTATTCATTTTTTTGTTTGCTCATCTAGTTGCTGCCTGTCACGTTCTGTTCTGGGTTTTTAAAATAATTATTGTGTGCTTTTTTAATAATTATTGCATTCATTATTATTTTGATTGGTTCGTTGTGTTATCGTTTCACTTTTTGCTGTGCTTTTTGATGTACTTGTATTTGTTGAGGTCCAATAAATAATAATAATAATAATCATAATATACTATATTTGATATCTTACTAACTTCTACAGCGATTCATGTCCTCAACCCCTCCTACCCAACAGGTTATTGGCATAGGCAATGGCAAGCATAGATCCTTGACGTTGAAAGGCCTAAAGGCTACTTCTAGAAACTATGAGGCTCCCCCGTGAGCTCTGCATCCACACGCTACGTACCATCCCACACACTGCCCCTGGGCCCTGGCCCCTAGCCCCTAGCCCCCTGGCCTTACCTGTCCCAGAGCATGCCAGGTCCCTTTCCCCGCAATTATAAGGCCCGCTCTCTTCCCTAGCCTTCTTCCTTTGCCCCCCCCCCCCCCCCCTCCTGATTTTTATCGTTATCGTTTTCGTTCTCGTTATCGGGGCCTGTGTGACCGGGCCTTAACCGCGGACACTATTTAGCAAGCTTCCGTAAACAATGTGACGTCATAGACGCTTGACCAATCAGAACGCAATATGCTAATGAGCGGACACTTATTGCCAGCGGACAGTTTTTGTCATGACACCGGGCTTTAGAAAGAAGATTTTATTTCACCGCATTCATAATGTCATTGTCATTGACATTGTCATCATCATGATCATCACTCACTTCACTGACACTGCACAACAGACACTGATGTCATTTCAATATTCAACTTAAATAAAATAAAAAATCTAAGGCTATACAGATCACAAGTAACTTTTATTTTATGTGCAACAAAAAATATGAAATTACATCACCTTTGCTCTGTTCAAAATATTTTCGTTTTCGTCTGCTGCCGCCATTGCTGCAAAGTTGTTTATATACAACGAGTAGAGTCCATAGACCAGCGGTAGGTCGTGTGCATCGCGGACTAGTTTGACGCTTGGATTGCATGAGCCACTGAAATAAACTCCGCCCACCAACACCCAACCCCATGCTTTCTACTCAATAAAATATCTAGTGTGCAAGTAGCACGACAACAAACATGGCGCCTACGGAAAGACTTGAGAACGTCAATCCAACGATTCATACTCGGTTATTGGACCGAGAAACCACCGCAGAGGAAGAAAATGAGGATGTAGTGGACGAGATTGATGCAAGGGAGATTTTTGATATCCTTTGAATTGTAAATGATTCGTTTTTATGTCATTGTCAGTGGTCACTGGTCAAGATGTTGTTGTCGTGGCACAAACAGCACGGGTTTGACGGCGGGTGAATACCCGTGTGGATGGAAATGGAATTCGAAATTGAATGCTTGCATGTGCATGGCTACTTCTAGAAACTATAAGGCTCCCATGTGAGCCTTATAGGGGGTCTAGTATTTTGGGCCTCTTTAACGCTATACGTTTTTCAAATCAGCGTTGATAGGTGAAAGTTTTACGGCCGTTAGCCAGCAATAACTGAAGTTTCTTTTGTACACTACACTACCAAAACTTTCCACACATACTCAATATACATCCATAATGCTTGTATTTCCTTTTTGTTGAGTGAAATTAAAAATCATCGTCAAAAAATACATTTTTCTGCTTGGTACTCACTGTTGTTTTTCTGCCGCATCGCACGTCTTTTGCCTTCTCATTTAGTTGCGATAACGCAACCCTCCTCCCGACGGCCGCCAGGCCGGAGGGTTACGAGATTGTTTCGAGCGGAAATGGTTGATCTGGTCCAACACGTACAATTTTGACAGCTAGTCACCAGATTTGCCCCATTTTTACCACTTTCAAAAATCATGACACAAATTCTGAGGGTACGAACTTAATCCGCAATGTCTAATGCAGCCTGCCATAATACTCAAAACACCATTGAGGAAATATTTCGAAGAAAAATGGACAAAAACTTACCAGAACCGGAGCGAAATTCACAGGTTCAAATGTCGAACCTGTGTGGGGCGGAGCTTCGGCTCTACGTGTGTTATCGCAACTACTTCTCATTATGCATTAACTGAAGATGTTTTCCAGTCCAGTCCTTAACTTTAACTTTCTACATCTGATCAGACATATCAATGACCCGGAGCACCCTCTCAGCTTAGAAGATTTAAATGTCGTCACTCATTCACAAGTTGAGGTAATCTGAAAAAGTCTTCAAACAGTCAGTTTGGTGTCATGTCCAAGTGGTTTAGAGTGTCAAGTTCAAGTTCTGGTTGTAAAGGTCATCAGAGTGTGGGTTCGAATCCTTGGCCCAATTTTGATAGAGCTGCTAAGCACAAAAATTTGCTTAGCATGAAATTTATTTCTTGATAAAAACAGGATTACCAACCAAATTTCCATTTGTTGCATCTTGCTTGTTACTGGTATTCAGCTGTTATTTGCTTTTTCTGAAAATCACATGAAAATTTGGTTGGTAATACTGTTTTTATAAAGGAAGAAATTTCATGCTAAGCAAATTTTTGTGCTTAGCAGCTCTATGAAATTGGGCCCTGGTCATGACACTTGTGTCCTTAAGCAAAAGCTTGCCACGAATCATGTGACACAGCAACTGACTCTATAGTCTGATGAATGCAAGTTTAAGTGGTAACTTGTGATCAAGCACGTCAATGAACCTGACAATATTCAAGTCTTAAGACGCAAATGGCTCATCGTGTTGCATTGTTTGTAGTGTATTTATGGTTTATTTCATAAAAACATTACAAAGAAATGAACAGTATGACAACTGATATGGTTGAATTGCACTAGAACATGTACAGTTTAAACATTTCCTTAAAAGAGCAAACGGTTTAACAGTTAAAACATACAAATTTGATAATAAGCAAGTATTACAAACAATCAAAACAACAAGCAATCAACCAGCACTTAACCAAAAAGAATGAGACTTACACAAATAGACAAAATCAAAGGTTAGTGTCTCACTTCTCATACTTGTTTTCCTTATATACTTTCTCTCAGGTGAATAACGGAGCAAACAGTGTGAAGGTGTTGTTTACTCCCACTATACCACACTGCAGCATGGCTACTCTCATCGGCCTCTCGATACGCGTCAAGCTTCTCAGATCTCTGCCCCCACGATTCAAGGTGAGATTCTTTGCACCATAAAGCTTCGAACTTGTGTCACAACATTGCTGAAAAATAACGCATACCGCTTATTGCACCACAAAAATTTATTCTGCATTTGCTTTAAATTGAAACATTTCAAATTGAGTTAAGCAATTACCGTGGTGAAGCCATCATGTGTCAATTGATACTATGTTTTGGCCAATTTATGAAATTAAAAGAAACTTAAAAAAAAGAGTATTTTATTCAACACTGCTATTTGCTCAGGGAACATAACCAATATGGATAGCATTTTGATTAGGCCACATAAAAAAAAAAATTGTTGATCGTCCCCGCCCAACCGTTCAAAACCCCCCCGACCCCATTTTTTCCCCCCCCCATGTCTGGATATCTCTTTATACTTTTACTGCCCAGATCCTTCAGCTGATATTTTTTTAAAAATGTACAGGTTTGAAAAGATGTTTAAAGAAGGTTTTTATTCATGTTGGCAAAGCAAGAACAATTCTTCAAATATTTACTTTGGCTACACTGTGCTTAGTTGTTTGAAAAAAAGTTTACAGAAAATGTCCTTGGAGTTATATTTGTTTGACAAAACTATTGAAAACATCAACAAAACACAAACCCTCTGTTTTATAGTGATTGTGATGATTTCTTTATTCTTGATTTCATATTTGGCATGTCAACAAAACTTAGAGAAAAAAAAAGAAGAAAAAATCCCTCCCTTCCCCATCCACAAAAAAAAGGATGATTCAACAATTTTTTTTTATGTGGCCTTACATTTGGTGCTGGATATGTGGCATCCCCTCCCCAATGTGTTTCTACATCGTGTTCTTGGAATCTCATGAATTCTTTTGAGATTTTTAATTATTTTTGGTTTATTAAAAATACAATAATTATTACTATAAAACTATTAAAATTTGAGAAAAAAGCATTAAAGTTAAACATACCACCTGAAACATACTCATATTACACAAGGGAGCAGGTATAAAAATTTCCAAAAAAGAAGCACTACAAATACCCAAAAGACGAGAAAAGACATAGAAACGAACAGTCAATTTAAAAACAAAAACAAATTTTATGGGGTAATTCTGTACAAAAGGAAAATAGTGTAATATTAAATTGGTAGGAACATTGAGGGTGGGAGTACTCCCTTACGCTATTTGTGGCGTGTCATGGCCGTGCTGTTAAGAGCACCGGATTCAAGCTCTGCTATTTGATAAGCAGAGTGTGGGTTCAAATCCCGGTCGTGACACCTGCTACATAAAATTGGGGAGGTAGTGCTTTCTGCTCTACCGGCCAGGCTTTTGACTGATGATACCCAAGCCTACATTCGTATGGACTGTGAAAGGGGTTACCCTGTTTCAGGATTAGGTGGCAACGGCCTCTGGACAAAAAAACTGTAGCCCACACCTTGAAGTGGCCTTCAGGCCTTGAGTGTCTGGCGACTTGCATAAAATAAAATATAAAATAAAAAATAAAAATCCATATTGGGCATAGTTTAAATGAAAAAGGAGACAGAAAGTACTAAAAGCGCTTGACATGCTCTAAAACAGGCACAGATAATGAGCTGGCAAATGACATTTCTCAAAAATGTTTTTTCTTGGCAGGTTGATGTGAAGATCTATCCTGGAAGTCACGCCTCAGAAGATGCAGGTATTGGTATTGATTGACAATTAAAAACATCTCCTAGACCTCAATGGTTCGCTCTTCCCCCAGCGCCTTGGCTTAACCAAAGGTGCTGGGATGGGCAAACGTATCAAGCACGTTCATTGGTCTATCCAGAAAATGCTCAGTCCCATCATGCATCACCACACTCACATTGGTTCTACCTTTATGCACTGCACGCATGACTCACTTCCTGGTCAAGAATCTGCCAGGGGTCCTGGGCCCAATTTCATAGAGCTGCTAAGCACAAAAATTTGCTAAGCATGAAATTTCTCTGATAAAAACAAGATTACCATCAAAATTTCCACATGATTTTCAGGATAAGCAAACAACAGCAAAATACCAGTAAATTTGGTTGGTAATCCTGTTTTTATCAAGAAAGAAATTTCATGCTTAGCAAATTTTTGTGCTTAGCAGCGCTATGAAATTGGGCCCTGGATGGATAGACTGGCTGCTGTTGTCTAGCCTGAACATCTGACGTCACACTTGAATAAGGCCAGAGACCTGCCTCCAAACCGGCGTGTGTTTTCACCTTTGACCTCAGTCATTTCATATAGAGATACGCAGTCAAATTTTAATGCGGACCTGACAGCAGTGACTTTTTGGGCATCTATGGAAAGCTCATGCCACTGCACATTTATATGATATCAATGTGTCCAATGGAATCACTGGATCTGCCAGCAGGGAACTGTCTTTATCCTTGCGGATAAAGACAGGGGCCCAGTCTAGCTGGTGCCTAGCAAACCAATAGAGTTGTATATACGAACTAGAGGGCGCACTGGTGATGCTGCTTGCACAAATGCGACAGGACCGCAAGATGACGAGCGCGCCATTCTGTACGTGCGTTGAATATGAAAAAAAACCTTTGAGTTTTTTCTATTGAACCCTCACACGATGCTGTTTGTTCAACTTACAAAATGGCCGCACAAACACACGCTGTGAGATGGCCGCCTGCGCGCATGCCGTGGCGAGTAGATAGGCCAGTGCGCCCTCTAGTTCTTATATATTACTCTATGAGCAAACCTCAGGTGGCAGCAGACTTAACAGGTAAATCTATTGTTCTTGGTAATGTGTGCCTGCTCAGAACTTTAAAACAATGTTAATTTAACTGGTAAGTCTGGTGCCACCTTGTGTTCCAAAGTCTCCCATTGAATCGTTGTCTTCTTTTGTTTGTTCACAAAAAAAGGATTTCAAATTTAATTGTTTATAAATGCTCGAAAGAAGCACAGAATTATCTGGTTCTGTTATTACACAGGTATGTTTTGAGGCATTTACTAAAATTAGATTGATACATTTTTCTTTCTTTCAGTAAATAAACAACTGGCCGATAAGGAGCGAGTGGCAGCTGCCCTAGAAAACAACCATCTCCTTGAAGTCATCAATCAGTGTCTCGTTCTGAAAAGATGAAACCTGAACATCCTCCTGGAAAGTCATAAGCCATTCTTAGATATGGTGGACACGATATATTTGGCCGACAATATATCGCTATATTCGATATAATCGAGATTAATTAAATTTGACATCATCAGTCTTCAAACTCCCAGTGAAAGTTGTAGAAGACACAGTCATAGCATAATAGAGGTGTTCTAATGACCTATTCTTCTGGTTTTACTCCAAACCTATGGGGGTGCAAGATGTCTCAGCTAGGAAATACATCGCGATATTGCGATACTTAGTTGATATCATCACGATATATCAATATTTCGATTAAAACCAAATCGATCCGATTTCGAAATCATTTCCAAATTAGTATGGCGATATTCGATAATATAGTGGTATCGCCCAAGCTTAGTTGGGTAAATTGGTTTGGATACATCCAAACCGAATAGTGCAGTTCTCCTATAGTGTTCGCCATATTTAAAAAGGCAAATTGTTTCAACTCCAAAAAGACCAGGAGCAAAACTCCTGTCTCCCCTGGCCCCCAGCCCTCCCCCAATCTCCTTTTTTACATGTGTAAAAAATGCTAAATATTTTAAATATTGTTGTGGCAGTGCGACAAGGTTGTCTGTCACATCTTCTGTGTAATTGAACTAGAGTACAAAAAGATGCTTTATTTTGGGTCTAAAAAACTGTAAAAGTTTCATAACTGTCAAAAAGTGTCCGTGCAAAAATGTTAATGTTTTTATTATAAATGTCTTCATGATTCCTTAGTAAAGTCATCAACAAGCAGTGATTGTTTAAAATATCCTCAAACCTTAAAAATTAATTTACACAAAACTAACCATTGGAGTTAGGACCTTGTTGCACTGATACGGTGATATGTTGGTTCTCATGTTGACTGGATATGTCCGGTTCATGTGTTTGAGTAGAAACCTACTTGCCTATTATGCCCTATATAAATTTTATATGATTTTGTGTTAAAGATAATCAACAGGGCTACAAGAATTATGCCCTGGATAAATTTTAAATGATTTGGTGTTTACAAAAATTAACAGGGCTACAAGCACACCATGTGACCCGCTACGTGAAAATGAGTCAGGTGTCGCCCAATGCATTATTAAGTTATGGACAGTTTAGTGTGGAAAAAAAAATATATATATATATAAGTCGCATCCCCTTAAGGTGATCCCCTGTTTGCCGCTTCCCAGGTTGTATCGTTACCCGGGTGTAAAAATGTACCCAGTCAGTTTCCCTTATGGTTTATTATTTGATAATATATATATACCTTTTTATTTTTTTTTATTTGTTAAGATCTTTATTTGTATGGTTAACCTTAAAGCTATGAATACAACAATTTTTTGATCATACTTATGTCTAATTTGTATCCTTTTGCGCGAAATGGTAGTTTAAAACATCACTTTACTTGTAACTCGTTTTTCAGAAAAAATGATGTATTGGCTAATTTCAAACGGGGGTAACTCAGCAACGCGACACACCAAAAAGCTTAGACATATACCAAACTACTGCTGCTGGTGTGTTCTTTCCAGCCATGCATACAACTCAATTCTTGAAATTGTCAACATCTGACTCATTTTCACGTAGCGGGTCACATATAGGAATGGGTTTTGTTTTTTTCGAACAAAATTGTTAATACTATTATTACATTAAAACCAATTGGGGATGCTTCTTAAAGGAACACGTTGCCTTAGATCGAACGAGTTGGTCTATAAAAAGCGTTTGTAACCGTTTGTTACAAAATGCATATGGTTAGAAAGATGTTGTAAAAGTAGAATACAATGATCTACACAAATATGCCTCGAAATTGCGTGGTTTTCCGTTTACCTAGTCGACTAACATGGTGGGCCATTTATGGGAGTCAAATTTTTTACTTCCGTGTTTCTTCGCGACGTAAAAGGAAAACCGTGAAATTCCGAGGCATGTTTGTGTGGATCATTATATTCTACTTTTAGTCATCTTTCTAACCACATGCATTTTGTAACAAACGGTTTCAAGCGCTTTTCAAAGACCAACTCTACAGATCCAAGGCAACGTGTTCCTTTAATAGTTTTCAAACTTTACAAAAACTGCTTTACTTACCAAGTAGTTGTCAACGCCTTTTGTTTATATTTGTTCCAATTTGTAGCACTATTACTATGTTTGAAAACTAAAGATCTGAAACAACCTAAAAAAACCTCTGGTCTGGAAGTCAAACGGGAGTTTAAAGTGGTATGTGAAAGTGAACGAAACTTTTACTGATTGTAAATAAAAAAATTAAAAGAAAGTGTATACATTGTGTTGCTTTCATCTATATTTCCAAAATGTTCTAATACACCTTCCCCGCTCCATTCCACAGTCACTGTAACAAACCCAAGGCTAGTGATACCCCCACCCCCTCCGATATTTTTGTTGTCTGTTCGATTTTTTTCCTTTTTTTTAAAGGAAAATAAAGCTATACAATTGTGATTTGTGGGTTGAACAAAGACAAATTTACTTGAGCGGGATTCATACCAACGACCAGATTAATTTTCCAGCTCTCTACAAATTGAGCTATCTCTAGCTCTATTTCTGGCGATCTCCCTATAGACGATGTGACCTGTGACATCACATGTTTACTAAAGAGCCACCAAGCCTGGACTTCTTAAGCTCCTGCAGGCACGATTTGTGCACAACACAATGGAAGAAAACATAAAGTCTTATATTTTATGGAGATTGCACTGTCAAATTCCTATCAACTTTTGGTATGATGAAAAGGGGCACATCTCAAAACTTGTACAGCTTTTACTTTCATAACTCTTTGATTTATGTCGAAACTATGACACAAAATGTCAACTTTCCCGTAGGACCAGTGTATTATCTTGCCTGCCAGACTAGCCAAAAAATGTACAAGGTCACACTTGTAAACAAAGGTCACATGGGCTATTCTGTCAACAATCTTTGTCCATTCTGCTGTGTAGCTATACCCAAATTACAATATGACAATACAACCTGGGAAGCGGAGGGCGCTATTTTTCACATCAAATAGCCAACACTGATGTCCGGTTTGTGTAACCCAATGTTTTTTAGGAATTTGGCTTGGAGCGTTCTGGAGAAAACCCATTTTTAGGTAAAGAGGTAAAGAGACTCGTTATATTTTTTGTATGTTTCCTATGTAGACTGCTGCAGCTATCAGAAACTGTAATATCTATATATTTGAGATCATCCTGTATTGGCTGTTTTGCGTCAAGGGAAACTGACTGGTTATTTTTTTTTTATGATTTGGGGTTGAACAAAGAAAAAATTACTGTGGTCAAACCAGTGACCTCCAAAGCATTACTAAGCCTAGTTGGCAGTTTGCCTATTGAAGCCCTTATACATGCACAGAGCAAAGACTGGTCCTTGCTGATAATGGTCGGTTTACACAGGCGTGTAATTCTACAAGTTAATTTGTCTTGCTTTGACATTGAGGGCGCTATACCACATTAGTGGTAAAGTATCCTTCCACTGGTACCGTGCATCTCCACAATGTTATTTGTACAGACATAACGGGGACCATTGAAATGTCATCAATGGGAAGTTTGTGCTTGAAAGTGAACCTGGAACTCCGAAGTTGTTAAAAGATATCAGTGTTTGCAGGAGATTTGTGTGTTCAAGGTAAAGATTGTCAAGTTTGTTATATTTTCTAGTCTTACTACTTTGTGACACAGCAGACTGAAGCCTGAATTGTTTTGAGTGTGTACTTTTATGTTGGGTTTTTCCACCCTCGGGTCTCAATCTTGAATCATTCTGATTTCGTTGTTGACAGAGTGACACTCACCACTCACCACAGTCACACACTTCCGGGTTTATTGATTGATTGAAATACAAAATAAATTAATCGTTAGTTTGTTTGTTTGTTTGAATTTAAATTGTAGAGCAATCGGATAACTTTCCGTATGGCGCCACCACTTTTTCACTCATTTTGACAAAAAGGGATATATCAATCAGGTAAATTAGATACTATATTATTTTATTTCGAATGAAAAAGTGATGGCGCCATACGGAAACTTTTCCACATAGTATAAATAAGAGGTTTATTTATTAATTTAATTGATACAGTCATAACATAATTTTTAAATTATAGTATAGAATATATTATTATATATTAAGACTATATTAGTTTTATTATAATTATTATTATTAACTTTGTAAACAGCCTAATATTATAAAAACAAGATCACTTGTTGAAAAGTAAATTCCAAACGAGTTGAAAAGTAAATTCAAAACGAGATGAAAAAGGGGTAGTCCTCTTTCTGATTACTATAATTTATTGGTCCCCAACATTTTTATCATAAAAGTAAAATAGAAATAGATTTTTTTGAATTAATTTACATTTCGAGAAACAATGAATGTTGAATCTGACCACACTGTGTTTCACTCGTTTTGACCCAACACACCAGTTTTTCATGTGCACGTTGTGGTCATGATGACAACACAATTTGCGAGGGAAAATGTTTTTTTGTTTTACAAGTTTATTGTAACATTTTGATTATATTATAATGTATTTAAAATATTAACATCGGTAACTTTTCTTTCAATTTAATTATCTACTTATCATTCAGTGGTCCGCAGTATCAAGGGATTGAGCCACTGGTGCTCTGATGGTTTTTCCCACCCGCTGATTTACTCAAGAAATCATCAAGATGACGAGTAGTGTGACGGTCATCGACACATCGAGGGGTGATCCCTCCATCATCCGTCTCGCTGTCGAGATGGAGGGAAAAGGAGGCAAACTTTATTGCTTAGATCAGGTAATTCTGAACAGTCTTGCCATAAACAATAATACTGAGTTCTTTTAAAGTCACCTGGAATTTTTTTTTTTCCCCTTCAAACATTAGAGTATATGTTAATGAACAATAAAGTAATTGTTTGTAACCATTTATACGTTTAAAAAATAAGTTGTTTGGGGGTGACTCTGCTTACCCCTTTTGTGGCGTCAATCGAGGCAGACTTTGCCTTGATCGAACATCGTGACGTCAATCGAGGCAGACTTTGCCTTGATCGAACATCGAACACACGTACGTGTAAGTACATGCAATTCCTAGTTAAAAAAGTAAAACAACTCAAAATACATTTTTTTAATGTGTTAAAATAATGTTCAAATGTAAGTCTGATGATGTTTTTCAGCAGGATTTGAAACTTTGCATGGATGGAGAATAATTAGGTGAGGTTTGTGGTAACACCATAAATCTCTTTCCAGTAGGAACTGTAAACCACCATTTCATTTCAGAACTAAGGCTGAATCTGAATTGGCGGCAACGGCTACGGCCGGATCGCCGCGTCATCATCCATTGAAGTATAGGACGCCCTTAGCAGTACCCCTGGCAACGGTCGTAGCCGCAGCCGTAGTCACCAATTCGGATCCAGCCTAAAGCCCGGTTCATACTTCCTGCGAATGCAAAGCGAATCTTGACGTCACAAATTCGCAACGAACAATTCGCAGCAGTTGAGCTCTGCTCTACTCCCTTGCGAATAATCGCTGCGAAAGGAGGGTGTGGCGTCAAATTCACATCGAATTCGCTTCACGTTCGCATGAAGTATGAACCGGGTTAACACTGAGATTTACACAGTGCATTATACACTCTACAAAAGCTGTGGTCTGTCTGTGGAGCTTCACATTTGAATTGAACTTATTTTTGGATTTCTTTGCTTCCCAGAACAAACCCCTTCTGAAGATCATCGAGGAGGTATGCCACATGTACAATGTGACTAATCCCGGGGAGTATGCCCTGCAGCACAAAAACGATGATAAACTCACGTACACGTACATCACTGAGGAGAACCGTAGCGAGCTCGCCAACGGGATCGTTCTCAAACTGTCCGACTCTGCTGTGAGTCTTTTCCTATTGTATAGTGACCTCATACATCCTTCCATCTCTGAATTTTTTTATTTAAAGGAACATTACAGAATTGGTTCTGCTTGCAAAAAAGTTGTTGGCAGTGTAAGCACTCTTATGTAATCCACAATATACAAACACTGACAAACCTGTAGAAGTTTGAGATCGATCGGCCATCTGGGTCACGAGAGAATAGTGAAAAACCGATTACACATTTTGCATTGCATCGATGCCAAAACAAAAATGAATAAAACGCTTGATAAACTCAAAACGCGAAATTAGATTTATTTATTTCTCATAAAATATGAAATTTCAGACAGAAATATTTCAGAGGATGTTTTTCTACTAACATCATCATTAGACCGTGTAAGTTTTATGTAAATCTGTGATCTTCACGATTTTACTTTCTTACCAATTCTGTAACGTTCCTTTTAACTTTTTAAATAATATATCTAAAGGAAAACATTCAAGTGTCGCATTGTTTATTTTGGCAAAACTGCTAATTATTGTGCCGTTTTGGCTTTTTATGGGGGTAGGGGGATTTGTGTGTGTTCAATTTCTCTCTCAGAATCAAGATGCGGTACAGCATTTGTAGTGTTTCAGCTATGGACTCTCTCATTGAATTAATTCAAAAATAAACCACAAGGGAAATTTGGTAAATTTTTAAATGTTTTGGGGTTAAAGGGATGGTACACGTTCGGTAATTACTCAAAACAAATATTAACTTAAAAACTGACTACGTAATGAGCAATGGAGAACTGTGGATAGTATAAAACATTGTGGGAAACGACTCCCTCTGAAGTAACGTAGTTTTTGAGAAAGAGGCAACTTCTCACTAAAATAATAAAAGACTTCTAGCTAGAAGTCTTTTATTCCTTTCTGAAAGCACACAAATTCGTCCAACAAGGGTCTTTTTTATTTCATCATTTTCTCGCAACTTCAATGACCAATTGAGCCCAAATTTTCAGATGCTTGTTATTTTATGCTTATGATGGGATACACCAAGTGAGAAGACTGGTCTTTGAAAATTACCAATAGTGTAACTTCCCTTTAAACAAAGACAAATTGACTAGAGAAAATTTGAACCAAGGTGCCGGTGCCCACTTAGCCCTTTGTTAGCAATCTCCCTTTACGATACAACCTGGGAAGCTAACGGTTGGTAGAGCACCGGCAAGTTAATCCAGAGGTCGTTGGTTCCAATCCCACTCTACTCAATTTCTCGTTGTTCAACCCCCAAAATTTTCGATACAATATTGTAAGAGTATATGACACAACTGAGCTGGATTCAAATTAGAGGAGTTCTTCACAGCCTGGTGAGTCACTGTGGTTTGGTTTTATTCTGCTTCACCAGTTCGTACTTCCTGCAAATATGAATGCGAAGCGAAGGTTGGCGTCACAAAGTTTGAACCAATATTTGCAGTAGTTCAGCTCTGTTCAACTCACTTGCGAATACCGCTGTGAAAGGATAGTTGTGACGTCAAGTTCACGCCAAATTCGTTTCGCATTCGCAGGAAGTATGAACCGGGCTTAAGGCTGCTTCAAATGCCTAGTGTGAAGAGAGTTTTTTTAATATGTTATCAAACTTGTTGACAGCAGTTCTATTCAAATAAGAATTATTTATTATTTTTGGGGCAATCAAAATAGGGTAAAATGGCTCAAGATGTCTTCAGTAACCTTCAGTCGGAGAATCCAGATGAGACGTTTCAGTCTATGAAGAAGCTTTCCAAGGCCTCGGCAGACTTGACCTTTGCTCAGGAGTTCTGCAACCGCGGCGGCGGAAACCTATTGGTGCAAATGGTGGAAGATAACACAGAGTAAGTGGAAACCTTTTGGTGCAAATGGTGGAAGATAACACAGAGTAAGTGGAAACCTATTGGTTCAAATGGTGGAAGATAACACAGAGTAAGTGGAAACCTATTGGTGCAAATGGTGGAAGATAATACAGAGTAAGTGGAAAACTATTGGTTCAAATGGTGGAAGATAACACAGAGTAAGTGGAAAACTATTGGTTCAAATGGTGGAAGATAACACAGAGTAAGTGGAAAACTATTGGTTCAAATGGTGGAAGATAACACAGAGTAAGTGGAAAACTATTGGTTCAAATGGTGGAAGATAAGACAGAGTAAGTGGAAAACTATTGGTTCAAATGGTGGAAGATAACACAGAGTAAGTGGAAAACTATTGGTTCAAATGGTGGAAGATAACACAGAGTAAGTGGAAAACTATTGGTTCAAATGGTGGAAGATAACACAGAGTAAGTGGAAACCTTTTGGTGTAAATGGTGGAAGATAACACAGTAAGTGGAAAACTTTTGGTGCAAATTTGGGTTCAATCAGTCATCGAAGTTGCAAGAAAATTATGAAAGAAAACACACCCTTGTTGGACGAATTTGTGTGCTTTCAGATAGAAATAAAAGACTCCTAGCTAGAAGTCTTTTATTATATTAGTGAGAACTTACCTATTTCTCCAAAACTACATTACTTCAGAGGGAGTCGTTTCCCACAATGTTTTATACTATCAACATTTCTCCATTGCTCGTTACCAAGTCGGTTTTTAAGTTAATATTTGTTTTGAGTAATTACCAATTGTGTACCTTTCCTTTAAAATATATGTAGAAAAAATCAAGTTGCTTCCCAGAGGGTGTCTATGTTAAGCTTGGGCGATATCGATTTATTTTATTCACGATATATCTCCGACAATATATCGCGATATTCGATATAATCGCGCTTAATTAAATTTGACATCATCAGTCTTCAAACTCCCAGTGAAAGTTGTAGAAGAGACAGTCATATCATAAGAGAGGTGTTCTAATGACCTATTCTTCTGGTTTTACTCCAAACCTATGGGGTGCAAGATGTCTCAGCTAGGAAATACATCGCGATGTTGCGATATTTAATCGGTCGCGATATATCGCGATATATCGATATTTCGATTAAAACCAAATCGATCCGATATCGAAATCGTTTCCAAATTAGTATAGCGATATTCGATAATATTGTGATATCGCCCAAGCTTAGTCTGTGTTTTTATCTATAAGTAATACTTTTTAGATGATACCAAATTAATTTTCGTTTAGCTCTGAAATCATAAAGTTCTTGAGAAAAATGTCCTAGATATGTATTTTAGTGAGCTCACTCTAATGTTATCCTGTGTTTTGTCTGTAGGCAAGGAGATGCAATGGCTTACACTCTCTCCAGTTTCTTAGAACTTATGGAACATTCCATTATCCCGTGGGAGAACATCACTATCAAGTTTATCAAGCGGGTATGTTGCTTATAATTTGATAGATGTTATTTTTTAGGGTCTAGGTACTTTTTGAGTTCCTTCAAATCCAAATTAAAAACCCACCTCTATCCTAAGTTACTCTAGATTGAATCATTGTTAATTGCATTGTTTTGTCAGTAAAACATGTAGTTTATCTTTTGTTTGGTTGCTATACGCCTCTCTTAATATTTATGCATGAGGTACGTCACAATGCTAACTCAAAACGAGGCGATGGGCGTAACCACGGCAAGTGATGGGGGAACGGCGCCCATAGCCTCATGTTGAGTAAGAATTATGACGTCATGCATAAGTATTACGAGAGGCGTATTGTATTTCGTAAGCGCTTTGTATCGCTTTTGTAAAAAGCGCTATATAAGTAAGGTTATTATTATATTGTTATTATTTGTAGGACACACAACAAAATGTTCTCAGATTAACATGAAACTCACACAGTTTGAAGATAATGATGGTAGAAAGCTTCCCTGAAAATCTTACTTGCTGAGGTGCTGTAGTTTTTGAGAAAAAAACAACACAAAAACAACTTACGTCACATGAGACGGAAATTATTTAAGCAGGTAAAACATATTTTCGTAACATTGTTTTACTCATTTCTCAAAAACTACAGCACCTCAGCAACTAATATTAGAGGTAAATTGTCTACCATCATTATCTTCAAACTGTGTAAGTTTAATGTTAATCTGTGGACATTATGCTTTGTGTTAATACCCAATTCCTTTAACATTGTGGATAAAGAATATAATTTGTTCTTACCTTCAATTTTTTTCTGACTTCTGTAAAAAAACAATCCATACAAATCACATAAGAATTGCACTGCCTTTGTTCACTGGGCTGGCTCGCTGGTTTAATGGCAAGACATGTATCTACTCTAGTAGTTGTGGTCTCTACACTTTTGTCCCAAAGCACAACCCTGAGGGGTCACTTCGATGAGGAAAATGTAAATTTGTATCGGAAATTTTGCACAAGAGATAAAGCACAGGGCATGAATTACTGTGTTGTGTCAAGGGGTTATTTATGAAAGTGCTGCAAAGGGATTATTTTATTGAAGATTGAAGAAAGAGCACTCGTTCTGCATTTAGGCCCATCTGCTTATTTATATGTATTTTTTTCCCTTCTCTCAGATTGCATCCTACGTTAATCGTACCCACTCGGCGGTCCTCCAACCAAGCGATACTACAATAACTCTCAAAGCTCTGGCAATCCTGGAGAGTCTCATTCTGAGCAGGTAAAGTCCTCTGGAAATTGATTTCATTCTTAGGGGGAGCATTCTCAGTTTCTCACTAACGTCGAAGTAAAAAACCAATAGTAAACGCGAAGGTATAATGCGAAATGAGTCAAACCATCAGTCTGCACTGTTTTGCGAGACAATTCGCTTCGCTCTCACAACTGATGTATAAAGTGTGAACTGGGGTGTTGACAAATTGACAAAGTAAATAATAATATGATATTTAAAATTTATATTGCGCCCCTTTCATACAAAATGATCAGAGGCGCAGAACACATGTTAAAAAGCACAGAGTGGAAGAAAAAGAAAAAAAAAAAAGACTGGTCACCAGGCCAATGCCCAAACAGAAGTATGGGGATACGTCTGTCCTGCCAACAGAGAACTAATAGTTACTTATTACACAGGCATATCCCTGCTGGCATCAGTAATGTTTTGACCTTTTCAGGAGACAGACGCCTCTAACCCTATCTATGCTAAAATTCTAAACTAACTGGCAAGGTGACCATAGAAGAAGACGCGTCCATCGAATTCGTTGAATTCTTTCTTTGCTAACATTTAATTGAATTAACCAATAACCGATACTGTTCGGCCTTGAATTTCGTTGGGGGAGGGGGGGGGGGGGCACAAAAGGTGCCCTCTAACTGTAGTTTTCTTTGCCATGTTTAAGAAGTTGAATCGACCTTTCCCCAGGGGTTGAAATTCTTATGAGTCCCTAGTAAAAATCCACTCAAAGGATATTTTTTAACAAACTGCAAATTTCTCTAGTAATAACTTGATAACCCAAATACTTAAAAGCGATAACAGTGTTGAGTGACTCTGTATTCTTTGAAGGCACGAAAGATTTTTGTTCATGAAAGTTCATTAATACATTACTGACAACACAACAAAATAACCTTTTTCTTCCATTTGCAATGAGTTCAAGTACTAACAATGTTTTCCAAACACGTATGGTTTAATAACTCACTCCTTTCTACAATTTTTGTAACCTTTTTATGTTTGACATAGAGGGCAGTCGGATTCCGTTAGGACGTAAGTGCATCTGGTTTGAAGAAAACATTTTTTTCAATTGCTTCTGCGATTTGCACACTGTCCCCATTGTTTTTCGCACAAGTGTAAAAGTATGTTTCCTTTTTGTTGTAGGCTCAGATATCCTTTTTTTTTTCCTTCTATACTTTCTACAAAGATGATTATTTTATTCCAGTGGAATCTTTTATTTGAAAGATGACTTGATTTTTAAGCTCAACATTTCAGACAATTCGCTTGGCTCTCACAACTGATGTATTAAGTGTGAAACGGGGTGTTGACAAATTGACAAAGTTAATAATAATATGATATTTAAAATTTATATTGCGCCCCTTTCATACAAAATGATCAGAGGCGCAGAACACATGTTAAAAAGCACAGAGTGGAAGAAAAAGACAAAGAAAAAAGACTGGTCACCAGGCCAGTGCCCAAACAGAAGTATGGGGATACGTCTGTCCCGCCAACAGAGAACTAATAGTTACTTATTACATAGGCATATCCCTGCGCTGGCATCGGTAATGTTTTGACCTTTTTAGGAGACAGACGCCTCTAACCCTATCTAAGCTAAAATTCTACACTAACTGGCAAGGTGACCATAGAAGAAGACGCGTCCATCGAATTCGTTGAGTTCTTTCTTTACTAACATTTAATTGAATTAACCAATAACCGATACTGTTCGGCCTTGAATTTCGTTGGGGGAGGGGGGGGGGGTGGGGCACAAAAGGTCAATAGCCTTGTTCTTGTGCTGCATTGAAATGTTACCTCCAACTGTAGTTGCCTCCAACTGTAGTTGCCTTTGCCATATTTACGAAGTTGCATCAACCTTTCCCCAGGGGTTGAAATTCTTATGAGTCCCTAGTCAAAATCCAGTCAAAAGATTTTTTTTTAACAAACTGCAAATTTCTCTAATAATAACTTGATAACCCAAATACTTAAAAGCGATAACAGTGTTGAGTGACTCTGTATTCTTTGGAGGCACGAAAGATTTTTGTTCATGAAAGTTCATTAATACATTACTGACAACACAACAAAATAACCTTTTCTTCTATTTGCAATGAGTTCAAGTACTAACAATGTTTTCCAAACACGTATGATTTAATAACTCACTCCTTTCTACAATTTTTGTAACCTTTTTATATTTGACATAGAGGGCAGTCGGATTCCGTTAGGACGTAAGTGCATCTGGTTTGAAGAAAACATTTTTTTTCAATTGCTTCTGCGATTTGCACACTGTCCCCATTGTTTTTCGCACAAGTGTAAAAGTATGTTTCCTTTTTGTTGTAGGCTCAGATATCCTTTTTTTTCCTTCTATACTTTCTACAAAGATGATTATTTTATTCCAGTGGAATCTTTTATTTGAAAGATGACTTGATTTTTAAGCTCAACATTTATTTGGCTTAATGTTGATCCCAGTTCATGTATCTTTATTGTTTT
Source organism: Asterias amurensis (assembly GCF_032118995.1). Classification (NCBI taxonomy): domain Eukaryota; kingdom Metazoa; phylum Echinodermata; class Asteroidea; order Forcipulatida; family Asteriidae; genus Asterias; species Asterias amurensis. The sequence goes on along the minus strand of NC_092650.1, from coordinate 22,951,454 downwards.
ATGACCATATTTTGTGGATCTTATTTTTGGGCCTTTTAGTTATTTAGTTTTTTGTGGTTAATTTTTTTTTTCTTCTTCTTCTTGTAAAGTGCCTGGGAGCATTTTTAATGGATTTGGCGCTATATAAACGTTTTATATTATTATTAGTTGGTGTAAGTGGCTCCAGGTTTTTTGGTGCAAAAAAGAAAGACAAGTTTCAATTTAATTTTAGTCGCGTAGTTTTATGGAAACGGAAATGACTAGAGTGTGGACAAATTTTCAGACTTTTTAAAGACACTGGACACTATTGGTATTGACCAGTCTTCTCACTTGGTATATCTCAGCACTCGCATAAAAGAACAAACCTGTAAAAATTTGAGCTCAATCGGTCGTCGAACTTGTGAGATATTAATGATAGAAAAAACACCCTTGTCGCACCTTGGTCACACGAAATTGTGTGCTTTCAGATGCTTGATTTCGAGACCTCAAATTTTTTAATCTGAGGTCTCGAAATCGAATTCGTGGAAAATTACTTCTTTCTCGATAAACTACGTCACTTCAGAGGGAGCTGTTTCTTATGTTTTATACTATCAACCTCTCCCCATTACTCGTAATCAAGAAAGGTTTTATGATATTAATAATTTTGAGTAATTACAAATAGTGTCCACTGCCTTTAAAATAAATGTGCCTTGTCGTGGCCCAGCAGTCTAGGTCACCGGGCCCAACCAAGCTTTGGTGTTGTCAGCAGCAGAGCGAGGGTTCGAATCCAGATCATGACACTTGTGCCCTTGAGCGATACAAGGCACTTGACAATAGCTGCTTCGTAAACAAGTTGGGAAGGTATTGCATTCTGTTCTACCAGCAAGGCTCTTAGTTTTGGTCTTGACCAGTCTCTTCAGGGGCTCTGTTTATTTGTGTATATTTATTATGATATTTTGGTGTTGGTATAGATGCTTGCTGATAACCTTTAAGATGCATCGCCTGATTTGTTGCCAAAGTCAAACTATTGGTTATTGTCATAGACCAGTCTTCTCACTTGGTGTATCTCAACATATCCACAAAATAAACCTGTGAAAATTTGAACTTAATTGGTTGTCAACGTTGGGAGATAATATTGGAAGAAAAAAAAGAACCTTGTCACATGAAGTTGTGTGCTTTCAGATGCCTGAATTCGTGACCTAGACCTCAAAATGACCGCAAAATCAAATTTGGGGTCTCAAAATCAAATTCAAATATTTTAGTGAGAAATAACTTCTTTCTCGAAAACAACGTTACTTTAGAGGGAGCTGTTTCTCACAATGTTTTAGACTATCAACATCTCTCCATCGATCGCTAACAAGTAAGCTTTAATGATAATGATAGTAGAAAGCTTCCCTGAAAATATTACTTGCTGAGGTGCTGTAGTTTGTGAGAAATGAGTAAAACAATGTCATGCAAAGAAGTTGTGAGTCACTGATCATGAGACAAAAATTATTTTAGCATGTTAAAAACGTATTTTCATGACCTTGTTTTACTAATTTCTCAAAAACACAGCACCTCAGCAACTAATGTTTTAAGGCACGCTTTGTACATTGTATTTTGTGTACAAAAAGTACCCAAATCCTTTAAGCAAAATAGAGCAAATTGACAACTTCAAACTTAAGCGTAATGTTAGTTCCATTTTAGGAGATTTTAGCTCTGACTTAACAAAATGTAGTCTTTGTTTGGACCCAACTTGTTCTCTTATAGCAACCATGTACACACATTGTGCATGTTACAAACTTTGTGTGCATTCAGCGTGTACACAAGTACAGATTCAAGAGTTTTGTTACAATTAGTTAGGAGAAAAAAACCCATAATGTTTAGGTCCGCTGGCAAAACAAAACATGGCGATGCGTCTTTCAGACCTTTATCTTGGTGCTGTAGATTGGGTTGTTTGTTTGTCTTCAAATTTTTTCTTTGTGTTAATTCCCTTTTTCCTTTTCTTAATTCATTTTACTTGACCAAAACTAGGTCCAAATGAATGGCTTGGGTAGTGGTTACGGCCGGAGCCCCCCCCCCCAAAAAAAAAAGGTTTTCAATGTTGTCATTCTTTCAAAGGGCCACAGCTTGTAGCTCGGCTCTTCCCCATGGCAAATCAGTCTAACATTTAGAACCAGTGCACTGCACCTCACCATGGTAAAAGTATTTCCAGTCCTTTCTTTGTTTTTTTGTGTGTAATTTTTTTTAAGAGTTCTGCACCAACACTTTCTAAATTAGTTTCACTTATTTATAAAAACAGCCACTGCACTTTGTACAATTGTACACCTTCTAGAGAGAGAATGACACAAGAAATGAAAGTAATTTTGAAGTTCTTGATTTGGTTTTGATGAGGGCTACCAGTCTTCCTTAAAATGTTGCGCTCGGTGGAAACTAAAAGATAACATGATTTTGGGTTGAACGAAGAAGAGCTTACGAAAGCAGGTTTTTTTATTTTTATTATTTTTATGCATGTCGCCAGACACACAAGGCCTGTAGGCCACTTCAAGGTGTGAGCTACAATTTTTTTTTTCCAGAGGCCGTTGCCACCTTCTCCTAGGGCTGAAACAGGGTTACCCCTTTTACAGTCCATACGGATGTAGGCTTGGGTATCATCAGTCCGAAGCCTGCCTGGTAGAGCGGCTTTTGGCTGGCACCCTTGACAAAATAGGGAGACCGCCAACAGAGGGGGCTAGATACCTTAGTTGATAAAGCACCGGCAAGGTAATCCGGAGGTCGTCCAGCTCTAGTCAATTTGTCTTTGGTTCAACCCCAAATTGTTAAAAATTTACCCAGTCGGTTTCCCTTGTGGTTTATTGTTTGATTGTTTTAAAGACGCACACACTTGAACGACTCATTTGGAATTCTAGTCAACCTTCCGCCTTTTCGCTATAGTGTCACTGGTTCCCCTCTGCGCTTTACACATGTTAGAATGGAACATGCTGTTGGGACCAGTGAAGAAACCATGGGCTCGAGTCCGTTTCCAAATGGTCGACCACAGTAGTCAACCAATGGTCAACCAGCCTGTGTACCAGTGCAAATGGTCAACCTTTAGTTAACCATTGTGCACACGCAAACTTGTTCAAGGGGATGGAAGGCAACAATTAATTAATATCTGTTATCATTTCAAGAATTATTTTTGCATGTAAACCACTTCAAGTATCAAAACTGTACATAACTGTCCAATCGAAGCCCGGTTCATAATTCTTGCGAATGCGACATGAATTTGACGTTACAACCCTCATTTCGCAGCGATATTCACAAGTGAAAATCCTGTTACATCACCCCCATTCTGAAACAACTACACTGGCTCCCTATCTCTCAATGAATCATCTTCAAGCTGATGCTCATTGTCCACAAAGCTCTTAATGGCAAGGCTCCCCACTATATTTCTGAACTGCTTCAAGTTTACACTCCATCAAGGAATCTTTGATCAAGTTCTATGCTTCTCCTCATTGAACCCAAGTCTCGACACTCATGGGGTGACAGGTTTTTTTCTTCAGTGGCGCCACGCATCTGGAACTCTCTACCACTTAATCTTCGATCTTGTCTTTGTACTGCAAAATTCAAGTCTCTTCTCAAAACTTATCTTATGTCACAGGTTTTCAATGACTAATTTTGTTGTGTCTGTTTTTCTTTGTGTTGTGTTTTGTTTTTTGTTTTTGGTTTTACTGCGCCTTGAACACCCAGCAGGGTGGATATGTGCGCATTACAAGTCTTATTATTATTATTAAGTGAGTTGAACTGCTGCGAATTACACATTACAAATTTGTGCATGCGCATTCGCAGTTAAGTATGAACTGGGCTTTAGGGTAAAGTATTTTAAAAAGCCTTAAGTAGAATTTTTTTGATGTTTTAACAATGCACTATTCATTTTGTACATTTTCAGCTCTGAGTTGTACACCAACATTGCTAATGAAATCACCTTTCCCAATCTTGTGCCACATCTGGAGAGGTGAGTTGTCATATCATTACATTTTCACACAACATAACAATTTATTGAAAATACCAAACATCAAGAATTTTTTTGGCTCAAAACTTGCTTAAAACAAAATGATATAAACAAGTGGCGCGTCGTGGCTGAGCGGTCTAGTTCACTCGAGCCCAAGCTTTGGTGTCGTTAGCAGCAGAGTGTGGGTTTGAATCCTGGGCCCAATTTCATAGAGCTGCTAAGCACAAAAATTTGCTTAGCATGAAATTTCTTCCTGGATAAAAACAGGATTACCAACAAAATTTCCATTTGTTGCATATTTCATGTTAGTGGTATTAAGCTGTTGTTTGCTTATCCTGAAAATCACATGGAAATTTTGTTGGTAATCCTGTTTTTATCAAGGAAGAAATTTCATGCCAAGCTAATTTTTGTGCTCAGCAGCTCTATGAAACTGGGCCCATGTCATAACACTTGTGCCCTTTAGCAAGGCATACTGTAATTGCTTCATAAAAAGTTGGGAAGGAGTGCATTCTGCTCTACCAGCCAGGCGCCTAGTGGGTGATACCCATGCCATCCTTACAGACTGTGAAGGGAGGTAACCCTGTGTCAGCCCCAGGAGTACATGTAGGTGGCAAGGTGCCTACAGTGACATCTGACTTTGACGCGACCCAAATCAGTTAAAGGAACACGTTGCCTTGGATCGGTCGAGTTGGTCTTTGAAAAGCGTTTGTAACCGTTTTTTATAAAATGCATATGGTTAGAAAGATGTTGTAAAAGTAGAATACAATGATCCACACAAACATGCCTTGAAATTGCGTGGTTTTCCTTTTACCTCGTCGACTAACACGTCGGCCATTTATGGGGGTCAAAATTTTGACTCCCATAAATGGCCGACCATGTTAGTTCGCACAGTAACAGGAAAACCACGCAATTTCAAGGCAAACTTGTGTGGATCATTGTATTCTACTTTTAAAACATCTTTCCAACCATATGCATTTTATAAAAAACACTTACAAACGCTTTTGTTTTGACCAACTCGTCCGATCCAAGGCAACGTGTTCCTTTAAGTGTAGCCCTCAACTTGAAATGGCCATCCTGCCTTTATCTGTGATGTTGGGCAAAAAAAAACTTCTAAAAAAACTGTTTTTATATTTTTTTATATAAAGTTGTCATGAACTGAACTATTTCGTTTAGATTTTAGTTACTTATATCTACGTTAAGTACGATTACTACCCATCATGGGGTATCGTTTGCATTAATGCAATTGTATTTCGCCGAGTGTGCATTACTGAAAAAAAAATGCTAATTGTATTGAATTTAAAAAATATTTAATTGCCTGACGTTTTGATCCTTGCAGAGTCTTTCTCAAAGGCTAAATGACAACACAACAAACATGAACAGGTGTGAAAGTGTCAAGTAGTCAAGTGATAATACATACATGTAGTACACTTACCTGATAATGTGTGTTGTGTTGTGTTGTCATTTTGCCTTTGAGAAAGCCTTTGCTAGGGTTGAAACGTCAGGCCATTAACTATCTTGTGCATTTATACCATAGATCCTTTTGGTTGGTAAGAATTTTTGCAACAGCTAATTTTATTTTCTCATGAATTGAATTTAAGGACACAATTTATTTTACTCTGCTAAATCTATCGCTGCACTAGTCAAAATGTGTAAGCCATATTTAACATTCATCGTTGTAATGCAAGAATGTCATCATTGTTAAGAACAATATCATATGAACGTCAGAAGTCATGTTTGCTGCCCTCAGGGATCTGCACACCCGAACCCCTCTTTACTCCTCCGCAATCACCTCTTCTTCCTCCTCCTCCTATTACCCTAACCCTTACCCCTACCAAGCCTTCCCGTCCTCCTCTGGGTACGAACCCAAATACCCACACCCACTCGGCAAGGGTGGGTCTTCTTCCTGCTCGACCAGAACCCCTTCAGTTGTGTAAGTCACCACGCCCATTTTTGCACGCTTCCCTGACCCCTCTTTTGCTCAACTGCTAATGTAATGCATCTCCTGCATGTGCACCAGACTGCTACAACCCTCCATTAGGAACAAAAAAGACGACATTACTTTAACAATCACCCTAGAAGGTCAGAGCATTTGGATTGTTTTTGTGCATGATTGATAGCTCTGCGTGTGCACTCTTAGATTAAATTGATACATGTAGCTCTGCGCGTGCACTCTTACAGTAAAGCTTTTTGTACTACGCCCTCAATGTCAAAACACAGACCAGGTAATGAGCCAAACTATTTTTGCCCGGTCTCTGAACTGTCAGAAGAGCGCCCTCAATGCAGAGGATCAAGGTGCATCCTCTGCTACTAGTTGTTTAATAAAGAGCAGCAAGAATCTGGACTAGGGTCAGAGTAGAAAGTTCACCATCATCATAGCCGTCCTCCCGAGGTAGATCCCGGAGATGGCTTTCCAACCATGAGTCTTCATGGGTCTCTGTTCCTTGCTAGGTGTCCTGCTGCTGCCACAGATGGTATGTCAGCCTCTTCACAGAAGTGCTTGATGTCTTCCAGCCATCGTTTCCCTGGTCTTCCTCTGGGTCTGTTTCCTGCAATGTGGCCTTCTACATGTAGAAGTATTTTGGGGTATCGGCCATTGCCCATTCTGTTCACATGCCTAAAATACTTGAGTTTAGTTTTCCTAATTGAAGTTGGAAGATCTTTATAGTAGTGAAGCAGTTCACGTACTCTTGTGTTGCGAAGTCTGTCCCTTCTGGTGACCCAAAGTATTTTCCTCAAGCATGCCATCTCAAAAACCCTTAATCTCTGTTCATCTGCTTTCTTTAGTGTCCATGTTTCGGAGCAAGACTCTGTAAAGATTAAGCTTGGTTGAATTCTTGATGTCTTTGGATGTCCATATAGAGTTCAGCTTTTGCATGGCCCCCATGGCAAGTCCAACTCTACGCTTGATGTCATTTTCACTGGTGGGGATTTCTGAAATCACACCCCCCAAGTAGATGAAGTTTTCGATTTGGTCCAAGGATTTACCATCTACCTGGATGTTAAGCTGGATCTTATCTCTGTTAAGGACTTGGACTACAGTTTTGCTTTTGTTTATCGTAAAATTTAAGGTTTAAGACTTATTTATTTCCACTGTATCAAAATCAATCAGTTTAGGATTTGAATTCATGAAGTTATATGGTATACATCCAACTGTGTACCCGTTGGCTGCATAAAATTTTGCTTTACGCAGTAACATGGGGATGCTCACCCCCAAAGTGGCGCAAGATTTGCACATTGCGCATGTACTAACACAACTGATCGGCAAAATGAGCAAACATCACGCCTTTTGATGGTGGTGTGACACATACGTATTTGTGAGTCTGCTAGTGCACAATTTGACAGCATTTGCCAACTGAATTTGGAGTGGTCACAGTCATCATGCAGCATGAAGTGGCGCTCATTGGGGTTACATTCAGTCGAAAGACATGACCTTGAGATGGCTCCAACATATACCGATCAGGGGCTGACACTCTGAGGAAAAAAACAGAAGACAATTTCACAAAACTTTACATAATTTTTGTCATGGTTCCTGACCATTAAAAGTAAAAGTTAAACTTTTTTTTCGTTAGAGCAGGTGATACTCTTTGAAATACCAGTCATTCAAAAAAATATATTTTTTAATGTTTGGGCCAAAAATCTGACAGAGCATCTTTAAGCTAATCTGTTCTGTCCAACAGTTGGGATACATTTTGAAATATAAGACATCAAATTTTTTCTTGAAATTAGCTCTTTGTCCACCCACTTGCCACCAATCCCCCCTATCTCACAAAATTGATGAGTAAATGAAATTCTTTGCCAGCGTAAGCCCTGGACTGTCGTCTTTGCAAAAGGGCACTTCAATTAACATGTTTTAATAGAAAAAGGATGTTTTAAAGGGTACAGAGGCCATTTAATAGCAAGGGCAATACAGCATGATATCAGTTGCCTCATTGAACTTGCACGCTCCTTGCCTGCTGCATGATGAACTGCCCTCATAAACAAATCCATACCCACAAAGACTGTTACCGGTTCTCGTTATACCCCAAGACCTTGCCAGAGTGGAACCTACTTCCCCAAGACATCCGTACAGCACCTGACCTTAAGTCACCAAGTGACAAAAAAAGCGCATTACAACAACTAATGGTTTGTCAAGCTATGTTGCGTTTAGACCCCTACCCGACGTACGACGACAACCTCACCAGGTGTTTGTACGGAGACCAATACAGATACATAATACCTACCTACATGTACAATACATGTAGGGCGCTAGGGAAATCTAAATTGGCTGGTTTGACATTTGAGTTATTAATTGACCTTTTGCCGTTATTTGAAGTTTGTTTATTGGTGAATTGAAGTGTCATTGTTTTATTTGAGCAAATGAAAAGAAACAATCCAAATTTGGGAATGCTTTAAAGCCAATATACACTTTCAGTATGGTCCAAGTCCCACACTTCGTGTATCAAAACTTATATATAAAATAACAAACCTGTGAAAATTTAGGCTCAATTGGTCATCGGAGTCGGGAGAAAATAACGGGAAAACCCACTCTTGTTTCCGCACGTTTCACCGTGTCATGACATGTGTTTAAAATAAATCCGTAATTCTCGCTATCGAGAATTGATATTGTTTTAATGTTTTCTCAAAAAGTAAAGCATTTCATGGAACAATATTTCAAGAGAAGTCTTTCACCATTACCTTCTGTAAACCTAAATTATTTGTAAATCTGTGATTTTTTTCTTTTCTTTCCTGTACCTAAAGTGTATAATGGCTTTAAATCAATTAGGTCAAATAAATTCCTAAGTTTGGAAAGTGCTTGCAATAAAACACTGTGGTTCGGTGGTTGGACTGCTTATCTTGGTTGCGACCGTAAAGGATGAATGATGGTTAGACTGCAGGACTTGCAATTGCAAGATTGTGTGTTCGAATCCTACCAAGCCAACCGCTGATTTCACAATGACTAGAATTAGTGCTGTTGTTTAGTCACTGAAGCACAGTTTCTTGGTTTGTGCAACTCATAATTATAGATGTTAAACTCAATGTTTGTAATGGGAGAGATTGTCTTTTGCCAGCATGGTGTTATCCCCTTTTGGGAGTTTGCTGAGTTCCCTTGATGGGAAGATAATTGAAACAAACAATGAACAAACAAAACAATGATTATATCAACTAACATTTTTATGGTTTTGTGTGGTTTGTTTCCAGCAACAAGCATCCAGTCATTCAGCAATATTGTCTGGCCCTGATGAATGCCCTCTGCCTGAGAGCACCAGAAGAACGTAAAAAGGTAACAGTTGGAAAATGAGAAATCAGTTTTCTTACTGAATCTGTTAGTTCATTGCAGTGTCATGGCCGAGCGATTAAGAGCACCGGATTCGAGCTCTGGTGTTTGATCAGCAGGGTGTGGGTTTGGATCCCGATCGTGACACTTTTTACATAAAATTGGGGAGGTTGTGCTTTCTGCTCTACCGGCTAGGCTTCGAATTGAAGATACCCAAGCCTACATACGTATGGACTGTGAAAGGGGTAACCCTGTTTCAGCCCTAGGAGTAGGTGGCAATGGCCTCTGGAAAAAATTGTTGCCCACACCTTTCAGGGCTTGTGTGTCAGGCGACTTGCATAAAAAAAAAAAAAATGACAAAGTTAACCTTCCTACTCTTGGTGTAGTTTTCTAGTGAGTTGACCAATTGAATACAACATTTAATATGGGACATTATGAGGGCATTCTACAAAGAACATGTGGCCTCACAATCATCAACAAAATAAAAACAAAACAAAAAAAAGATCATTTAAGTTGGGAAATTGGGCGAGTTTTGAGTTAGCATTTGAAGGTTGCAGTAGATGTGGCTTCCTTGCTAGCACAAGGCAGCTTGTTCCACAATTTAGGGGCAACAGCTGTCACCAGCCTTACTTTTGTAGTGAAGGGGTCGATTTCACAAAGATATAGGACTCGTCTTATCTCGAGTTAGGACGAGTAAATCGTCTTAACTTAGGAATAATCTTAAGGTCTGCATGCTATAGTGCAGGGTTGGGACTCATTCCAAGTCCTAAGATTAGTCTCAAGTTAGGAAGAGTTTTGTGAAATCGACAGCAGAACAATCAGTCGGGTGACATCATAAGAGGAGTGAAGTCCCTTAAGACCTCCGTGTCCAACTTTTGAGAAATTTATGTTTTCTTTGCAGAAACTTGAAGATTCGTTATCTTCCAAGGAAATCAGGACAGTCATCATGGAGGTAAATAAGATGCTTTATGTATTTTAGCTTAAAGACACTGGACACTATTGGTAATTGTCAAAGACCAGTCTTCTCACTTGGTGTATTTCAACACTTGCATAAAATAACAAACCTGTGAAAAGATGAGCCTAATCGGTCGTCAAAGTTGCAAGATTTTAATGCCCTGCTTGTGGAGTGGGTCACTTGAGGGCTGGCCCCAGGTAAACAACGTCACTACGAGAGCGGTGAGTGGTCGTTCGTTTAGCTCTTGTCAGGGGCTCACCCGAGTGAGCAACGCGGGGTAGACCGAGGGAAGCTAAATAAACGCACCCTTTAATTGATTTCCAATCAACATGGGCATTTTAGACAAAATAAATTTGCAGGATACTTATTATTATCACTATCTTAATGTCACAGTGAAACCCGGAAGTAAAATTCAGAGATTTGATCATGGGAAACTCACAAAAACATTTTTCACCAATATAAATTGTGTTTTCATCTTTTCTTAGAAAGTTGTCCGATCTCAGAATATAGGGACCGAGATGCAGCACCAGCTGTACGTCTTTCAACAGTTGACCTTTAACCTTTTGGAGAAGAAGATGAACACCAAGATTGACCCCAACAATGAGGTAAATTGAGCACACAGTAGACACGGCAACAAGTTCAGAACGAGAAGTTCCCTCGATCCACTAAACTAAAGTAGTAGTCCCAGCTGATTTCTCCCTGTCACCCAAGGTGTGGAATAGTCTTCCCTACCACATCAGGACTGCAAATACAACATCTTATTTCAAAACTGTCCTCAAAACCCACCTCTTTGCAGTTAAACAATGACCAGCAACTCTCTACAAACTTTTTCTGTTCCTTTCTTTTGAACTGTTTATTTTGTATCCTGAGCGAGCGTCATGAGCGCCTTTTTGTGGCAGATACCGGCGCTATATAAGACTCCATTGTTATTATTAGTAGTAGTAGTTAAAAAACAGTATAGTTATTTTCAGAACTGAGAAGTTACCGGAACTTCGAAAAAATCTACTCCCGAGCGGTTATGTCTATGCAGGAAGAATAATCCCCAATGGGAAAACACAATCTGAGAAGTGTTACTTCAGTAACACTTTTCAGATTCAAATATGGGGGCTTCAATTTTTCAATTGCTCATTATAAAGTGAAATGTTTCTCAAAATGCTTTATACTATTGAAAGCTGCTCTAGGCTTCTAAGCAAAACTTGTTATTGCCATTAATTTGTCACTTTAAAGTTGATCTGGCTCTGAAAAAAATTAGACTATTGACCCATCATCAGAAAAATCTTGAATGCGCCATACTGGTGAGCAATTTCACTGTGCGTTTTCATATATAACTCTATGCATAGAGTATGCTGTGCGTTATGCAGTGAAGTGCGCATTTTAGACGACGCGGCGTTAACACACGTAAACCTAACATGCCCACCAACATGGTGAGCGTGGCACCATCGCCGCGTGTGAAGGGGACTATAGCGTTCAGAGTATCAGGACTTTCCTACCATGCTAATCTTGATGTTTTCTTCCCTGACCAGAAACACAGAGAAAACATCATTGATCTTAGAATGATTGCTTTTGGTTCCCATGGCGACATCAGGAAACCATCCATGTCTGCAACTAACGACTACAAGAAACTTGGCTTCACAGTGAGTTATTTTTAATTCATTTAACTTTAAAAATAAGAGCGGACTGGAAAAAGTTTCTGCACAATCTTTGTTGACAGATGATGCATAATTATAATAAAGGCATTGGACACATTGGTAATTGTCAAAGACTAGCCTTCACATATGCATAAAATAACAAACCTGTGAAAATTTGAGCTCAATCGGTCATCGAACTTGCGAGATAATTATGAAAGAAAAAAACGCCCTTGTCACATGAAGTTGTGTGCATTTAGATGGTTGATTTCGAGACCTCAAGTTCTAAATCTGAGGTCTTGAAATCAAATTCTTGGAAAATTACTTCTTTCTCGAAAAACTATGGCACTTCACAATGTTTTATACCATAAATCCCCATTACTTGTCACCAAGAAAGGTTTTATGCTAATAATTATTTTGAGTAATTACCAATAGTGTCCAGTACCTTTAAAGGTATACTGGATTGGTAAGGATAAAACGTCATTGTTTAGTCTGTAAGGGTACTGAATACGTGTTGTCCTCAACTTGCTGTCGATCTGTCACAACAAAAATATGTAAACAAGTAAACTTAAACGAATAATATTATTTTTTATTATCTCTTGCAGAACACTTCGAATCCTACGATGGACTTCATGGTTGTACCGCCCGGCATTCTTGCACTGGATTGTATGTACTTCTTTGCCACAACACACAACGACAACTACACCAAGGTAGAGTTGGAACACCTAAGGCTCGGGTCACTAGTGCTGGGCGAATAGTGAAATTTTGTTATTCGGATACCGCTGGCCAACTATCCGAAATTAACCGGATATTCGAATAGTTTTTTAGCTGCTAGAGGGCGCTATTAAAAAAAACAAAATGAAATCTTATGGTCGGATTGATATAGTTTTAGACAGTGTCACTCGGTTCATTCATAAAAATGACCGGATCTAATTTAAAGATGGCGATTTGCTAATTCTTTTGATCGTGATTGACTCTACGTGAAGGAAAACTTTTGTAATCTTTGAACAAATTACGTCAGAAATGTCATTGTTTTAACTCTTCAGACAAAACATTCATATCAGTTGTCGCCCGACGTCCGTGGATATTCGGATATTAAAGAATATCCGGTTACTTGGTTGTAATTACAGAACTATCCAGTTTATAAATAGGTATTCGTGCCCATTGCGGATACCTATTCGCCATTAACCGGATATTCGAATAATTCGCCCAGGCCTACGGGTCACACAGGCTACGAAAACGAGAATGTTAGAAGTTGATGCACTCGATTGGTTGAATGAGGGTGGCTGTATTCAACCAATTGAATCATTCTCATTGTGCGTTATCGTTATTATTTCCGTTATCGCTGCAGTGTGAACTGGCCTTTAGGCATTTATTTGTTTGTTTACTTTTATGTTGCCATTCGCCACCATTGTAAAGATCACAGCACAGATAAACATCCGCTTAGTGGAACACGTCGCCTTGGATCGGTGCATGCTACACGACCACTTTGGTAGCGTTAGTCGTTTTTTAAAACAATGTCTAACAGTTCCCAAGAATAAAATGTGAACATTCAAATGTGACTTGATTCTCTTCTTGGAGATTGCCTGGAACTGGTTGCCTGTAAATTGTCTCGTGTGACACAACCTTTATGGCCAAACTATTCATACATGTATTTGGTAACAAACAGTGCTAATACTGGTCTTTGACAATTGCATAAAATGTCTGTTTGCCTTTAGTAATATTTATTTGTGTTGAATTTTTTGTTGTGCTCTATTATGAAACATGTACAGGTTGTACTTGAGAATTCTTGCCGAGCAGATGAGCACGAGTGTCCTTTTGCCAGAACCAGCATCGCACTCACCAAAATGCTGTGTGAGATTTTGAAAGTCGGTGAAGCTCGTAAGTTTTTAAAACTGTTACTTTTATTCATGCCAACCTTTGGTGATTTTAAAAGCACAAGCTAGGTGTTAGATTGATACATTTTAAAGTTTTGAAAACCAATTCTATAAGTTGGTTGTGACAATTTTATGTGATCGGAATTAATACTTTATGATTTCCAACTTTTTCGACCAGAAATTATGACATCATTTTTTCTCCAAAAAAACTTTGATCACACCAAAATTATAAAAGTGACGGAGTTCACATTTTCACCAGACCACTCTGCTGGGGTGCCTGCAACAAGTGATCGCAAGAATACGAGATTTCGTGAGGAGTCGGTTTAACAAAAAAATTCTCACAGCCCTTGGAAAAGCCAAACATTTTACAGAAATGTGACGTTGCAGAATGATCAAGTACATCGAAGGCTCCCCATTGCAACTTTCTGATCTGGAGATCTGCCCAATTCAAATTACTTTAGAATGACCAACTTTTTTTGACCAGAAATTACGTCATCAAAAACCACGATTACACCAAAAGTATAAAAGTGCTGAGTTAAAATTTTCACCAGACCCTTCGTCTTGTGAACACACAACAATTGATCGGTTTTATTTTATAAGAACCTCTCCAATGCTTCAGATGTGCACGGCTGATGATCTGGGCCCAATTTCATAGAGCTGCTTAAGCACAAAATTTTGTTTAAGCAAAAAAATCCTTGCTTCGTAAAATCAGATTACCAGCTAAGACTCCACTCAATTGTTATGCTAAGTAAACAATAGCTAAATACCTGTCACAAGCAATGTATGTGGCATGAAATTTTTGCCAGTAAATGTGTAAAATAAGCAAGCTATTTTCGTGCTTAAGCAAATTTTTTGCTTAAGCAGCTCTATGAAATTGGCCCCTGTATTTGTTTTCTGCTTACAGCTGACGAGACAGGGCAAGAGTACTACCCGATGTTCTTTTCTTGTGATAACTCCTTCAAGGAGTTCTTCTGTCAGTGTATCCGTCTCTTCAATAAGACTTGGAAAGAGATGAGAGCTGAGCTTCAAGACTTTCCCAAGGTAGCCATATCTTTTTAGCTTACAGGTTCTAATGTTGGCTGGTAACAGGTTTCTGCTATTAAGCAAGATTTTGTCTGCAAATTTGTTTTGCTTACATGGTTAATTAAATTTGGCTCTGGTCTGGGTGCAGAGTTGGTGTGTGCTCCTACAGATTATTATGAGTTTTACACAGCCAAAACAACTATGTGTCCAATCGATTTGTACTAGTCTGCTTTCATTCAAACAAGTGTAACAATTTAAGCCTGGGAGGGCAAAATGTATCAGTTGGTGATTATACATCATATCTGGGGCCAATTTCATAGAGCTGCTAAGCACAAAAATTTGCTCAGCATGAAATTTTGGCCTTCATAAAAACAGGATTTCTAACCAAATTTCCAGGTGATTTTCAGGAAAAGCAAACAACAGCTGAATATTAGTAACAGGCAATATGCATCAAATGGAAATTTTGTTGGGTATCATGTTTTTATCAAGGAAGACATTTCATGCTAAGCAAATTTTTGTGCTTGGCAGCTTTATGAAATTGGGCCCAGGTCTGAAGCTGTGCTTTTCTTAATGGCACCTCGTAATGAGGACATTTTAATTTAGATTGGAACATTTCAAGGGGCACCGAGGCAATAACAAGGCATGGAGGTAGTCGCCTTCATAAGCCTTTTTGAGATACGGCGGACACAATGCTACAACACTATTAAGGTTTGGGTAAATTTATGTGTACACACCCAAACCAAACTATACACTCCTCTTGCGTCCGCCATACCTCTAAAAGGCTTATTTTATTGGCTCTGTGAAGTATCAGGCATGTTCTATGGTTGAACCCACTAGCCCCGCACCTCATGAAGCTCAGCTGAAAAGCATTAACTAGGTGGACATTTTCAGGTATACCTGAAGCTTTCTCATACAAGGACTGTTATAGATATGTTCTGTTCTTAGCAAATTCTTGTGCTAGCAGGGTTTATAGACATTGGGTCAAGGTCTGTGTGTAAAGTACAGATTCTAATGGGCTTAGTTTTACACAGCCAAATAAACTTAGTTTGACGCCAACAAGTCAAATCAATTTAGGGAACCTTGTAAAAACATTTAAGTTACTATTTTCTGTGTTTACATCTTTTCTCTCTGTCTCGCTCTTTAGGTGATGAGCGTTGTGAAGGATCAGATAGAGCGAGCTTTGAACAGTCGTTCACCGTCCATGGATCAGTTCTGGACCAAGCTGTCCCAACTCAACTACACTCAGATCCTAAAGCTCCGACAGCAGGAACGGTCCGATAAGGAAGAGTGGAACTCACAGGCTACTCCTGTTGTGTAAGTTGGATAATAGTGTAACGCAGAGATTTAATTAATTAACGGATATGAGCGCAAGTGGAGTCTTTGGTGACGACAACTGAAGAAAACACTTCAAACAGTTATATGGGTTTGGGGTGCATTCAACTTGAGCATCCATTGCCAACGTTTGCGCACGTTTGCCAACATTTTGAGTGGAACGGGTTGTGCACTGCCACCATTGGCCAACGTATGCAACCTTAGGCGAACCTACTTCTGAGGTGTTGTTTGCGTTTTACAACTATCAGAGTAGCTTACGACCAGTCGACGTGTGGAAGAGTTGATCAACCTACTTGACAAATTTTGCTTCTTGTCTTTCTTGCTGTTTGCTTCAAGAAAAAAATAATGTCTTTGTGTTTTAAAACTTTGCAGGGAGTTACGCAAAGAGATCAAGCCAGTCATCATGGACCTAATTAAACAGCAGAGACTGAACTATCTTATGAAGGGCACTCAGTTTAACAAGTTCAACAGAGCCGGAAGGGCAAAAGGTAAGGGCATATTAATTTTTGAATTGTTTAGCTCTCAACTTGTTTAAGAGTTTGAGGTGAAGATATTGAGGCCTGCTGGTTTCAGAGTGAAGGTAGAGGCAAAACTCCCTGGGGGTTGGAGTCTTGAGGTCAAGACTAAGAGCAGCAGCAAAACTAATCAAAACCTTGAGGGTTTGGCTGAAACCAAGGGAGATATAATCGGGAGAGGAGAAGACGACCATAAAGATGTTTTTAAAAGTATTGCCCAGCTTTTTATGCCAGTAAAACATCGAGAGGTAAAGGCAGTGGACACTTTTGGTAATTACTCAAAATAATTATTAGCATAAAACCTTACTTGGTAACGAGTAATGGGGAGAGGTTGATAGTATAAAACATTGTGAGAAACGGCTCCCTCTGAAGTGACGTAGTTTTTGAGAAAGAAGTAAATTTAAACGAATTTGATTTCGGGACCTCAAGTTTAGAATTTGAGGTCTCGAAATCAAGCATTTGAAAGCACACAACTTTGTGTGATAAGGGTGGTTTTTTTTTCATAGTTATCTCAAAAGTCCGACGACCAATGGATCTCAAATTTTCACAGGTTTTTTATTTTATGCATATGTTGAGATACACCAAGTGAGAAGACTGGTCTTTGACAATTACCAATAGTGTCCAGAGTCTTTAAATACTCTTCCAGTTTCTCCCATACCTTTTTTTGTTTTTAGATAAGTTTTGGTATTGTCGGCTGTCGCCCAATCACAAGATGCTTCATTATGGAGACATTGATGAAAGTACGACACCTCCTGCTGAGTCACTCCAGAACAAACGTAAGTTCACATTGTCCATCTCAAGAACTGACTCCGCAGCTTATACGATCCTATATGATCCGCCAATTGTCTATACCTTCCGCCCTGGGTAGTAATTAAAAAGCAGGACAGTTCTTTTCAGAACTGAGAAGTCTCCCGAATATCCGATAAATCTACTCCGCGGTAGTGGAATAAAGCAAGACAGTTCTCTAAGAACAAACTCTACCTGACAAGCAGATACACACACGGTGTTACCGCAGACCAAATATATATTGTTCATCATATCGCATTGTTTGGATGTTAATTTTTGCATCAGGGATAAACAAAATAGTTTGGTTTTTAACCTTACTCTGATGTGTATTAAAGGATTTGGGTACTGTTTGTAACACAAAACACAATGTCCACAGATTTACCTTAAACTTACACCGTTTGAAGATAATGATGGTAGAAAGCGTACCCTAATATATTATTTGCTGAGGTGCTGTAGTTTTTGAGAAATGAGTAAAACAATGACATGAAAATACGTTTTACATGCTAAAATAATTTTATGCTCACGATCACTGAGACGAAAATTATTTTCATGACAGTGTTTTACTCATTTCTCAAAAACTACAGCACCTCAGCAAGTAATATTTTCAGGGAAGCTTTCTACCATCATTATCTTCAAACTGTGTAAGTTTAATGTAAATCTGTGGACATTGTGTTTTTTGTCCTACAAAAAGTACATAGACCCTTTATGTAATTTTTCCTAACAAAAAACACAATGTCCACAGATTTACATTGAACTTACACAGTTTGAAGATAATGATAGTAGAAAGCTTCCCTTGAAATTTTACTAACTGAGGTGCTGTAGTTTTTATGAAATGAGTAAAACAAATAATTTTCGTCTCAGTTTTAGCATGTAAAAACGTATTAACCAGTAATGCTATGGTTTTGGTATAATATCATAACTGGTTAATGGGATTTTACATGCTCAAACAATTTTCGTCTCATGAGACGAAAATTATTTTGTGACTTGTTTTACTCATTTCTCAAAAACTACACAACCTCGGCTAGTAATATTTGAAGGGAAGCTTTCCACTCTCATTATCTTCAAACCCTGTAAGTTTAATGTAAATCTGTGGACATTATGTTTTTTGTCCTACAAAAAGTACATAGGAATAGTGGTTCCTAGCCAAGCAGGGCCTAAAGCGTAAGGAATGCTGGTGCCAGTTTGAGTGTTCCATATGAAGTCATGGATCATTTATGATCAATGTAATTCGTTTTCACCAGTCCTTTGCAACAGTGAAGATTAAGTTTATAATTTTGGACCTGAAAAAATCATGTGGAATAATTTTGTTTCTTTATAAATTTTTGTTTTTTTACCCATACACCAATGTGTGTTAGCACTTTATACTCAGTACTTTCCCTAGTCCTTTGAACAAATATCGTAGGAATTTTTACTCTGGTGGGATTTGAACCCATGACCCTTGCAATTCTAGAGCAGTGTCTTGCCAACTAGACTACCGCGATAGCCTGGTAGCTAGAGGCAGTTCGAATCCTATGTTTTGGCAGCGGGTACCGCAACGATATAGTAGATGTTAAATTATGTAAAAATAAATTTCTATCATTACAGTTCCAGTTGCAGACATTAAAGATCTCTTGGTTGGAAAAGACTGTCCTCATCTCCGGCAAATCAGGGTAACAAAATTTTTGTATTATCAGAAATATTTTGCGGCACTTTGATCTGAATCATGATTTCACAGTTGTCTTCGAACTGTAGTGTTTCGTGGCCGAGCGGTTAAGAACACCGGGCTCAAGCTCTGGTGTTTCTGATCGCCAGAATGTAGAAGTCGAGTCCCGGTTATGACACTTGGATACTTGAGCAAGATACTTTACCTTAGTTGCTATAACCTTCAGATGGGACATCAAGTCAGAGGTCCCGTGTACTAGGATTGGTGGTGCACGTTAAAGAACCCAGAACACTTATCGTGGAAGAGTAGGGGTTTAGCCCCGTGTTTCTAGATCACATAGCAAGCACTCTTGTCAACAGGGCCCAATTTCATAGAGCTGCTAAGCACAAAAATGAAATTTTTGCCTTCATAAAAACAGGTTTTCCAACCAAATTTCCATGTGGTTTTCAGGATAAGCAAACAAAAGCTGAATACTAGTAACAAGCACTATGTAACAAATGGAAACTAGGCTGGTAATACTGTTTTTTTTGGGAAGAAATTTCATGCTAAGCATATTTGTGTGCTTAGCAGCGCTATGAAATTGGGCCCAGGTCTTCTTGGGCTTGCCAGCTACAGTGATTACATTCACTTGTGAGGAATCCTTGACTTCATTACCAGAAATGTATAGAAATAATAGTAACTGACCACTAGCATGAATTTGTCAACTCATCCATAGAAACAGGAATCGTGCCTCAGCAGCTCAAAAAGGCGCACGTCACCCCCATCTTAAAGAACTCAAAGCTAGATAAGAACAAGCTGAGTAACTACAGACCTGTGTCGAATCTGCCGTTCATCTCAAAAGTTGTGGAAAAAGTGGTAGCTGGTCAACTCAATGACTACCTAACATCTAACAACCTGCTTGAGCTGGCACAGTCAGCGTATCGTAAACACCACAGCACCGAGACTACGCTCCTGTGTGTTCAAAATGACATCCTTGGAGCCATTGACAAGAAACTCTCTGTAATTTTAGTGCTACTTGACCTTTCTGCTGCTTTTGACACTATCGACCACCAAATCCTCCTTCAACGTCTTCACTACAATTTCGGTATCACTGGAACTGCTTTGAAGTGGTTTACTTCATATCTGGAAAATCGCACCCAAAATGTAAAAATTGACGGGTCCTTCTCATCCAACACTACATCACGTTTTGGCGTCCCTCAGGGGTCGGTGCTCGGTCCAGTGTTATTTTCCTTGTACTTTTCACCTGTTGCGAACATTGCTCGTAACCACGGTCTGTCCGTTCAGCTTTACGCGGATGACGCACAACTATATCTGCCATTTGTCTCCACGGACGCAAACACTGCAGTTACTCGTACAGAAGCGTGTGTTGCCGAAGTTAAGGAATGGATGGTCGCAAACAAACTTCAACTCAATAGCGATAAGACAGTCATCCTCTTGCTGAACTCCCAAAGTCAACATCGCCACAACACCATTCACAGCATCCTGATTGATGGCCATGTCATTCCTTGTAGCAACACAGCTAGAAACCTTGGTGTCATCTTTGACAGGCACATGAACTTCACAACCAACGTCAAAAACTCCTCCCGAATCGCCATGTACCACTTGAAGAACATAAACCACATCCGCTCATTGCTCTCTGACAAAACAGCAGAGCAACTCATTCACGCACTTGTAACGTCTTGACTCGACTACTGCAACTCACTCTTATATGGACTTCCAGCTTCCACCTTGCATCACCTTCAGAGAATCCAGAACATTGCAGCTCGTATCCTAACACGCTCAAAAAAGTTTGAGCATATCACCCCGGTTCTTCAAGCACTACACTGGCTCCCTGTTGAGCAACGCATCATCTTCAAACTCCTTTGTACAACATACCGTTGTATGACAGAGACTTCATCCCCGTTGTACTTGCAGAGGCTTCTCCTGCCGTATAAGCCCGTTCGCCAGCTAAGGTCCAGTGATGCCAACTTGCTTGCCGTTCCACCTTCCAGGTTGAAAACTTATGGGGATAGAAGTTTCTCGGTTGCTGCCCCCCGCCTGTGGAACGACCTGCCTCTCACCCTTAGATCACAACCTGACATTTTTTCATTCAAATCCAATCTCAAAACTTACCTCTTCAGTCAAGCCTACCATTAATTTTTCCCTTGGTCATATTTTAGCGCAGTGAATAGTTTTCTAGATACCAGCGCTTTATAAGATTTATTATTATTATTATTATTATTAAACAGAATTTGACCTTTGTCATTTGACGTCATTGAGTCACCGTGGTCAAGTGGTTGGACTGCAGGACTTGCAATTACAAGGTTGTGGACTCGAATTCCCAGTGAACCGCTGATTTCACAATGACTAGAATATATATTGTCGTCTAGTTACTGAATCACTATTTCTTGATTTGTGCAATTCATAATCATAGACGTTAAACAAATGTTTGTATGAAACAGATTGGTTGTTGCCAGCTTGGTGTTTATATCCCCTTGTGGGAGTTTGCCGAGTTCCCTTCATGGGAAGATGATCTCAACAAACAAATGTTTGACACTTGACTCTTATCATTCACAGGGCAATGTGACATCAGCATTCTCCATATTACATCATCCGCCAGATCAACATCTAGATTTTGTGGCACCCATTCAGGAAGCAGTAAGTACTTTATCGACCAATCTGTACAGATCTGGGCCCAATTTCATGGATCTGCTTACCGTAAGCACAGAATCGACGCTTACGGAAGCAGGGAATTCTGTGCATACAACAAACCTATTTCATGGGTTAGCGGCGAATTTTGGTGTCTTTGCGTGCGTACTCCACGTGACTAGGCATTCTACGCTTACAAGACTAGCGCAGAAATTCGGCGCTTGCAAGTAAGCGGGTAATCGTGATCGTAATCGCAGAATTCGGCGGTAAGCAGAGCCATGAAATTGTGCCCAGTAGAGAACTGGGCCCAATTTCATATCTGTGGTTACCTGCCCAATTCTGCACTTGATTCTCTGCTTATTAGGCAAGCGCCAAATTTCTGCGCTAGCTGTGTAAGCGAAGAATGCCTAGTAATGTGGAGCATGCTAATTGCTGATTGAAGCGCAGAATTTCCTGCTTCGGTTAGCGCTGGTTCTTTGCTTACGGTAAGCAGAGACATGAAATTTGGCCCTGTTTGAAAGCTGACTTTTGCAGGCTATATGAGTTCTTACACCCCTAGAAGTGTCTGTTTAAGACTTGCATCTTAAGATTTCGAGATCCTGTTTTGAGTTTCTAGAAGAAAAAATATTTATTATGGCAAATTTTTGTTAGGGCAAAGTATACATGTACCTTAAAGGGTATTTATGTACTTTTTCCTAACAAAAAACACAATGTCTACAGATTTACATTAAACTTACACTGTTTAAAGATTGTGATAGTAGAAAGCTTCCCTTGAAATTTTACTTACTGAGGTGCTGTAGTTTTTGAGAAATGAGTATAAGTAATAATTTTCGTCGCAGTTTTAGCATATAAAAACATACTAACCAGTTATGCTATGGTTTTGGTATAATATCATAACTGGCTAAGGGGATTTTACATGCTAAAATAGTTTTGGTCTCATAAGACCAAAATTATTTTGTGACTTGTTTTACTCATTTCTCAAAAACTACACAACCTTAGTTAGTAATATTTGAAGGGAAGCTTTCCACTATCATTATCTTCAAACCTGGTAAGTTTAATGTAAATCTGTGGACATTTTGAAAAAGTACCCGAATCCTTTTAAATTTATGGAACCTTTCGATTGTAGAAATACACAGGATACACTATCTGAACTAATTAAAATCTTTCGGCCGTAAAAACTTTTTACTTAACCACATTATTTTGAAGTGAATTGTTTCACAAGATGCTTTATACTATCGAGAGCTGCTGAAGGCTTCTTACCAAAAGTTGTTTAATATTGCCATTAATTTTAAGAGTGATTAAAAAACCACAAGGGAAATTGACTCGGTAAATTTAAACAATTTGGGGTTGAACGAAAAGAAAAAGACTCAAGCAAGACTAGCAAATGTTTTTATTAACGCTTTGATTCCTGTCCTACTTTCCAGTTTGATATGTGGACGGACGGCATCAACGCCTTGCTAGGGAATCCCATGGTCAGTAAGAAGACAGAGGAGGATCTTGAGATGCTGCTCAGCATGGAGATCAAGATGCGTCTTCTAGACACCGCAAATGTACCCATCCCATCGGAACCCCCTCCAATCCCACCCCCTCCCCCAGATTACAATTTCTACTACGACACACTCTGAAAATATCGTACAAGGTTTTTTAAAGGGAAGTCATTATTTGGGGTATTTGAGATGCCCAGTTATAATACTAATAATCATAACTACATTAGATCTTATATAGCACATTTTACAAATACCATGTTGCGATACACCAAGTGAGAAGACTGGTCTTTGACAATTACAAATAGCGTCCAGTGTCTTTAAGCAGAAAATACCCCTTGACAATGCTGAGCAAAAATTGAGTCGGGCACCAGCCACAACAATGCAAACCAAACGTAACTATATGGCTGGTAACCTGATTCTGCTAAGCAATACTATTCTGTGTTTAGCAAGTTTTTTTGGTGCTTTCAGGTTTTATGATGAAATGTGGCTCTGGTCATTGGGCCAAAAAACATTCCTGTGATCTTTCTTAGCTCCCTTGGGAGTATACAATCGGGGCTGGTGTGATTCTCAAAAAGGCTTCTTCAAACACAATATCAATCTCTACCCTTGAAGGGATCCAATTGTTCCCCTGTGTCAGGAAGCAAAGCACTTATATAGTGAAGTATCTTTCTCAGCAACAAAAGTGTCATGACCTGGATTCGAACCAGAAATTCAATACTTGGTTCCCAGTAATAGCTTTAATTTATTATTAGTAGCAGTAACAAGTCAACTGTGAAGGGCGGAAATACATAATTATTTTTTGTATATTTTTTTAACAATAAGTGATTCTAATTATTTCAGGATATCATATAGCATGTAAAACAAGTAACTTTTTTCCCTTTGTGCAAGTTACTCCTGTCATATGGGCGACTCTTATTATTATTATCATTATGAATAACCAGTAAGCAGCGCTATGAAATTGGGCCCTGATTATACTCCCACCTAGCAACTTTTCAAATCTTGCTTTTGGTGGAAGAGTGTTTCTGGTTCACATGGCAAGCATCGTTGTCTACAGGCTTCCTCAGGCTTGCGAAGCTAAAGTGAGAAATCTTGGTTTCATTAGCAGAAATTTCAGAATGAGCTGATGAGCTTGTCCTCATACACCTCATGTTGCAATGGTGTACTTTAAAGGCAGTGAACCCTATTGATAATCACTCTATTGTTAGTATAAAAACTTAATTGGTAATGACAACGGGGGAGCTGTTGGTAGTACACTGTACATGTATAGATCATTGTGAGAAATGGCTCCTTCTGAAGTAACATAGTTTTTGAGAAAGAAGTAATTTCTCACTCAAATATTAAAACTCTTCAGGCATGAAGCCTTTGAACTAGGCATATGAAAGCAAACAAATTTGTGCAACAAGGGTGTTTTTTCTTTCATTTTATACTCTCTGGCAACTTCGATGATCAATTGAGTCCATATTTTCACAGGTTTGTTAAATTATGCATATGTTTGGAAACACCATAGAGCTATGGATAGACCAAGTGAGAATACTGGTCTTTGGCAATTACCAAAGGTGTCCAGTGCCTTGAAGACAGTTCTGAGGGCAGCTCAGTGGCAATTCAGTTGACACAGTGTGGTAATATTTCAACACTGACACCACACGGCTCCAAACCAAGTTATAAATATTTAATGTATCCCATTTATTTCTCCGTATCGTGTTACAAAAAATAAATAAAGAAGAAACAAAAAAGACCATAAAGACTGAATTTGTAACCTGATTCAGACTTGCAACCTTTGAATCTTTATTACGTTCCTCTAAAGCTTTATATATTAATGTGTCTGGTTTAATAACATATGGGTGTTGAAATTTAAAGGCAATGGACACACTTGGTAATTACTCAAAATAACTGTCAGCATAAAAACTTACTTGGTAACAAGCAACGGGGAGCTGTTGATAGTATAAAACATTGTGAGAAATGGCTCCCTCTCATGTAGCGTAGTTTTTGAGAAAGAAGTAATTTTCCATGAATTTGATTTTGTGAACTCAGAATTAGATTTTGAGGTCCTGAAATTAAAGACTCTGGACACTATTGGTAATTGTCAAAGACCAGTCTTCTCACTTGGTGTATCTCAACATATGAATAAAATAACAAACCTGTGTAAATTTGAGATCCATTGGTCGATGGACTTTTGAGATAATTATGAAAGAAAAAACACCCTTGTCACACAAAGTTGTGTGCTTTCAGATGCTTGATTTTGAGACCTCAAATTCTAAACTTGAGGTCTCGAAATCAAATTCGTGGAAAATTACTTCTTTCTCGAAAACTACGTCACTTCAGAGGGAGCCGTTTCTCACAATGTTTTATACTATCAACCTCTCCCTATTACTTGTTACCAAGTAAGGTTTTATTTTGAGTAATTACCAAAAGTGTCCACTGCCTTCAAGCACCTGAAAGCACACAACTTCGTGTAACAAGGGTGTTTCTCTTTCATTATTATCTCGCAACTTCCTCAACCAATTTAGTTCAAATTATCACAGCTTTGTTATTTTTTTACATATGTTGAGATACACCAAGTGAGAAGACTGGTCTTTGACAAATACTGATAGTGTTCAGTATCTTTAATGAGGTTTAAATATGGTAACAAAGACGGACGTTGTTGAAAGCATATATCTGTGTAAAAAGCCTGCATGATATCGTGAACATTTTTAAACATAGTAAAAGGAAATATTTCTTTTGAAAGCTCTTAAGAACCATCCGCTGTGTATTGGGAAAGATTTTTAAAAGTATGGAATCCATTTAATTTATTTAATCAAGAATAAACTATACTTACATTTTAAAAAGAATGAACAACATTGTCTCCTGGGAAAGAATTTTAATTTCATCACTCAAATTTTAGTGAACTGACGAGTATTAATTGGGGAGACAAACTAATTAAAAGAAAGTCAGAACAAACTTCATGAACAACTACTGGTACTTCATCAGATTTGTTATTATTGAAAGTATTAATTCAATTGATAAAAACAAACATTGTCCTCCAGTTTTCCACTTTTTTCATCGTACAAAGTCTTACAAAAATTCATTCCTCAAACTTTTTATCAGATAAATTCATGCATAACTATAGTCTTAAAGCATCAGGTAGCCACTTTCAAATTAAACTGTGATCTGATATGATGTTGATCTATGTGGAATAAAAGATAAAGACAAAAATCAACTACGTACTTATTTGGTTTGTCTGTTTAAATTTGTTACACTGTCAATGTACTTGTACATTGACTTTTTCCATTTTTCTGAAGTCAAATTTATTAACAAAATTAGTCCATTTTTCTTAAGTAAAATTTTATCACAAATTTAACTTAAGTGTGGTTAACCATGCTTAATTCTTCAGTTAAAAAGGTAGGCCCTTAGGCCTACTTGTATCTTTCTTATAGCATATATTACACATTTTAGTAATAATTCATTACCTCGCTCATAAATGGAATCGCCCATCCGCAGTTTCTTCATTATTTTGTTTGCACGCACGGTGGGTAAAGAATGGCCGATGTGACAGTGACAGCAGCATGACACACTCGACGAAGGTAAATAAAATCTTCTTTTTATTATCGTTTTAGGTAGTTACATCACGATTTTATCAGATTCTATTGAAAGCATTCTCTGAGATCAATTAGAAGATGTAATGTGTTGGCTATTGTCAAAGATTCAGGGTAAAATCAATGAGAAACGAGCCAAGTTTTAGGAGTACGGGCGAATGCCAAGATGATGGCGGCGTTCGGCTAGTTGGGATGCCGTCGTGATGCTGCGCTGACCCCGGCGGCTTACCTCTGACTGGGATGAGCCTGGCAAGACGTCTCGTGGGATTTTATTTTTTAGATGCACTGATTTTTTTAACATTCATTATTTGCAATTTACACTGCAAACTCCACTCTGTTTTCCATGAAGTGTTGCGTGCAGGTTGAAAAAAAAATATAATCATGTGGGGTAAAGTTTGCAGGGAATTTTATTTTTAATTTTAAAATTAAAGTAAAAAAGACAAATGTTTATTTTTAACCATCATGTTTATTTTTAACCATCCACGATGGATCTCTCATCCTCCATGGTTTGTGTACAGAGTAAGGATTTGTGTAGACCCAGTGACTGGGGCGCTAGATAATGTCCAAATTTTCGAAAAAGGAATCTAGCGTTCCAGTCACTGGGTCTAGGATTTGTGTTACATGCTGTCTTTGAACTTAATAATAATAATAATATTAATAATATCAAAGTCTTATTATATAGCGCACGTATCTACCAAACAAGGTACTCAATGCGCTGAGTATTTGTAAAATTGTATACAAACTTTCAGAAAGATAGGTTATTGCAGTGATGGATTCTGAGACCCAATTATGTAGCACTTATGTAGTACTTCTAGAAACTGTAAGGCTCACAGGGGAGCCTTATAGTTTCTAGAAGTACTGTCTTTGACTTGACCATGGAGGTAGAATTACTCTTCCCCGTTACTGGACCAAGACTAAAAACTATTTTACTAACCCGAAAAGACCATGAAGAAAGGTGTAAATTTCAAAAATGTATACTAGTAGGTCAGTAAAGAACACGGTGCCCTTTCATAAAAAAATAGAAATTAGCAACAAACAATTTTATAATATCAACTGCCTGTGTGCGGATCAGAGCATGGCATGTTCCAAAGGTGATTGTGAGTTTATTTGCCTGTACTTGTTAAATCTATTGAGTACCATTTGTGCCAAGAAAAAATTCAGAAAGAAATATTAAAACAAAAAAAACAAAATTTGTTAGACCAGTTCATAATTCGTGAAAAAACCTAGAAAAGAAAAGTATCTTCAAAAACCTTGAGGCTTGATTTTATTATTGGATTAGTTAGAGAAATAATGATGAGACTGGATTAAAGACTCTCATAAAAAAATATGTAATGTACATGTGTATTACATAATTATTTAGAATTGAATGACTTTTAATGGCTACACTTAAAAAATGACTGACTGTTGGCCAAGTAAAATAAATATTATGTTGCTCGTCTGGACTTTTTGAAAAAGTTGGTGAGGGAGGTCCTTGTTATTTGTTATTTTCAGATTTTTTGTTATTTTTTCAAGACAGCCACCATGTCTAAGATGGCCGCCACATCGTATTTGAAAATGTTTTATGAGTATGTTCTGTATACCTCAAATTCTGTGTGTGTTTATGTGTCCATTTTGATACATTGTAATTCTTTCTAAAGAGTTATTCTTGCTTTTGCTCCAGAGTTTTTCTGTGTGCGTGGCATCACGTTCTTGTGCAAAGAACTGTGGCATGCAAACCTGAAGGGCAAAATGTTTCAAAGTAACGAGTTTTCATTATGCGTTGCAAATTAGCATTTCTTGTAGGCCTACATGTAAGAAAGATGATGAAATTCAATAAAATTAAAGGGTACATGTGAAATAGCTATCAATGTAAATTGATTTTAAAGCTTTTTTTATTTTATTTTTTAAATATATATTTTTTTATGACAAATAACAAAAAAAGTCGGTGCGACCGCCAAAACCGAGGCAGGCGGGGACGAGCAACATGTTATTTATTGTACTTGGCCTTAATTGTATTTATTTGTTGGAAAGGGTAGCTTAGCTGACATCGGAGTCCAATCTTAGTTGTGCACTTTGAAACATTCCATCCATTCCTTTTAATAAACTGTGTAGACGCTAAAAAACATGAGTCAGCTACAATACATCTGTACACTAAGTGTACTATAGGTTTTGCCCTTTTCATTAACGCACTACACAAGCTGGTACTGGTAGGATACAAGTAGAAAAGTCAGAAGTCAGCGACAGTTACAACGTGTACAGTGTACGCAGTCCGTGAACTTATAAAGTCTGGGTTTCGCTGGCACCATTCGCTAGGAGATGAAACAAACCATGGCATTAGACATCCCCACTTTAAAGGCACTGGGCACAATTGGTAATTACTTAAAAACATAGCATAGAAACTTAGTTGGTACCAAGCAATGGTGAGCCGTTGATAGTGAAACATTGTAGGAAACAACTCCCTCTGAAGTAACGTAGTTTTTGAGAAAGAGGTAAAACACGTAATTTCTCACTAATATCTTAATCTGAGAAAGACTTTACGCAGGCCTGGAGCCTTTCTCAGGCATCTGAAAGTACACAATTTTTTGCAGCAAGGGTGTTTTTTCTTAAATTAATCTACTTGCAATTTAGCTGACAAATTGAGCCCAAATGTTCACAGGTTTGTCATTTTTTAAATGTATTTGCAATTAAATTGGGGAGGTACATAGTGCTTTCTGCTCTACTGGCCAGGCTTCATGATGATACCCAAGCCTACATCCGTATGGACTGTAAAAGGGGTTAGCCTGTTTCAGCCCTAGGAGTAGGTTGCAACGGCCTCTGGAAAAAAATAATTGTAGCACACACCTTGAAGTAGCCTACTGGCCTTGTGTGGTTGGCGACTTGCATAAAAAAAAATTAAAAATAATAAATATATACCAAGTGAAAATACTAGTCATGACAATATTACCAAAGATGTCCTGTGCCTTTAAGAGTCCCTGCCTGTAAGAGTGTACCAAGTGGTGATTCATGGGTTCTCAGATCTTCTTCTAAAAAATTAGAGTGATACATCATCATACCAAACGAATAAATCCAAAATTTTAGTTTGCTGACGCTTTCGGTTTTGGAGTTACCAGTTATCAAAGTTTGGGCCAAAAAGCCCTCGAGAAACGAATAGTACATTCCCTGTAAACACAAAAATGTGCGCCAAGGTCATCCCAACAAAAGTAAAACATTTTTTGAAACCTCCAGTTGGGCTTATAACAAAAGTAAAAAAAAAAAATTGGGATCTCGTTGGCGCATCATGTTACGCGCACCTGAACCTTTGACGAACAGTGCCCTCGTGCCATTTTCAACGCCTCATAACTCAGCGCGCCTATAAGTTCCCATGAATTAAACAAGTTCAAATGAAAGAGCTTGCATCCCTAAAACAAATTTAAGTGCAAAGTGCGTGGGATCTCGTTGGCGCAGACAGATAATAGAGGTCAAAGTTCAAACTTTACCAATATATTTTTTTGCACCTCCGTAACTTCGCGCGCCAACAACAAAAAATTGTTTTTATGGCAACTGGGTATTGGAACAGTTTTCATCTAATGACAAATGAAAAAAGAATCTTGGGATCTCTGCATCTTGCATGTCAAAAGATTTTTTGAAAATTTTCTAAAGTATTGTCATTCCACACATTTTGGCCTAAATTGGGACAACATTCACTTTTTTCATCACTGTAAGTATCTGTGCCAACAAGATCCCATCAATGTTTTCTTGTATTTGGTTAAGTTGAGTGTTCCTAAACAGATTTCAATTGAAAAATAATTGGGATCATGTTGGCCCACCAATATAACAAAGGTCAAAGGTCATATGAAACTACACTACTGCCTATTTTGGGCGATTTTACGTCGTCTAGAAATCCACGCGCCAATATGATCCCATTATAAGTGGTTTTCCCCAACATAAAGGATAGAGCCCTTGTTCATTAAATAAAATCTTGAAAAGGCTCTGAAGTTGGCTCTTGACAGAAATATAAAAAACACCCATATTCTGTGTAACCTTTGACCTTGGCAACAGTTACCCACCAACATTAAACTAACACCATTTGTAAAAACAAGTCCAGTCTATCTCTTGACCAAAATTCACTTTGGAGACCTATCCCCTTCATGGTTTGCCAACATTTTCAAATTGGGGGATATTTCTCACTTTCGGTTGCCACAGCAATGCATAAGTATAGGCATGTATTGCGAACTTTTGATCTGTAATATTTGTTAGCGCCACTCAAATCCCATTTGATTTTTGCTTTTTATTTGTTGCTGAGAATCTATATAATCATAAAATGCGGACAACTTAATGGGATCATATTGGCGCGTGGATTTCTAGACGACGCAAAATCGCCCAAAATAGGCAGTAGTGTAGTTTCATATGACCTTTGACCTTTGTTATATTGGTGGGCCAACATGATCTCAATTATTTTTCAATTGAATTCTGTTAAGGAACACTCAACTTAACCAAATACAAGAAAAAATTGATGGGATCTTGTTTGGCACAGATACTTACAGTGATGAGAAAAGTGATTGTTGTCCCAATTTAGGCAAAAATGTGTGAAATGGCAATACTTTAGAAAATTTTCAAAAAATCTTTTGACATGCAAGATGCAGAGATCCCAAGATTCTTTTTTCATTTGTCATTAGATGAAAACTGTTCCAATACCCAGTTGCTATAAAAACAATTTTTTGTTGTTGGCGCGCGAAGTTACGGAGGTGCGAAAACGCAATATATTGGTAAAATATGAACTTTGACCTCTATTATCTCTCTGCGCCAACGAGATCCCACGCACTTTGCACTTAAATTTGTTTTAGGGATGCAAGCTCTTTCATTTGAACTTGTTTAATTCATGGGATCCTATAGGCGCGCTGAGTTATGAGGCGTTGAAAATGGCACGAGGGCACTGTTCGTCAAAGGTTCAGGTGCGCGTAACATGACGCGCCAACGAGATCCCAACTTTTTTTTTTTACTTTTGATAGCCCAACTGGAGGTTTCAAAAAATGTTTTACTTTTTTTGGGATGACCTTGGCGCACATTTTTGTGTTTAC
Organism: Asterias amurensis; assembly: GCF_032118995.1. Lineage (NCBI taxonomy): Eukaryota > Metazoa > Echinodermata > Asteroidea > Forcipulatida > Asteriidae > Asterias > Asterias amurensis. Next base: position 22,919,794 of record NC_092650.1, on the reverse strand, counting down.
AGGGAATGTACTATTCGTTTCTCGAGGGCTTTTTGGCCCAAACTTTGATAACTGGTAACTCCAAAACCGAAAGCGTCAGCAAACTAAAATTTTGGATTTATTCGTTTGGTATGATGATGTATCACTCTAATTTTTTAGAAGAAGATCTGAGAACCCATGAATCACCACTTGGTACACTCTTACAGGCAGGGACTCTTAAAGGCACAGGACTCTTAATACAACAAACAAGGAAGAAGAAAAAACACCAGATGTGTAGTGAGACATCAATTATTGAGCTCTAGCTCAGAATCCAAATACAAAAGCAGCTGTGAAGTGAAGACTTAAATAGGTTTTTTTGTGAAAGAAATTAAAAAGAAGAAAAAAATGAGATGTTTTTAGTTTAAACGGTACACACATTTAACTCAAAATTATCCCCTCCCCAGAATAGCTTAGTGTCGCCTCTGATTCTTGCTGGGCCCACATTGGTAAAATAAAATGTACATTTCTTTAGATCAAAATATTGATCTGCATCAACAAACCTTTCATTTATTATTAACCCACTGCCACAATCCTTGTCATGTTCAAGTTCCTATAAATAGCATTGATCAGCAATTTAATGAGCACCGTCCCCAGCAGTGTCCCCCCCCCCCCAGCAGTGTCCCCCCCCCCCATATCTTGATCTAGACTACATGCAAGGGGAACCTGTCAAATGACTGCTTTTCAATTTTTCCTAAATTGCTAAATTACATCAATAGACTCTCCACAAAATACATTTTTACGCTAGCGTAGGGGTTAAATTAGGGGGTGGGGGGGGGGGGGGGGGTCCACAAGACCACGTATCGAGGCGATAGCGGAACGAACCTCATACATGTAGTTCTAGGAGTTAGTACATTGCAGTAATGCTTCTCAGATTGTGTATTAGGGATTATTCTTCATGTGTACTAGTAGTAGCACTCCGGATTTTCGGTGAATCTCAAAAACGTTCATGACCGTCTTTTGAAATTTTCACATGTTAAATTTATTGTATCTAGTCCTATTATGCACTACATTTAATAGTCCATTAAATCTAACGGTTCCAACAACCAAGGGTAAACTTAAAGCCATTACACACTTTCGGTAAACAGTGTTATCCAAGTCCCACACTTCGTGTATTACAACTTAATATATAAAATAACAAACCTGTGGAAATTTAGGCTCAATCAATCATCGGAGTTGGGAGAAAATAATGGAAAAACCCAATTTCGTTTCCGCGCATTTTGCCGTGTCATGACATGTGTTTAAAATAAATCCGTAATTCTCGCTATCGAGAATTGATATTATTTTAATGTTTTCTCAAAAAGTAAAGCATTTCATGGAACAATATTTCAAGAGAAGTCTTTCACCATTACCTTCTGTAAACCCTGTAAATCATTGTAAATCTGTGAACTTTTTTTCTTCTTTTCTGTACCGAAAGTGTATAATGGCTTTAAGTGTAGTGGGTTTGATTTGGTCTATTGAGTTTGTGTGCAGTGTTTTGCACAAACTCTGCCTGTCATTGCACACAGTTTTTATATGAAACACATGCTGAGGGTATGCGCCAGCCATTAAATCTAATTATTTCCTTCAAATTCATGCTGGTACTGTGCACAAAATATGAATGGATGTCAATGAAATACTGTATTATAAAATAAGAAAAAAGTTCATCACACAATGCTGTACAATGTACAGTATTGTAGCATCTGTACAATGTACAGTTATTGTACCATCCAAACCTTCCGAGTCACCTATAGAAATTATTATCCGGTCGCCATGGTAATATGATTAGCTAACTGCATCTTTCCCCTGGATTAAGTGAAGGGGAATCGAGGATTAGCTCCGGATGTCTGTACACTTTAGTTTTTTAAATTGGATTTTAAACCTTATTTGAAGGACATGTCTTATTCAGTTGTGTAGATTAGGCCCCATTCAGAATACATATTATTGGCAGTTTTTTAATCTTAGGAAAGGTACAGTATTTGTAAATTAGAAATCAATGAGATTTATCATTGGACTACAGAGTAAAATACATTATGAAAAAGGGGTGCACCATTTTGTCTAGGGGGACTTATTTGTTACATTAAAGATAAACTGGCTCGGAAGTGAAAGCAGTTTACATTATTTATGTTTTAAATTAAAATTGTAAAAAAAAAAAATTGTTTGGATACATTTTAAGAAATTTAAAAACTTCAGATTTCAACAGGGGAATTAGCCAGCAATGAAGGCATCTTTATCCCTTACCCTCCCCAATCCAATCCTTCTATCATTTGCTAAATCCTCTTTGCTAAAATGATAATTCAGAAAGCCGGATGGCTGCAGGTCTGCGTAAATGACTGGGTCAGGTAATTCCATTCTGGGCCCAATTTCACTTAACGGTAAGCAAATTTGCGTGCTTACTGTAGCAGAAAAATTTGCTTAAAAAAAATTGGGCGGCCATATTGCGTGTTTACCGCGGATTTGCATTGTGACGTCATGTATTATTTTCATGCTGTTAGCACCGGAAGGTTAGCATGCCTTTTCGTAATGAAATAGAAATTGCAAAGTAAGCACAAAATCGGTCGCTTAGCAGCGCTATGAAATTGGGCCCTTATTGTAAGCCCTTGAACAATTTGGTCTGGAGTGACATTGAAGGGATGATATTGGAGGATTGGGTGTCACTTGGAGGCAAAAATTTGCAATCTCATTTTGTAGTTTAGGACTGCTCTATATTACTCTAGATGGAGTATGGGGTCGTCCAGTGTTTAAGACATCAGGGCCCAATTTCAAAGAGCTGCTAAGCACACAAATTTGCTTAGCATGAAATTTCTGCCTCGATAAAAACAGGATTACCAACCAAATTTCCACATGATTTTCAGGATGAGCAAACAACAGCTGAATACCAGTAACAAGCAATATGCAACAAATGTAAATTTGGTTGGTAATCCTGTTTTTATCAAGGAAGAAATTTCATGCTAAGCAAATTTTTGTGCTTAGCAGCTCTATGAAATTGGGCCCTGCTCTAGTTGGGGTTGGTTGTGGGTTCGAAACCCACCCAAGCAATATTCCTGCAGAGAGGATGTTCTACCACAGTGCAGGCTGGAGTTATTCTGAGGCCATGAAGGCCGTAGTAGTCTTTTTGAGGTATGGCGGATGTGGTGTTACTAAATCTTGTGTAGCATGCTGTTTTTATGTGTGCATATTAATACTGATAATTGTTAAGGTGTTAGGCCTAAACTTAGTAAAACAGTTGATGAAATGTAATGATTTAATAATGTTGATAATAATATGATCCAAGTGAATTATAAGTTATTATCTGCCTGCCACTCAGAGCAGAATAAAAAAAAATTTGTTCGATTTTTTTAATGAATGAAAAGTTTGTGAAAAACTCATGGAAAAAAAACATTCATGAAAAATACCTCAAAAATTCATGAATGAAATTTTCATCAACCAATTGTCTCATTTGTTGTTCAAGTACGTTGATGGCCAGTTCATGAACTGATGTCAATTAACAACCATGAACTATTTGTGAATATTCATGAACAGTTCATGATCATCTTCGCCTGTGAGTGCACTGTGTGGTTTGGGTTTTTCTCTGGTGTCATTATAAAAATTTACCATGATTTTTTATTTATTAAGGAACAATCTCTGGGGTGTATTTTTAGAGGCTCTGTGCAGATGAATGCAAGGTCACAGGTTGACCTAATTTTAAAATGTTAAAGATAATTTGTTGTCTCTGTGGGATATAGGTTATTGTGACTGTCAAGGGTTGTCAGTGCGTGGTACATGTACGTACCCTCCCTGTTAGCTTGTTAGCCAGCCCGGAGATCAGATTTTCAACCACGTCTCCTCATCCTGATTTAGCCTGAACTTGTTTGCTAGCCTGTATGCTTCATTTTGAAAAGGTCAAGGGCAGCAAGGCATTTTTTTTCCTTGGTACATGTACATGTAAAAGGTGCTCTTAGGAGGGAATTGTAAGTTTCTACTTGAGCATTTTGAGGGTACCAAGGCATTTGAGGTACCAGGGGGCATGGAGGCCTCCGTGAAGTATCAAGCCTGCGATTGTTGCCTAATGTAACCACTATGGGGTTTTGATTTGAAAACATTTTTGAATAGCGCTTTATAGCCATCGATAGGCTTATCAAATCAATTAGTAATTAGGATTTGAGGCATTGCATGGTGAGGTATCAATGTATATTTGGTTTGCGGTAACACCATGTGTGTATCTACTTGCCAGGTAGAGTTTGTTCTTAGAGAAATGTCTTGCTTTATTCTACTGCCGCGGAGTAGAAAATCGGAGGTTCGGGAGACTTCTCAGTTCTGAAAAGAACTGTCCTGCTTTTTAACTATTACCAGGGCGGATGGTATAGAAAGTTTACGGGACTACTACTTTAGCCACTAATCAGTAATTGTTTCCTTATTTGTAGAACTGTCCTGGTTAAAGGCCCGGTCACACAGGCCAGGATAACGATAACAAAAATGCTTATTTAACCAGTCAAGGGCGTGCATTTTTATCAATTTCGTTCTCGTTATCAGGGCCTGTGTGAACGGGCCTTTAGTCTGTAGATGTCTTACATTACGTATCCATTGTGGGGGAATACTTTCTAGATTTGAAACAATAAAAAACTTACATTTGCAGTGGATGATTTTACATGGGGAGACTGAAACGGCTAAAGCCGGCCAAAGGGCGAAGCTACAATTTTATTGCGCCCGCAACAAACCGTCGGCAACGCGCAGACAAAATATGCTCAGGTCACAACAACTGAGAAATCGTGCATCTGCGATTGGTTCCCGACCCTCAGAATCATGTCGTACAAGTTGAAATTGTTATATTGCGACTGTTAATTTTTTCAGACTGTCTTAAAATTATCGCAGTTTCGCTCAGGTCTTAAATAATTGCTGACTAAAAAGTTCCTGATGGTCTTACATGTAGCTCAGGAACAGTGTGATCCTGAAAAGTCAGCCGCCGATTTGTTTTTTGTTGACGCAAAGTCGACCGGAGGCTGGCTTAATAAAAAAGAAATTGTACACACCAAACAGTTTGTGATACGTAGGAGTGAAGTCAAAGTTCAACTGTGCATCAGAGAAGAAGTACCAGTCCTGGCATTACACAAAGGCCATAGCTTCTGTTGTGCCTGGTTGTGGCCTGGGTGCCCCTTCAACAAGTTTCCCATAGACTTTATAAAAGGTTTCCAGTGGAAGTGCCCTTTTGCAAAATGAAAATGGCATTGCCCACTCACGAAGATGAGTGCCTGTAGTGCAAGTCCAAAATCCAAGTTTGTTTAGCCACTACTTTAAACAGAAATAGGCTGCCCTAATTTCAACCCCCTCACAGGTCCGTCAAAACACAATCAACACAAAAACAAATAATTCTCACTCCTCAGGGCTGCATTGCACATCTCAATCAGCAACAACAAATGAAGCGATTTCCAACCCCCCCCCCCCCCCAACCAACAATAGCCGACATTCAAACGTCTCCAATCTGACAGAAAGACCAAGCGAGACGAGTCATTCACCTTGCCCCACAAGTTTCATCATCACGGCAACCTCAAATAAGAAGAAAAAAAACATGAAAAAAACAAAATCCTGTCTCAGTCGTCCCATCCGCCGTCCGTCTCCCCCCCCCCTCCCCCACAGGGAAATCACATGGAGTGAAGCAGGCAGGTGAAAAACAGCCTTGAAGATCTTGCAGTTTGGGATCGCAGATAAGAGCGAAGCACGACGACGCAACAACACCTGTCCGACTAGTGGATGATTACGCATGACCCTGACGGACATGACGAAAAAGGAGTTATCATAATGTTATGCCAGAAAAACAACATTGTTAAAAGGCATAAAATTACAAAAAATGTACAACCGGGGTATTTAAAAAAATTATTCCACTATTGCACAGAAAATCCGTGATCACACCTTAAAAGATTGGTAAATTTTAATTTTGTCTCATACTGTAAAAAAATAAGTTCAAAGAATAAGCTTCGAGTGTTATTGAGCAGGTGCTACTGTACATTCTTAAAAGTTCAAAGGTCGTTTTTTCAGCATCGCTCACGAGTGGAGGATAAGCACAATCACTAAGCGGAGGAAAAGAAACTAACAAGGATTCCCCTAGTAGCGGCGAGCGAAGCAGGAAGAGCCCATCGCTGAATCCCTGGGCCCCACCGAGGGTTTGAGGGAACTGTGGTTTTCTGTGTCTGAAAGATAAAAGAATAATTTGGCCCTTTCGGCTTAAACATCGGGCCTCAATTCTTTCCTTTTATCTACCGGTAGTTTTTTTGATCATACAAAGGCATTACATTATTAATTTCAATAAATTTTTATAATAAGCTTAAAATTTAAAAATAGAATTGTTTAATTTTAGTTTGAAAGCAAACTGATTACACGATTTTTATAGGAGAACCCTATTTCTTTTTTTTTGCTGTGAAATATTTCCCTCTGAAATGAAGTCATATTTAAGGAAACTGTGTATGATACCCTATAAAAAGCAATCTGATTTTTGTCGTTGCAATCAAATTTAACGACAATGTGTTTTCATTCTAAAAATTGCACGTCAAGGTTTTTCACTATTTTCTCCTGACTCCCACAATGGATTAAGCCCCAATTTTCACAGGCTTGTAAAATTCATACGTAGTTGATGACTCAAAACATGAACACTGTCAGATACTGTTTTGTCAACTCTACCAATCATGTATACCTTTGACAAAGTTCTCCGTCATTTTATTTTGCCTTTCTGTTTTTCATCATAGGACAGAATGATTAATTTTTAGGCCAATCATCATCTAGCGCTGCTTTACACAATTACGTACCATAGATAATAAAATGTAGGTCATAATTATTGATAGTGGCCTAGTTTACATTGTTCTTTTCATTGGCGCTTTGTTGCTTCAAAAGCAATCAATGTGGCTTGAGATAATTCCCAGTAGCACCTCCCCCCCCCCACCAACATGACCATTTCCTGACCTTTCCTATATATAACAACTGAATCAGCTTGCAAAAATTGTCTCTAATGATTTGTTTATTTTCTACTCGTGACTTCCTCCCATTTGTAAATTCTCCTCTTCAAGTTCAAGTAAATGAGTGTCTGGCCTGGCCTTACTGCCCTGTACATGAGCCCCAATAAATGGCTGAATTCCAGGCCCGTGTATCACTTGATATTATTTTCTAGCGTGCTTTCCTCACATGTCGTTCCAGAAGAAGTACACATCACATGCATGAACATAAGGGCAAGGAAGGATTTGGCAACATTCTTTTTCTCAAATACAATCACAAGGGGAATTATTCTGACTCGCATAAAAACTAGTGTTTACGACATTCACCAAAAGATGTAGCCAAATGTTATGGTAACGTATAAGAGTTTTGAGTGTCTTTGCCCTTGAGTAAATGAGTGTACTTGCCTGGCTTCACCGCCCTACCAATACATTGTTTTTGTCTGTTTCGGAAGCCTGCAAGCCTTAGAAAGTGGCTAAAGATCCGAGTATCACTTGATGTTATCCTCTAGTGTGCTTTCCTCACATGTTGTTCAATCCAGAAGACGTGCATTGTATGATTTACATGAGCATCGGGGCAAGGATTTGGCAACATTCTTTATCTTATCACACAGGAATTAATCTGACTCCCACAGAAACTTGTGTTTACGACATTCACCTTGCAAAAGATGCACCCGAATGTTATAGTCCTAAATGGTGAGTTGTCAGAGTTTTGACATGTCTCTGCCCTCTGGGGACTTAATGCAGACGTAGAACTTATTGTTCGCACAGCCTCGTTCGCTCAACACAAAGTGTTGAATGCCTCTCATCAGAGGGCCTCAACAATCGCTTGGTCTGCTGTGGGTCTGTGAGATCTATTTCTCTCCCCATCAAGGGACTTACAAAGTCGTCACTGACGGCACCTGGATGATGTCAGCATCTCAAGGAGGACGGATAGCGGCATGGGACAGACCTCATGTTTTTTTTTCCCTACCATGATGTTTTAAAAAGGTTCAAGCGAGTTTATGTAAATTCGATTAAATTATGCATTGATCTGCATAATTCATCTTGACAAGGAGAGGATGTTTCAAAAAGGTTCAAACAAGTAAACGTTAATTCAATAAATGCATTTAATCTTGACAGCGGTGTATTGCATTGACAAGGAGACGATGTTTCAAAAAAGGTTCAAGCAAGTTTATGTAAATTCAAATTTATTATGCATTGATTTTCATAATTGATTTTTACAGCGATGTGCATTGCATTCACAAAGTGATGATGGTCATTAATAAATTACCAGAGTTGTCCACACAGTTTCTTAAAGTACATGTTGCAGGTGAAAAATAGTAGGCAGTTTTGTCAAAAGACTGAGCGAGCGGTACTGTACATATCCCGCCTTGCTGCTAAAAATAATGATAGCTATGGAAACAGAGCTTTTTCTAGCATTTAACAGTTTGGTATAACTTTCACAACAAGACAGTGTGGGATAATTCTGATACCCAATCCATGTTATCAAACAAGAGTGGGGTGGCAAGCTAGAGCAATTCAGCTGAATAATCGCATTTCATCCATGACTGGTCAGATCCCAGGACATTGTAATGTACTGCATGTATCTTTTTTCTGGGGTGAAGGGCGTCTCATTCTCAAATGAGGGCACTTGAAACTACACGTGTTCTTTAGGGGCATGAAGGCAGGCCTTGATATAAAGGCCTTGTAGCGTGTCGTGGTCGAGCGGATAAGAGCAGTCTACAATAAGTCAAGCTCTGGCGTTTCTTATCAGCAGAGTGTGAGTTCAAGCCCTGGGCCCAGTTTCATAGCGCTGCTTAGCAGCCGATTTTGTGCTTACTGTGCAATTTCTATTTCATAGCGCTGCTAATACTGAAGCACACAAAAAGGCATGCTAACTTTCTGGTGCTTACTGCACAAAATAAATGACGTCACAATGCAAATCCACGGTAAACACGCAATATGGCCGCCCAATGTTTCTGCTAACCTGTGAAATAGGCTAAGGCTTAAGCAAATTTTTCTGCTAGAGTAAGCACACAAATTGCTTACCGTTAAGCAGTGCTATGAAATTGGGCCCTGGTCGTGACACTTAACCACAGCTTTGTCCTTCGGATGGTACGTTAAGTCGTAGGTTCCGTGTGTTGTAAATGCTGGTTAAAGAACTCAGTGCACTCATTGTTAAGAGAGACCTGGATTTAGAGCTAAGATTACGAACTGGATGATATTTTTGTATGAGTTCCTGGTGATAAGTTGGGCCTAAACCTAAGAAGGCTTTTACACTTTAAGAGCGAAGTTCAAGACAATGCCAGGGAGGCTTAGAAGCAATTATCTCTCTAACTTTACGCTTCAAGAGCGAAGTTCATCAAGGCTTGCCCAGGGTTGGATTTCACAAAGAGTTAAGACTTAAGTCTTATCGTCCTAACTTAGGACTAGCCTTAAATTTTCCTGTTCCTTTAGACCTACATATGCATGTACTTGGAGGCAATCATCTCTCTTGCTCATTATGGACAAATCATTACTTGTTCTATGTTTTTTTTACCAATCTCACCAATTATTCTATCAACTGTGTCAATAAGTCAAATCTGAGATTCAATATCCGGGGGCGGTCTGTATATTCATCTTATGTAATCACCTCAAGCAGCCGGGAGTTGGGCACTGCACATGTTTGATGGTCCTGTCAAACATGGAAAATTATTATCGTCCACTTTGTGAGATTGTTTGCGTCAAACATTAATCATCGGTTTTGAGGGGAAAAACGCTTCCTGCTCTTCTAGCCCTGTCGTTAACGAGAATTACGGATTTATTTTAAACACATGTCATGACACGGCGAAACGCGCGGATACAAGGGTGGGTTTTCCCGTTATTTTCTCCCGACTCCGATGACCGATTAAGCCCAAATTTTCACAGGTTTGTTATTTGATATAGAAGTTGTGATACACGAAGTGTGGGCCTTGGACAATACGGTTTACCAAAAGGGTCCAATGGCTTTAATGTGTACGTTGTTAGTATTCTGTAGATATTGCATAATTCATGATATGTGTAATTCGCATACTGGAATAAAACTGATGAGTGCGATTTGCAAGGTTGGTACCCCCTGTACGTAGTATGCATAATTCATGCCATATTGTGCGTGAATTAAGCTCGAAACGCATACTCAAGACTTGGGGGATCAAATGAACATGTTTAAATGACGAAAACCGTTCCGTTTCTAATGATGATGGTTGCATTCGAAATGTATTGAAGTACACGGAAGTGTAAAGCAGTGGACACACTGAACTACAATGTAATTGTCAAAGACCAGTATTCTCACTTGGTGTAATGCATAAAATGAAAAACCTGTGAAAATATGGGCTCATTGGTCATCCAATTCGCAAGAAAATAATGAAAGGAAAAACACCTGTGTTGCGTTACTTTGTCATGTTTGTGTGCTTTCAGATGCATTTAAGTTTTCAGCTGTTAGTCTTTTTTTATTTGAGTGAGAAATTACTTCTTTTTCATAAACTTTTTGAAATACATTTCTTCAGAGGGAGCCGTTTCACACAATGTGTTTTACTGTCAACAGCTCTCGATTGCTCGTTATCAAGTAAGTTTTTATGCTAACAATTAGTTTGAGTAATTACCAATAGTGTCCAGTGCCTTTAAAGCGTCAGACACGTGTACACATGTACCAATACTCAGAATACTCGTCTGTTTCTTATCGCTCGCCACTCATTCCACAGTAATTGTTAGCAAACAGTCGGGGACATTTGCAAGGTTTGTGCCAGAGTGCACCCCTGAAGTTTATGTAAGAATAATTCATTAATTTGCCCTTGTGTATAACTCCACCATTTTTAATGATGACTTTGCCTTCTCCTGCTTTGTTAGGGCAGGTCCTTTTGTCACGATCATGTCAGTTTGTTGCTTTGTGACGCCCTTGTCACACAAAGTTGTGCGCTTTCAGATGCTTGATTTTGAGACCTCAAATTCTAAATCTGAGGTCTCAAAATAAAATTTGTGGAAAATTACTTCTTTCTCGAAAACTACATGTACGTCACTTCAGAGGGAGCTGTTTCTCACAGTGTATTATACTATCAACCTCTCCCCAATACTCGTTACCAAGAAAGGTTTTATGATAATAATTTTGAGTAATTACCAATAGTGTCCACTGCCTTTAAGTAAATTTGTGCACTTTTGTAGACATGAATTACTTGTCACTTACTTTATTCAAATAAGATGTATGTACATAATATAAATTATGTATCATCAATATATACATGCTGTCTGCTCATACATACATGTACGCTAGTACTGTTCTGCAGTGCACTTGTAAGCAAATAGAATTGTGTAGTTTTAACAACTGTAGCCTGCATCTCAATGTGTGTTCTTTGGATTTTTTTTTAAAGTCTAGGTAGGCCTAGTCATTTTTAAAACTGATTAAAAAAATTCAAACAAAAAAACAGTAATCCTTATTGCGCAATGGTGGACTTGTACTTGGGCCTTGCATACTGAAAAATTAATATTTGCCCTGAAATCATTTGAATATGTATCCACTCACACTGCATAATTCATGAACTGACATACATTCATGAATCATAATAATATGCAAAAAATTACCCACCCATGTACAAAGGGATGTGACTCTATTGTTACAGCAGCCAGCATCTGAAAATGAATACTTTTTATGAAATAAATTATTCAAATCATTTGAATATGTATCCACTCACACTGCATTATTCATGAATTGACATCATTTCATTGGAAAGTATCCACTCTGCAAATTGAGGTGGTCGCTCTATTGTTACAACAGGCAGCAACTGAAAATGAATACTTTTGATGAAATAAATTATTCAAGTCATTTGAATAATGTATTCACTCACACTGCATTATTCATGACTTGACATCAATTCATAGGCAATGAGGTGACTATATTGTTACAACAGGCAGCATATTATGAAATAAAGTATTCAAGTCATTTGAATATGTATCCACTCAACACTGCATTATTCATAACTTGACATCATTTCATTGGCAAGTACCCACTCATGTATAAATTGAGGTGACTCTATTGTTACATTGGAAGATAGTGATCCAGTTGGAGCAATTACATGCGTGTAGTTATCAGCACAGTGTAAAGGGTCTGGCACTTGTCTCTATCGCGTTCACATTGAGTACCTGCACACAGTGTTTGTTGGCGGCGCGTCAGACAGAACCACGAGTCACGGAGTGGCTGTAGAAATATTTCAGGGACCTCGTGTACGTACAGACGCTGATGTTGTATCGTCGACACAGGACCGTGCGTGTGTCTATGTTGCTACTTTGTAATGTGCAGTTATGGATCAAAATGGAAACAATCTGCTCTTAGAAACCGGCTCCGCATGTGTATGATGTGTAGGTTTTTATATGTGGAGTATACTGTGTGTAGGTGAACCTGTTTTGTGTTGAGCATTGCGACCGGACTGCTGTGCTGTTATATGTTAATTTTTAGCTTGGGATCTATGTGTCTACAGTTGTTTTGCAATGTGGAGTTATATACAGCCTGTGTATGTGGCCGGGATACTTGGCATATGTTATCATGAGGTAGGTTTTTTTTTAATGTTGGCTGGTATCTCCGCTGCACTATCATAGATTGGTTTTAATGAAATCCACTGGTTTGATTTCATTGATTCGATGGTTGCAAGAGTGTAATTTTGTTTAACTGTGTATTTGTTTTGGGCTTTCAGTCCTTAGCTTTCATAATACGTGTACGTGGACGTCCATGCAACTACAGTATTCCGCATCGCTATAGCTATGGAGATGGAGCTTTCCTTAACATTACACCTCGTCTATGGAAATCATAACCGCTTTACCTCAGATCACCTAGTACTGTATTTGAAGTGGTATTTTAAAGTGGTATTTTAAATCCTGGACTTTTGACTTTGTCTTTGCGGACCGGTGCCCTTGAACACGACGATTGGCATTTTGTTTCAGATACTGTAGTTTTATTAGTGCTGTTTGTTAATTATACTGTCGTTTTCTTATCTTTTTCAGCAATCTCCTGTCATGTGATCATTGCCTAAGACAGTAACGCCAACCCAAATGTTTAGTTCGTAACGACGTAACCCCCTCGAGCTGAGCGAGGAGACGAGAGCTTCGTGCGCGCTCCGCAGGTGCAACGGCAGTCTCCAATGAACGGCGGGCGCTTCGACTTTGACGATGGGGGCTCTTACTGCGGTGGTTGGGAGGAGGGGAAGGCCCACGGCCACGGGGTATGCACCGGGCCAAAGGGCAAGGGCGAGTATAATGGGTCGTGGCACTACGGCTTTGAGGTGACAGGAGTCTACACCTGGCCGAGCGGGAACACATACGAGGGCCACTGGGAGCATGGCCGACGCCACGGACTGGGGGTGGAGAACAAGGGGCGATGGGTGTATCGCGGGGAGTGGACGCAGGGATACAAAGGAAAATACGGGGTGATTCAGAGCCTTGCCAGTGGGGCACGCTACGAGGGTACCTGGAGCAGCGGGCTGCAAGACGGGTACGGACAAGAGACGTACGCCGATGGAGGTAAGTTTTACATTTACTGGTAACTTGTTTAGTGCCCTCTATGCAGCTGGACGGTTTTGTCTCTGCCAACTTACATTCTTGCCAAATTATTCCATTTTCCAAAATGAATGTGTATTACTCTGTATATTTAAATCCTGGGAATCCGACCTTGGTTGCCATGGATTTTTATTTTTTAATAAACCACAAATGAATGAATGAATCATAAGGCCAGATGGCAACTTAAAAGTGAGGGCTACACCATAACTGATTGGGGTTTATTGACCCAAATCAACTGTCATCAGGGGCACATTGCCAGCTACTCCTGGGGCTGAAACACATTCTTCACAGTATGGCCGAGGGGTTAAGAGCACCGGATTCAAGCACTGGTGTTTGATCAGCAGGGTGTTAGTGGTAGTGATTGTGTACAGATCACATTAACTTTTGTATGGTATCAGGGGGGTGGCGGGGGGGGGGGGGGGGGATTTCCATTTCTCGTAAGATGTCTTTTTGGAAAGTTGTATACCACAAGTGCAAAAAAGGACTTGCGTTGTGTACCATGTACACTGCACTTATTGATTAGATAAGTCCTCCATGCTATTTATCTACATTGTACCCAGTATTACAACAGCAGCGTGATTGGGCTTTTTCCTCTTTGCATACTTTGGCTTTACATTCTGCGAAACTCGTCTCCACCGTGGAATGTTTTTTCAAACCTTTAACAAAATAAACCCAATCCAACCCTGAACTCTCCCCGGTACACCTGTGCCTCATTGATCATAAGAGACGAGCATGTACAAGCGATTCATCCTGGTATGAAAACAGCCGTAGCTCATCACACGCAATTTTTAGTGACAGGGGCTATAGGTGCAATGTCATAAAGCTAAGTATAGATTTTGGTTCAAGAAGTAGTGTTTTTGATCATAGATTGATGAATAGTCTAAAAGTTAAAGGCAGTGGACACTATTGGTAATTACTCAAAATAATTATTAGCATAAAACCTTTCGTGACGAGTAATGGGGAGAGGTTGATGGTATAAAACATTGTGAGAAACGGCTCCCTCTAAAGTGCCATAGTTTTCGAGAAAGAAGTAATTTTCCATGAATTTGATTTCGAGACCTCAGATTTAGAACTTGAGGTCTCGATATCAACCATCTAAACGCACACAACTTCGTGTGACAAGGGTGTTTTTTCTTTCATTATTATCTCGCAACTTCGATGACCGATTGAGCTCAAATTTTCACAGGTTAGTTATTTTATGCATATGTTGAGATACACCAACTGTGAAGGCTAGTCTTTGACAATTGCCTATAGTGTCCACTGCCTTTAATGACCATGAACATGATGAAAACATACTTGGTGAGAAGCTCTGCAGCTGTTCATAGTTCAAAGGCATTGGACACTATTGGTAACTACTCAAAATAATGATTAGCATGAAAACTTACTTGTTAATGATCAATGGAGAGCTGTTGATACGTGTAGTATAAAACATTGTGAGAAACGGCTCCCTCTGAAGTAACGTAGTTATTGAGAAAGAAGTAATTTCTCACTTAAATATTTTAGTTTGATTTTGAGACCTCAGAATAACAATTTAAGGTCTCGAAACCAATCTTGTGCAGCAAGGGCGACTTTTCTTCCATCATTCTCTCGCAACATCAATGACTACTTTAACAAGCTCAAAGTTTCACAGGTTTTTTATTTTATCTATTGTTGAGATTTTATAACAAATGATTACAAATGCTTTTTATAGACCAACTCGTCAGATCCAAGGCAACGTGTCCCTTTAAACTATTATGAGAGAGGATTCTATTTGAAGTAATATGGTTTTGTAGTTTTTGTCTTCAGAAACATTTGAATCAGATTGTTGAGGGTAGGTTACCATTTGTGAATGCTGCAGCCTGAGACGATTTTATCGAGTATCGCGATTAAGCTTAATCGCGATATTACTTAGGAAACGATTTCGATATCAGATCGATTTGGTTTTAATCAAAATATCAATATATCACGATATATCGTGATATAGCGCGATATCGATCAAGTATCGCAATATCGTGATGTATTTCATAGCTGAGACATCTTGCACCCCCATAGGTTTGGAGGAAAACCAGAAGAATAGGTCATTAGAACTCCTCTCTTATGCTTTGACTGTCTCTTCTACAACTTTCACTGGGAGTTAGAAGACTGATGATGTCAAATTTAATTAAGCGCGATTATATCGAATATCGCGATATATTGTCGGCGATATATCGTGAATAAAATAAATGGATATCGCCCAAGCTTTATATTTAGTACCCGTTGTTACCACGCTAAATGGGACGGCATTGATGTTTGTGTGAAAATACAGTGACGGTCCTATGCTGTTTTCTCAGCAAGTACATGTAGGAACTGAATGCTGTTTGAAGCTTTGCATGGTGTGAAAAATAAGAAGTAAACTAAATAGGTAGGGCTTGAAACTTTGCGTGGTGGAAATACGGTATAGAAAGGTTTGCGGTAACACCATGTAATGACTATCTCTAATGAGTATGGGTGGTTCTGAAAAGAACCGTTGGTTTCAACTCGACGTTTCGAACAGTATGCTCTGATCGTCTTCTGGAGAAAACTGGACTCTGATGCTGCATGCTGCTTTTAAGTACTATGGACATGTACATGTATTTAAGATTTCTTTTGAGGGAGTGTTGGCTCTGAAAAGAGCCGTTGTGGTTTTGATGTTTTGAACAGTATACTGTACAGTAGACACTGCATTTTGTATTTTGTACTTTCTTTTCAACCTGCTCCACTCAACATTGGGCCCCTCAGTTCATTTACCTTGGAATCTGTGCACACAGCGTGGATTGTGAATAAAGGCTTTAGAGAAATGTGTTGATGATACACTGTCATGACTGTAGAACCCATCAGCTACTCGGCAGGAAGCCGTACATCGACGCCATTTCTTTTGTTATCTCACACATTGTTTAGATAATGGAATCGGTGAATCAATCTGTTTAAATTTAAAATATGGAAAAATAACCATTCACAGTGTTATTATGAAAAGAATTAATTATTTTATCACAGCTTGATGAAAGGATACAACCAGTGCAGTTGGCGGAGGGGTGGCTGTTTTTGTTCACATCATGTCCTTTGTCTACATTATACTATGTGAATTAATTATAAGTAATTAGAAAAAAGCAATTTACATTTTCACCTTGAATTATTTTCAAACAAAGACGACATCATTCTGTGGCACGGTTGGCTTGTGTGTACAGCGCTCGCCTCTCACCAAGGTGACCCCGGTTCGATTCCCGGTCGGGGCCATATGTGAGTTGAGTTGTGCGTTGGTTCGCTGCTGTGCCAAGAGGGTTTTCCAGACTATCTCGTTTTCCTCCCTCAGGAAAAAATCAAACACTTTCGATATTGGCTGTGCTCCGTGGTCATAATGGGTTGATGTGGCTGGCAGTTGAATGCCCCCTTGCATGCCTGCTTCTCGAAGCACGTTGTAGCCGCGTCCTTCGCAATTCAGCTCTTAGCTGCGAGTAAGGATGATTAGCCCCCCCAAATTATTATTATCATAAATGGATTAATAAACACAATAGTAGACTACATGTATCATTACCCTCATTGCCAGCAAATATGTATGATATGTGGCAATCTGCGGTGTTTCCGTTCAGCATAGTGTGCAGGGCTGTATGCTTCGTTTTTGAAAAGGCAAGGGCACCAAGGCATTTTCTCTTTGGCAAAGGGCACCCTATGAGGAAATTGTAAATTTCTACTGTAACATTTCAAGGGCACCACGGCAATGACAAGGGGCAATGAAGGCAATTGCCTCCGTTGCCTCCGTGAAGTATCAGGCCTGAGTGTGGGTTCGAGTCCCAGTCTTGACACTTGTGTCCTTTATAAAGGGAGGTGTGTGGGGGGGGGGGGGGCAGCTGCTCTGCCTTGTATGATTCCCTGCCAAGCCATTAGCGAGTTAGTTTGGAATGATATGTGGTACATTGACTTGCTTCTAGTCACAATGTACCGCTTACATTTGAATTCCTCAGACTATAGGGGGGTACAGATGTCATGTCAGGCATGACAGGTTCAAGGCAAGCTTTTGTATAGCAACCTCCAGGATGAGCAAACCCTGGTACCATTGTGCCATACACATTCATTCAGAATTGAGTGTGGGTGTTCGCCGTCTCTTACATAACTACGCAATTTAAGCTTGCCCCTAATCATGTGACATGGAAACTGTCACGATGGTCTGAGGAATTCAAATTGAAGTGGTAATTGATCAAGCATCTCATTGTATTCAGAAAATATTAAAATCTAACACGCAAATGGCTTATTGACAGTCAAACAAAAGAACACTGGACTGGACGGCACAATATGTAATACAGCCAACACAGCCTGGGCCCAATTTCATAGAGCTGCTAAGCACAAAAATTTGCCTAGCATGAAATTTCTTCCTTGAAAAAAAAACAGGATTACCAACCAAATTTCCATTTCTTGCATATCACTTATTACTGGTGTTCAGCCATTGTTTGCTTATCCTGAAAACCATATGGAATTTTTTTTGGTAATCCTGTTTTTATCAAGGCAACAATTTTATGCTAAGCAAATTTGTGTGCTTAGCAGCTCTATGAAATTGGGCCCTGGTCCAACTTGATTAACGAAGCCCTTTCATAATACAATTGTTTGTTTTCTGCAATAACCTACATTGTACACTGTTATTCAAACAGTTTGCTCTCATTTAACACTCATCCATATGGCATCATTGGCCACTAGCCATACTGCTCACCAAAAATCCTGGTACAACACAATAAATGAATCCAAAACATCTGTGTGTTTTTTTTTCAACAATCAGATGCCGTCGAGGGAAAGACAAAAGTAAAAAATCTGACCTTGCTCATTTCAAAAAGGAAAAATTAATATACTTCGCTTTGGTATTGGTGCAGAACCAAACCGTTTCATGACAAAATCCAATGTGTTTTTTATGCATTGATGAAGCCTGCAACCCCTTTCTCTCAACGCATTTTAATAAACAACTGATGGTTTAACTCAAGATCAATGATCAGCAGGAAGAGCACAGAGGGAAAAAAACCCAAAGCAACGGGTGTGTTGTTACCTTGGCAGTCTGCACGTACACACACACCAACTGCGCTCCCATCACTGTCATATCATTGACGACAACCCTAATGCACTACATTCGCATCCCTCGCTCACGTTGCTTACAGGGAAAGTACATAGGGAAAGTAGCGAGCATTGGAAAGCTGTTGATAGTATAAATCATTGTGGGAAATAACTCCCTCTGAAATAACGTAGTTTTTGAGAGAGAGGTAGTTTCTCGTTAAAATAATAAAGGACTCTTTT
Source organism: Asterias amurensis (assembly GCF_032118995.1). Lineage (NCBI taxonomy): Eukaryota > Metazoa > Echinodermata > Asteroidea > Forcipulatida > Asteriidae > Asterias > Asterias amurensis. The sequence continues at coordinate 22,901,036 of NC_092650.1, read as the reverse complement.
ATTCTCTTCTGAAAGCACACAAATTCGTCCAACAAGGGTGTTTTTTCTTTCATCATTTCCTCGCAACTACAATGACTGATTGAACCCAAATTTTCACATGCTTGTTATTTTTATGCTTATGATGGGATACACTAAGTGAGAACACTGGTCTTTGACAATTACCATAGTGTCCAGTGCCTTTAAAGGGATGTTACAGTCTCCATTCTGCTTCTTGAGTTGTCCACCTTGTAGAGTTACAAACATAACTTAACTTAACTTAACTTAAATGCATTTATAAAGCGCTTTAACACTGTTTCGAAGCGCTGTACAGTCAGGAAAAACATTAAAATGCAGGATTAAAAAACATGAGCAAAAATAGCAATATGGTTTAAAAAAAAATACACAACAGTTGAAAAAGTGGCAATTCAGTAAAAACCTTGCATTACAAACATTCATATTATACAGAATAAAATACACAAAAAAAACAAAAACAAAAAAAACGAACATAATAACCTTTAAATCACCGTGGTCAAGTGGTTAGACTGGTTTGAATCCCCCAGGTAACCGCTGATTTCACAATGACTAGAATGAATGTTGTCGTCTAGTTACTGAATCACAATTTCTTGATTTGTGTAATCTTCTTGGTTTTATTAGACGTCTTGTCCGCTGTAACGATGCTGACATTTTGGTTAAGCTATATAATTCATTGTGTCGCCCCATTCTGGAGTACGGGGCTCCAGCTTGGATTCCACACCAAGATTCAAAAGCGCTTAGCGCGTACTTGTCTGCCTGCACCTAGAGGCGAGTTGCCTTACAATGAACGCCTTCAATGAACGCCTTCAAAGGCTTGGGCTTACCTCTTTGGAGAATAGATATAATTACTTTGCCATTGCCTATGTTGCCAAGTGTCTATATAGGGTGTATGATGTTGATCCTTTCAATTTTATTACAATTAATGCTCGCCATTCTGACACTCTTAAATTTCATCATACTTATGCTAGAACTGATGCTTTTAAATTTACTGTTTTTAACAGATTTCCTGTCTACTTTGACAGTTTACCCTCCCATGTTAGGGACCAACTTTTAACTAGCCTTCCTGGTTTTGTTAGAGGAATCAAAAAGCATTTTAAAGAAATCAGCTGGCAGGTCCACATTTATTATTATTTTTTTTAATGCATTATTGTTTTTTCTTGCTTGTCTTTTATATCTGAGTTGCCTGGCTTGGCTGGTGGGTAACACGTATTCCTCCTGTGGAGGGTGTGTCTTGTTAATTCTCGTAAAAGGTCAGCCACTTTGAAAGTGACTTTTTGTCGCTATTAGCTTTCCCTGCCAGGGTTCTTGTCTTTTGTTTCGTCTGTAGTGTTTTGTGTTCCACCCCCACTGGAGGTGTTTCCTACACAATCCTTATATCTGCCCGCGGCCAGGCCAGGTTTCTCAGTAATTTGCTTGTGTTTTTGCTTATTTTTGGCTGTTCTCTTTATATATCCATTGTAATATTGCTTTTTCTTGTAAATCTTTTATGTGCAATTTTTTAATACATGTTTGTGTTTTTTCATGTTTGCTGGCAAATAAAATGGAATGAAATGAAATGAAATAAAAAAAATCCATAATAACAGATGTTTAATCAATGTTTGTATGAGGAAATTACCTGTTGCCTGCTTGGTGGTTAGGATGAAGTTGCCTGCTATTGTGGGTGGGATGAAGTACACTGGGTATATACAGTCAATAATCACTCTTAAAATTAACAGCAATAAAAACTTACTTGGTAAGAAGTACACTGCAGCTTTCAATAGTATAAAGCTTTCTGACATTCCTTTTTTTTAATTTATTTACATTTTTTTTTATTATAGAGTAATGTGGTTATATGGAAAAAATATATTAGTTTTTATCCCAGAGATACATTTTTGTCAGATACATAAATTTCTCAAATTGTGTATTCCAAATCTGTGTTACTCTTCCTGCTTGGACACAAAGTGCTCTGGATTTCCGACGATATCTCAAAAGTGCTTTCCCCTTTTAAAATGAAATTTTTACAGGTTTATTTACATTTGTACAGGATTAAACAATTCCAGAAATCAAAGGTATATATTGTCTTTTAAATTATTGGAAAAAGGTTTTGTGTTTCTTCAATAGGATAGGTGAAATCTCTTTAAAGCTTAAGGGGAAATTAAATTGTAGCACTTGACTGCTACATGTAGGTTGTGATTGTCAGAGTGTTTACCTGATTGCATGTTTTCTTTTTTTCAATGTTGATCTCTTTTGCCTTCAAAGAAATTTCTTGGAAACTTAAACTTGCCGTGGGGGGAAAATGGGAAGAAACACTAGGCTTTAATGAATTCTTTCTGGTACTGAAACCAAGGGACCCTCCAGACTACCTTGCCCTGTAAACTGTAGGCCTAAGAGGTATCTGTAAAAAGAAGATGTTAAAGAAACACGTTGCCTTGGATCGGACGAGTTGGTCTATAAAAAGCGTTTGTAACCCTTTTTTATAAATTGTATATGATTGGAAAGATCTTTTAAAAGTAGAATGCAATGATCCACACAAGTTTGCCTCGAAATTGCGTGGTTTTCCTTTTACTGTGCGAACTAACACGGTCGGCCATTAATTTGACTCCCATAAATGGCCAACATAAATAGTCGACGAGGTAACAGGAAAACAGTGCTATTTCGAGGCATGTTTGTGTGGATCATTGTATTCTACTTTTACAACATCTTTCTACCCATATGCATTTTATAATAACGGCTAAAACGCTTTTCAAAGACCAACTCGACCGATCCAAGGCAACGTGTTCCTTTAAAGGAACATTACAGAATTGTTTTTTGCTAACAACACAGTTGCTGGCAGTGTAAGCACTGTGTGTAATCCACCCTACACATAAACTGACAAACCTGTCGAAGTTTGAGATCGGTCGGCCCGATTACAAATTTTGCATTGGATCGATGCCAAAACAAAAATGAATAAAACGCTCACTGAACGATAAACTCCAAACGCGAAATTAGATAATTGATTTCCCATCAAATATGACATTTCAGACAGAAATATTTCAAGGGGTGTTTTCTACTTTCATCATCATTAGACCGTGTAAGTTTTATGTAAATCTGTGGTCATCACGCTTAATTTGTTTCTTATCAATTCTGTAACCTTTCTTTAAACACTGGACACTATTGGTAAATGTCAACGACAAGTCTTCTCACTTGGTGTATCTCAACATATGCATTATTAACATAACATACCTGTGAAAATTTCAGCTCAATTGGTCGTCGAAGTTGCGAGATAATAATGAAAGAAAAAACACCCTTGTCACACAAAGTTGTGTGCAATTAGATGGTTGATTTCGAGACCTCAAATTCTAAATCTGAGGTCTCGAAGTCAAATTTGCAGAAAATTACTTCCTTCTCGAAAACTATGTCACTTCAGAGGGAGCCGTTTTTTACAATGTTTTATACCATCAACCTCTCCCCATTACTCGTTACCAAGTAAGGTTTTATGATAATAGTTATTTTGAGTAATTACCAATAGTGTCCACTGCCTTTTAAAGGAATCTCAGTTTAAAGATGTGGGAGGAAAACTCCAACCGGGAAAACCCACACAATGAGGCATGGACTGAAAAACAAAATCCACATGTGTCACCATGGTTGGGATTGTGTAACATTTGTGTGACATTTGCCATTGTTAAGATAATCTTAACGTTTGACGCAGTTATTTCAAACATTTTGGCTTTGAGCGTGAAAGAGTTTTCTGTTGTTAGATTGTATCTCATCAACAAATAAGATTATTTTTTATCCTTCCCCATGTTTTTTTCTTTCTAGCTTTGTATATTGCTCCATCTTCTTTCCTTTTGCTGAACAAAAACAATTAAAATCCAGAAGAAAAAAATCCAATGGGATTGGCCTCGCTTTTGAGTAATTATTGTTCAAACGGGAAACAACAACCCCAAAATTGCCACACTTTAAATGTCTTTCATTCAATCCCTTTTATTCTCTCTCTCTTTCAAAAAGACTACCCAGACAAAAATATATTGAGTTCCTTCCATTCAAGTCCCAAGATGTAATAACTACGAGCAGACAAAAGTTCATGGAGCTGTATAATATTAGACAAGGCTGAATCAGCGTTCATGGCCGAAGAAAGCTTCCAAGTAATAGACTGTTAATTTGATAATCTGCTAATAACTATTTGTGATGTACAAGTACTGCTTGCTACTGTAGAAGGATAGTGGTGAGGGGATTTTGTTATTCAGTTAAGTACGCCAATGATTTTCCACTGTCTTATCCAAACAACGTCAAGGGCAGGTACGGCTGAAAGACCTCAACAAATTACACGTTACTCACATTATTGCGATACTTCTGCGCGTGGCTGGAAGACAAGTTTAAAGGGAAGGTCAAGCGTTTGAAGTTCAATATTTTATTTGTTCATTCCAACCCTTTACTGTGCTTATCTAGATGATGGCTACACCACTTGTGTATGGTACGTACATTGTATGTATGGGGAAGAGCATTAATTTGGCTATTCAGTAAGTTTGGTTTTTGAAACAAAACCTGCTGAAGGGGAAGTGATGATGATCAATGATGTCATATGCTATGCTGATCTCATTTTAAAGTCTGTAAGCCAGTTTATAGCTAGGGCCTCAGCCAGGTGAAAGCCTTCGATGCCACCATCAAGGTGAGAGAGTGGGCAGTCGTCTATCATGTTGGGCAGTCGTCTATCATGTTGGGCAGTCGTCTATCATGTTGGGCATCGTCTGGGGTTCACCACAATCACAAAGCGGAGATGCAAGGTAGCCCCACTTGTGTAGGCTGCTGTGGCACGGCCCTGTGTCCATACGGAACCGGTTCAAGAGGTACCAATGGCCGCGGGAGAGGTCCATTCCCGGTAGCTGGATGGTGGGGTCAGCGACCATGAACTTGTGCAGGACGTTGGTATGGTCTTGCCACCGTATGCGCGATGGATTTTCTGCGGACGGGTTTCAAGATTAAAAGTCTAGGCCCAGGGTGGAAGTGAAGGGGAAGTGGTTCACTGGTGGTCAATAAAAATTATGTATTTTAAAATCGGGAATTTGATCAGATCATCAATGTTGATTGTGTATACTTGACAATGTAACAAACAAAATAACAATCCTTTCAAGCAATAAACAAAGCAAACAATATTATTATTATTATTTTTTTAAATAAATTATTTGGGGTTTTCTTTTCTTTTTTTCCGGATTTTTCTCACGCAAGATCAAAACAAAATCTTCAGGAGGGGTTGCCAGGTGTTCAGTTGAAATCATCAGTTTTAAAATCGAAAAATCGATCGTCGATCAGAATACCACCGAAGACTATTGTTTTTTATTTGACATTGTAGCAAGCAAATGACAATCCTATAGCTTAAAGCCATTATACACTTTCGGAACAAAAAAATATATATAAAAGTTCACAGATTTACAAATAACTTACAGGGTTTACAGAAGGTAATGGTAAAAGACTTCTGTCGAAATATTATTCCACGAAATGCTTTACTTTTTGAGAAAACTTTAAAACAATTATCAATTCTCGACAACGAGAGTTACGGATTATAGAAAACACATGTCATGACACGGGGAAACGTGCGGAAACAAGGGTGAGTTTCCCCGTTATTTTCTCCCGACTCGGATGACCGATTGAGCTTAAATTTCCACAGGTTTGTTATTTTATATGTAAGTTGTGATACATGAAGTGTGGGCCTTGGATAAAACTGTTTACCGAAAGTGTCCAATGGCTTTAAACCAAAACAAAGCAGATATCATATTTTTATTTATTTATAATAAATCATTTTGGTCATTCCTTTACACTTCCGTGATTAAGCATTAGAAACCATACAAAGCATTAGAAACCATACAAAGCAAAATGTGTAACGGTGCAACGGGTGTCTATATACACATGAATGGATCATTGTAAATTGTGAACAATATGGCGCAGAAGCAGTTCTCTACACAGTTTGCGATCAATGCTCTCTGACAGTCTAATAACCCCTGCACATAAAAACGCAGACAACAACGACGACGATGTTCAACTGGTGTGTGGGATACACACAGCGTACATTTTTAGTATCCATTATTGATTGTGCTCTGGGCGCACAGACCGGTAATTAGTCTGTCTATTGTTCCATCGATGCCTCGTTCAGTGGTCGTCACCCGTCAGTAGAGTAGGTTTTATGTGTTCATTCTCTAAACACACTCAAATCATCAGGGTATTGTGTTTTTTTCCATTTGTAATCAGGTATTAGGATTGCGTACGGACAACTAAGTGGTTTATTGGCCTGGTCTATTAAACCGACTCATTGTTTAGACAATTTGTGTTTTGCCTGGTGTGTTTTTTTGTTTAGACTTTATGAGGATCTTGGCAATAGGAGACTTTTGAGACGCTGGCCGCAGCAGACATAAAGGTCTTTTTTTTTGCGTTTTGAGCATGCAAACCACTGGGAAAAAGGACCGTCTAAAAGTCTACTGTTGAGGCGTTATTTTTACAAGAGAGGGGCGTGTCTCTCAAAACATTTGTACATGACCACAAAGGAAAAAATAGATTTCAAACAAATTATAATTTGATGGTATGTTTTACTCTACTCATATGTTTTGTACGGACATGTATTATGCCTGCATCCAAACCTGTAGACAAATTGGTTTAGACAATTTTCCTCCCCCCCCCCCCCCACATCCACACAGAATGAGGAGAAAAAATAGACAATTTGGACAGTCGGTAAAATAATTCTCACGCATTAGTACTATTTGTACTACATTCTTGACAGTAGTGTTTAGAACATCTAGAATGCCATTGTTCAGTTGTTGATGTTGTTGTTGTCAGTGTTGTTATTGTCTTTAGGCCTATTGTTTTTATTTTCTTATCCTTTAACTATCTCTCTCATTCCTTACAATTTGCAAGTGTAAAAAAAAAGAATGGTGTTCATTGTATTATTCCTTAGGAATTTTTTTATGAATTCCAGATCCGCCAAAATCAATAGTTATCAGATGGTCCATGCACACAGGGCGTTCTCATGAAATATGAAATGTCCTTGGCCAATGGTATAATGATGTCCTAATAATCCATAGATGTAAATATTATGGGAACAAATGTTTTTTTTTGTTTACATTGTGCACAACCAACATGTTTTGTTTGTTTTTAAAAAGTCTAGGGGGAGGATAGACTTGATTCAAGTCCTGCTCTCGTGCGAGAGGTAGTCCCTAAGCATATTATGTCAACTAGCAATTAAGCGGTATAGCAGTGTGCCCTCGCTGTCAAAATGTAGCTACATGTACAATGTATTGTGGCAAGGGGGGATGTCGGATGCGCAAAAGTTTTCTGACGTTTAGGCGATAGAACTGAAAATAAAAGGACTCTCACGGTTTTGGGACTTGAGTCAAGTCTACAATGTAAGGGAGAGGAGGGACAGGTGTGCAATAATTTGCACTGGTTGAGTCAGTATGATGTACACCTGTTTCAAACCATGTGTTATATACACTTTGTTTAGTATTCCATAATCAATAATAATAATAATCAAGGCTTAGAAAGCGCACAAATCCACCAAAGGTGCTCAAGGCGCTGTAAAATGAATTAAGTAATATGTAATCAATTAAAACCTAAATTTACAGATTTATTTTTCTTCAAATAGAAGACACATCTTAACAAACATGACAAGAGCGAAACATCAGGCTGGCATAATATACCATTGCATTGCACTGTGCATGTGAATAAAAACACTTTACGAGCGACAACCCTGAGAAAGTGCAAAACACCACTAATTGGATCCTTCATCTCTTATTGGCAGTAAAACTTATTGACCTAACTTTATTGCTGTTGCAAAGGGTTTCTTGCCCTAATTTATATAATGTATGCAGTTTTTCTGTGCTAGGCACTGGCCACCTTTGGTACATGTTCATGTAATTAGCAAAGACCTGTCTTGTCTTGTCTTGTCACTTGGTGTATCTCAACATAAATGCATAAAACAAAAAACCTGTGATTATTTGAACTCAATTGGTGATCGAACTTCCAAGAGAGAATAATGAAATATGAAAACAGCCTTGTCGCATACATTGTAAGTTGTGTGCTTTTAGTTGCTTGAACTTAAAACCTCAGCTGAAGTCTCAAATTCAATTAAAATATTTGAGGGAGAAATGACTTAAGGGAGCATTTTTGTGATAGATTTGACGCTATCAAAAATGTGTTTTACTGTTATTAATATTGACTCTTTTTTTGTGCGTTTAATATGATTGCGATAAATCTGTCTGTAATGTTGGTACGTACAATCCTTTTTTTATAGCTCCATGGTACAGTGAACAACTGCTGTATACAGAAATACAGTACGACACTCCAACCCCTAAGGAATCATTAAACACCCAACCAAGCATTAAGTCCAACCTTGATAATTAACAAAATCCACTATACATACGCCGGCTCTGATAACTAGTGTCGCATTTGCATAAAAGGTACCGGCCATTAATCTCCTTGTCTGTGTTATCTTACTGCCGTTGAATTGCCATGATCTGTATTAAAAATGACAATTAACGTGATTGAAGTAGACGTTAATGCACTTGCGATGACTAGTCACCGCAAAAAAAAAAAAAATGCACAAATTTGGCTGAAGCCATGGAGCCGAAACGAAAGACATCAACAACATGAAATATAGCCAGAGGGTTCGACGTGGCTGTGTTATAGTAATAAGCTTTTGCCGGATCAGGCACGTGGAAGTTGAAATGATGAGACCGGAATAAATATGAAATATCAATCAATTTTATGGAATGGAAACCTCCGTTCGGAGAGAGGTTAATGGAGCCGCGTTCTACTGCTTAGGTTTCTGTGGAGACGTACTGTGTAATGTGTTACTAGATGATGGTTGCTTTCTTAAAGGAGCACCTTGTTTTGTAAACTGTTTGAGTTACATGTACAAGCCCTGCTAGACTTGTGGACAAGTCTTTAAATGTCTGTCGCGGTGATAGCGTCCCCGCGATTCCCGATATAAACTTGTGAGATTGCTGGCTGTGTGAGTACTGCTTTCACGACTACGGTAGAAGTCGGCAACCAGCAGTTTGCACGAGAGCAGTGATCTCACGAGAGCACCGCCACAACTCGACTGTCTCACCACGTGGGACCATTAACAACTTGTCCACAAGTCTAAATCCCTGCAGAATCCTGCATTTTCCCACCCTAACTCGGGCCCCGATTTTAGTGAGTACACCCATAGTCTTAGAAGTTTGTGCATCGTTACCAATTGTACCTTATCTTGATTCAAAAACAGTGAGTACACCCATAGTCTCAGCAGTTTTGGCAACATAAATGCTGTTATCTTGATTCAAATACATTAAGTGTATGGGTAGTCTGAGTAGTTTGAGCAACATTTTGTGCCTTATCTTGACTCAAAGACAAGAGAGGGTGAGTGCAGCAATTTGGGCAACATAACCAAGGCTGTGTTATCTCGATTCAAATATAGTGACCAATACACATGTAGTCACAGAAGTTTCATAGGCAACATTACCAAATGTACCTTTTCTTGACTCAGATAGTGAGTGCACCAATAATCTCAGCAGTTTGGGCAACATTATCAAATGCATTACCTTATCTTGATTCAAATGCAGTCGGGGCACTAATCGAATGTAGTCTCAGAAGTTTAGGCAATATTACCAAATGTACCTTTATTTCGCTGCTTAACTGCATTATTAACCCTTCTTGTAGGCGGAAATTTAACTCTGACCTTAAGTATGTAAACTGCGTCAACTATGGTATTTGTGAGAGTAAAAACAGTTTTGTTTCGTAATTTTCTTGACTGTGATGATCTTGATACTCTCGGTCTGCTACACAAATCGTTCTGACAATCCCTCTGTTTCTTACTTTGTCGGGATGGTATGGGGTTGTCCGAGTGTGTCAGGGTTATCCTTTTTCTTTTTTTTCTTTTCGTGTTTATGTCCCTTGTTTTGTATTTTTTATGTAATTTTCATAAATCTTTTTATCTTCTCCATTTTTTGAGGTTTTGAGGAAATAAAGAAATAAATAAAATTACTCAAAGACAGTAAGTGCACCAATAGTCTCAGCAGTTTGGGCAACATTATCAAACGCTGTACCTTATCTTAATTCAAAGACAGTACCTCCAAATGGCAGTATTACCAACATTACCCTCATGTGTTATCTGCAATCGTTAAGGTACATGTAAGGGCCTTAATTATACAATCAAGACCCATTTAAGCTTACCTCGGGGGCAATAAAGTAATCAGTCATCATATCGAAACTCCGTCCCAGGACAAGAATTACAATAATAATTTATGAAGCTAGAAGGTTAAACATACATATTGGATGGCATACATGTATCTCATCTATTATTCAAAATGTTATCCGCACCTTCGGGCATGTCAATGTCAAAAAAATAAGTGATGGCTTAGGGATCCTCAAAATTGAGCGTTGAGGTTCGGTTTATATGGCTACGATCAAAAGTTTTAACAATATTTGTCCAAATTTGCTGGAAAATTAAATAAAATGGGTGTTCAAATGGTTTAATTGCAACCTACATGTAAATGAAAGATACCCTGCATACCAGTACTGGTGCTACATTACTGTGAAAGGAGTAGGTCTCATTCTTTAAAACATTGACCAACATACCCTGCAGGAAAATGCTAAATAATGAAGCGCCATGAGCATCACCGAGTGACGAATATGAGATCTACATGTACATGTATCTGAAGCCACTATTATTATTGGCATTCTACAAACAAAACAGGGTGTACAAATTTAAAACAGGGTGTCAAAAAAAACAAAAAAACAGACGCCCCTCCGGCTAACACTATACCGAAACAATCTTGACTACGCTTTATTCACTGGCGAACCGTTATAAAGACAACTATCTTGAAAAAAAAACCATGAGAAAACGAAAAACAATTTGTGTTTATTTATGAATCAATGGTTCAGCCCTCATATTAAAGAGAAAAATGTGTCCAAGGGTGTGATACAGGATGATTTTGTAATAATGGGTCGCAGAAAAATATAACAGCTGTTTAATCATCTCACAGCAGTGGCTCACAGGTTATGTGTGATAAATGTGACACCACCAGCGCTAATTCTCCTGAGAAATTTTGCTGGTTGAAATACAATCATGTGCGAGAGTACCAACTGCCCGTACCACACCCCCCCCACCCCACCCCTCCCCCTCCACCCACCATCCCCAACTTTAAATTGAACACACAAAAAACTTAAAAAATTAATGGTAATGTGTAAACAGTTTTAGAGAATGAGGTGATTTTTCACCCAAAATTTTTTATTTGAGAAGGGATTCAGGCATGAACTTGAAAGCCTTTTTGGGCTTCCAAAACATACAATTCTATGCAGCAAGGGTGTTTTTTTTTCTTTCATTTGATGACCAATCAACTTTGATGATCAATCAGGCATAGATTTTTGTTATTTTATGCAAATATGTTGGGATGCACAAAGTGAGGATGCTGGCTTTTGACAATTAGGCTACCAAGAAGTATACCCTGCCTTGAAGCTTAAAGACACTGGACACTATTGGTATCTGTCAAAGACAAGCCTTCAAAGTTGGTGTATTTCAACAAATGCATACAATAACAAACCTGTGAAAATTTGAGCTCAATCGGTCGTCGAAGTTGCGTGATAATAATGAAAGGAAAAACACCCTTGTCACACGAAGTTTTGTGCTAATGCTTGATTTCGAGACCTCAAGTTCTAAATCTGAGGTCTCAAAATCAAATTCGTGGAAAATTATTTCTTTCTCGAAAACTACATTACTTCAGAGGGAGATGTTTCTCACAATATTTTATATTATAACACCCCTTGCAAGTATTCTGCCTGCTCATTGGTTTAGGGCGCGTCACATGACATGTCTTAGTTTTGCTAGACGACGGCCGTGTGATAGTGCTCGGTTTGTTGGTTTGTATCGGTTTGCCATGCGTTAGTCCGAAGACTAGCACATGGCGCCGTGCGCTAGTCCGACAGACTAGCACACGGCGTGCAGTACCCAGACGTCCGTTGCGTGTACGAGGATGATAAATTAATAGTCTGTAACCATTTCGGATTGCCCGACACTACATGCAACACAGTAGGTAAAAGTGTTTGCAATCTGTGTTCGCGCCGTCCGTGGATTGTAGCATTCAGGTCTGTAACTTAATATTAATAGTACAGTATTTAGAAATGTTTGGGGTGTTATAAAACAAATATTGACTGCTTTTACTCGTACAATGGTTAAAAACTATGACTCCCTCGGTGATTCCCGGAGCGGTCTATTTTCCCTCGGCTTCGCCTCGGGAAAATAGAACGCTCCGGGGATCACCTCGGAAGTCATAGTTTCAACCATAGCACTCGAAGCAGTCAATATTTGTATACTATCAACCTCTCCCCATTACTCGTTACCAGTTAAGGTTTTATGCTAATTATTTTTGAGTAATTACCGATAGTGTCCACTGCCTTTAATATCTATGGGGTATTGAGCTTATTTAAAAATCAAACACATCAAGTTATTAGCATTCTCAATTCAAGAATACATCATGTACAAAGCATGCATGTGCAGTGTGAGCAGATCAGACTGTACCAAGCTCACGTCTTCTCTGTGTCCTGTCCGCCATGCCCTCCAAACATGTAAGGCATTGATCAGCGGGTAACCATGGAAACACGAATACCCTGAGGCTGGACGATTTGAAAGGGAAGCAAAGGCGGTCAAAAGAATCGGCGACGAAAACGATGGTGGGACAGCCACGAACTCAGAGATGTTTAGTACATGGTCAATTAGAGAGCTTGATATATGGATAAAGAAGGCGGAACACTGGGGGAGAAAAACTGGGCTGTATTGATCGAGGTTCAAGCATGTCAATGGATAACTTACTTCATGTTGATTTTTTTCCCCGACTCAAGTGTTACAGTACACGCCAAGTTGTAATTTCTTTGAGCTGAGGGCCCAATTTCATAAAGCAGAATACACTGCTTGAGGAACTTCTTTGCTTAGTAAAATGTTTAGTGGGGCACCCGAGTCAAGCAATGCACACTTTATGTAAAGGAGGTCAAAAGAATCGGCGACGGTGTCGATGGTTGGACAGCCACAAACTCAGAGATGTTTAGTTTAGAGCTCGATCTATGATGAAAGGGGACGAACTGGGGGAAAACAACTGAGCGGAATCGATCGAGGTTCAGGCATGTCAATGGAAAACTGAGTTTGTTTGATACAGTACATGCCAAGTTGTAATTTCTGTGAGCCTGTGGGCCAATTTTCATTATTCAGAATTATACAGCTTGAGAAATTTCTTTGCTAAGCAAAAATTTTGAGTGGGGCAATGCACAGTCCACACTTGATATGTTATTTTGGCTGATAAACTGTTTCTGCTAAGCTAGACTTTACTGCATACTGTATTTGTACATATCGCAAGTTTGTTGTGCTTACAGGCTTTATGAACAGCTCCCATAGAGTTATATATAAGAACTAGAGGGCGCACTGGTGGTGCTGCTTGCACAAATGCGACAGGAGCGCAAGATGACAAGCGCGCCATTCTGTACGCGCGTTGAATATGAAATACATGTTGAGTGTTTTTTTATTGAACGCTCATGCGATCCTGTTTGTTCAACTTACAAATTGGCCGTATAAACACACGCTGTGAGATGGCTGTTTTGTCAACTTAGAAAATGGCAGCCTGCACGCATGCCGGGGCACGTATATAGGCCAGTGCGCCCTCTAGTTCTTACATATAACTCTATGACAGTTCTTATATATTACTATATGACAGCTCCCCATTACTCGTTACCAAGTAAGGTTTTATGCTAATAATAAATTTTAGTACATGTAATTACCAATAGTGTCCACTGCCTTCAAAGTTTGTGTCTACAAGCCCTGAGGTCTTGTGGATTCTTACCCAAAGTTGAAGCCCTGCATAAATTACGCACACCCTTTAAAAAGGCTAAATCCATGCATATTGTAACTGGGAAGGATGCATTAGGTTTTAAAATGGACTATATATGTGTTCAGCTTGATCTTCTTTAAATAGAACCATCAGCCCCAGCAACAGGAACGAAATGCATGAAGACATTTACAATATTAATGCATTGATGGACGTGCCTCTGCACATAGTTGGCACACAATCAACTGTTCCTTGTCGTTAACGTACAAGCCGCCACTGGAGAATTAAGACCCAAATGGGCGATGGGAGAGGAGCATCTGAGATTACATAGCTGTGGTTGTCTTCAAGATTTGTACTTTTCCAAACCTCAAGGAAACTTACCCATGTTGTCCTGAGTGGTTACCAAATATCAAACATACTTTCTATGTTCCTGTCTGTTTTTTTTATCATACACATCCATTCAGAGTTGTGTCTGGGTGTTCACCGTCTCTTTTACGCAAAACCTTGCCCCTAATCATGTGACATAGAAAGTGTCTCTATAGTCTGATGAATTCAAATGTAATTGTTATACCTCGGTAACAAACTGCGAAGTTTGATTGGTCGAGAACCAATCACATGACGCGCAACAAAAACGCATGTTACATGGCTCGACGGGCCGGGTAACATGATGGTGATGTACACCGGTGTACATCACTTTGATCGTTCCCAGCGTCGGTCGATTTCCAGCGCTCTGTACGAAACAACAGTGGGTTCGAGGGAATTGTTTCTTGTTCGTCGAAATAATGTTTGAAGATGTCAACAGAACTTCGAGAAGAGGAAAAACAATTAAACAAAGGTATAACAAAACAATTGTTGCACGCTGTGACTGGGGTCCATGGGTTTTGTACACCCTCGAGGGGAAAGGGTTCGCCGAGGGTGCCATTTTCCCCCTCGGTGGTACAAAACGCCATGGACTGATGGACCCCGTCACAGTGGGCAACAATTGTATAGTGGTAACTTGTGATCAAGCATGTCATTGTGCCAGATAAATGGCTTATTTGGACACACTTTTCTGTGCTGGAGAGCTTTTGAACATCGAAAGGTAATTAAAGACCAAACTCTTCACACCCAGTTTCTTTTATGTCTTTATATCCTTATCTCATCGCCAGATAGCTTGATCAAATAGTGATGATGATTTTGTCACAATCAGTCAGGTTTTTGTACGCATTTAATGCGGTGTTGACATAAAATGGGAATGTTTAGCAATACGTCCTGATAAAGAGCTTATTTTTTCATTGGGAAATTGTAATGTTCTATAGATGTTGAGGCTGTATTAATGCACTAGACTCTGTTCTGGTATTGTCAGACTGTTATAAAGACAGTGGACACTATTGGTAATTGTCAAAGACCAGTCTTCTCACTTGGTGTATTTCAACATTGCATAAAATAACAAAACCTGTGAAAATTTGAGCTCGATTGGTCGTCAGAGTTGCAAGATAACTATGAAAGAAAAAAAACACCCTTGTCACACGAAGTTGTGTGCTTTCAGATGCTTGATTTCGAGACCTCAAATTCTAAATCTGAGGTCTTGAAGTCAAACTCGTGGAAAATTACTTCTTTCTTGAAAACTACGTCACTTCAGAGGGAGCCGTTTCTCACAGTGTTTTATACTACCAACCTCTCCCAATTACTCGTTACCAAGTAAGGTTTTATGCTAATAATTATTTTGAGTAATTACCGGTAGTGTCCACTGCCTTTATATTAAAGCCATTGGACCCTTTCGGTACACAATATTGTCCAAGGCCCACACTTCGTGTATCACAACTTCTATATCAAATAACAAACCTGTGAAAATTTAGGCTCAATCGGTCATCGGAGTCGGGAGAAAATAACAGGAAAACCCACCCTAGTATCCGCGCGTTTCGCCGTGTCATGACATGTGTTTAAAATAAATCCGTGATTCTCTCTATCGACAATTGATATTGTTTTACTGTTTTCTCAAAATGTAAAGCATTTCATGGAACAATATTCAAGAGAAGTCTTTCACCATTACCTTCTGTAAACCCTGTAAGTTATTTGTAAATCTGTGGACTTTTTTGTTTCACTATCGAAAGGGTCCAATGGCTTTAAAGAATCTTTTGTAGACTTGTGTCTGGTGTGTTTGTCATGTGTAATGTACTCAACCAACCCTTCATCATTCAGCAAGAAAGCAGAGCAGGGGGTCTCTAAAAGCCGCTGAACATCAGCTGTGCAGTCGGTTCACCGGAGTTTTGTACGTCCGTCGAAACGTTCCATAAATTGTTTGAATATTGTGAATGATCGTGGCCTTAGGGACTGCCTTGGAAATGCCATGAACTTTAAGGGATCATATATTTAGTCTAGTAAATGTCATACATTAAAGTTGGGTAGGGATAAATTAGGTCTTCATTTTATTTTGTGTGCGTGACCTCACATGACCTCTACTTCCGGTCGTAACGGGCCAAAAACGGAAGTGCCCTGTAACTCAAAAGTGGTAAAAGTTATGAAGTTGCTTTACAAGGCAGAGGTGTCTAGCAAGGGTGGGCAGTTCAAAAAAATATTGATGACGTCACAAATTGCAACAGCGCCCTCTAGCGGCAGGTTGAAAACTCTTCAAAATGGACTTTTTGAAGATGTCTGTGGTGAAGTTTTTTCTAATCACTTTAAATTTTACACACACGCTAACGGTCAGGCAGGCATCATGTGTGTGAAGTTTTAGATCAATGACGTCATCGGGAGTCACGTGACGCGGCCTTAAAGGTGCACTTTTTGAACTAATATAACTCCCTAAGTAATTATGCGATCATGTTGAAACTTGATAGGTTGTTGGATATTGACAAGTTCTTATGAAATGTGAAATGATGTCATGATGACTTCACATGATTTTTTATGATTTTTTCAATTTTTACACCTTTAACACATAAATTGCTATCTGAACATGGAGTATAATACAAATTATTTTTTTATTTATGCCACATTTGGCAAATTGCTTTGAATACCCAACAAATTTGAAACTCAGTTGAGAAATTTGAAATTTTATTGACGAAACAGCTCTGCATTTGTGCACAAATGCAATTTAGCTCTAGTTTAATTTTATTTTAATTTTAACTCTTTTGACATTCCAAATATGAAATCAAGAATAAAGAAATCATCACAATCACTATAAAACAGAGGGTTTGGGTGTTTTTGATGTTTTCAATAGTTTTGTCAAACAAATTTAACTCCTAGATGACATTTTCTGTAAACTTTTTCAAACAACTAAGCACAGTGTAGCCCAAGTAAATATTTGAAGAATTGTTCTAGCTTTGCCAACATGAATAAAAAACTTCTTTAAACATCTTTTCAAACCTGTACATTTTGAAAAAAATATCAGCTGAAAAGGTTGTTTTTTATGAAGAAAAAAGGAAAAAACTTGTCGGGCGGGGACGATCAACAATTTTTATTTTTATGTGGCCTAAAGGGAAGGTATACATTTGGTAATTACTCTTAAAATTAATTGCATTAACAACTTTTGTAAGGAATGAGGTTTTGTAAAAGGATTATAAGTTTTTATAGCACAAAGTCTGAATCTGAGAAGCGTTACTGTCAGTAACTTCTCAGTTTGTGTGGATTCCTATTAGGACATACATATTCACTCCAGATTTTGACTAGATCTCATACACGCTACCAACATGTTCATTTCCCGCTGCCAAAACATAGGATTCGAACTGTCTCTAGCTGCCGGGCAACCTCAATAGTCTAGTTGGTAAGACACTGCTCTAGAATTGCAAGGGTCGTGGGTTCGAATCCCACCCGAGTAACATGCCTGTGATATTTTTTCACAGGACTCTGGAAAGTACTGAGTATACAGTGCTAACACACATCGGTGTATGGGTAAAAACCAAAATTAATATTCTTTATCCTCGATGCAAATTCAACATCTATTACATGTTCATTTCAATGTATACATTTATATTTATTATAGGATTAAAACAGTTGAATGGTTCCTGATCCAAGAGCCAAAGGTATACCAAAGATATGCATTTAAAGACATACATGTAGCAAGTATGAATAGTATATGAAAAACAACAAATATTTTTTACTGTCAACAGTAAAAGCCTAAACCTTTAGACTATTTTAAAAAATTTCTTCACAGCTGAGCTTAAAGCGTTAAATAAGAGACACTGTTATATAAAAATTTACCGAACAAACTGTCAGTCACTGTATAATTGATTGGCATTTCATTCGGAACAGCTGATCTGCCCATTGCTAAGTATGCATGCAGCCCATGCAAGTATGAACAAGAATAATACAAAAATCATGATAATTTTTACCGTCTCGATCTCCAGGTCGGAAATGATGTATACATTTAGACAGTTGTGGAGGAAACCATATGCCTCGTTCTTTTCCCCCCCGTTTGCCACCTTTTCACCTGTCAATAGACCCCCCCCCACTTCCGACATTTTCACAAAGGCGACTCGCTGATAGGGGTAGTCAGAGTCAGTGAGGGGACGATGAAACGATGGCGGCTGGACAAAAGGCTGCGTCGTCCTGAACGATGGTCGCTTTGAATCACGCTATTACGCGTATATTGATCATGACTTATTACCTTCAGATAAACTCATAGCCTACTGTTACTGTAGTGGAATATCGTAGCGTCATACGTTATCGACCCTCATATGTTTTCGAAGCCCAACTTTGATTCCCGTTCACCGCGAGATTGTGCAAGCTGCACTGGTGACAGAAGCTATGCAGTTTACTCACGGTCTGTATTTTCATCAGGCTTAATCATGCTGAGAATAAAGTTTCCTGTCGTTGGTTATGCTTAAACATTTATAAAATGATTGGTTTTTGGTACAAATCACTAGTGCATTATGCCAACATTCAAATGAGTCAAAGAAACATCATCCAACCTCGAAAGCTCAAAACAAAATTACTATCTGCTAGATTGAGTTTCATTCTGCTTAATAGTCACTAGATGGATCACGTGAGGTGGTTACTATTTGGGATTCTATGGTGTGCCAATATGGGGAAAAAGTTAAAATATTTTAAGTGAAAATGACAAAAAAGTGTAGTGTTATTGTTAAAAAAAATTGATAGATGATTTGAAAAAAAAAAAAAACATTCAGTTTTTGATTGGGAACAATTTTCCTGTTATCCTACTGAAAACACATGACACCAGGATACATCATACAATGTAGTCTTCCTGTGCATATTCGCCAAGCTAATTCTTTACAATGTTTTAAGTCTCTGTAGAAAACTCATTTGTTTAAAGCTGCTTTTTTGTAATTTGCTTATTTGTATCTTGTATCTTTCTCTTATTGTTTATTCTATTGTTTTCTTTATGCGCTTAGAGGCATTTTGCATTAGGCGCTTGCTTTACACATGTCTTATTATTATTATTATGTTTCATGGCTACTGTTCATTGGAGTACGCAACAAAAAGTGCGGCTGAATTTCTGAAGAAACTGATGTTTGGCTCCCTCAAAATTAATGTGTGATTTTGTTTTCCTTCACACAAAAATGCTCAGATAATGTACATGTACATTAACCCTAAAATACAGTGCATAATGCTAAATTCAAAAACACTAAAAAAATACATGGAAGTCTCACAGCTTTTCACAGTGAAGGGAACATTATCCATTTAACTCTTGAACTTTTATCCTCTGCTCAATTTGATATGGGGTTTCCCAAGGCTCCTCCTATAATAACACTCCTACAGCAGTGTAATTTCCTTAAAGTCTGAGCATCAATCTTGAACAATTTCTCTAAACCTCTAGGCAAATAGGACCAATTCTTTAGGGCCTATCATCCCAAATACCAAAGTTGGATGTCAACAATCCCCCCTCTCTTATTGGTTATTGGGCCCTCGAATCTGGCTTTGATAGAATGATGTAAGGACCTGCAAAGTATTAAAGGCAGTGGATTGGTAATTACTCGAAATAATTATCGGCATAAAACCTCACTTGGTAAAGAGTAATGGGGAGAGGTTGATAGTATTAAACATTGTGAGAAACGGCTCCCTCTGAAGTGACGTAGTTTTCGAGAAAGAAGAAATTTTCCACGAATTTGATTTTGAGACCTCAGATTTAGAATTTGAGTTCTCAAAATCAAGCATCTTGAAAGCACACAACTTTGTGTGACAAGGGTGTTTTTTCTTTCATATTAATCTCGCAACGCTGACAACCAATCAAGCTCCAATGATCACAGGTTTGTTATTTTATGCAAATGTTGAGATACACGAAGTGAGGAGACTGGTCTTTGACAATTACCAATAGTGTCCAGTGACTTTAATGAGGCAGACGCTCTGTTTTCTCTCCTAAGTCTGGTGAACCCATAATATAACTTTTCTACTTGCCAAGTGATAATTTAGCAAGAATGATCATCCATGGTGCAGACTTCAGTCGCCAATTTCATTGACTTGTGATTTGACTTGACTTGAGGGAAAATTACTTTAAGACTTGACTTGACTTGGGGAAAAATTACTTGTCACTTGACTTGAGTCAGAAATACATGACTTAATAATAACAGCGCCTTATCTAGTTTTGTAAAACGCTCCAAAGCGCTTGACAAAAAGCTCTTTAAGCAAGACACTTAACCATTGCTTCGTCCTTCAGATGGGGTGTAAAGCCATTGGTCCCGTGTGTTGTAAAAAATAACCCGGGTGTTCCTGATTGTGGCTGCTGAATGCGTCGCAGCACCTTGTAAACCCTTATAATGTGGATCTCAGAATTCATTTAACTTCAATAACATATCTTTCTGTAGAAATGTATTTACTAAGCTCTTTGGATCCCTTGTTTGAAGATACATGTACGTGCGCTACAAATGTATATATTAGACTTTACTAAGATATTATTAAAGACAGTGGACACTATTGGTAATTGTTAACTTAGTAATTGTCAAAGACCAGTCCTCACAGTTTATCTCAACATATGCATAAAATAACAAACCTGTGAAAATTTGAGCTCAATCAGTCATCGAACTTGCGAGATAATAATAAATTAAAAAAACACCCTTGTCACACAAAGTTGTGTGCATTTAGATGGTTGATTTCGAGACCTCAAGTTCTAAATCTGAGGTCTCGAAATCAAATTTGTGGAAAGTTACTTCTTTCTCGAAAACTATGGCACTTCAGAGGGAGCCTTTTCTCACAATGTTTTATACCATCAACCTCTCCCTATTACTCGTCACCAAGAAAGGTTTTATGCTAATAATTATTTTGAGTAATCACCAATAGTGTCCACTGCCTTTAACACTGCCATGGTGGCATTCCCTCTTTAATCTCACCCCACACTGCACGCACGCTGAGACGCTGCATTGAAAGTGTCAAAATATTCATTAAGAGCGGTGCCGAGAAATTGATAACATTTGACTCGCATAATCTGGTGGAACATTGCAGCTGTTGTCCGCAGACGGCAAAATCCCACAACATCGAACTGAGTTAAAGGGTTTGGGTTTTTTATTGTGCGACACAAAACACAAAGTCCACAGATTTACATTAAATTTACACAGTTTAAAGATATCGATGGTAGAAAGCTTCCCTTAAAATATCACTTGCTGAGATGCTGCCAATTGTTTTTAGAAATCAGTAACAAAAATCACAAAAATAGTTTTAGTCTTGTTGAGATGAAAATTACTTTAGCATGTACAACAGATTTGTGCGCCTCTCCTGAAAACATTGCTCTGTGATTTTCACCTTTTTCCCCCTCAAAACATTGACAACTAATTAAGCTGAAACTTCTATTGGTAAATTTACATCATACATCTTCATTCACAGCGAGTAGGGATACATGTCATGGCCAGAAACGTGATCAACATCAAAACCCTTTAATGTCGCTTGTCCTTAGTGGATAACAAACATGATTATAAATTTGATCATTTTGTTTCCGATGTTCTGTTTTTTTGTTCTGTGCAGGGGGAGTGTTGTTCTTTGTTTACACAACTGTAATTCTGAGGTTTCAAACATAATTGGATTTGGGAAGAACATATATATTTCATTCCAATCAACTTCTTGTCTCAATTAAAGACAGTGGACACTATTGGTAATTGTCAAAGACTAGTCTTCACAGTTGGTGTATCTCAACATATGCATAAAATAACAAACCTGTGAAAATTTGAGCTCAATCGGTCGTCGAATAATAATGAAAGAAAAAACACCCTTGTCACATGAAGTTGTGTGCTTTCTGATGCTTGATTTCGCGACCTCACATTCTAAACTTGAGGTCTCGAAATCAAATTCGATGAAAATTACTTCTTTCTCAAAAACTACGACACTTCAGAGGGAGCTGCTTCTCACATTGTTTTATACTATCAACCTCTCCCCATTACTCGTCACCAAGAAAGGTTTTGATGATAATCATTTTGAGTAATTACCAATAGTGTCCACTGCCTTTAACACACCGTTGTTACTCAGCCTGTGAAAATGTCACCAGATTAAAGTGATTACTATACCCCAAAAAATGAAAGTTTTTTTTACAAGGATCTTGTGCAAATCTATAAATCTATTACTTTTACAGGAAAAACAATGTTGAACAAGGCCCTGTTTTATTTGGTTGGACCTAAAGAGCAATAAAGACAGTTCTAAGTTTCCTGAGTTTAAAATCATTTGTGGCATTCTTTTAAAATATCCATTCGTACATCAATCATTTAAAGAACCTCATTGGTGTTTACCACATCGGCCTACTATTTCAGGTAATGAAACCAAGGTTGCCCCATAAGTTCAAAGGCAGTTGACACTATTGTAATTGTCAAAGACTAGCCTTCACAGTTGGTGTATCTCAAGATATGCATAAAATTCCAAACCTGTAAAAATTTGAGCTCAATTGGTCATCGAACTTGCGAGATAATAATGAAAGAAAAAACACCCTTGTCACCTGAAGATGTGTGCGTTTAGATAGTTGATTTCAAAACCTAAAGTTCTAAACTTGAGGTCTCGAAATCAAACTTGTGGAAAATTACTTCTTTCTCAAAAACTATGGCACTTCAGAGGGAGCTATTTCTCACAATGTTTTATACCATCAACCTCTCCCCATTACACCAAGAAAGGTTTTACGCTTATAAAGACAGTGACCACTGCCTTTCAACAACTAAGGAAAACAAAGGATGCTTGCTATGCGAACCAGAAACAACAGAAACAGTGCTTGTTTTTGGTTCTTTTACGTGCACTACCAATCCTAGTACCCGGGGTCGATTTCACAAAGAGGTCTTAACTCTTTGTGAAATCCACCCCTGGGTCTTACAGCTTAATGTCCCATCCGAAGGCCCAACATGGGGAACTCAGGCTGAAATGTGAAATGTGCACTGGACATTACAGCAAGCAATTATTTTGATGCATCAATAGATAAGTGTAGACATGGACCATTGCCATCAACATCAATACATTTGCTTGCTATAATGGCGCCCATGTGGATTTCATGTACCAACATGAAGGCGAGCAGAGTATACTGTTTGAAATGTCGAGACCAAATTGACTCTTTTCAGAGTCACCACTCCTTCAAAAGAGATTTTACTCGTGGTTGTACCCGCAAGTTTACTATTCATATTTAAAATAGTTACTCTTAGATACAGCACTGTCCCCACCTTGCGCCTTGGCCACTCTATAGCAACTTGAGTCTGGGCGTCGGACTTGAGATTTGACCCCAAAGACTTGACCCCAAAGACTTGATCTCAAAAACTTGATGACAATCTCTCTGCTATACATGAAA
Source organism: Asterias amurensis (assembly GCF_032118995.1). Lineage (NCBI taxonomy): Eukaryota > Metazoa > Echinodermata > Asteroidea > Forcipulatida > Asteriidae > Asterias > Asterias amurensis. The sequence goes on along the minus strand of NC_092650.1, from coordinate 22,877,549 downwards.
GTGGTTCAATTACAAATCATCCTGTGTGTTCTTATTTGTGCCTAAAATGCACCGTCTATAGAGATGGAAAGCATGAATGCTTAAATATTTAAAGTTTGGGGTTCTTTCAGCGGAAGGAAGGGAGGATCGTATGGTATTATTTAATTTGTTGTGTCCTTGTGAATGGAAACCAAAGAATCTTCAAGAAAGCTCTGTAATTTGTAAACTGTAGGCCTAGAGAAACCTTTGAACATTTGAGGAAGTATACATGTATGAAAGATATGTTGAGATGGTGGGAGAAACTCCAAAGGAATACACACAGGGATTCAGTGTCTTGAAGGCATGAAAGAATAACTCTACTCTCTGGTATGATTGATTATTGTACGGAGTTTCATCTTTGAGAGGGCGAGGCCATTTTCATTTTGCAAAGGGTTCCACCGGACAATCAGAAAGTCTATTTTTGAAGAGTCCTTGAAGGCAGTGGACACGATTGGTAAATACTCAAAATAATTGTTTACTCAAAAAACCTTTCTTGGTAACGAGTAATGGGGAGAGGTTGATAATATAAAACATTGTGAGAAACGGCTCCCTCTGAAGTAACGTAGTTTTTGAGAAAGAAGTAATTTTCCACGAATTTGATTTCGAGACCTCAGATTTAGAATTTCAGGTCTCTAAATCAAGCATCCAAAAGCACACAACTTCGTGTGACAAGGGTGTTTTTTCTTTCTACGAGGAAGTAACAAAATTGATAGATTGTTATCCTATAACATCAGTTATACCACTAGGATTCGAACCAGGGTAAAAAAAAAAAATGCGTTTAACAAAATGTAAAACTCAATCCTTAATAAACACAGGTACATATTTCCTGAAGGAGTTGGAAACTATGTAAACATTAATGTATTTCTAGCTCTCTCAGTGAGGGAGTAACAAAATCCAGAGACTGTTATCGTATGACATCTCAATTCTGTAGATTGAGAACGTGATATTAGACTTAAATACATACAAAGATGATCGCACAACGATGATTAGTAGAACAGCAGATGTCCTCTCCTAGCTCTGTGACTAACTCGTTAATGCGTGGACCTAAAACCCATGGTTTCCTCATCATGGAGAATCTTTCATAATTTATATGTGTGGGGAAGTCCTTGCTCTTTGGTCGTGCATCCGTTTTGGGCAATGGTCGTGTCATGGAGATGTTTTCTGTTTTAGTTCATACGATGATGCTCGTTACCTGATGTGTGAAGTGGGGATTTGTGAAAGGTTTCGTCAGGAAGAAAACAAAACGACTGCCTGCTTTCAGGCAGTGACATTATCCTGCAAATATTGTGATGTCAATAATAATTTCGCTGACTTTTTTAGGTGCTCATTCAATTGTAGGCTCTTACAATAATTGAGCCAATTAAGGTGACTTTATATTAAAACAGAATAATATAATAATATCAAAGTCTTATAGCGCAGGTATCTACCAAACAAGGTAATCAATGCGCTGAGTATATACAAACTTTCAGAAATACAGCATAGGTGATTGCAATGATGAATTCTGAGACCCAATTATTTAGCACCTTCTAAGGGTTTACAAGGTGCTATGGCGCATACAGCTGCCACAGCCAGGAACACCGGGGCGAACCCCTTCTCTTTTTGATAAATTCACTGGGTTCTTTTAAAATGCATTGCACAACACATGGGACATACGGCTTTACGTCCCATCTGAAGGGCGAAGCAATGGTAAAGTGTCTTGCTTAAGGACACAAGTGTCACGGCTTGGGATTCGAACCCACCTTATGCTGATCAGAAACACCAGAGATTGAATTGGGTGCTCTTAAAGGAACACGTTGCTCTAGATTGTAACCGTTTGTTATAAATTGCATGTGGGTAGAAAGATGTTATAAAAGTAAAATACAATGATCTACACAAATATGCCTCGAAATTGCGTGGTTTTCGTTTTACCTCGTCGACTAACACGGTCGGCCTTTTATGGATGTCAAATTTTTGACTCCCATAAATGGCCGACTGTGTTGGTTCGCGACGTAAAAGGAAAACCGTGCAATTTTAAGTGATACTTGTGTGGATCATTATAGTCTACTTTAAAAACAACTTTCTAACCATATTTCATATGCATTTCATAACAAACGGTTTCAAACGCTTTTTAAAGACCAACTCGTCCGATCCAAAGCAATGTGTTCCTTTAACTGCTCGGCCACAACACTTACAAAAGTGAAATTTTTTGTTAGCCAGTTGTTTGTGCATTTGTTGGTTTTAATAAAATGTAAAAGTGATCAAAAGTCATTGAGTACACACACATGTATGTTAAACACAAGCTGATAAGCTGGGGTGGAGAAGACCTGATAACAAACCAATGGGCCAATCACATGGTGAACTGCTGCTTATAAAACTTATGCTAAGACCTAAACATCCATTGAACATGTGGCACATAATGTACAAGACTTTGTCAGCAAGTTGGAGAGATATTTCATTCTGCTCTACCAGCCAGGCTCCCAATGTCAGCCTTTAGTGGGTGTTACTCATGTCTCCTTATTGAGTGTGAAGGGGGATTTACCCTGTTTCAGCCCCAGGAGTAGGTGGCAACATGCCCCTGGTGGCATTTGATCCGGATCGATAGCCCAAATCAGTAAAGTGTAGCCGTCACCTTAAACTGGTCGGCCGTGGCCTTGTGATCTTATGCAGTCTCTCATGACAATAAATAAATACATTTAAAATTTATGTAAATATGCTTGTGTTTTTGGCACGGAACAAATATTTTGATATATCTATGAGTTGATGGAACTACTGTAAATGGAACCTTGCTCTTGTAAGTTGCAAAAAAAAGTGGAAGAAATTATGTTAATTTGCAGGTATTTTTGGACAATGGTATTGAGATATGATCAACTGTTGGTTTGTTTGTTTCATGCGAGGCACTCAAGAGTGTTATATCTGGCCTGTGAAAATTCATTTCTGTGCGTCAGTATTTTTTAGCATACACGTCCCCCGTCACCAATAAATCTGAGATATTATTCACACATGGCATCTCTGGGAAGGAGAGTGTTTAGCAATACCGGATTATCCACCCCAGATGACCCTGGCACTGGATTCAGTGGTCTGGCCTCAGACTACCCGCAGGGTCATCTTTTGACATTATCAGCATCCGCTGCGGTACCAATCTCCTTAGAGTCGTAGGGGGCGATCGCGATCTCTCCGTTCTTTCTGCGAGGATCCCTCTTTCTCTGCATGCTCTGACTTCAGGGATTGCTGACGCGGTAAAATGGAATGCCCCAACGGTGGGCTCTCCTCAGACGACGAGGGGAGAAGTGGGTTAATGCATTCTGGGAGATTTTCTCGTGATAATTGGAGACGAGTCAATCCAGCTCTCGGTGACGTCAAATTGTAAACCCAACTGACTCTATCGCTCTCTCTCTCTCTCGCTAATTTTGTTGAAATATTGCTTTCTGAATGTTAAAGTTCTTTTTTTTGTCTATGATAATCCAGAAGAATTTGATGCGGTTGTTTCCAGATGACGCAGGTTTCTACAAGAAAAAAAAAACTGCATTATTTACAGACTGTTAAATTACTGCAAACAAAATGTGATGCCCACTAAGACTTTTCTACAATTGTAGGCTTTGGTAGTTAATTGAACCAAAGTGACTATAATTTTTTAACAAAGGTGTAATTTTTGTCTTGCTAGTTTTGTGTTATTTGGTTGCTACATTGCTATATATTCTACTACCACAGAGTAGATTTTTTGATGTTTTAGAGACTTCTCAGTTCTGAAACAACTGTCCTGCTTTTTAACTACTACCATGGTGGAAGGTAGAAAATCGGCCGGGACTATTAGTTTTGTGTTTGTTTCTTTGTGTGTTTGTTGGTTTTGATAAAGGTCAAAAGTAAACAAAAGCCACTCAGATGTAAACTGCAAGAGCTGATAAACATTAAAGATGCTATGTCAGATTTTTGGCCGATTTGACCCACAAATTTTGATTTAAAATTCAATAGGTATTTCGATGGGGGTTGAGAAAGTTACAAGCTTTCATTTGAGCCATTGCTCGAAAAAGTCCGCCAATTATTAGTAGCAGTGAAATAAAGTGCTCAAAATTATTTTTTGTCGGCATCCCGACAATATAGCCAGTGACCAATTCTTATGTGTTTTTTAAGAAACGTTTTTAATTTTTGTCATGGTTCCTGACCATTATAAGTAAAAGTTAAATTTTTTTTGTTTGAGCGGGTGATACTCTTTGAAATACCGGCCATTCACTCAAAAAAATCTATTTTTTAATGTTTGGGGCCAAAAAATCTGACATAGCATCTTTAAAGGGTTTTTTGTATGATATTTCGTCTTCAGATAACGTAGAGAACTTCTTCTGCCTTGCCTCCTTCTCATGATCATTTTGTTCTGGCGTAAATCCTATAACCATACGGCCAGACATGTTAATATCTCAAAACAAAAAAGCAACTGCCGTCGAATCTTGCAGCAGGTACTCCATCAAACGCTCTGGCAGTTCATGTTATTTCTACCTCTATGGTTATATTAAATAATGGTTTGAGGTTCATCATGCTCTCAGCAGGCATTGTCTTTGTTATTTCCTGTCTCGTTTTTCCAAACGACTGCAAAATGAGAACTTTATCAAATTCGGTTGTGTAGGGTCATAGAATTTGTCTGAGTGTTTTTCGGAAAAACACTTTTGAATTTGGGTGGTATGCCTGATCCAGTGTAGCATAATCAGTTTACTGACTGCAGTCCTAAAGTCCAACAGAATCAAACACAACTTGCAGTTGGAATTTGATGAGCTGGGTGTATGATTAGGGTTAGGAAATACCACCACCACGCATGTAACTTCATCGTTGAGAGGGCAAGGCCATTTTCATTTTGTAAATGGCACTTCCATTGGAAAATCTTAAAGTCTATGGGAAGTTTGAAGGGGCACCAAGGCCAAGATGAGGAGCAACTAGAGGTTGTGTCCTTTATGGCCTCTGTGTGATTCCATACCTGGAATACAAAAGCTTAATAATTGCAATTTCATATTTAAATTGATCAAAGGGTCATTAAAGGGAAGGGACATGTTTGGTAATTATCAAAGACCAGTCTTCTCACTTGGTGTATCCCATCATATGCATAAAATAACAAGCCTGTGAAAATTTGGGCTCAATCGGTCATTGAAGTTGCGAGAAAATGATGAAAGAAAAAACACCCTTGTTGGCCGAATTAGTGTGCTTTCAGATAGGAATAAAAGACTTCTAGCTAGAAGTCTTTTATTATTTAAATGACAAATTACCTCTTTCTCAAAAACTACATAACTTCAGAGGGAGTCGTTTCACACAATGTTTTATACTATCAACAGCTCTCCAATGCTCGTTACCAAGTCAGTTTTTAAGGTAATATTTGTTTTGAGTAATTACCAAACTTGTACCCTCCCTTTAAGTGAAAAATGTGTATCAATTTAGAGAAACAAATTTCCAAATCAACAAATGGTGTTCTACTAAAGACCACTCTTGATCAATAAACTTCATTTACCAGGAGCTTCAAAATATGCAAAAGCAAATTGATAAAATCCATATGAATGGCACTGATGTTCTTACAGTCCTGAGTGGAGGAATTTGTATTCAGGGTAAATAACTGGATTGATGTTCAGTTTTAAAGAGCCAATAAAGGATGATCTCAATATGTCAACTATTACCTTTTTATTGCCAAATAGACATCGCAGATACCGGTTAATAACCATTTTACTCTCAAAATTTGCATTTAATAATAAATAACTTGAGTCAAAATGCACCCGGCCGCGCGGCTTTTTCAGCTGAGAGTCAAAAACGGCTTATCTATTATAATGACCCTGGAACCCAGTGACGATTATCCCCTATTGGTTTTGAACACAGTTCTCCAGCTTTGGCATTTCAACACCAAATAGCAGCCACTGACGTCACGATTCCTTTGTCGCGCGGGCTTGTTTGACCCCATGTTTTTCAGAAATTTGGCTTTTAGTGTTTAAATAAAAATGTATCTACTGAGGAAGAACTTGCAGGGAATGCATTTGTTGTATGATGACTTAATGCTCTCATATAATGTGTTTGTCTTTTGAATTCCTTCCAGGTATTTATCAGGGACAATGGGTCGGCGGAATGCGCCATGGCTGTGGAATACGCAACAGTGTGCCTTATGGGATGGCGTCCATCGTACGACCGGCCCTCCGTACCTCTCTCACCTCACTGCGAAGTGAACACGAGAATGGATCAATTGCTTCCGTCCCGGATAACTTCGGCCAAAGAGGGGGTTTCGTTCTGGACATCTCCGACGACGGGACAACGGACACAGAGTCTCGGGGCGGAACATTTAAACGCACGGACGCTGCGCGCGTGAGTAAGGCCTTGATTGGGCTAAGAACCAAACGCAAGAAGGACAAGAATGGCTCCTCAAGTCATCATAAGGATAGCTCCGACAGCACGCAGGGGAGCGTGGCGTCCTTCCGTCCGCGACTCAACCATCAGGACTCGTTGAAGAGCAACGAGAGCGAGAGTCGGATGAGCTCCAGCTCGCTGCAGTCCTCTGTCATGGACAGCGACTTCAGTCATCCGAGTCACCTGCACGACGAGGAGGCGACGGGAGACATCACTGAGGTGTTCCTCGGTGAGTGGAAACAGGACAAACGCTCCGGGGTTGGGATCAGCCAGCGCTCGGACGCCTTCCAGTATGCTGGGGAGTGGCACCAGAACAAACGGCACGGCTACGGCTGCCTCACGTACCCCGACGGTCACAAGGAGGAAGGGAAGTGGAAGAACAATATCCTGGTGGCCTCGGGAAAGAAGAAACTGTTTGTGATCGGATCCAAGAGAATCAGCGACAGGGTGGAGCGGGCGGTGGAAGCTGCGAATCAAGCGGCGAATATTGCCAGACAAAAAGCTGACCTCGCTATATCAAGGTAGGTCAACCAGAGCCGAAAGCAGGCGGTATCTGAAATCAAAGTTTCTCTATATCCTTATCATCTTCAAAGGGTCTCTCTATACACTTGGTAATGAAAACTTTTCACGTGGAAGCACTGCAGTTATTTGAAAAGATATCAGATTTTCCCCCTAAAAATTTGAATCTGAGAAGCGTTTACCGTGGTTATGTTCTCAGATGGAGTATTCCAATTGCAGAATCTTCCTACGTGGACATAACCGTTCCAGATTGTCAGCAATATCTTGAAAAAATATGGGTGCGTTCGATTAGCTTCCCTGGGTAGACCTGATCTGCCCCGGTGCGTTTGAACAGCTTTGACGTCATTCTAGGGGCTCACCCCAGTCAGCCCCAAGTGCTCTGCTTGTGGAACGGGACACTGGGGGCTGGCCCGGTCACCACGAGAGGGTGAGTGATCGTTCGATTAGCTCTTGTCAGGGGGTCACTCGAATGAGCACCGCAGGGTGGACCCAGGGAAGCTAATCGAACACACCCAATATAGGATTGAAACAAGCACTGGGTTCCAACTACCAAATGCATACAATCTCTTTAAACTTGAGTCCTTATGCCTATATTCCAGTGCTGATGCTTCTCTCCAAATAAAGAGGCAAGGTACTTTTTCCTCAGTCAGGGAAAAAGTTCTCCTTTGAGGGATTATATCAAATTCTACTGAAAAATCCCCCAGGGGACTTTGGCAACAACCAGGGACTTTGGGGCCAAATGCTTCCATGCGGCTGCGATAAGTACAATGTATCAATCGTGACTAAAAGTAAATTTTATAAAGATAAAAGGCTCCCACCAGTCTGCAGAAAATCGTAATATGTGGACTTGAGTAAAAAAGTAAAAAATATAACAAAATGTCTGGTCAAGTCAATATTTTGACTGCAATCTTGCCGATTTTACCTTCCAAATAAGAGGGAGCTCATACCCCAAAATTGATAATAATACACTTTTACACTTTATCACTGATGCAATTAGTAAGTGTATGTATTTAGTAACTTTTTTGCCAGGGATTTTTTTTTTGTAAGGTACGTATTTCAGTTGTGGCAGTCAAGTGATCATTAATGCTTGGAGGAGGGGTCTGATAATGCTATTTCCTCAAACTTAAACTGTATTTCAGTCAGATGTTCACTTTGTACAAACTTTTTAAAAAGTGAGCTTTTAGATTACACATAATCTTTTTGTAAATTACTTGTGGAAAAAAACAAAATCATTGCAAGACTCAATTACCTTTTCTTAAAGGCTCCTGGCCCGGGCTGTCCATCTTCGATTATATCGTTTACTGCACCCCCAAAGCCTTGGTTAGGATTCATGTAACAATTACGTGCTCTCTGCCTTCGTTAGTTACTCGCGTCGTTGGACGAGCGGTTCATCCCCCTGGGGTTACGGGGTGAGGGCGGGAGGGATGGTTTCAGAAATTTGATTTTGAGTGGCAGAAGAAGCCTGGGTTGATTAAATCGATGATGCGATAACCGTTTATGTATCGTGCCTTCCTGATTTTGCATGTGAAAGTCTTTAGTGAAAGCATGCACGCTGTTTTCGTGGGCGTTGCGGTTTTGTAGAATTCTCATGGTCACAATTAATGAAAATGTAAATAACATTAAAGACAGTGGACACTATTGGTAATTGTCAAAGACTATAGTCTTTCTCACTTGGTGTATCTCAACATATGCATGAAATAACAAACCTGTATAAATTTGAGCACAATCAGTCGTCGCAGTTGCAAGATAAATAGTGAAAGAAAAAACACCTATGTCACATGGAGTTGTGTGCTTTGTGATGCTTGATTTCGAGACGTCAAATTCTAAATCTGAGGTCTCAAAATTAAATTCGTGGAAAATTACTTCTTTCTCGAAACTACATTACTTCAGAGGGAGTTTCTCAGAATGTTTTATACTATGATCAACCTCTCCCCATTATCTCGTTACCAGGTAAGGATTTACGCTAATAATTAATTTGAGTAATAATGTCCACTGCCTTTAAAACTGCTTGAGGAGTTTGAGCTGTTTTGAGTTGGGGAATGTTGATTTTTCTTATGTGTCTAAGATTGATTCATGTTTACACTAGGTATCCATGCTCTGTGTTGTATATTTTCAGACATGGAAATCTTTTAGACACTTATCCAAATTCAGACATTTTTGTTGTCTGCATGATTTGGTGAACAAAAATTGTTGTTGTTTTCGGCAGTGTAAAGGAATTGTGCTCTTTGTATTTCTCTAGTGTTGAGGATGATATTTTCAGTAGTTATCAATGTTTTGTGTTGTACTTTGGGAAATGGGAAATTTTGTTTTATGTCTGCATTTAATTTAAGCTATACAAAAATGTTCATTGTTTTCTTCAGATGTATGTGAAGGATTTCTGCTCTTTGTTTTTCTCTAGCGTTGAGTTTATAATGTTTTCAATAGGTATCAACGCTCTGTGTTGTCCTTTCAGAAATGGAAAATTTCAGATGTTTTATCCGAATTCAGACCTTTTTATGTCTGCATTTAAAGGCAGTGGACACTATTGGTAATTACTCAAAATAATTATTGGCATAAAACCTTACTTTGTAACGAGTAATGGGGAGAGGTTGATGGTATAAAACATTGTTAGAAACAGCTCCTTCTGAAGTGACCTAGTTTGGGAGAAAGGAGTAATTTTCCATGAATTTCGAGACCTCAAGTTTAGAACTTGAGGTCTCGAAATCAACCATCTAAACGCACACAACTTCGTGTGACAAGGGTGTTTTTTTCTTTCATAGTTATCTTGCAACTCCGACGACCAATAAAGCTCAAAGTTTCACAGGTTTGTTATTTTATGCATGTTGAGATACACCAAGAGAGAAGACTGGTTTTTGACAAATACCAATAGTGTACACTGTCTTTAATTCGAGCTGAACAAAAATGTTCATGGTTTTCATCAGACGTAAATGTAAAGGAATTCTGCTCTTTGTGTTTCTCTAGCGTTGAGGATAATATTTTCAGTAGTTATCAATGCTCTGTGTTGTATTTCCAGAGATGCAAAATGTCAGATGTTTTATCCGAATTCAGACCTTTTTGTTGTGTCTGCATAAGTGGTGAACAAAAAGAAAAAGTACCAATGTTTTTTTTTCCCAGATGTAAAGGAGTTCTGCTCTTTGTAATTCTGCTCTTTGTTTACTCCAGCGCTGGGATATTATTTTCAGTAGTTATCAATGCTCTGCGTTGTATTTTCAGAGATGGGAAATTTCAGACACTTATCCATGCTCAGACCTTTTTATGTCTGCTTTTTAAGCTGAACAAAAATGTTCATTGAATCCTGCTCTTTGTGTTTCCCTTAAAGCGCTGAGGATATTGTTCTCAGTAACCCATGTAGGGGTTACTCTAGGTAGTAATTCCATCATTTTACCATACCTCCTTAAAAATTGGGTCCTAGCTAAATCATAAATTTTTATCCGAATTTCCAAGCAGTCAAATTTAATAGATTTTACAAAGATAACCAGAGACCCAAATACTGGCAAGCTTAAAGGGTCTATGTACTTTTTGTAGGACAAAAACCACAATGTCCATAGATTTACACTAAACTTACACAGTTTGAAGATAATGGTAGTAGAAAGCTTCCCTGAAAATATTACTTGCTGAGGTGCTGTAGTTTTTGAGAAATGAGTAAAACAATGTCAAGAAAATAATTTTCCTCAGTGATCATGAGACGAAAATTTTAGAATGTAAAAACATATTTTCATTACATGGTTTTACTCATTTACCAAAAACTACATGTACTGCACCTCAGCAACTAATATTTTAAGGTTCGCTTTCTACTATCATTATCTTCAAACGGTGAAGTTTAATTTTAAATCTGTTAACATTGTGTTTTGTGTTACAAAAAGTACCCGAACCCTTTAAACCAAAATGTATAATGTAGTGTTTGTTGGTTTGGTAGCCCAAATAAGTTAAGTGGAACCCTCACCTTAAAGGCAGTGGACACTATTGGTAATTGTCAAAGACTAGCCTTCACAGTTGGTGTATCTCAACATATGCATAAAATAACTAACCTGTGAAAATTTGAGCTCAATTGGTCATCAAAGTTGCGAGATAACAATGAAAGAAGAAAACACCCTTGTCACACGAAGTTGTGTGCGTTTAGATGGTTGATTTCGAGACCTCAAGTTCTAAACGTGAGGTCTCAAAATCAAATTCGTGGAAAATTACTTCTTTCTCGAAAACTATGGCACTTCAGAGGGAGCGGTTTCTCACAATGTTTTATACCATCAACCTCTCCCCATTACTCGTCACCAAGAAAGGTTTTATGCTAATAATTATTTTGAGTAATTACCAATAGTGTCCACTGCCTTTAAAGTGGCTGTCTGTGACATCTCATAATTTTTCTTTTTCCTTTTTTTTTCCTTCTTTTTCTTACAATAAAAACAAATCTGTAAAAGGGACTCATGCAAAATTCATGGTTTTTTTTCATGGTATTTCATTTCACCCATACACTGATGTCTAAAAACTGACGATGACTAGAGCAAGCCAGTCGAAACGTTTTTTAACCATGTTTTTTTAAATTGTTCTGATGTCTCAGCCTGTTCGACAACCTCTGGAAGACTCTTCCATAAAACGGTCTAGTCTGTTTTAAGCACTGTACCAAGACTATATGGAAGCCCCCAAAACAGGTCAATACAAGAGCTACTGTTCCCACTAATCCCCCCTCCCAACTGTCAGTATTTTTACAAGAAAACTCTCAGATTGTAAGCTTCACTTTCTGAAGGAAACTAAAACTCAGAATATTTTTTTAGGGGGTCAACCAACAGAAAGTAATTCACACGTCGCAATGCTGTTGCAAATGCATATAAAAAGTGAATGAGTTTGCCAGTTTACGCAAAACCCTCTTTAAGGCAGTGGCCACTATTGGTAATTGTCAAAGACTAGCCTTCACAGTTGGTGTATCTCAACATATGCATGAAATAACAAACCTGTGAAAATTTTGAGCTCAATCGGTCATCGAACTTGCGAGATAATAATGAAAGAAAAAACCACCCTTGTCACACGAAGTTGTGTGCGTTTAGATGGTTGATTTCGAGACCTCAAGTTCTGAATCTGAGGTACCGAAATCAAATTCGTGGAAAATTACTTTTTTCTCAAAACTATGGCACTTCAGAGGGAGCCGTTTCTCACAATGTTTTATACCATCAACCTCTCCCCATTACTCGTAATCAAATAAGGTATTATGATAATAATTATTTTGAGTAATTACCAATAGTGTCCACTGCCTTTAAAGAAACCAATATATAATCTTCTTTGACAAGGCTGAATGTCACGAAAGCATAAAATCCCCCCTCCATCCAAGTAAAGGCAAGAACCTCACACCCTTGTAACCCTTCAATGGAAACATTTTCCGCCCGTGCCATGTTTTTTAGACAAATTCTCAACATGTCTAGTCAGTAAGATTACGGAAAACCCTCGCCAGCAACGGAGGTCACGGTTCTAGCCAATCGTCAGCTTGTCGTGGGCTTAAACGTCAACCTCAATTAGCAGCAGTACATATAGATAGAACTCAGCCAAAGAACATAACTGTCAATTGTTATCGCTTCATCACGCTCTGTCAATAGATCCTGTACGGTTTAGGGTTATTGCCCTACTTTTTATAATAATGTCATCGTTTGTCATCATCTGGCTCGTCCCTCGGTCCATCGGAGAGACAGAAATGCCACCCTCCTCTGGAAACCCCCTCGACAAGGCCACATGTTTGTTTTTTTACCCCGTTGCCATGGTTACTGATGTATTCGATTCTACTACACTTGAGTAGGTATCATGTCGTCAAGCCGTCTGCATCAACCCATGTTTTTGTCATGCCGTCGTGTCGGTCGAACACATGTCTCCCTGTGGTGATGTGCAAAAAAAAGTCTGGAACGTTTTTTTTTTTAATGCAGCCATCCTGTTTCCATAGCAACCGGTCTGATTTGCAGCGTGTGAAGAGAAGGATAAAGACAAAAAAAATCTGCGTGTTGCACAAATGCCATGGGGCACTGTATCCCATCTGCACAGCTACAAAGCACGGTGATCTTTAGCCGCCGACACGCTTTGACATTTTCACAAGTGGCTGGTCATGTGTACTCAGCCATGTTTGAATCTTTCTTTCCTTTCTCTTCTTTTTTTTCTTCTCATGTCTGTGTCGTTCCATCATGTACTCTGTGTGTCGATATTATACATATATAAGGACGTTGAGTCGTGTTAGACATTGCCCAATTACAAGACTGCCATGGCAAGTAATTGATTCCCGGTCATTGGGGCTTGGGTGTTTTTCTTTAGATGGACGCCCCGCTGTGGTTGTACATTACGAGCCGGCTCGGGTTTATGTATTGGAAAATACCTCCATCCTAACTGTGCGCTGCTTTGTCTGGCTCCCTGCCTCCACACAGACCAAGAATAGCTCTAAACTATCAACCCCTATGGAGAGGGACCAGGCTAACTTCCCATGAGCCTTGGTTTGGTTACATATTAAAAAACAAGATGGATGCCATGATTGTGGAACAATTTACATGTACTTCTTAACAGTCATCAGGCATCATCTTTTGAATCCTTCAAAGCCATGTTAACAACTCAGTTGCTTTTTTATGCTGAGTTATTTTTTAGATTCTCTTGTACAGGGCTTTGAAACTTTTGTAAAAGGTACTTTTTAGATGTTTTTATTTTTAAAGGTTTTTGGATTCTGATCCTGATACTCCAAACATATATATTGACAAATATAGGGAGACCTCCAACATATAGGGCTACTGTAGCTCAATTCCTAAAGCACCAGCATGTTAATCCAGAGGTCGTTGGTTTGAGTCCCACTCTAGTAAATTCTTCTTTGTTCAAACCCAAAATTATTATTATTATTATTATTATTAAGATTGTCATTTTTGTGATGCTGGAAACATTTTTATATATTTGGTTTATGGTAACACCATTTGTGTATCTACTTGCCAGGTAGATTTTGTTCTTAGAGAACTGTCTTGCTTAATTCTACTACCGCGGAGTAGATTGTTCAGGTGTCAGGAGACTTCTCAGTTCAAACAAGAAATGTCCTGCTTATTAAATATTACCTGGGCGGATGGTAAAGAAATAGGCTGGGACTACTACTTTATCTTATATGATCGTAACTAACTGTACTACCGGGGAGTCAGTTCTTGGGTTGGTCTCAAACAATACATATAGCATGGCATTTTGGCTGGTAATTTTTTGTTTACAATTCAACCCAATTTTTTATTTATTTTTCGCTTTAAAGTTGATGTGCTAAAGAGCTTCTTTGATTTAAAAGGCACTGGGCCTGTATATGTTTCTGAAACGAATGTATGTTCTTAAAAAAAAAAGAATTCAATAAATGTATTTGAAGAAAATGGGGGGGGGGGTCTGGTGTGGACCGATGATGTATATATTGTGACCTAATTTAACTGGTCATTTCTATTATCATGCTAACCCCCGCCCCTCCAGCAGTAACACATATGAGAACATGTTATATTTCATCACTTCACTTAGAATTCCCTATTATTCAAACTGTCATATCTAGTAGTCACCAAAAATGATAATTTGTGGTAAAAAAAGGAAGTCGAGTTCCTAGCGTTGTCTCTTAGAGAAGCAACCATTTTCTATGAATGATTTTTGGGGTTGAACAAAGAATTGACTAAAGTGGGATTCGAACCAACGACCTCCAGATTAATGTGCCGGCGCATATTATGGCTTCTGACTGGCACCCCCGAACAAAGATATTGACAAAATAGGGACACCGCCAATATAGGGCTAGATAGCTCAGTTGGTAGAGCGCCGGCACGTTAATCCGGAGGTCGTTGGTTCGAGTCCCACTCTAGTCAATTCTTTGCTCAACCCCAAAAAACATTTCAAAATTTACCCAGTCAGTTTCCCTTGTGGTTTATATTGATATCATTTTCTATGAACTCTACGAGTCGACGTAACCATTTCAAGGATATGATTACTTTGTTTGTTTGCTTGTTTTGAACAGTGTATGCTGCAAGTGCTGTTTGTGAGTTTAGTTACGTTGTCCAATCTCATTCAATATCCGCCTCGCTGATTGTTAATGCTACTTCCGATAATTGAATAAACCTCAGCAATTTTTTCTTTTTTTGGGAGAGGGTGATGAGGGTATTTTTTGTCTCTCCTCGAACACGTTGCTGGTTACTGTCAAAAGTCCAAGGCAATTTCTCGTTTTGAAGATCGTGGGATGTAAACACGATGAACAATTTGTCGCCCACACAATCAGACACATGGCTGGCATCAAACGAAAACCAATTTGTGCGCCATTGTTATGCCACGAAACCTGGCGTCTGACGTTACAGACCAAATAGACATTGCTCAGGGGGGTCAACGTATTTTTAGAATCTTCCGTTTGCAATTGATGGATGAACAGACAGAATCTTCAGTTTGCCGATCCCTCTCCTGTGCTGAATTATGCACTGAAAGCATACCTGTGATGTTTAATGTGAATAATTCACCACAGTAGGCCTACATCATGGGGGGGCGGGGCTGGGAGGGGGCCTAGAACCTCCACTTACAGGCAGTGGACACTATTGGTAATTACTCAAAATAATTATTGGCATAAAACCTTTCTTGGTGACGAGTAATGGGGAGAGGTTGATGGTATAAAACATTGTGAGAAACGGCTCCCTCTGAAGTGCCATAGTTTTCGAGAAAGAAGTAATTTTCCACAAATTTGATTTCGAGACCTCAAATTTAGAATTTGAGGTCTCGAAATCAACCATCTAAACGCACACAACTTCTTGTGACAAGGTTTTTTTTCTTTCATTGTTATCTCGCAATTTCGATGACAGATTGAGCTCAAATGTTCAAAGGTATGTTATTTTATGCATATGTTGAGATACACCAACTGTGAAAGCTAGTCTTTGACAATTACTAATAGTGTCCACTGCCTTTAAAAGCAAAGTTGATGTGGTTGTTTTTTAACTGCTCAATTATATACTGTTACATTGTACCATAAAACTAACCTGTGAAAATTCATTTCAAAAGGCGGTAGCATTTCTCAGATTAAATTGTTTTTAATCCCTTTCTCCCTTAGCGGTTGCTTTAGCAGTAGCTGTAGCCGTACATGTAGCTGTAGCTGTAGCCGCCAGGGTTCAATTTTGTAGAGCTGCTAAGCAAACAAATTTGCTTAGCATGAAATTTCTTCCTTGATAAAAACAGGATTACCAACCAAATTTCCATTTGTGGTATATTGCTTGTTACTGGTATTCAGGTGTTGTTTACGTGTTGTTTAAAGCCATTATACACTTTCGGTAAACAGTATTGTCCAAGTCCCACACTTCGTGTATCACAACTTATATATAAAATAACAATCCTGTGGAAATTTAGGCTCAATCGGACATCGGAGTCGGGAGAAAATAACGGGAAAACCCACTCCTGTTTTCGCTCGTTTCGCCGTGTCATGACATGTGTTTATAACAAATACGTAATTCTCGCTAATGAGAATTTATATTGTTTTACCGTTTTCTCAAAAAGTAAAGCATTTCATGGACTAATATTTCAAGAGAAGTCTTTCACCATTACCTTCTGTAAACCCTGTAAATTATTTGTAAATCTGTGAACTTTTCTTTTTGTTTCTGTACCGAAAGGGTCCAATGGCTTTAAATCAAGTGGAAATTTGGTTGGTAATCCTGTTTTTATCAAGGAAGAAAATGTCATGCTAAGCAAATTTGTGTGCTTAGCAGCTCTATGTAATTGGGCCCTGTTCATACAGCCTACCATTATATGTAAAGACACCCAAAAATCACTGTCGTCCATTTGGATTGCAGCAATCAAAAGTATGCTCACACAAACAAATATTACTCAAGAAACAAAGTACACACGATCCATGGCGCAGTGGCTCTTAATCGTTTTTCATTGTTTTTCAATTCAGCAAAAATCACAGAATTCAATTTCACAGGTCGGTTCAAGTATGATTTGATTGTTGATAACTTAATATAAGGATGGAGGGAAAAAGAATTACTCTTTCAAACTCCAATAATGTAAAGAGAAAAAAAAACCTTTGTTCGGAGTCTGATAATTTCTGTGATCACCAGGGCAACGGTTGAAAAACTGACAAATGTACAAAGGAAGTGCACATACCATGTGAATCAATGCTTCATTGTGAGTAAGCCTTGTCCAAGGCTGGATCAGCCTCGTTTTGTAACCTCGTTGATACCTCGAAAGCCATGCTTCGACCCCGCGGTATCAAGTACTGTTATGTGCCGTGCGGTATAGTATCTATGCATTTCGTGAAGTCAGAGCGGGCCGGTGCTCGCGTAAAGAGCCTTGGACAAGGCTACATTGTGAGCAGCGTGTGTGAGTTGAAACCAACGACTGGAGATTTTGCCATTCAGTGTGATGTGTAATTGTTGAGGTGATCAGCGCAATGTAATATGGAGTCCCTGCGAGATCAATTGTAATGAAGGTAGTTGTGAGTTTGAACAACACTGTAGCGCTGTGTCTTCGCCAAAAGTGAAGAGTTTAGCTTTATCTCTTCGTATGAAATGTTGCCTTCGTTTAATATGTTCCACACCCTTGAGAGAACATATTACCACATCACTTCGGGAACTTCATTGGCAACCAATTAGAGAACAAATCCATTTGAAGATTGCTCTTCTCGTTTTTAAATGCTTTAACAAAACTACATCTCATTATATTACCACTTTACTGTCACATTACACTCCTCCACGATTTCTTCGGTCCACACTTGACAACACTCGCTTGAATGTTCCCCAAGCAAACAAAATTCTAGGTCAAAAGGCTTTCAGTGTGGCTGGGCCAATGATTTGGAACAATTTCCCAACTGCCATTAGGGAATCTAATACTCTATCTGCTTTTCGTAAAGTCCTTATGGCTCACCTTTTTCCAAGTTAATTTCTTTCTAGTGCGCTATGATCTTGATGGAATAGCGCCTTAAAATGTTTAATTGTTATGTTATGTAATGTTCCCTGGGCCTAATTTTATAAAGCTGTTAAGCAGAAATTACTGCACCACAAATTTATTTTGTGCAATTGTATTACTGAGTGGGGCACCAGTCAAAAAAGTGTAGACTGGATAACATTTTGGGTGGTAGAACTTGTCTGTGCAGGGGTCGTGGGTTACTGAGTGTACAGTGCTAACACACATCATTGTATGGGTAAAAGCCAAAATTAATATTCTTTATCCCCGATGCAAATTTAACATCTCTTATTGTCTGTGCTTAGCAATTTTGTTGTGCTTACAGGCTTTATGCCAGGCCTGGAGTTACACACAGACCACTGGGAGGCCATGTCCTCCATCCATTGCCCAGGGCCCAATTTTATAGAGCTGCTAAGCACAAAAATTTGCTTAGCGTGAAATTTCTTCCTTGATGAAAACAGGATTACCAACCGAATTTCAGGATAAGCAAACAACAGCTGAATGCCAGAACAAGCAGTATGCAACAAATGGAAATTCGGTTGGTAATCTTGTTTTTATCAAAGAAGAAATTTCATGCTGAGCAAATTTGTCTGCTGAGCAGCTCTATGAAATTGGGCCCTGGACTTGGCCTTGGTTCCCCTTCAAATGTTTCACATTGACCTTTTAGCGAATCTTTTTTCCCAACAGAAATGCCCTTTGTAAAATGAAAATGGCCTTGCCCTCTCAAAAATGAAATTCCAGGCCTACTTCCTAAAAACTTCTTTTAAGATTGTGGAAATTGAGGGCTGCCTACATGTGTAGATCCTACCCTTAAAGGAACACGTTGCCTTGGATCGGTCGATTCGGTCTTTGAAAAGCGTTTGTTACCGTTTGTTATAAAATGCATGGGTAGAAAGATGTTGCAAAAGTAGAACACAATGATCTACACAAATATGCCCGGAAATTGTGTAGTTTTCTCTTTATCTCGTCGACTAACACGGTCGGCCATTTAAGGGAGTCAAATGTTTTTCTCCCATAAATGGCCGACCGTGTTAGTTCGCAAAGTAAAGGGAAAACCACGCAATTTTGAGGCAGATTTGTGTAGATCATTGTATTCTACATTTACAACATCTTTCTACCCATACGCATTTTATAACAAACGGTTACAAACGCTTTTTATAGACTAACTCGTCCGATCCAAGGCAACGTGTTCCTTTAATACCCGAATCACACATAGAAGCCACTTCTAGTACGATGGAAAAGTGGCTGATAACGTGGTCAATCTTTGGCCAATCATGGGCCAAACGTGGGAGAATCTCTATTCTATGGGCGTGGTTTGGTCGGGGTGAGATCTCCTACATGTAGGTCGGGAAGCTGCATTCTCTCCCAGCGCTTATTTTGAACGTGTTCAAAATAAGCGTAGCTGGGCTGTAGCCAAAAAAAGTGGGGCAAAGTCGTAGTGGGAACATCATTATCGTACAAACAGTATTGTGGTGCTAGCTTCATGATGAGATCTCTGTGGTTGTAAATAAAGTAGAAACAACAGCTTGGGTGGTTTTGGTCACAGTGTAATCGTAGTGGCATCAAGTCAGCAACACTTACATGTATGACGTAGACACAGTTCAGTTGTGTGGAGTCTTTAATTTGCCAAATTGCTTGATACTGACAGTGATTGTGTCTCTTAACTTGGAAAGAAAAATATTTAATAACACCAGTTTAAAATAAAATGTAAAAAGTACAACAGAGTTTATATCACTCAAAATGAACGAGGGAAAACTCACAAACACACGATGCAAAAACGACTTCCTAACATCATATTGAAGAGGGCATGGGGCCTTGTGCCATGATATAAGGGCCGTGTGTGGTGATATCATTTCAAGATGTGAGATGAATCCACTAGCGGAGAATGTCTGTTTATACAATAAGATAGCTGTTTATTTGATGCTGGCTTCACATTTGTTGATGATGGAGCCTTTAGACAAGCCCATTACAAATGTAATTACATGTGCATCGTGTATTTACGTCTGTCTGGCGTCCCGTCCGACCCCAAAGGCCGCACATTATATTTATATAGATTATCAATAGAAAGATTGGTTCCATTGGTATGTGCGGAATGCAGGCGTGATGTCCGCTGCTGGAGTGATATTTCTGGACCCAATAACCTACCCCGGTGGTGCAAGGAATGAAGATGGATCTTGTGCACAGAGCATTCAGCATATATCTCTCCTGAATCATGAGGAAAGTGTACCAAGAATTCAGCCAGGGTCAAATTTAAGGACTCTGCAGTTGTTGGACCGCATTCAAAGTTTTAGACATGATTTTGTAAAAGGGTTTTCAAAGTTGCTGGAAATTCAATTTAGTTCGCAAAGTAAAGGGAAAACCACGCAATTGCGAGGCAGATTTGTGTAGATCATTGTATTCTACATTTACAACATCTTTCTACCCGTGCATTTCATAACAAACGGTTACAAACGCTTTTTATAGACCAACTCGTCCGATCCAAGGCAACGTGTTCCTTTAATACCCCGTATCACACAAAGACGCCGCTTCTAGAACGATGGAAAAGTGGCTGATAACGAAATTTTGAAATTCAATAATTAAAGCCATTGGACACTTTCGGTACCGAAAACAATATAAAAATTTCACAGATTTACAAATAATTTACAGGGTTTACAGAAGGTAATGGTGAAAGACTTCTCTTGAAATATTATTCCTCGAAATGCTTTACTTTTTGAGAAAACATTAAAACAATATCAATTCTCGATAGCGAGAATTATGGATTTATTTTAAACACATGTCATGACACGGCGAACCGTGCGGAAACAAGGGTGGGTTTTCCCGTTATTTTCTCCCGACTCCGATGACCGATTGAGCCTAAATCTTCACAGGTTTGTTATTTTATATATAAGTTGTGTTACACGAAGTGTGGGCCTTGGACAATACTGTTTACCGAAAGTGTCTAATGGCTTTAAAATAACATGTAGAATTTAAACGCATTTTAAGATCTGTCTGATTATCAAAACCAAGGCACAAATCTTATGAGAGATCGCCTGACATCACAAGCTACCCAAATCAACTGCCACCAGGGGCACGTAACTTGCCACCTACACTCTATGGTCTGAAACAGGGTAACCCCCTTCACATAGTCTGTAAGGATTTAGACATGAGTATCATCCACTAGGAGCCTTGTCCAAGGCTCTTTACGCAAGCACCGGCTCTGAATTCAAGAACTGCATATATAGATACTGTACCGCAGAGACATACGGTACTTGATACTGCGGGGTCGAAGCATGGCTTGCCGAGGTATCAACGAGGTTACAACGAGGCCGACGGCCTCGTTGTTTGAGGTACAACAACCTCGAAAAAACATGCTTCGACCCCACGGTATCAAGTACTGTTATGTACGCAGTTCGTTAATTCGGAGCAGCAAGCCGGTGCTTGCGTAAAGAGCCTTGGACAAGGCTACTTAGTAGCCAGCTGTCGATTTCACAAAACTCTTCCTAACTTAAGACTAATCTTAGGACTTACATGTAGGATGAGTCCCAACCCTGCACTGAGTTACTCGTCCTAACTCGAGATAAGACAAGTCCTAACTCTTTGTGAAATCCACACCTAGCTGGTAGAGCAGAATGCACAATACCTTCCCAACTTTTTATGAAGCAATTATGGTTCAGTGCCTTGCACAAGGGCACAAAAATCCCGCTCAGTTAAATTTTTATTTGTTTGTTAAAAATCTACCCAGTCAGTTTCCCTTGTGGGTTTTTTATTTGATAAAATTTAACTATATCAAAGCAAATGTGTGCTGAAAGATATTTCACAAGAAGATCAAATCCATATTAAGCATATCTTGGCTGCAGCACTCGCAAATGGACATCCCTCAGAAATATTCATGCATGATGTATTTCTCTGGTTCAAATTTTTTGGGGTTTGAAACATTAGTCGAACCATATCAATTAAAAGGGAGTCCTTTATCAAATGAATTATACTATCAATAGAAGCAGTGCTCTATTTCTTCATTCCAATTGTTCTCACCAAGTAAGTTTGTATGGCCTTTAAAGCCATTGGACACTTTCGGTAACAGTATTGTGCAAAGGCCCACACTTCGTGTATCACAACTTATATATTAAATAAAAAACCTGTGAAAAATTTAGGCTCAATTGGTCATCGGAGTCGGGAGAAAATAACGGGAAAACCCACCCTTGTTTCCGCATGTTTCGCCGTGTCATGACATGTGTTTACTATAAATCTGTAATTCTCGCTGTCGAGAATTGATAATTGTTTTAATGTTTTCTCAAAAAGGTAAATCATTTCATGGAATAATATTTCAAGAGAAGTCTTTTACCATTACCTTCTGTAAACCCTGTAAGTTATTTGTAAATCTGTGAATTTTTTTTGTTTCTGTTTCTGCTTTAATGTGTGGAGTGTGTACCATTATACATGTATGGCTACATGTACTGTACCTGTAAAACTGCCAGTGCTTCAAGTCAAGCTTACTATAGAAGATAAATATAACTATCCCTTCCATATGTACTTTAAAGGATTTGGGTACCTTTTCAAAATGTCCATAGATTTACTTTAAACTTACAGGGTTTAAAGATAATGATTGTGGAAAGCTTCCCTTCAAATATTACTTGAGGTGCTGTAGTTTTTGAGAAATGAGTAAAACAATGTCATGAAAATACGTTTGTAAAAGATTAAAATAATTTTCGTCTCATGAGACGAACATTATTTTCATGACATTGTTTTACTCATTTCCCCAAAACTACAGCACCTCAGCACGTAATATTTTCAGGGAAGCTTTCTGCTATCATTATCTTCAAACTGTGTAAGTGTAGTGTAAATCAGTGGACATTGTGTTTTTTGTCCTACAAAAGTTACATAGACCCTTTAAAAACAACATTTTTCCTGGGCCATATTTCATCAGTTACAGTTTAACTGCGCACTGCTGGCAAGATTTAGATTAATCGGTAAAACTCAATTTGATTTAGGATCTGATTACTATTCGTACGCGGCGTGTCTGCTCATATGCAAATATGGTATAAAGCAGTGCGTGTAAAGCCTTGAGTGAAATATGTCACAATCTCCGCCACAAGAGGGGGCTATGTAAGTTTGCTACTGCCTGCCCTGTTATTTAGCCCTCTATTGTGGACTCTGTAGGAGTGCACCATTTGGTTTGGGTGTATACAGACAGATTTACCAAACCCAATAGTGTCATATGAATAGCTACAGGGTTCACTCCACTCAATAAACTCCCCTAGCATACAGTGCAAAATGCCAACTTTTTAAAAATAAAAGTATAAATACTTTAAGAAGCCTCAGGGCTTTTTCAAAAAAGGGGAAATTATCCATCGCCTCTTAAACTTTTATCCTCTGCTCATTTTGATAAGGGAAGTCCCAAGCCGGGACGCTGACATTTGTGGCCCTTCCTTAAGTTACGTTTGTTACATTAAGATAGTGTGGAATCTTTACTGTCATGCGCCCTCGAACAGGCTGGTCCTGGAGAGAGCGCAAAATAAATTCAATAAATGATGATTGTATTGTTATTAATAACTGTAATTCAAATTGTGTGGTCTCCTTTCAGGGCGTCATATGCCAGAGAGAAGTCTGAGATGGCAGAGGAAGCAGCCTCAGAGTCTCGTGACGAGGGCAGCAAGGCGAGACAACGATCCAAAGAACTCATCGCTTCACTCCCACCAAGAGGTAGGTGTGTCCAATCAAGTCTATAAGCTGTGCTTTCCTTTGTACTGTGGTGCCTTGTCACAGGAGGCAACAGGCCTGTGTGCTTCTTTTATTAAAGGGCAAGGGCACCAAGGCAGTTACTGTTTTATGAGGTTTTATTGTTCACCTGTTACATTTTAGTTAACATTGTTCACATGATGTTATTGTTAACGTAATCTCCATTTATATTAAAATAATTATAACAGCCAGACGTTCTCAAAATTTAGTTACAAATTGTTTCATATTCCACATTTTTGTATTTTAACCGTAATAACTTTGACAATCTTATTCGCAATTTCTCCAAAATGTTGGGTTGAAAGTAACAGAGATCTGGACCCAATTTCATGACTCTGCTTCTCTTAGGCCAATAAACGGCGCTTACAGAAGCAGGGAATTCCGAGCCTGCATCAAGTAGATTTCAGGAGTTAGCGGGGAATTTTGGTTGTGTGTACGCTACGCTGCTTAAAAACCATTGCTCACACAGTTAGCCCAGAAAATTTTATGTTTGCCCAGTAATGTTGATCGCAAACACAGAATTTGGCGGTAAGCAGAGCCATGGAGTTGGGCCATGTATTGAACCCTTACTCTATGATTGAACTGGTTGGAGAAATTGTCGTCAGCTCTTGTCAGGTCCCTGTTTACCCAGTAATAAGACTATTTAAGTTTCATTTGATAAAATGGTACCAGACTGATTCACTGTGAGGCAGGTCTAAAGAAATGAATTGCAATTTAGAAAAAAATAAAGTGACCTGTTATACAGTGGCAGTGGACTTAGATTTCTAACACCCCTTTCAGACGGGCAGCAAGAGTCACGCCAAACCAAATAGATTAGTAGTAACTCCAGGTCGACCCAAATAACTATTTGTTTCAGACAGGCGACCTTAACGTAACATTTACATTGGCTCGGCTCATGACAAGATTGACGTCTGAAACCAAGGCGCTTCAGAGTTGATTGCCTGCGTCCAGTCACTCCAAATTGTTTCAGGTGTCAAACTTTTCATGGACTTAATTCAGAATTTGGTTTGGGGCGACTCTGGAGTGCCTGTCTGAAACGGGTGTTAGTTTCCTTTGTCAAAATTACTTTCGCTGTGTGAGTAATTAACTCAAAGCATTGCAATTCTATTCAGGCATAATTTGCTAGCTTAAAGACACTAGACACTGTTGGTAATTGTCAAAGACTAGTCTTCACAGTTGGTGTATCTCAATATATGCATAAAATAACAAACCTGAGAAAATTTGAGCTCAATCGGTCGTCGAAGTTGTGAGATAATAATGAAAGAAAAAACACCCTTGTCGCACCAGGGTCACACGAAGTTGTGTGCTTTCAGATGCTTGATTTCGAGACCTAAAATTCTAAACTTGATGTCTCGAAATCAAATGCGTGGAAAATTACTTCTTTCTCGAAAACTACGTCACTTCAGAGGGAGCTGTTTCTCACAATGTTTCTTACTACATGTATCTACTCCTCCCTATTACTTGTAATCAAGTAAGGTTTTATGCTTATAATTATTTTGAGTAATTACCAATAGTGTCCACTCACCACTGCCTTTAAGCACACCATACAGAGAAATGACCACACAAAGCCTATAGTCAATCTTGCACACTTTCTGTTGAGCCTGTAGCCAAGTTTGAAAGTTTTTACATTTTTTTTCTCTGTCATGGCTGCTCTGACATCATCCGTAATGTGTACTCAAGACATTCCGTATCCCATGCTTCCAGCATTGCATTTTCAAAGCACATTGCAAAGAAGTAAAGAACTAAATTAACACAGTGCTGCTTTGCCTCCGGTTTGGTGATGAAATCAGGCATGATTTTCTTTCTACTTAAAGTTATTTTCCTATTTTTGTTTGCCCTTTTTGAAACAAAAACTTTTCTTTTTTCCTGAAAGTCTCCTACGGCATACATAGTATGTACACGTAGGATGGCTCTTGTACTCAACGAAATAATCCTACTGTTTTTCCCATGAACCAAATATCATGTCTGTATTAACTTGCCACCAAGGACCACATACATGTATCATGCCTGTAAAACATGTTATGACAATGAACTACTTGTATGATCGTCTCGAGGTGTAAATTAATTGCACTGATTATTTGTTGGTCGAATGTCTTTAGTCGATCCTCTATTTAGCATTGCTTTGCAATCTGCTGCTTTCTCTTTGTTTCTAGCAGCAAGGTTGTTCCAAGTATTGACAACACTGTAACGGTTAATTGTATTCTTAAAGGCACTGGACACATTTGGTAATTGTCAAAAACTGGTTTTCACACAAGGTGTATCTCAACATACATGTATGCGTAAAATAACCAACCAATATGCAAATGTGTGCTACAGATTGGTCACAAAGTTGCAAGAAAACAATTATTATTTTCAAGGCACTCATGGACACTATTGATAATTAACTCAGAGTAATTATTTGCATAAAAACTTACTTGACAACAAGCAACGGAGAGCTGTTCATCGTATAAAACATTGTGAGAAACGGCTCAAACGTAGTTTCAAAAAGAACAAAAATTTGTGCAACAAGGGTGTTTTTTGTTTTATTATTTTCTTGCAACTTCAATGACCAATTAATCCCAAATTTTCACTGATTTGATATTTTATTCATATATATGTTGGGATACACCAAGTGAGAATACTGGTCTTTGAAAATAACCAATAGTGTCCAGTGCCTTTAAGATGGGTTGTCAGTATTGCCATAGGGATTTGTTTTCTGAAGACACTTTGCTTAGCAATTTAGATTAATGCGCAGTTATGAAACAATCTTAAATCTTTTTTTTAAATTTGCCCAAGGCCTATAAAAATTAGCTGTCTTCCCGACACATTAAAACTAATTAAATTTTCAGAGAAAAAGCACCTCATGGTGGCATGAAAATCTCACATTAGGCCCTCGGGCTCAATTGTTGACCTTTCCATAGTAAAATTCTGAGAATTTTCTGATCTTGCCAGAGCTGCTAGTCTCATATATTAGTCTTGTCCCAAGATGTCAGTGATTGACAGTGGATAGTGTACTGCCCTTGGTTGTAAATTGCTATAGTGCGCCTTCTTAGGGCATGTTTTAAACAGCCAATAAAGGATGATCTCATATATATAGATATTACAGTTTTCTAACAGCTGCAGTCCATCCAGGAAACATAAAAAATATAACGAGTCTCTTACCTCACGTTAAAACATGGTAAAAATGGGTTTTCTCCAGAGCGCTCCAAGCCAAACAAACCCGCGCGACAAAGGAATCGACGCGCTATTACGATTTACAACCGAGCTCAGTACACTATCCACTATCGATCACTGGCGTCTTGGGCAAAGACTAATCTCATATTGGTGGTATATTCATATTGCCTTCTTCCAATAGGTCAAGAGGTAATCGATGTATTTATAGTTATTATGGTTCAAATCAAATCATTTGTTTCTTGATGGGATGCTTTAATTTCACACAAAAATGCTCTGAGAAAATTAAGGTTTTACCAGAGCTACAATGTATTCTCATATTGGTGGTATCTTTAAAATATCGTCCAATAGGTCACGAGGTAGAGATGATTTAACAGTCATAAAGGTTAAAGATCAAATCATTTTGTTTCTCAATAGTCATGCTAGAATTTGCATCACAGAAATGCGCAGAGAAGTTTCTGGTTTTGCCAGAGCTATCCTCATACTGGTGGTATATATTACCTTTAAAATATCTCCAAATGGGTTACAAGGCAATGATGAATTTAGTAGTTTAGATCAATTGGAATTTGAAACTTTGCATGGTGGAAAAACGATATGGAAAGGTTTGTGGTAACACCATATAATGACTATCCCTAAATGAGTTAGGGTGGTTCTGAAAAGAACCGTTGGTTTCAACTCGACATTTCGATCAGTATGCTCTGATCATCTTCTGGAGAAAATTTAGATAAAATAGTCATTTCTGGATGGTCATGCTATAATTTGCACCACAAAAAAATGCTCAAAGAAGTCTACCTGCTGCATGCTTCTTTTCTCTCTCTCTTTTTTGGTTGCCTTCTTTATTTTCTTCTCCAACATCTCCCAGGCCTGATTTTAAACTGTTGATGTTCTGATTGCATTTTTTTTTTTTTTTTACTGCCTTTCTCCGTTGATGACAAAATGTTATCGCACGTATAGGTAATGTGTCAAGAGTAGCCGGCTTTGGGTGCAGGACCGCCAACGTTCACTTTGCCAACTCTCTGTCGCCAGATGGTATTTATGGTGGGCTCCAATACTCCTCTACCTCGTTCTTTTTCTTTTCTTTCCCCCTGCCCCCGCCCACCCCTTCCATCTTGGCCCCCGACCCCTACTGCTTCAATTTTGCAAAAGTACTCTCATAAGGAAGGTACAGCATTGTAGTTATTAGTCAATTCATAATCAGTACAAAATTTGGTATCCATAATAAATGGATAGTTTACAGGGAGTATTTGAAGCACTCAGGTTTTGAAAAACAATAAAAGTTGTGGCAAACAGCTAAAAACAAAACTTGCATTTCATATCAATAAGTTCCAAATTTGTACAGTATCAGTAAATGCTAGTTGATTTGCAGGTGCATTTAAAGCACCTGTATTTAACAAGAAAATGTTTTGATAAACGTCAAAAAGAAAACTTCCTTTTTGCATAATCTGCTCACAATTTCAGAAAGCTGTTTAAGCGGATTTCATTGCTGAGTTATGTTATCAGCTAATTATAAGCGAATTGAGACAGGGGACGAGTCACTTATGTGTGGCATATTGGTTGGTATGGTATCGTAGTTTTGTTCAGCAAGATACTTTTTTTTTTCGCTATGAAAATATCTGCTCTTTGACAAACACTTGATGAGCTGAGCTTTGATGGAGTATTTTGTTAGGTTTACAAAGTGCTTATTTAAAACTTGAGGATTTTGGATGAACAATTCATTGTTGAAGAAAGACTTGGACAATGCTGTGCCTTCTTTGTTTAAGAGAATAGTCTACACACCTGAAATCTCAGATCTGGATTTTAATTGGTTGAACCTCCTTGAACAGTTGGTGGCAGCAGACACATTGGTCCTTTTCTGTCCGCCGTGATTATGTACACTGTAGCTTGCACATGCACAAATTGTAGAGATTGAGTGGAAATGAACCAATATGTCTGATGCCATGCCTTTGTAATAACAAAAGACTTATGTAGAAAATCCATACAATCAAACCAAGTAGATTGATTATTTGCAAGTCGAGAATCATCTGTTTGCAAAATAATTATGCTTGCACCTTTACTCTTTCAGTGCACACTTTTGTTTTGCATTTTTAACCTGAAATGCTCAGCTTTATAAGTTGTTTTTTTAAGGTTTTTTTTTAACAAAGAAAAAACCCAGTAAGGATTTCTCATCAAACAAAATGTATCTTGTTGATTTGTGTTGCCATGGTACATCCAAAAGTCAATAGTATTTCTTGAGTGATAATGCCCTCTTGTGATAGCATGGGTCATACATTAACATTTGAAGACACATTTTTTGTTAGTACCGTACATAAAAAAGATTGTACATGTACAATAATGTCGCTTTTGGAATGCAAAAATAGATTGTACATTGGCACTGAAAGAGTTTAAAGGACTCGTTCATAGTTTGGTTTAAAAGAATTCAAATTTCAAATGAAAACTGTGGTGTAGGACTCAACCTCAAGTGTTCAGTTCATACATATTCTTTGATAGTATTGTTCATTTTGGCATCACTAAATCACTGTGCCATAGACAGTAAATCACCTTTGTCAAAAGTCGGAAGTTTTATGACTTTTTGAAAAGTCATAACCGTTGCTTTTTTTTTTTACGAAAAAAATCATCATCTTTGTTGTTGCTAATCTCCTGTTCTCATTTGGAGATTGCCTTTTAATAGTTTTCTCTTCAACGAAGCCAGACCTGAGATTTAGGGTTGTGGTAATGTGACCCTGATGAAATGCTTTGCATGTGGCTTGCATAGTTTCAGACAACTTTAGGACTAAGCAGGAATCATAGAGCTAAATATATTGACTAGAGCGCTAACTTGCTCCGTGTTTTGAAGCCACCCTGAGCGCAGACATGTTTGATGTGTTGTGTGACAACGGAACGATTTTAATTTTAAGAGAACACACATTACCGCGATTTCAAATTCGGCATGTGCACTTTCATACGCGACTGCCCATTCGCGCACGTCCGCGCTACGAAAACCTTAAGTTCGACTTGATTGATGTACTAAATAAAAGTATACGCGCCTTTTAAACATGACGCACATGACGCTCGCAGTTTTGTACGCTCATCAGCAGATTGTGCGTTCACATTTGCTGCATTTTTTTGGTTCGATTACACATAGAAAAGAACAAACGCACTATCATGCAAATAGCCGTACAATTGTCGTACAAAATGTCAAGCTTTTGTATTGGTTTGTACATAAACATAGATGCGCCCACACGGCTTCAAAACCTTAGTGCGTGTATAACGGGGTGTTAGCGCTCTAGTCAATATATATAGCTCTATGGTAGGAATAATTCTAGGGCTGTCAAGTGCAGCGTTTTCACTTATGTACTGTTACTTTTTGAGCTGAGGTGAGAGGAATGGCAAAGGATTGTTTGATAGGATTTACAATGATGCATCGAATGGCAACCTATATTTTTCAGGAAATAATAGACCTTTGTTTTTGAGCAGCCATTTTTGTGTTTTTAGGGGGGTACTGCCTTTAACCATCATGGTTATCATGCGTCCCAAAGCCAATGTTGAATAAAGTTCATTCCTAATTTCTTTTTTTTATTTTCCAAAAAGAGGAGGCATATATAATACAGAAAAGGCCATTTTCATTTAAAAGAGGAGGCATATATAATACAGAAAAGGCCATTTTCATTTAAAAGAGGAGGCATATATAACACAGAAAAGGCCATTTTCATTTTTTTGTTAGAAAAGAAAAGGTTATAATTTTATCCCCTTCTTTGAGAGGAAAGTGAATTTCATGTTTCTATAATTTGTTATTTTTGATGGAAGTATTGATGAAGATAGCTGACTTAATTTGTTAGTCGTTTGGCCAAAATGTTGTGATAACTTGTTAAGATTTAAAAGAGAGAAATTATTAGTATTCATTTCAGCAGGAATTATTCCAGTTTGTTTCTCATAAATGACCAACCATCTAGCAGAGCAAATGAACAATAATTTTTTCTCTCCTGCATTTACATGTATTTTGTACAAGTACTTGCTACAAAAAAAGCATTTAAAACCAGTTCAACTTTTCATCCAACCGTTTTCTTATACATCCATTCACTCAGCTTTAAACAAGTAAGACAAGTTTCGTTCTTCACTTCTAATTCTTTAACACACCTAGATCTTTTGTAAACAGTATGTGTGAATTTGTTGTTAACATTGTATAATTATATGTACTTTTCTGCTAATTTTCTTACACTAAGCTAGCATCCATTTTTTTACTACTATCTTAACAGTCAGGCATGCAACTTAACAGCTTTCATTCATATTTTTAATATTTTTTGGTTTTACCCCAACTTTGATTGTGTGTATAGCACTGTATTCTCAGTTCTTTTCCAAGTTCTGTATAAAAAAACAATTCACTGGCAAATCCCTCGGGTGGGATTCAAACCCAGGACCTTTGCATTTCTGGAATAGATTTCTTACCACTTATTCACCGAGCGAGAGCATAATATGCTAGAGGCAGTTAAAATCCTGAGTTCTGTGTAACAATAGTACAGGTATTGACTTTATATTCAACATCTTTAAATCAGTGGGATACCCACCGCTAAGACATGGGATTTAAACTGCACCAAGCTACCAGGCAACCTCGGTTGTCTAGTTTAAAAAGACATCTGCTCTAGAGTTGCAAAGGTTGTTGGTTCGATTCCCACATGACTAATATGCCTGTGGATTTTGGTTTTCACAGAGCTTAGTAAAGTACTGAGTAAAGCCCGGTTCATACTTCCTGCGAATGCGAATGCAAAGCGAATTTTGGTGACGCAACAATCGGTACACGCTCCATTTCCCATTTTCCCTGTAACGAAATTCGCATTGCACAAAGCATTCGCAGGAAGTATGAACCGGGCTTAAACAGTGCCTTCCACACATCAATGTATTGGTAAACCCAAATAATAAACCTCTTCAGGTGTTTGGCTGATTTCCTCCTCTTGGGTTCCACAGCAGCTGTACCTTTAACAGCAATGAAAAGCACCACGCAAAAAAACTGTGCCTGGCACTTGTTGTTTTGATGACAAACTGTAGTTGCATGCCTGCGTGTGACACCGTAACTAATCTCTGCGGTATACACACCGCGAAGGACGGCACTAAATTATGATTTTGTTATTACTAATTAATAACACTTTTATTAATTTTAGCTGTTCCTAATAATATGTCCCTAAGTAGGAGTTGAAACTTAGCATGGTGGGAATACGATATGGAAAAGTTTGCGGTAACACCATGTAAGGAATAACTCTGACATGTCCCTGTTCAATTATAAGAGCTGAGCCACTCTCCACTCTCCTTGCATAACGGTCAATGCTGAGGTCATGCACTCCCTTTTCATGCACCAGTTTACAAAACATGGTTTAAGGGTGAACAGTCAATTTTAGGCGAAGACGAGGGAACTTAGGTTGTAAACTACCAATAGCGAGGGGAACCAAGATTGACTGTTCACCGGAAATAAACCATTTTTGTTTTACTATACTTCATACATATTCAGTTACCAGTACTATATTATTCAGAGCAAGGGGAAATGATTTATGTGAAATAAAATTCATCCATATAAGTTTTTCTTCTGTTGGATGTCGCTTGGGCGATGTTCGCGTCTACGTACAACACCTGGGGAACAGTTCCACGTTCGTAAAGCGCATGACAAATAGACTGTCTTTGCGCACTTGGTTGACAGCAAAGATAGCCACTGGCACGTGATGATGAATTGACCAGTGAGAATTTGACTCTGCGTCATGAATATGTATGAGGTATAGTAAAAGCAGCCAATGATATGCCTCCTTTGCCCTCAGTTAGGGCACTGCTTGAGAGTGTGGTGTCACTGTCAACTAGCATTTTTGCAGAAGGCGTAAAAAAACTGCATGTGTGCATGGTTCAATTTTCCCTAAAAATCATCAAAATTTGAAATGATGTAGTTCCAAGACTAACAGCTGTTCCGATTCACTGCAAAGTTTTCTTGGTATTTTTTAAACCTTACTACTAACAATGTAACACTATTTTTTTCTGAATCATCTAAAAAACTCAACTGTTTCCTTTTGAATGTGCAATGTGTATTAAAGTCTAATCTGTAAACTTTCCACCAACAGTTACATGTATGTGGACTGTGGGATAACAGTAGCTCACAAAGTGACTGAACGCAACATATTGGATAGCACAAAGTTGATTTGTCACTAAATTTTGAAGGCAAATAGACCGTGCAAGTCTTGCGCGTAGTCTTTGGACCACTTCGGTCCCATTAACATTGCTTGAACACATCGAAAGATACAAACTCGCAGATTTGTTATGGGTCCCAACGTTTAAACATCACAAGACGTGCACAGTCTATTGTTAATAGCTTGTTTTGAAAGACGGAGAGTTCTCCCTATTTACCCTTCAGTGCAATTTGGCATTCTGGAAAGAAAATAGCTAATTTCCCTCTCCACATTTTTAGGGTTTTTATTGAAGGTCAACTTTCTATAACCAAGCCCTCTGTTCTTGGTACAGACAGAACCATCTATTCAATATTATGCATTATTTCATTATTAGTTGTCTCAAAAAGAGTTGTTTTGTTTACAGAATGTTTGTGTCTCTGTTGTTATTCCTGATTGAGTCAATGTCGTTGATCCTGCTCCATCTTAAAAAGGCAGCCAGCTCCAGCATTTAACCCCTCCATACAAAGATTGTTTTCTTACCAAAGCAACTGTTTCAAAAATTAACTTTTGTACGTTTTTGTCCTTCAAACACAGGTGGAACTGGAGACATTAAGCTGGATCGGAAAAAGAGTTTCTTCGGCCGACATCTAGGTGGTTTTGATAGGAAGAGCCACATGCGCGGCACTATTATCGAAGTCAAGCAAGAGCCCAGCTTCCAGACGCCAACTCACTCGACGGACAGTAAAAACCATCCAAGCAGACTCGCCAACGAATGGGATGGGCGAGGTTCAAATCCTTCATACGAGTCGTCGACAATGCGGGAAGCCCGCTCGACCGGTAATCTATTTGATGGAAGCCCGGTACCGAGGCGAAGGGTGCAGTCATCAGAGCATCCAAGTAATGGGAACCATTCTTCGTTCAACCCGAGAAACCACCACCCCCAGGGTGAAGTCGGGGTGCGGTTCAATGGTTACCACGACAGCGAGTACAGCGGCTCGGAAGGTTACTACGATGATAGGCAACACCGGAACCTCCCCGAAAAACGCTATGCCGAGAGAGGCTCCGCAGAACTCACCCCAGACTCGGGGATAAGCACAACGTCCGACTCGGACCGACTCCGCCGCGCAATGTCGGAGCGGAAGCACGGGCTCGCGAATAAGCGTCAACTGTCGCGACAAGAGGGGATGGAAGACGACGTGTATGACCATCACCAGGGCCAAAGTAGGGGTAAGGGCCACGGCCCAAATGTGAGCCACGGGCATGGTCAGTACGACGACTACGATAATTATAATGTTGACGAGCTCGAGGAGGAGCTGCTCTCACAAGCTGCCTACGCCAATGCAAGGTTCGATGAGGAGGAGGAGGAAGAAAAACTCAAACAGCAAAAACAGAAACAAAAGAGCAAATTTAACAAGGAAGTGAACCTTATATCGGACATGCCGCCGGGGCATGTTCGCACATTCGATGGGAAGTTTCCGGCGCGTTGTAGCATCCGGTATCTACCAAAGTCCTGCAGCCGAGACGAGGATTGGACCGATCCTGATCTGGATGCTGATGGTGCTCTTGCTGTTCAGTCAGGGAAAGTGGTATGTCAATAAAAAAAAATTAAAAAGAGAAGAGACGTTGTCTCTACGTTTCAACTGGTATACTCTGCTAGTCTTCAGGAGAGCAGTGTACAAAAAAGCTTCACCCCCATACATGCATTGGAAATCTGGGCCCAATTTCATAGAGCTGCTTACCACAAAAATTTGCCAAGAATGAATTTTTTGCCTTCATAAAAACAGCTTTTCCAACCAAATTTCCATGTGGTTTTCAGGATAAAGCCAACAACAGCTGAATACCAGGAACAGGCAATATTCATCAATTGGTAATTTTGTTGGTAATCCTGTTTTTATCGAGGAAGAAATTTCATGCTAAGCAAATTTTAGTGCTTAGCAGCTCTTTGAAATTGGGCCCTGGTGTGGTTGTTCACTGTCATTTATGTAACTAACCAGTGCCCAATTTTAAGCAACGAATATTGCTTAGAAATTTTCTGTCAAAGGCAGTGGACACTATTGGTAATACTCAAAATAATTATTAGCATAAAACTTTACTTGGTAATGATTAATGGGGAGAGGTTGATGGTATAAAATATTGTGAGAAACTGCTCCCTCTGAAGTGACATAGTTTTCGAGAGAAGTATTTTGCCACGAATTTGATTTCGAGACCTCAAGTTTAGAATTTGAGGTCTCGAAATCAACCATCTAAAAGCACACAACTTTGTGTGACAAGGTTTTTTTCTTCTCGACGACCGATTGAGCTCAAATTTTCACAGGTTTGTTATTTCATGTATATGTTGAGATACACCAAGTGAGAAGACTGGTCTTTGACAATTACCAATAGTGTCCGCTGTCTTTAAAGGAGTATAAACACATAATGTAATCCACCATATACATAAACTGACAAATCTGTAGAAGTTTGAGATTGATCGGCCATCTGGGACACGAGAGAATAGTGAAAAACAAATTGCAATTTTGCATTGCATCGATGCCAAAACAAAATAAATAAAACGCTCACTGAGCGATAAACTCCAAACGCGAAATTAGATTATTTATTTCCCATCAAATATGTCATTTCAAACAGAAATATTTCAAGGAATGTTTTCTACTATCATCATTATTGGACCGTGTAAGTTATATGTAAATCAGTGATCTTCACGATTTTTGTTTCTTACCAATTCTGTAACGTTCCTTTGACCAAAACTAAACAGGACACCAGTAATGTGGGCATGCTCAGAACCACCTAAACAATAGACCTTTTTTGCAAATACCCATTTAGCAAGCGTTAATTGTTGAGTGAGGTGCATGCTGGTCTAGCTAGGGATCAAACTTGAGCCCTAGCTAGACCAGCATGCACCTCATTCAACGCATACAGCGTGCGTATTGGTATTTGCAATAAGGTCTATGGAAATTTACCTGGAAGCTGCTGCCACCTGGCATTCCAAAGTTTCCCATTGATAGTAATAACCTCACGCTGTTTTGTTTTCCAGAGCTGGTCTGCAAGTCGTGGGCTTGTCCTATTGGTGCTAATTCTGAACATCGGCTTTGCTATTCTGTTCACCAACCTCTTCCTTCAAATGGAGGAGGAGGAGGACACCTGGGAAGGCTGGCCTTGAGCGAACAACCCTTAACCAACCGCCTGATTGGATGCTGCCAAGCATGATGTCACCGTGGAGCAATGTGATTGGACGACGAAATACCCTGCTCCTGTCATCGTCCGTGCTCCTATAGCTGGTCAGTGGTTTTGATTGGTCAGGATCAGCTGGGAACAGATCGAGCAGTGGGCATCATCAATTGCTGCACTGTGATTGGACAACTTTACACCTGGTCCTCACCAAGGGAGAGCAACAGAGGGCGACATTTTTCATATAAATATTTGTATTCTTGGTTGCCGTGCAGGTTTTAAACAGAGATGTATGTAGATGACTTCAATGCCATTTGGGGCTGCATTTGAATTTTTTTGTTATAAAACCTGAGTGTTTATCAATGTGTGTGAGATGGTGTGGCTTTGAGAATTTGTGTTCAATTTCTTCAACGTTAAAGCAAGTTTGAGTGTGTACCATGGTTAACTAAAGGCCGGTTTATAGTCGGTCGAGCGATGGTCGCGCGATGGAAATCTTGCGGGCAATCCTAAGACTGGGGCCTTAAAACTGTGTCTTTTTATGATCGCGCGTCAAGATTTCCATCGTCCGACCGACTATAAACCGGCCTTAAAGGTTGACTATTTTTACTTGAACCTAGGCTGGTCGACCATTGGTTGACTACTGTGGTCGACCAATTGGAACCATTAGGACCATGGTTTCTTCACTGGTCCTAATAGCCTGTTCCATGCTAACATGTGTAAAGCGCAATGGGGAACCAGCGACACTATAGCGAAAACGCGGAAGGCAATGGAGTGTTGAATACTGTGGTACCGATAGTTTACTAGGCTTCCAATCGAGTCGTTCAGGTGAGTGTATCACCGCACGTGTATGTTGCTGGTCGGTAGTCAACTAAATGTGCGCACTCAAACTTGCTAATGTTGGTTCTCTTTTATACCTCCTTACAGATTCTCTTCGAGACAAATCTGGCTCTTCTTTGTTAAAAAAAAAGAGAAGTCAATACATTTGACTTTTAGTAGAAGTGAGGTTTGACGTGCGTAGAAATAACTCACAAAGCATTGGAGAGACGGGTTTTATATATCTTAAATGAAAATAAGAAAAGAAAAAAAAAAACGATTAAGGGAATTGCAAATTACTTTGAGTGAACATGAGATCTTTCATCATGTAGCCGCCATTTTGTATTTCTCCCATTCAAAATGTACCCTAACAGAGGCTGGAAATGCAAATGGTCAGGTTCCTTTTGATCTTATGATATCTTGCCATCGGAAAGTCAATGGGTAGTCAGGGAGTCATAACTAATAATGGCTGCCGTGTGAGTTTATGATTTCTAATTCCTTCCCCTGTGTGTCTTTTTTCTTAATTTTTTTCAATCAAATGTTTAAAACACAATAAAAAAATACTTTAAAAAAATCAAGAAGCCATTCTTTATATCAGATGTAAAATAATTGCATATAAAATCAGTAGTCAAGTTTTTAACAACTCAAAGGTATATTCTACCCCTCTTCAACTCTAAACTGGCCATGGGCAGTATTCGTTTATTCGTGCGCTTCTCCTTGGGCGTATATTTATATAGTAAGGCTTTAGACATAATATTTTCCTAGTGTGGCTTGGGGCAATATGTATTCTGTTTTTTTAATCATAGGTTGGCAGGGTGCAATATATTTATGTTTGAAGGATTGTCTAACTTTAGAGAACTTAATTTGTCTCTTTATTCCCGTATTCCAGTTAGAGTCATATCTATTCGAGCACTCAACTATTCTGCTCACTATTTAGACATTTTCTCTGGTTGTTTTCTACCGAACAAAAGAACAATTTCCGTCTTTTTCAACTTCATCCCCCCTCCCCTTCCCTTCCAATCAAAAAACTCATACTGTACCTGGGGATTTTGGGAGCACTTTCTTACATGGTTTGTCATTGGTCTATGGATCGTTACTATCAGAAGGCAATGTATAGTGGAATGATGAAGAGCACAAAAAAAAAAATCCGTCAATTAAGAAATACATTGACAAGTTTTCACTGATAGATTTTAGTATAAATATATACATATGTGTGTATTAATAACAAAACACTTTTTGGACATATTTTTATCGATGTATATGTTTTGTCCATTGTGTAGAATTAGGCGTGGTTTAAGTCTGCCAAATTTGATTGATTCGTTACTGCAATAGCTTATTATGGTGTTATATCTTTAACAAAAGACGGGTTGAAAATCTGATTCAATGCAAACTCATGGGTTGTGCACATTTTAAACCCACATTAAAAATTATGTGTGAGTTAAATTTGAATAAAGTCTGGTACCTTGACTTGCTATGCAACAATAAATCTGACCATTACAGGGTTGCTTTATCAAGTGGTTTTCGGTAAGCTTTTGCATAGCAACTGCTTGTTGAACAAAGACTGGTACCCTTGTGATTTCAAATATTCACCGCCTTTATGAAGACAAAGAATAAAATAGAAAAGGGAAACACAAAAGGTCTCCTAAGGAGAGTTCTGAAAGGCCGGGGGGTGCTCCTTAAGGAAATTTGTAGAGATTCTTAAACTACAGGACCAAAGGAAAGAGCAAAAATTACCGAGATGCAAAAACTAGAACATATTTGTACATTTATGTATGTTGGTCACCATGCAACTATGCAAAAGCTTTCCCTGGACATCCGGCATAGAGTTATGGTACTGAACCATGTGGCGGAAGGTTGCAACACTACCTATGGGATTCAAATTTCAGCGTGTATCTGTGACAAACCAAGTCATTAGATCAGACATTATTCAAATTGAATAGCGTATTCATAGTATTTTTGTACAGCAATATTATTTTTCCCATTAAGATTATGATTAATCATACTTTTTTTTCTGCCTGGTTGCCCAAGCCCTATAAATAGACCTTTCTTTTGTTGATAAACAAACCGCCTTGGTTGGAATGGTCGGCCAAATGTTAGTAAAACACTCAATCGTAAAAACAGATGTTTTAACCAAATTCAGCATTTTCTGCAAACTTTCAATTAAGTAAAATAATAATAATAATAATAATAATAGCTAATTCTTATATAGCGCATTACATAACTGAAAGAAATACCAATGCGCTTAACAAAAAAAAAATACCTCTCATAATTATTTGTTTTGTTTTTAACAAAATCAGCAAATTTGGTTACATTGTTACCAAAAATAGCAATCTTTTCTTAATTTGCACTTATGGCTTTCCATAGTTTTCCAATCTGGGTTGGCAAAAACTCGGGCTGTGACGTTGCAAAAGAAAGGTCTATATGTGGAGATGAGGCTGGAGTGTATCTCCTCTGAGAGTTTCTGCTTATAATTCCCATCATGGGTATAGGGAACCAGACAAGATGGCTGCGGTGTGAGAGCATTTTAAAATTTAGTGACCACTTTAAGAATACTGGTAAAAACATTGTACATGCTAAAATTGTTTTACCCATTTCTCAAAAACTACAGCACCTCAGTAAGTAATATTTTAATGGAAGTTTTCTACCATCCATCGTTAATGTAAATCTGTGGACATAATGTGTCTTACTACAAAATGTACCCAAAAACCTTAAAGTGGTCAGGATCAAGAGTTTGGGGAAACACAAGTTGTTGTTTTTCCCTCAAACAATTTTGTGTTTATTTTGTCGAGTTGTCACTGTACTACACTATTTGATGAGATGTGATTTATTTTTCTGCTGCACCTTAGAATGCGCAAGCCCCTACAAGTCCTTCAACTCAGCGTTGCTAAATTCTATATACTGCATACTGGGAAAAAAGACAAACTTCACAGCCAGGAACTAGAATCCAAGATAACCTACAAGTATGTAGGTATTCGTTTTATTTTTCAAAAAATTTGTCAATGTTGCTTATTTTCACAGTTGGAATCTAATCGTGTTCTTTGCCAAAAATGATGAGTGTGTTATCCATGCACATCATCATCTTCGAAAGCCAAATTATTTTGCAAATCTGAAAACTACCCACTGAGAAATGGGTTGAGATAAGTCTTTAAACATTGGAGGTTTACGTTGGCCTCGGTTGATATCAAATCTTTACCAAGGCTGATGGACAAGGACAGGGGTGGGTGAGACGGAGGGCCAAATCAAAACCACCCAAATATCCTCCAAAATACTTATATAAACAATGGGCAGCGTTGGTACAACCATGGAGAAATACACAACATGAATCTCTTATTAAGGTGTTCATTTGGGCCTTTTATTGCCTATGGGCAAAGATTATAGAGCGCCGGATGCGGAACTGAAGCTTTATCTATTGTTGGAACGTGAAATACGCATGGGCGCCATTTCAGCAAGTGAATGATTTGTTTCCCATTGATAGGAATGGCCATTGTCTGCACTGATCTACTGTTGTATCAAAAGAGTTACTTGCCGAAATGGCGTCCAGTGGGATTTAACATTCGAGCCCGAGTTCCGCATCTTGCGCGCTATATAATCTTTGCTCTGTGCCTGGGTTTTAGTATGCTCTAGTTTCTTGCAACCCGTGGCTTAAGTTTGGTTTCTATCAGTCGCTGAAGGATTTGGAAGGATCGAGTGACTGGGTGGTTTTGGTTGATGATGAGAACGTTTTTATGGAGAAGTGAAATGGGTAGGCCTATAGTTAAAGCCATGTCATTGAACTGATTGTTTTGACAAACCATAAAAATGTAGTACTGGGGCCAATTTCATAGAGCTGCTTAAGCAAACAATTTGCTTAAGCACGAAAATAGCTCGCTTATTTTACACATGTTACTGGCCAAAATGTCATGCCATATACATTGCTTGTGACTGGTATTTAGCTGTTGTTTACTTAGCATAACAATTGAGTGGAGTCTTGGCAGGTAGTCTGATTTTACTAAGCAAGGATTTTTTCGCTTAAGCAAAATTTTGTGCTTAAGCAGCTCTATGAAATTGGGCCCTGGATATAATATAGTTCTTACACACATCGGTGTACGGGTAAACCAAATAATATTCTCTATCCCCGATGCAAGTTTTAACATCTATGAAATCGTTGTAGTACCCGCGTCTTAAATTTAGGATCCTGCATCTAGTTGAAACTGCCTCTAGGGCAATGTCGGCGGTCTAGATGGTAGGCAACTGGGGTGGATTTCACAAAGAGTTAAGACTATAGTCTTATCTCGAGTTAGGACGAGTTACGAGTCCTAACTTAGGACTAGCTGTACGTTTTTGATATATCTAAGGACTAGTTCTAATCCTAACTCTTTGTGAAATCGACCCCAGCTCCATAGATTGTCAAAGGTCGTTGGTTTTGAAACCCACCCGAAGAATATGCCTGTGTTTTTTTGTCCACAGAACTACAAGTGCTAACACACATTGGTGTAGGGGTATGAGCAAATAATGTTTGTTACCCCTGTTGCAAACCTTACATCCATAAAGATATAACTCATTAAAGCAGTCCCTTTTATGAAATCAAATATCAGGAAACGTGCATCTTTAAAAAAAATTTTAAAAAATTCCCCCTTTTTTTTCAAGAGAATTTTATGGCCCAGGGATATGATGCAGTTTCTGATTAAAAAAAAAAAAAAAAAAAAATGAGGTTGACATTTTCCGAGCAACCAGGACCCGATTTCATGAAGCAGGTTTAACGCTGAGAATGTCTCAACAAATATCTGTTTTAGTTGCCAACATAAACAGGGGACCTACCATGCACAAACAGGAACTTGATAAGGTGTTTCAACTGGTAACCCTTTTCTGGTAAGCAGCATGTTGGGCTACTTTTTCTGCTGCATGAAATTGTGCCCGGGGATCGAGTGTCAAAACTACACTTATCCATTGCAGTGGTTTATTTATAATTAAACAAAAACTTTAACAAAAACTTAGACAGTTTATATGAAGTTATATAGAGTATAAATATATAATATATGAAGTATATATTTGGCCCGAATTGAATATTCTCTGTAAAGAATACAAAATAGTTTAAGTTTGCTGTGCGGTTTACAAAGGATATTTTGGTTGTATTTATGACTGTGTGCTTATTTAAGGCAAAGTATACCTTTGGTTTTTGGAAACATTTGATGTTTTAACCCTAGGTTAATGTAGGTATACTCAATAAAACTAACTTGTGAAAATTTCATTTTAAAACCGCGTTGGAGATACTGCTGAAAGTGTGGAGCAGTTATGTCCACGCAGGAAGAATAATCCGTAGTTGGAAAACACAATCTGGAAAAAAAAGTTTCATATTTTTGAATCCCTCTATCTAAAACCACGTTCCTTTTAAGGGAATCGTTTCTCAAAAGGTTCAACATTTTCAACCGCTGCAGTGCTTTTTACCAAGCAAGTTTCTGTGGTCACTAATGTTTGGAGTAATTACCAACGGTATATCCTCCCTTTAAAGTTTTGGTGTATCAAATGACAATAATAATATCGGGTAAAAACCAAAATTAGTGTTCTTTATCCCCGATACAAATTTTACATCTCTTATTATCGTTGTGGTACCCGCTGCCAAAACATAGGATTCGCACTGCCTCTAGCTACCGGGCAACCTCGGGAGTCAAAATGGTCAGACACTGCTCTAGAATTGCAATGGTCTGGGTTCGAATCCCACCCTAGTATGATGCCTATGATATTTTTTCACAGGACTCGGGAAAGTACTGAGTGTACAGTGCTAACACACATCGGTGTATGGCTTAAAAACCAAAATTAATAATAATGTCACTGTTATCACTATGGCGGGATCTATACTGCAGGAGTGAATTTTCAGGTTTGAACAAAAAAAGTGGAAAATGTTTCGGACATGGGCAACAAAAGGTTGATATAGAAGAACCATAATTGATACAAGGGGTAGGAGCATTCACATGTTGCTATGACAACTGATCATCTGGTGCAATGTCTAAATGCTAAAATTGGGCCGTGAGCAATTAAAAACACCTCCACCATAGTACTTCAAA
The DNA here is from genome assembly GCF_032118995.1 of Asterias amurensis. Classification (NCBI taxonomy): domain Eukaryota; kingdom Metazoa; phylum Echinodermata; class Asteroidea; order Forcipulatida; family Asteriidae; genus Asterias; species Asterias amurensis. The sequence goes on along the minus strand of NC_092650.1, from coordinate 22,834,789 downwards.
TTTAAGTGATTATACATCAAAACAAATACAATGTTGTTAATTTAATACTTGAAGTTAAATTTCGGGTGTTAATTTCCCCACATTTTTTTTTTTTTTTTCACAGAGATTTTTTTCAGCTTTAAAAACCGTTGCTTCGCTTTTTGCAACTCACAGTTCTGTTCAGCTACAAGGCTATACTAATTTTGTAAGACGCTTGTTGTGTGTTTTATGTGAGAAGGGTGTGTTTAGCAGACCGTTGTTCTTTACCTTCAGTTATTAACAAGCTAAAAGTGTACACTGCTTACACTGTTAGTGTGCTTGCTGCTTCGAAAACACTAAGAGCACTCATTTAAAATCTGTCCGCTAGAAAAGTAGATTCCTCTGCACCTTTTAGTTATTGGAAAATGAACTTTTATCTTGTTGCAGCCATCTTGGGATTTTGTTTGTCTCCCATCATTCAAATCGGTGAACACCTTTGACCTGCCAGATGTACCTTTGACCTTTCATCCCATTCACACATGTATACACATTGCATTTGATTGCATACACACATTAACACCATTAGTTGTTGTCCCACATTAATATTGAACAGCGAATCAGCATTAAAGACAGTGGGCACTATTGGTAATTGTCAAAGGCCAGTCTTATCACTCGGTGTCTCAACAGATGCATAAAATAACAAACATGTGAACATTTGAACTCAACTGGTCGTCAAAAGTGCGAGAAAATGATGGAAGAAAAAACACCCTTGTCACACGAAGTTGTGTGTTTTCAGATGCTTGATTTCGGGACCTCAAAATTTAATTCTGAGGTCTTATCAAAATCGCGGAAAATTACTTCTTTCTCGAAAACTACGTCACTTCAGAGGGAGCCGTTTCTTAAAATGTTTTATACTATCAGCCTCTCCCCATTACTCGTTACCAATTAAGGTTTTATGCTAATAACTGTTTTGAGTAATTACTAATAGTTTCCACTGCCTTTAATACATTTCCATAAATATGTCTGTGTTTTGCCCTTAATCCAGTTTGGCCTTACCTTTTCCACTTTTCGCAAATTGAACAAGATACAGTCGTATGTATTACTTCAATTGGGTTACATAAACAAAATTACTAACATGCACTTGTCAGCTCCAAGCTGTATCGCTCGCACCATTGGCATCAAACCCTTGCCCTCTGTTTATGTTTTGCTTCCATTGTACTAACTCATTACGAATAGTGATAATTGTTACGATCCCCTGGCACAAATCAACGTTTTGTTTTGCCAATAATGCACTTCGAATCTCCCAAATGACTTCTCATGATGAGCTTTATTTAAACTCCACCAGAGTGAAATCCTTTCCAACCTCGCCACCATTTTACCGCCATGTTTCTTTCATTGTACCTGAAAAAGTCGTACTATTGCAGTATTGCCTCCTCCATGGTTGTACCCTATAATGCCCCATTATCATACCATAATTAACATACCCTTGATTTCCAAGTATACTGTGACCCGTTGCCAACAAATTACACAATTTTTTGTTTACTTCAATATAAACAATATTTCTTGAATGCTGTCCCACAGTTAAGGACACAATGCTGAAGTACTGACACTTTCGAATGATGTTTTCCCGTGTTATGGGATTTGTGTGATGTGTTTGCCAATTTTTTGTAGAATTATTTTATGGGGGAGTCACACAATGGATCCTTCCCATGAAATATGCTAATTACATTCACGCATGCGTACAGACCCTGTTGGTTGGCAAACACCATAGAGTTGTGCACTATAAGCAGACGCGCAATCGCGTGTGCGTCACGCACCCATTAGCCGTGTACAAAACAGCGCAATTTTGCCAACCAAAACGTTAGTGCGCACGCGCTATGTGCAATTTACATATTTCATGGGAAGGGTCTATTGTTTTTGTATGGACATAATGTGTAAAATGATCATAATGAGACTATAGTTTTTTTTTATTTTACCCAATATTGGTTTTGAATGTTTTACTTTAAACCCCAAGTTGCTGAATGGTTGGTTGTCTTGTTGCCTTGAAAAGTTTTCTCAAGTTCGCAATTTCAAATTGCTATGTTGCATTCTGCTGGAAGATTCAAAAAGAATCCTCGATCCATTGAAGCTGTCAAAGCATAAACAATAATGCTTTGCCCAGAACAAATTTGCTAAGCGAAAACAGTTTACTAGCCAAAATGTCGTATTAATGTACATTATAGATTTCGGCTGGTTCATTGTGATTTGTGCATCAGTTTATCAATGGGTGCGTTCGTTTAGCTTCTCTGGGTCGACCCCGGTGTGTGGCGTGTTTTTTTTCCAGGACGAACGTAGGTAATTATCTGCGGTGTACGCACCGCGCATGACCTCAGAGAGGGCGCTGTTTGGGGGCTTGTGATGTCTTTGGCAAGGGGTCTTTTTTGATTAAGCAACGTTATCTGTGGACATCATTGTCAGTTTAAACATTGATATTGTTTTTGAATTGCAGAAACATACAGACATGCAACTTTTCTGATTATTTCCTTTTTTCCTTTTTTTTTCTTCTCAAAACAGTGCCATAGAAAACTTAAAAACACTACAAAAGTTTAGTGTGATCGGCCATTTCCTCTTTTCGTGCAATTAGAAAATTGTCTGAACATATCAATTTCATGCCTTGTGCTTAGCTTTAGAAAGTCGGGTCAAACTCTGTTCAAACTGTGCTCATTCATGGATTACTGTAATTGTATTTATTGTATAAAAAGAAACTGTTTTTTATATTTAATATTTGTAATTTATTAAAATTCTGATTATGGTGTTGTAAACAATATTGTTGAGAATGCTGGTCATAGATGTGCCTTTCACCAAAAGAACCAAAACTATAAACTCAAGTGTGAAGCTTTATCATTTTTCTTTCCAGTGATTTTCGAAGGGCACACTTACATAGAGCTTTTCAGGTTATCACTCAAAATTATTCACTCGCTTAGCATAACGGATCAGGATACCAGTCACAATGATGTACACATATACTGGCATTTTGACTGGTCAACCCTTTCCAGTGCTAAGCACGTTCTTGTGTTATAAGCAACTCTGTAGGTAGGATCCCAGGAATCATGCCTCCATCGTCACTATTACACTCTAAAATTAACCCGGGTTTTGGTCCAAGGGGGCCAGACCAATTTCTGGGTCAGGTTGACCCGGAATCCGTGTCAATGTGTCCCGGAATCCGAGTCAAAAACCCTGCTTTTAACCAAATTTCTGTTGTGGCCACAATGAAATGGATTCCTGGTCACATTAACACGGATTCCGGGTCAAATAGACCCAGAAATGGGTCTGGCCCCCTGGGACCCAAATCCGGGTTAATTCTGACCCGGGAGTTTTTAGAGTGCACGATCTAGCTATAACTCTTAAAGTTTTCTCTGAAAATGATATATATTTTTGTATGTTTTGGGGTTGCTATTGCCTCACAAAATGGTCTTGTCTGTTTGTTTTTCGGTGTGTGCTTGTTTCTTTGTTTCTTTGTTTCTTTATTTCTTTGTTTCTTTGTTTCTTTGTTTCTTTGTTTCTTTGTTCCTTTGTTTCTTTGTTCCTTTGTTCCTTAGTTTTGGTTTCGAACAAAGTGATGAAACACTTGTTTCGCCACTGTGGCTAAGAGGCCATGTACATGTATATGGTAGTAAAACGTGTTCCATCTACTATTTTAAGCACTTTGGTTGAACAGATTTTCTAGATGGCATATAGGATGCATCGTACCGTCTCTTCTTGAAATCAAATTGACTCTTCACTTGTTCTTATGAATGTCAATGTGTATACTTCAGGCGGTCAAAAAGGAGTGTACTGGCCGCTTTTCACACTTTCCCGCGTTTTTAGTAGGCCTGTGTTAGCTTTGGGTACTGCAGAGTTGTTCTAATTGGTATGCCTCTCTTTTACCATTTTCTATACCACCCAGTTGTGCACATTATTTGAACCGTAGTTGACAAAGTAAATTTGATTTTAATATCTTGACAGAAGTTTGAGCATTGATGGGAATTTGATGGTTTCCATTATCCGCCTGCAATTAAAAATAGATTAATTACCCTAACTGAGTTTACATCATCAATATTTTGAAAACATATCATGCCATAACATGCCCCAATTTTATTTTAAGTGAATAAATTGGTATCTGGGCCCGATTTCATAGAGCTGTTAAAGCACAAAACGTATAGCTAAGCACATTAAAATGATGCTTACCAGAATAAGGTTACCAGCCAAACTACCATGTCACATGTACAATTTGTGACTGGTATCCTGCTTATTTTTGTTTATAGCAGAAACGTGTTGAGCACAATTCTCTGCTCAAGCAGCTCTATGACATTGGGCCCTGATATGACCTCAATGTAATTTATTTGATCCCACTCTCCTACACTTCCGGATCAAATTGACCCGGATTCTGGGGGGGGGGTCTGATCCGTTTCTGTGTCTGGATGACCCGGATACTGGCCAGAATCCAGGTCAAATGACCCATAATGGGTCTTTATTCTGTTCGGGGTCTGGATGGCCTATATACTGATCTAGAGGGGGATTTTGACCCAAAGTTTGCAACCCATTTTCACTACTTCTGGGTCACAGATTATGGGTCAAAATTACCCAAAATGGGTTCTATTCTGTTCTGTTCTTGGTCTGGGTGACCTGGCTGATCCGAAGGGCGATTGGATAACAGATTCCTACCCAAAAAGACAAAAAATTGGTCTATTTCTGTGTTTAAGTGTGTAAGGGTTTTCAACAATAATTGTGTGCTAAAGTTCACAGTGAATTGGTGACTTTGGAAGGCTAGGTGGCAGCAGACTTGCCAATTAAATTGCCATTGCTCATGTAAGTTAAAAGCACAACACACATAACTAAGAACCATGGATTTTACCTGGTAAGTCGACTGCCACCTAGTGTCCCAAAAGGTCTCCCATATTTTGTCATTAATATTTGGGGAATCGCTTTATACACAGCGTTACAACTGTTTATCAAGAAGATTATTTTGTATCTAGGCCTTATGCTATTATATAGAGACTTTAGAGTAAAGAACTCCATTGTATTTATTAACATTTTTTAAGATATACCAAAATGAACTTCATGTGTGGATTGTTTAATATAGTGACACGCTTTGCTTGTTCATTAAATTTTGTGGCGGATTTGAAATGCATTCATGGCTCACTGTGTGCGTTTCTTGTTCTCTTTTTCCCCAGTCGTATTCAGTTTATAATTGTTTTTTTGCTAATATTGTGTAGCACTTGATGTAATCCACCGTATTATACATTTATGTACATAAACTGACAAGTCCGTAGAAGTTTGATATCAGTCGGCCATCTGGGTCACGCGAAAAAAAAAACCCGGGAAAAACCGATTACACATTTTGAATGAAAACCTCCGAACGGGGAATTCGTTTTATTTATTTCTCACCAAATGTATGACATTTCAGACAGAAATATTTCAAGGGATGTTTTCTACTATTATGCCTAACAAGACTGGAGTGTGGCTGACGAAACAATATTTCCTGAAAGGTTTTCCTAATTGTTTCCTCTTTTTTCCTATAGAAAAACTCCCTTTTTTTAAATAACTTTTAGAAAAATAATAACCCATTGAAAGCACTACGACAGTGGCAATTTCGACGACGGAATAAAATCTATACGTCACGTGATGACGTGTAACCAATGGTTGTGCAATCGGTGCATTGGGTGGGAAATCCTCGTGACACATTTGTGTACGTTCTCTCACGTGGTTATTCTTTCCATGGTATTTTTGAATCCACGGTTTTTTTTTCTCCGGCTCTGGCTAAATGCACCGTTGCCGTACGTTTCAAAGACTTCGATGGAGCATTTTAGCAGTGAGCCGTGGTTTCGAAAAGGGCCTAACATAAGAGAAACATGTAATGCGGTGTTTTGGGTCCTTGGTAATAATTTAACTAGTAATATCAAGGACACCAGCACCGTGCGCTCAGACGTAGTTGGCCTACTAAGCGCGGTTAGGTACAATTATTATTACTATTATAATGTTTTCGAGTAGCTTTAGCATTTTGCTACTGAACCCAGAACCAGACAAAGCCGGCGGTCGTGTGTTTTAGCAGTAGCTTTGTGTGTAATATTATCTTGCAGGGATTTGCTAAGCTAGTTTCTGCTTAATGAGCCAATAAAGGACGATCTAAATATTTTAATTATTACCTTTTTATGGCCAAATAGACATTGTAGATACCGGTTAATAACCATTTTTCTCTCAAAAATTGCATTTAGTAACGAATAACTAGAGTCAAAAATGCATCCGGCCGCGCGGCTTTTTCAGCCGAGAGTCAAAAACGGTTTATCTATTATAATGACCTCATGACGCCAGTGACGATATTCCCCTAATTGGTGTGAACACAGTTCTTCAGGTTTTTTTTAAATGTTTCCTATGGACTCCAGCTATTAGAAAACTGTAATATTAATATATTTGAGATCATGCTTTATTGGCTGTTCAACATCTTTATGAAATCGGGCCCAGGTGAAAGTCTCCATGTTTTCGAGGCACGGCTGTGACACTTTGTCATTTTGTCCACTATACTTTGTCTTCATAAAATATCAAAGGATTTGCTATAAGCAGTATTGTCTGCTGAACAGCTTTATGAATTTGGGCCTAGGTTAAAATCTCCATGTTTGGGGTTACATTACTCCGTCTTTGGCTCTTGTTGAAAGCCTCCACGTGGTTCCAAAACGTGCATCACTCTGCATTACGGGTAAAAAAGAAGTGGAACGATCAAACTTAATGAATACTGTATTGCTACATTCAGAATTTAAAGGCCTAACACTATTGGTAGCCTAATTACTCAGAATAATTGTTGTCATAAAAACTTAAACGGTGACGAGTAATGGAGAGCTGTTAATAATATCAAAGCATTGCGAGAATCGCTCCCTTTGAAGTAACGTACAGTTTTTGAAAAAGAGGTAATTTCTCACTCAAATAATTAGAGCCAGAGGACACTACAGTAATGGTAGATACTCAAAATAATTATTAGCATAAAACCTTACTTGGTAACGAGTGAGGAGAGGTTGGTGGTATAAACCATTGTGACAAAACGGCTCCCTCTGAAGTGACGTAGTTTTCGAGAAATAAAGTATTTCCCCAATAATTTGATTTCGACACCTCAGATTTAGAATTTGAGGTCTCGAAATCAAGCATCTGAAAGCACAAATCTTCGTGTGAAAAGGGTGTTTTTTCTTTCATTATTATCTCGCAACTTCGATGACCGATTGAGCTCAAATTTTCACGGGTTTGTTATTTTATGCATATGTTGAGATGCAATAAGTGAGGAGACTGGTCTTTGACAATTACCAATAGTGTCCAGTGTCTTTAAAGACTTCAACCGAAGTCTTTTTAATGCATCTGAAAGCACACGATTTTGTGCAACAAGGTTTTTGTCACTATTCTCTTTTAACTTTGATGACCTTGTTTATACGGTTGGGGTTTTCCAGGCTTGTGAGCTACATTGATCGAGTTCACTTATGAGGCATTATTCGTTTCATTCCCAGAAATTACATACTATAACAAACACATTTACTCACACTGTTGGTATGGCTACCAAAGCCCCAAGTAGCGTCATAACGTAGAACACAACTGTAGCTTGCCCCAGTTTAATTGCTTGTGCATATGCATAACTCTGAATGGTGAGGGAGCAAGCAGCTGTGATGGTGTACACCAGCGTGTAAAGTGAAAACAAAGCTCCTACAGAAAATGAAAACATTCGAGTAAAAAAGAAGTACCAGTTTGTTGACGCCTGACGTTAGTGGCGATTTGTTTCTTCATATTTCGGTTTGTTTTTTAACCCTTAAAGAGACACGTTGCCTTGGATCGGGCGAGTCTATGAAAAGCGTTTGAAACCGTTTTTTAATGAAATACATTATGGTTAGAGAGTTGATATACAAATAGAATTTAATGATCCACACAAAATATGCTTCAAAATTGCACGGTTTTCCTTATACGTAGTGAAATAACATAGCACGCCAATGGGTGGAGTCAACAAATAGTTTGCAGTCAGATCATTAGTACATGCGTTTTGTAACAAACGGTTACAAACGCTTTTCGTATAGACAAACTCGCCCGATCCAAGGCAACGAGTGAAATTAATCAAATGTGACAGCACTCACTAAATTAAAGGGAATATATTTACCATGTTTATTACTATCAACAAGTCTGGTGAGTAGAGCAACGTAGACTGGCTGCGACACGCAGTAAAAAATACCTGCAAGGGAAGCTAAACAAGAAAGGTCGAGACACAGTGTTATGGCAACCAGTCAACTCACCCCAAGCAAAGTCGCCAACTACAAAGTCGCCCACTACAAAGTCGCCCCAGCAAAGTCGCTCACTACAAAGTCACCCCCAGCAAAGTCGCCCCAGCAAAGTCGCCCACTACAAAGTCACCCCCAGCAAAGTCGCCCCAGCAAAGTCACCCCCTCACTTACAAAGTCGCCCTTTCAAAGTTGCCCCTGACAAATCAAAATGACAGTCAACGCCAGTCCGTCAGCTAGCCAACACGTAGCCTGAACATCTGACGTCACACTTTGAGTTTGTGAGTTATGCCAGAGCATTAATTAGCCTACGTGAACTTCATCCATTATCACCTTTCGCCTACATACATAACATTGTAAACGCTGCATGCAGCAGGCGACCGAAAGCGCACTTGCCAAGCAAAACATCAGGACCAAGCAAAACACAGATATGGAAAGCTTAACATCACTGCCCGCTTATCCCATGAAATCATTGTATCCAATTACTGGTTCTTTAAAACCAATAGTCTAGCCAGCATGCACACTCCGACTGACACAAACCTTTAAAGGAACACGTTGTCTTGGATCGGTCGAGTTGGTCTTTGAAAGGCGTTTTGTGACCGTTTGTTATAAAATGCATGTGGTTAGAAAGATGATGTAAAAGTAGAATACAATGATCTACACAAATATGCCTCGAAATTGCGTGGTTTTCTTTTTACCTCGTCCAATAACACGGTCAGCCATTTATGGGAGTCAAAATTTTGACTCCCATAAATGGCCCACCGTGATAGTTCGCGATGTAAAAAGAAAACCGTACAATTTTGAGTGATACTTGTGTGGATCATTATATTCTACTAACCTTTTAAAACATCTTTCTAACCATACACCTTTCATGACAACCAGTTTCAAACGCTTTTAATAGACCAACTCGTCCGATCCAAGGCATTGTGTTCCATTAATAATATATAAAACATGTTATATTTGTTTTATTATACTTCATACATAAATCAGTTGAAATAAATTTAAATAAAATTAGCCATGACATGTTTGTTCATGCGATGGATGTCGCTAGAGCGATGTGTGGGTCAGTACCGCGATCGTAAAGCAAATAGCGCCCGGGGATGACGTCGTACAATAGTAATGCGCATGACAAGTAGCAGAGCTCCCGGGGAGCTACTATACTTGTCATGCGCATTTAACACTTGCGCGCTTGCGCGCTTGGTAATTAGCAAAATTAACACCCGGCACGTGATGATGAATTGACCAATGAAATCTCGACTCTCAGTCATGAAAATGTATGAGGTACTATAGTAAAGACAATAGAATCTTCCCATGAAATATGTTAATTGCACAAAGCGCGTGCGCACTTACGTTTTGGTTGGCACAATGAGGGAACATCGCGCTGTTTTGTACACGGCTAATGGGTGCGTGACGCAGACGCGATTGCGCATCTGCTTAGTGCAAAACTCTATGGCGTTTGATAACCAACGGGGTCTGTACGCATGCGTGAATGTAATTAACATCATGGGCAGGGTCCATTAGTTGTCGGCTCATAGGCCGTATTCGAATTGGCGGCTACAGCTACGGCTTCGGCTTTTGCTTTACTGTGCATCCAAGGACGTCATACACTTCAACGCACGATGACCCGGAAATCTACGTGCGTCTATAGCCCCATTTTGGTAAGAATTATGACGTCATTCATAAGTATTAAGAGAGGTGTATAGCCGTAGCTGTAGCAACAGTACAGACACCCCCCCTTACCTCCATATATCAAAACTGCATTTGTTGTAGCGAGTGCCGTCATCAGAATCTGCGCTGTTCCAGCAATAATGCTAAGGTAAATTGCCCAGTAGTCGGACAAGCATAGCCCTAGGAGCCACACAATAATAGGGCACGCTGGGAATAAAGAAGATTCATAACTTCTGGTTAATGTTATACTTGATGTGTAAGCACTGGACATGCACCTCTGGTAAAACTATATATGTCACAGACCAGTATTCAGATTTAGTGTATCCCAACATCTGTGAAGATTTGCACTCAATTTGTCATTGAAGTTGCGATGGAATAAAGCTCATGGTCTGTTCGTCTATCAGGAGCAGAGAATAATGTATGAACGGACTCGAGACCACACCGGCTCTTCTGAGAGCCACACGCACACACAAGAGATTTACAAAATGGTTATATATGCCCACAAATTTACTTGTCTGAAGTTTCTTCCTATTTGTCCACACCATGCAAAGCTTCTGTTCATTGCTCATTACTATGGTGTTCTAAAGACGACAGATGTGCGTCGTCTTTAGAACACCATGCTTTACCAAGTAAGTTTGTAAGCTTACAATTACTTTGAGTAATTAGTCTCAAGTGCTTAAATTTGAAACAACTTTTTACGGCTAATTACGTGCAAGCATTCAACTAAAACACTGGGTAGAAATTGGACCACACTGAAATCCAAATTACTCATACTTTAATATGTTGAATAATTGTGTAAGTCTGTTTTCAAGACGCTCCAAGTCTTAAAGTTTTTCCCTTCGTCCATTTTGATTGGAAACAAGCAATAGTTGGCAGCGGACTTACCGATTGAGCTCGGGACCTGATACACGGCCGCAAAGATTCCTACTAGAGCGGGAGACCAGCAAAATGGCTCCCCAAGCCCGTAAAGATTCACCGTGTTTTGGAATCCGAAGATATTCAAAGTAACTAAAGCGTAACAGCCGAGGAGCACTACAATCCTCCAGCGCCGACCATCGGTGACAGTGTCTGAGAAAAGAGAGCGGACTCCGAGAATGCTGTCCCTGACGACGTCTTTGACGATGGTTTTCTTTGGCGCGGATTCACGGACGAGATACGGCGGTAACATCCACAGGCACGACGCCATGCTGATGCACGTGGTTATGAGATACACCACAGTGAACGAGGTTTTCTGTAGCACGAATTCAATTACCAAAGGAGCCACGCCTATGACGAGGTACTGCATCCCGTAAATTCCAGCTAAGGCAACCTCCCTGTACCTCAGAGGAACAATATCAGTCGTATAGAGCATGATGATGGAGTGCAAAAACACAAACCCACCACAAGCACCACTAACTGCACTCCCAAACAGTGCATAGTAGACAGACACCCCAGAGTAAGCGGTGAATAAAAAAGTTCCCTCCATAATACAGGAACCCACGCATCGTAGAAGCATCAATGGCCGCCGCCCGGTGAAATCTGACAGGATGACCAATGGGAGTCCAGTTATAACAGGAATAAAGTACAGTAAGATGTTCTCGTAGGTGGAAAAGATCGCCGTTTGCGACTGGATTTCCCGGAGTTCTGTGTTGCTGTTGTTAGAGAGAGCGCAGGCGTTCACCCCAACTGGGAACGTGAAGTTGCGCTCGGCGGCAAACTTGGCGCGTGCGAATTGAACATCCAAGGTCATTGTCATGCTCTCTGGAGTAAAGATGAGCAACTGCAGCACCAGTAACGATGCCATACTACTAGCCCAGGTAGATCCTGTGTGCTCCTCGTCGGGTGGAGAGGTGGCCTGAAGAAGATTAGTGTCCTCTCTATGAGTTGATGGGGATTCCATCTTTCAGCGCTGTCCTAGTGTAATGTTCCAGCAATAAAAACGGCATCGATGTCACTTGGGTTATATTAGCGTTGCAATGGGACGTGTGGTGTATGTGTTTTCCAAAGTACACTTCAAAGTAGCGCGTGATTTAGAGCTATATAATATTATTACAATAGCTCTATACACTATATAGTGTTGGAATTGTCGATTTCTACCACCAGTGTTCCAGGTCATTGCATTTACTGCAGAGGGGGGAAAATGAATAATGGTGAATGACACAACCACGGAAGCTACCACCACATGAATACACTTTAACAAACTCTATCGTATTGTGTACGTACACTATAAGTTGAGATTTATCGTGTGCATAAGTTATTGTGTGTATGTACACAATAAGTTTGGATATTGTACACCATAAGATAGAGGTTTTTTTTTTTTTTATTCATGTGAAGCAATACGCTTCCGTACAAAAATAAGCACAGTGGCAGCCTCACTAAGTGCAGCACCGTATCGATACCTCATTAAAATATGCTAGCATAATTATAGCACGTTATTAGCACATTGCAATTTGCCATTTCCAGGGGCAATGTTCGAGCAAGAGATGCTGGGGGGAAAATGGCGCGGTGAGATCGATCACCCATGGGAACGAGGTTGGCACAATGGTTATAAAAATAAATTCAACTGGTTGCGTCTGCCATGTAACAGTACAGAAGTTGCAGTAACAAAAAAACAAGCTACCGCCTGTTTTTACTTCCCGTTGCTTTTGTTTGATTTCCTATGAACTCGTTTGTTTGCCCTTGGGGAAAACCCACAAACAACTTTGATTGAGCCTACATTATACTAAAAAGTTTATTCCTAGCTTAATCCACATCATGTAGGTCAGCCATTCCTTGTATTCAATTTCTTGTTTAAACCAGAAGTAAAATTTACTCAAATGAGATATTCCGTTTTGTTAAAATTGTGAAAAAGTGGTGGCAGGATACGGAAATTTGCCCAATTTCTACTCTTTTCTAAACGGCAAATGATAATGTCTGCAACAAACAACATACACATAATATGTATCGAATGTTGTTGCACTTTATGCCCGATAGTTTCTCATCCATTTTTTGTAACCGTTCTAATGTTTTATTTATATACACTAAAAAATAACATGTGGGAAATTCGTTCACGTTTTTGATACAGCGCCGAAAATCCGGAAACAATAGTAGTCAGGCAAACTAATAGTTCCTAAGAATACATAATCTAAACAGCGTTACTGCAGTAACGCCCCAGAATCTAATTTGGGGCCATACAAACTGAAACATATAATTATCCACTTGGGGTGAAATATTCTCAACCTGCATGAATTTATACAACTTTTAGAGTATTTGTCAAACGATACCTTCCATTTTTTAAACTATTGAAGACACGATATGAGAGGGACTTTGAATGCAATAAAATGCGGGACTTGCAGTCACACGGTTGTAGGTTCGAATCATACCGAGCTAACCGCTGGTTTTAAAATGATTATATAGACAAAGAAGCGAATTGTCGTCTACAGAATACTGAATCACATTTCTTGATTGTTGGAACTTAGGCCACATAACAAAAAAAATTATCGTCTTTTTTTGCGGATGGGTGAGGAAGGGAGTTTTTTATGTTTTTTTTAAGTTTTGTTGACATGCCAAATATGACACCAAGAATAAAGAAATCATCACAATCACTATAAAGCAGAGGGTTTGTTTGTTTTTGATGATTTCAATAGTTTTGTCAAACAAATTTTACTCCTAAATGGCATTTTCTTTAAACTTTTTCAAACAACTAAGCACAGTGTAGCCCAAGTAAACATTTGAAGAATTGTTCTTGCTTTGCCAACATGGATAAAAACCTTCTTTAAACATCTTTTCAAACCTGTACATTTTGAAAACAAATATCAGCTGGAAAGTCTGGGCAGTAAAAGTATAAAGAGATATAGGTCTACAGACATGGGGGGGGGGGGAGGGAAGGGAAAAAAATGGGGAAATGGGGTCGGGGGTTTTGAACGGTCAGGCGGGGACGATCAACAATTTTTTTTTATGTGGTCTTATAATCATTGCAATATCATTATAATCACTGCAAAAAGATTTTATATTTTCTTCAACTGAGCTGTGTAGAAACACCCAGTGGTTGAACCATTGAGGAAGAAATGGTTGAACTGAACTGAATGACTTGCCATCACAAGGCTGTGGGGTTGCCCCCATTGTCAATCTAACCACTGATTTCACAATGACTAGAATAAGTTTGTCGTCAAGTTAGTTACTGAATCACGATTGATGGACTTGTAAAATTCATAATCATATACGAAATCACTGTTTGTAAGCAAAAGATTTGCAAAGGCCAGCCCCACCCCATAAATCACACCGAACTATACATTGTAGTTCTTACCTCGTTCTGAAAAAAATGTAGTCTTGGTGCAAGATGTTAATATACTCACACTATCACTCAATCTCGATCCCGCTCGTATCGCTCCCTCCTCACCGTGCATGCACATTACTGTCGTCGTGCAACAAGCCTACATTTCAGAATGTAATGAGAACGATTTCGGTGTGATTGGTGTTTGTATCCCCTTTCGAGATCCCTTTACGAGAAAATCATACAATAAACAAACCGAGAAACAAACCATGATCAAAAAGACTGACTTACTCAGCTACTGTGCAGACGTTTGTGAGTACAGATCATGGGGCCAACTTGAAAATCTCTGACAAAAATTCTCCCATGTGGCTGTATACAGGCCGCTCAAATGCGCTTACCGCGCACCCAAGAGTGATTAAAGTATTCCTCCAAACAAATCCACAGTGGTTGTTTAAAAAGACTACGCTTATGTACACGATAGCGCAGCAACCAACAGTGTAGAAATGTAAACGTGGCTAGACCTTGTCCCCCCCCCCCTTTATAGAGGAATATTTACCATCGGACATGTACACAATTTGTTGTGTTGAACGAGCTTTCCTTTTTACGTCAAGGCTGCGCCAACGGGAGTTATTGTAAAACGTCAGTGGTGCAGGATAAATCCTGTTGTTGGTGTTGTAGACTGAAGCTATATGCACTGGCCGTTCGTTCGTTTAGCTTCCCTGTGTCGACCTCTCGTGGTGATGGCATGCTCCCTCAGGTCACCCCAAGTGACCTACTCCACAAGCAGGGCACTGGGGGCTGACCCGGGTGAGCCCCGTCAAAGCTATACCGGGGCAGACCGGGGTCGACCCAGGGAAGCTAAACGAACGCATCCACACAGTGAACATGGTTCCCTCTTCAATAGTCTATCGCAGCTAACATGTTTTTCCATCCCTGATGAGCGAACCCGATCCACTGTTGTTATGATAAAAGTCAATAATTCAATAATGGCTGCAGTCGATTTCACCAAACTCTTCCTAACTTATTAGGACTAACCTTATAGGACTTAAGGCGAGTTAAGTTCCGTATCCATTGAAGTTGGGACGCATTGAACCTAGGACTCGTCCTAACTCGATATAAGATTAATCATAGCGTTTCGTGAAATCAGCTGCACGACTGTTTTGTGATACTGAACTTTCACGAAGCTGTCGAGTTAGGTTAACAGAGTGTCGGAACAGGGGTGTCGGTAGGTTGAGTTGTCGGAACATAGGGGTGTCGGAACATAGGGGTGCCGGAACATAGGGGTGTCGGAATACAGAGCAGTCACCGTCGAGTTGGCTACTTTGTTTCCATAACCCTCAAAGGCAGTGGACACTGGCAATAAAATCTTTCTTGGTGATGAGTAATGGGGAGAGGTTGATGGTATAAAACATTGTGAGAAACGGCTCCCTCTGAAGCGCCATAGTTTTCGAGAAAGAAGTAATTTCCACGAATTTGATTTCGTGACCTCAGATTTAACACTTGAGGTCTCGAAATCAACCATCTAAACACACACAACTTCGTGTGACAAGGGTGTTTTTTTCTTTCATTATTATCGCTCAAGTTCGATGACCGATTGAGCTCAAATTTTCACAGGTTTGTTATTTTATGCATATGTTGAGATACACCAACTGTAAAGGCTAGTCTTTGACAATTACCAATAGTGTCCACTGCCTTTAACAGGGTGTAAAACGGCCCCAAATCCACTGGTGTGTATCACTATCAATGAGGAACGTGTACCTGATCTCAGCTTGCGTCCTGTCGGTCTTTGGTATTGGTGTACGAGAAAGAATTCCCACGGTGTTTTTCTCAATATTTTTGTGTAATCACTTCCAAACCACCATTTGTTATTTTATGCATATGTTGAGATACACCAACTGTAAAGGCTAGTCTTTGACAATTACCAATAGTGTCCACTGCCTTTAACAGGGTGTAAAACGGCCCCAAATCCACTGGTGTGTATCACTATCAATGAGGAACGTGTACCTGATCTCAGCTTGCGTCCTGTCGGTCTTTGGTATTGGTGTACGAGAAAGAATTCCCACGGTGTTTTTCTCAATATTTTTGTGTAATCACTTCCAAACCACCAAAGCTATCGGGTATGCCTATACCAAAGGGAAATCCGTGTAGTCATGTGTTGAAGTTTCATAAAAGTGTTTGGATTGGGTCCGGATGGACTCTGTTGTTCAAACCATGGAGCTATACAAATAAAAATAAATAGTTTCATGGTTTAGTTTGTTCCGTTTTACACGGTCATTCATGCGTTATGTTTAGGTGGAAAACACTTCAGTTGAGGTGCAATCATGCAGGGAATGTATGCAGTCATGTCTAGTGTTGTATTTTGACGTTATTATACCATAATATGTATGTGACCTTTTTATACAATAAGCTTTATCTCATATCTCTTCAGTCTCCTGACGGTGACTAGAGCAAGCTATACTCGAAACGTTGAAACAAATTTAAGGACTCACACCGCGGTAGTACAGTTTATAAAACGATATTAGCTAAAGTAGTACCTTCCGCCCGGGTAGTAGTTAAAAAGCAGGCTGAGAAGTCACCCAAACAATCCGAAAAATATACTCTGCTGTTGTAGAATATATAGCAGGACAGTTCTAAAGAAAAAACTACCTGGCAAGTAGATACACACAATTAGCAATACAGTTTACCAAACTCTACCTCATGGCAAGTAGATACACACAATGGTGTTACCGCAAACCAAATATAATAAGTATGACCTTGTACATTCCAGGGCCCAATTTCATGGCTCTGCTTACCGCCGAATTCTGCGCTTACGATGACGATTCCCCGCTTACGTGCAAGCGCCGAATTTCTGTGCTAGCCTTGTAAGCGTAGAATGCCTAGTAACGTGGAGTACGCACGCGCAGAAGCCCAAATTCGCCGCTAACCCGTGAAATACGCTTGCCGTAAGCACAGAATTCCCTGCTTCCGTAAGCGCCGATTCTGTGCTTACGGTAAGCAGAGCCATGAAATTGGGCCCTGATCTCATGCACATAAATCCAAGAGTTATAAAAAAGGTACCAGCTGAACTTATTTTTAGATGTGCTCCCTTCATCGTTTATAGAGAATTTGATACAAAATTAGACAGTGCAACGTCCATTAATAAATAAGGGAATCAATATGTGGTGAAGAGGTTTTCAGTTAGTGGTTTAAACCCAACGAGGCCTGGTTTTTGATAATTTTACCGAGACGAAGTCGATGTAAATTATCAATAACCAGGCCTCGAATTCAAGGCATCTAAAAGCACACAAGGGTGTTTTGTCGTCCACGATTCTATTGCAACTTTGACGACTGTATTCAAATTTGCATAGGTTTGTTATTTCATGCATAATGGTGAGACACACTAAGTGAACTGCCTTTAAAGGCAGTGGACACTATTGGTAATTACTCAAAATAATTATTAGCATAAAACGTTTCTTGGTGACGAGTAATGGGAAGAGGTTGATGGTATAAAACATTGTGAGAAAAGGCTCCCTCTGAAGTGCCATAGTTTTCGAGAAAGAAGTAATTTTCCACGAATTTGCTTTCGAGACCTCAGAGATTTAGAACTTGAGGTCTCGAAATCAACCATCTAAACGCACACAACTTCGCGTGACAAGGTTTGTTTCTTTCATTATTATCTCGCAACTTCGATGACCGATTAAGCTCAAATTTTCACAGGTTCGTTATTTTATGCATATGTTGAGATACACCAACTGTGAAGGCTGGTCTTTGACAATTACCAATAGTGTCCACTGTCTTTAACAATGGAGGTCTATTTCTACCTCCATGCTTTTAACAAAACATACCTATGAAGTTTTATTGTGTTTCGTTGTTCGTGAATGCTTGGCGCCATAACTTCAGACCAGTGCAATCATCCATGGGGTAGTTCTACAATAGGATGCCAAACAGAGGACTCTAACAACAATTTTTATGATTTTTTTTTGTAAGATGTTTTATGAGACAATGAATAACAAATAATCACATACATTTGAAGTATTGGACTCACATCATTAAACAATTATTATCGTCAATACAATGAAATAAATATGCAAAGTGTATACACAATAAGTACAATAAAAAAATATATATATTGTTTTTGAAGCTCCTTGTATAGGCTTAACATGAAGAAAATTTCCGTCACAAAAATATGTAAACTATGCAATAAAGTATGCGACAAAGAGCGAGTTCGAGCGAGGCACCATAGTCGACCATTGGTTGATTTTGCCTGGAACCAAGGATGTATTTGATTTGAATACAAATTATCATTCTACACAAGAACAATTAACCCAGGGCCCAATTTTCTTTGAGCTGCTTTAGCAGAGAATTTTGCTTAACATGTTTCTGATAAGCAGAAATAAGCAGGATACCAGTCACAAATTGTACATATGACATGAAAGTTTGGTTGGTAACCTTATTCTGCTGAGCATAATTTTGTTGTGCTTTCTCTGTGTGCTTAAGCGGCTATGTAAAATTGGGCCATGGAACCATCTACGGCCTATCCATGCATTCCAACAGGTTGCTTTTTTTTTTTTTTTTTTTTTTGACAAGGCTAGAAGCCACTCTTGATTAAGGGCTACAAAGAAGAAAACATGACATGCAGAAACTCAGTGGAGCTGAAGGAATTGACATTCTCCTTAAAAGATGGAAGATTATAGATGAGGCAAGGAGTTTCAAAGAGATACTGGAGTTTGGTAGCTCTTTGTTCTACATCTCGGCACAGCCACAGCATAAGGATGAGAACAAGCAGAAAGCCTGGTCTCGCGCTCAAACACCCCGACGGGGGAACAAGGTTTGATAGACCTCTGGCTGGCTCGGGATTCTGTGAATCCAGTCTAGCTCTCACCACCACAGTGTAAAAACAAAACAAAATGTTTTATTAACTCTTTCATTTCGTTTTCAAATAGTTCTCTCGCACATTGCACTGTCGACCAATGACGTCACCAACGCACCATCCCAGTTTAAGCCGTATCCGAATTGGCGGTATACGGCTGCTGCATGAGTGTCCCATACTTCAAGGCATGATGACTTAGAAATCCAGCCGTAGCCTAAGCCGCTGCCGGCCTTAACTTCCTACGTGAGATTAAGACCTAAAGGGATTATTCTCCTTTTAAAGTATTTCTGTGACGTCACTCTATTGTTGAAGATTATTTGTGTTACGAATCTACACTTAAGAGTAGATTCGTAAGATAATGTACAGCTGAATGTATTTTCATTATTGTAGTTCCACTGGAAAATTACTGTCTTTCTAAACTAAAAGATAGGATGAAGTGCAACAAAACATTGGCTAGCTGAATATATCTTTCATTTTACAAAAACTTGTTTCCCAGTTTAGAAGAAAAAAAAAATTAGTTCCACAATTTATTGTTAGCCGAGCAACTGACGTTGTACCCGATAATGCTGCGAGCAAGAAAGTATGCCTCGTTGTAAAATATTTATAAAGTAACCAACTGCCGTTATACGAAATCAGATAGACCAACTAGTGGTGTTACTATTGAGAAACCCAATTAATTGAAACTATAACCCATGGGAAAAATAGTTTAAAGGCAGTGGACACTATTGGTAATTACTCAAAATAATTATTACCATATAAAACCTCACCTGGTAACGAGTAATGGGGAGAGGTTGATAGTATAAAACATTGTGTGAAACGGCTCCCTCTGAAGTGAAGACGTTTTCGAGAAAGAAGTCATTTTACATTTTTCGAGACCTCATACTTAGAATTTGAGGTCTCAAAATCAAGCATATGAAAGCACACAACTTGGTGTGACAAGGATGTTTCTCTCTTTCATAGTTATCTCGTAACTCCGGCGACCAATCGAGCTCAAATTTTTACAGGTGCTTATGTTATGTATAATGTTGAAATACACCAAGTGGGAAGACTGGTCTTTGACAATTACCAATTGTGTCCACTCTATTTAACGTATACGAAATTGGATAGACCAACTATTGTTGTTACAATAGAGAAATAGACTCGTGCATACTACACGTCTATCGTCCATTCTCCTTCACCTATTACGAGACCCAGAACACTGGAATGGCCTTGTATATGACGATGGTACTCCCATAGAGCTCTATGGTATTCCATGCATGATTGCACCTCCACATAAGTTTCTCGGTTGCCTGAGCTGCTTTTGGAACTATCTATCCTCTTAAAGCTTACGGTTGAACAGAAGACAACACCCGGATCAATTCCCCACCTCTGTTATTTCTACCTCCATGGTTATAGTATGCCTTCAACATACGACACGGGTGTTCATTGCATGGATGCAGTATATAGGCATACCCGATATAGCTTTGGCGGTTGGCAGTGATTAAAAAATAATTATTGAAAATCCACATCGTACCTTTTCTCGTATACCAATATACCAGAGACCGACAGGACGCAAGCTGAGATCAGGTAGGCCTACAAGTTTTTTGTTCATATATACACCAGTGGCTAGTTTGGGGCCGTTATAAATACACCCTCTAACGTTAAAGGCAGTGGACACTATTGGTAATTACTTGTATTCAAAGTATTGGTATTGTACATTTGATTTGCGGTAACACCATGTGTGTATCTACTTGCAAGGTAGAGAACTGTCTTGCTTAAAGGCAGTGGACACTATTGGTAATTACTCAAAATAATTATCATCATAAAACCTTTCTTGATTACGAGTAAGTGGGAGAGGTTGGTAGTATAAAACAGTGTGAGAAACAGCTCCCTCTGAATTGTTGTAGTTTTTGAGAAAGAAGTAATTTTCCACGAATTTGATTTAAGTTTAGAGTTTGAGGTCTCGAAATCAAGCATCAGAAAGTACACAACTTCGTGTGACAAGGGTGTTTTTTTCTTTCATTATTATCTCGCAAATTCGGCGACCGATTGAGCTCAAATTTTCACAGGTTTGTTATTTTATGCATATGTTGAGATACACGAACTTTGAAGACTAGTCTTTGACAATTACCAATAGTGTCAACTGCCTTTAAAGGCCCTAGCCACCTCTCATGGTCAAAGACTATCAAACCACCTACATATATGTTTTACTAGAAAAGTTCATGTGGGGTTAATGTACCGTCAAGACGAGCAGTCTTGTCCGTAAACGAGTATCTGAGAATATATTGAATGGGGCATATTTTATGGTACTTTTTCACACACACAAAAAAGAAATGTACTTTATTCAGCAAGTAGTTGTTCATGATGCCAAAATGATGTTAGTAGTGCATTCTGATTGACAGTTTCAGCCTGATATTATCTGTACCCTTCGTATGCAGATAAAATACTCCAGCACCGGACCAAGTGACGCAGTGCAGCCGAGGATGATCTAACAAGACCGACGAGTAGTATCCAAAGACTGTAAGAAGACCGGACCGTCATAATACCGTTGAAGATTTTAGCCCAACCCCCAAAACAAAACAAAAAGAAGAACAAGAACAAGATGCGTGTGAAATATATAGCAAAACGGTTAGCAGCAATAGCCGTCTTTGCATACATATTGTTGGTGACTGTACTTTTGCTCTCAGCTGATGTGATTCCCAATTATATGGTGTCTATACAAACTCGTCTTCAAGGGCTGCAGCGAGGGTTGCAGCGAGGTCTCCAGTCGACGTCTGATCTAGTTGCACCCCTCCCCTCCTGTGTTACTTGTTGCTATCGGTACATTCACTGTTTGAAATCCACTGAATGCGGTAACAACACATTTGTCAAGGCTGACTTGCCGGATGACGAATTTAAAAAACGACAGTGCATGCGTCGGCTGCCCGGGGCCATCATTATCGGCACGAAAAAGTCCGGGACGTCGGCACTGCAGAAGTTCTTGGGCTTCCACCCGGAGATTGCCGCAGCAGACGGGGAGCCACATTTCTTCAACAGGCCGGTGTACCACTACGGAGAAACATTCTACAAGAAGATGATGCCGCTTAGCTCCAAGCAGCAGGTGACTCTTGAAAAGACACCCATCTACTATGCTTACTACCCACTAGGCGTCCACCGTCGAGTTCACAGGTTACTACCGCATGCCAAGCTCATCATCATACTCAGGGATCCCATCAAAAGAGCCATCTCAGATTACTTCATGGAGACCAGGTATTTATTGGCATCGGGCGGGAAGCTCTCACCGAAACGACTTGAACCCTTACACGGATACGATCTCGGGGATACCTTCGAGAAGTCAGTTTTGACTGCATCAGGCGGTAAGGTGAACCCACAAAGTAAATTTGTGTCCCTCTCAGTCTACAATTACTCTTTATCTCACTGGTTATCCGTTTTCCCGCGGAGTAGTCTTCTCGCCATCGATGGAGATGCATTCGTCAAAGATCCCCTGCCGGCCCTCAAAGAAACTGAACGTTTTTTGGGAGTCCAGAGTTTCTTTGATGAGGATTCATTCTTCACCGAAGAGAATCGTGGGTTCCGCTGCCTGGCTAAGCCCGTCAGGACGTGCTGGAAGAGCGTCAAACGACCGCCACACCCAACGATCCCAGAAGACGTCCTTCAAAAACTTAAAAAGTTTTACGAACCATACAATCGAAGTCTAGTTAAACTACTTAATCAGACGTTTGAATGGGCTAAGTAGCCCATTATGTCATGGGTTTCCTTGAAATTATATTTAAAACAAATTTGTTGCTACTTTTATGCCATTTACCTCAAGACGGTCACGTCTATATCTTTGTTTTCCATACAAACATTTTGTAGTTCAATTTAGAAATTCATTTTTTGAGTGACGTATTCAAATTGTGATTGGATGAGTTGGTGACGTCATTTCAAATGTCTCAGGGGTTAGATTGTTTTTGAACCATGCATTCGAAGTATATTTAAATTAGTAATCAGACGGTCAAATTGCCAAAGTATAACCCGTCATATCTAGATTTGAAATAATTAATGAAAAATATTGCCCCAAATTATCCAATGCAACTATAAAAGTATTTGATGCCAAACACAAAACGGCCATGTTTGCCTTTGTATTCCCAGTATTGGTTAATGTACATTTGGTTTGCGGTAACACCATGTGTGTATCTACTTGCAAGGTTAGAGAACTGTCTTGCTTAAAGGCAGTGGATACTATTGGTAATTACTCAAAATAATTATTAGCACAAAACCTTTCTTGGTGACGAGTAATGGGGAGAGGTTGATGGTATAAAACATTGTGAGAAATGGCTCCCTCTGATGTGCCATAGTTTTCGAGAAAGAAATAATTTTCCACGAATTTGATTTCGAGACCTCAAGTTTAGAACTTGAGGTCTCGAAATCAACTATCTAAACGCACACAACTTCGTGTGACAAGGGTATTATTTTTTTCTTTCATTATTATTTCGCAAGTTCGATGACCGATTGAGCTCAAATTTTCACAGGTTTGTTATTTTATCCATATTGAGATACACCAACTGTGAAGGCTCGTCTTAGACAATTACCAATAGTGTCCACTGCCTTTAATTCTACTATCGCGGAGTAGATTGTTCGGGAGATTTCTCACTTCTAAAAAGAACTGTCCTGCTTATTGAATATTTCTGTAATAACAACCACGGCAGTAGGTTTGTGATTCGGGATGACTGGAAGTGGGTTCCAGGGTGAAAGTTTATCTGATAAGAGTCACAGTGAAACCGGTGAGTAAAATTAAGACATTTTGACGAATTGGAAAATTATTGTCATGCATTCATTTAAAGCCATTGGACCCTTTCGGTTCAGAAAAAAAAAATAAAAGTTCACAGATTTACAAATAACTTACAGGGTTTACAGAAGGCAATGGTGAAAGACTTCTCTTGAAACATTTTCCCATGAAATGCTTTACTTTTTAAGAAAACAGCAAAAAAATATAAATTCTCGTTAACGAGAATTACGGATTTGTTTTAAACACATGTCATGACACGGCGAAACGCGCGGTAACAAGGGTGGGTTTTTCCGTTGTTTTCTCCCGACTCCGATGACCGATTGAGCCTAGATTTTCACAGGTTTGTTATTTGATATAGAAGTTGTAGTACACAAAGTGTGGGCCTTCGACAACACTGTTTACCGAAAGGGTCCAATGGCTTTAAATGTTTCGTGTCATTTGAGCTAAAATTACAAGGGGCTTATCAAGTTTAGGAAAAGTATTGACGAAAGAAAAAAATACAAGAGGAAAGTCCAGCCTTTCCACATTGCTGTGCTTTCCTCGTATGTTTTTAATAATTGATTGAACAAATAAAAATGCTGGACTTGGACTTACTTACCCCTTGCGTTTTGTTTTAATTTGGGGTTCAAATTTGATAAAAATGCTGTACAAACGGATTGTTGGGTATGTTGGCGCGATATGCTTACGATGGACCTCTCACTCACACGAGCCAACGGGACTTGAATCAAGTCTAACTTAAGCCTATAATGGAGCTGCAGTATACATGTTTATGTTTTCGTAATGCCAGAAAGAATGTTTCAGATATAGGAACTTTGTGCATTTAAAACTCGCCTATCAAATCATAATAACATACATAGGTAAAGCAACTTCAATCAGTATACCCAAATCACCAAATCGAATTGGGAGTTGGAAGTAGAAATGGCCGGCCTTACCTTAAATACTGTAAAATTATTATTTCATCTTACTTTTAATTAATCTCCTTTTTGTTTTGTTTTTAGTTGTTTTCTAATTTTGTTGTGATAATTATGATGAGTTTCAGGGTGCAAAAGAGAATCATGTGTTAAACATTATCACCCCCCCCCCCCCTCTGCCAATGATAAACAAAATTCACAGGACTCGGGACTGAGTATACAGTGCTAACACACAATCGGTGAATGGGGGTACAAAAAAGTCGATGGACAAGTTCTTTTTTCAGGCAGGCGAACCTTTTTTGTGTGTGCACGTCGTATGGCCAGCACCTAAAATATCCCTCATTACACGGGTACACGACACCAATCGAGCACCGGTTTAAGGGAGACACAATCGTGCATGTTCTAACGGGAAAGTTATTTTTCTCGTTCTGCGGCTTTGTACCATACACAATCAGACATTCTCTACGGGTAAAATCTGTGCACGTTATTTTGGTCACACATCGCCAACATAACCCCCATTAAGTGGGTACACTGTGCTACTGATGCGCCACAGTCAGGGAGACAAATTTGTGCACATCACAATGGAAAAGTTATATTATAACATATAAAAAAGCTGCAAGATATAAAAGTTATATTATACCGTACGCTTTGTACGGTACAAGTGAGGTCCTTTTCTATCTGGTGATATATACACGTTGTATGGTTACGTAGCGTCCGAAATATTAGGCATTACGCGGGTACAGTGAACGAGAAATGCACCACGTCAATCTAATAAATAAATATTGTGCACATCACAGTGGAATACACAGTCATGTTTGCCTATTAGGTAGAAATGTTATTTATTTTATGACGTAAAAGACAGTTTCTCTTATTTGTTTATTTTTATCCGGTATTGCCAATGGGTAGTAATTCATTCATTATTGCATTTTAATATTATTATTCTTATTATTTGCCTTTTTATAAGGTTGTTGTCAATTTATTACTGAAAAGTCTGTCAGTTTTCGAGAAAGAAGTAATTTTCCACGAATTTGATTTTGACACCTCAGATTTAGAACTTGGGGTCTTGAAATCAGCATCTGAAAGAACACAACCTACGAGTGACAATGGTGTTTTTCTCTCATTGTTGTTATCTCGCAACTCCAACGACCAATCGAGCTCAAACAAGTTTGTTATTTTTTATGTATATGTTGAGATACATCAAACGAGAAATGACCAATAGTGGTGTGCCCAGTGTCTTTACCCCCCCCCCCCCGACTTCCCCCCGCCCCTCTCTCATCGGCTACATGACAAGAAAGAGTACACAAAAAAAGTGATATCCGCAAAATACACATGTTGTACCGTACAAGTGTGGACTTTTTAAATTGGTAAGTTTGTGCACGTTGTAGGGTCACTCAGAGCCTAAAATAACACCCATAGTGCCGGTACACGATACTGTAGTTTTCCCACCAGTGTGCGGAGACAAGTTTGTGCACATCATAACGGGAAACCAAAATGCTCAACATACACACGTTGTACCGTACAAGTGTGGACCTTTTAAACAGGTAATGTTGTGCACGTTGCATGGTCACTCAGCGCCTAAAATAACACTCATTGTGCCAGTACACGATAATGGCGTTTTTCCCATAACGGAATACATACACACTTTGTACCGTGGTTCTATGGGTTTATTTATTATGTGCACCTTACATGCTCACTCACTCCTTGTCTAAAATAACCCTCATAAATGGGGTGCACAGTGTGACAATGCTCCCACGTTTACGGGCAGATTTTGTGCCGGTACACGATAATGTAGTTTGACTTCTTAACGGAAAATATACACACTTTGTACCGTATAAATGAGGACCTTTTTCTATGGGTTTAATATGTGCACCTTACATGCTCACTCCTTGTCTAAAATAAACCTCATAATTGGGGTGCACAGTGCGACAACGCTCAGACGTTTTTGGTTAAGGGGACAGATTTTGTGCCGGTACATGATAATGTTGTTTGATTTCTTTCCTAACGGAAAGTGTATACACACTTTCACTTTGTACCGTATAAATTAGGACCTTTTTTTCTATGGGTTTATGTGCACCTTGCATGCTCACTCCTTGTCTAAAATAACCCTCATAATTGGGGTGCACAGTGCGACCAATGCTCCGACGTTTTGGGGACAGATACATGTACCAATGGAAAAGTGATTTTCATCCAAGCACACTACTTACTTCCGTAAAAGTGAGGACATTTTCTACGGGGTGATGTGAACACGTTACACGGTCACCCTGCGCCTAAAATAATCTTCATTTCACGTGTACATGACGCGACGATTGCGACTGGTATATATATCTATCTATACTGGGTGCGTTCGTTTAGCTTCCCTGGGTCAACCCCGATGTGTTGTATTTTATTTTTTCCAGGACGAACGTGGGCACACAATTACCC
Organism: Asterias amurensis; assembly: GCF_032118995.1. Lineage (NCBI taxonomy): Eukaryota > Metazoa > Echinodermata > Asteroidea > Forcipulatida > Asteriidae > Asterias > Asterias amurensis. Next base: position 22,807,743 of record NC_092650.1, on the reverse strand, counting down.
CCACGTTCGTCCTCGAACCTGGGAAAAAACCCAGACACATCATCACGTGAGCCTTCCTGTGGTGACGTCGGTGCACCTCGGGTCAGCCCCAAGTGACCCAATCCACAAGCGCCACATCGGGGTCGACCCAGGGAAGCTAAACGAACGCACCCACTTTTAAAAGCGTAACCCGCGCCATCTTGGATTGAAATTAGAAGGTCCAGTGGCATGGCATCCTTGTGGAATCCAACACGGTTGTGTGTGTGGAATTCAACACGTTTGTGTCTTTTCAGACGTCGGGTTGCAAGTCTACAAAACCCTGACCCAAACTCCCGCTTACGAGTCATCTGATTGGACCCAATCCACAAGCGGGGCTCTTGGGGCTGCCCCGAGGTGCACCGACGTCACCACGGGAAGGCTCACGTGATGATGTGTCTGGGGGGTTTTCCAGGTTCGAGGACGAACGTGGGGTAATTGTGTGCCCACGTTCGTCCTGGAAAAAATAAAATACGCCATATCGAGGTCGACCAAGAGAAGCTAAACGAACGCACCCACCCGCGCCATCTTGGATAGAAATTAGAAGGTCCAGTAGCATGGCATCCTTGTGGAATCCAACACGGTTGTGTGTGCGGAATTCGACACGTTTGTGTCTTTTCAGACGTCGGGTTGCAAGTCTACAAAACCCTGACCCAAACTCCCACTTACGAGTCATCTGATTGGAGGAAGTTTGGGCGGCGACCATGTGTCGACCACTGGTCGATGTTGTTACCAGACTTCCTAGAAATCTTTCTGACAGGTGACTCATTGGACAGTGTTTCGCAGATGGTTCTCCGGATTGGCTCACCCATTGCCTCTTGCCCGCCCACCTGCCATTCGATCCGCCCTTTTTGGTCGGGTTACGGTCGACTTTGCATTGGATGAATGAAGTAACCCACCACAGATTGATGTTTCGCAGGCGACCATGTGTCAACCACTGGTCGATGTTGTTAACAGACTTCCTAGAAATCCTTCTGACAGGTGACTCATTTGTTGAAAATATTAAGTTTAAATAGAGAATATTTATTTAAAAAAAAGCAGTCACTTCCAAACGGCATGAGAATTATGGACAAGGCGGATGGGATCAAACGGAAGCTTTATAATTTGGAAACATTGGGTAGGGCTATAGGTTGGAAGGAACCTGAAAGGTGTCTATAAATAACATTTTTGCGGTGGGGGCGGGGGCTTATACACAATTAAAGTAAGCATGTGAAATCGAGCCCAACCTCCTTAAATTCTGGTCAGTGTATTGTGAGTGGTGTGTTGTCTGGTTTTGAGACAGGCCACATGTTGTTAGGGGAAGGAGGTCGCCGTGGGACCACTTTATGTTGAAAGTGGGTGGCAACCTCGGACTGTATCTCCATACAGAAATTGCACTATTGATGCAAAACGTATCTTGCTGTTTTTAAACTATGGGCACTATTTTTATAGAACAAAATTATTTACAAGAAGAGAGTATACATTCTGATTCTTTTTCCAGTAAACTCAAATGAGTACATGAATACCGTTTTAAAATACGGTTTGTTCATGGAGGTATAGTGATGCAGTTTCAGAGTTTACCCCATCTCGGAAGTTTGTGAAACTTATAGTACACGTACGTCAAAGGCTGTTTTGAAGCTGTGAAAAAGACATGAAGTTTCCTTTTGAATAAGTCCATTCACAAAATTGGTTAGAGCAGTGTGTCGGTCAGGTCTCAGAACGTACATTTTGCCAAATCCATTTTGTAGCCTACTTTAGCAATCGGCCCGTCGGGTTGAATACTGATGGAGATAATGTTAACAAAAGAGCCCTTCGATGCGGCTGAATGGGGTACATATTTAGGAGTTTGTCAATTACAAAAGTGACCCAAATTGGACGTAACAAACCCTAAAAATAACTTGACATGCTTTGTGAAAGTGAAAAAAAATTAAGTAGTGAGCACGAATTTATCGTTTTTACTTAGTTTGTACGATATAGGGTTCCAGAGATATGGGATGTATGGAGGTTTGTTCCTAGAGCAGCGTGAACATGAACGGTCAGAAATTGTGTCGTTAAAATTTCGCGAGATGCAATAGGCCCAAAGTGACAATAAACAATACACTTATTGACGTTCACGTTCACGTTAAGTGCTCCCGTAACGCGCAGCCTATTGACCAGAAAGTTTACAGGACAAATTCAGATGAGAAAAAACTAAAAAGAGGCCTACGCTCTTACCGCCCCCGAAAAAAACCCAAAACAGCGGTGAAAAAAAAAACAGTAGATAGATTATATTTTTTGGCACACAGCATGTTCCGAAAACTCGCTTTATATAGTGATGTAACAACGCTATGTATCGTGGGACGTGACGCTCCATAAATCGACATGAAAGAGTAAAGGGCCCAAGATAGACTGGGTAAAATCAACCCTGAAGGCAAATTGTGTTAATTTATGGCATACAAGTTTTTTGGGGTATTGAGTAGTCTTGGTTCCAAGACCATTGGTGTTGCGCGGTCACACACAACCAACGTTCCGATTAGGCACGGCAAAAACTGTCCACGCTTGTAATGAACGAACGCTAGCGGACGCTCTGTTTCTCTGATTTACGGATCTCACCATCTCCTGATCCTGTGCTCACCATGGTCTTGGATATTTGCAAATTGAAGGCGTAGCCAGACTATGTAAATTACTTTTAATGTAGCAATATTCATATCACGTGACGAATTGAAGATGACTATTCAAACTAGATCGAGTCAAAGGTCAATATGATCGGCGGTCTATTTTTAATATTCTTTGCTCAAAGAGTGATTCCGTGGTCATTATAGGCCTATTAAAAGGAAAACAGTGAAATTTTAAGTATAGGTACCTATTCAGATTATGGATACGTGACGATTTGAAATCGTAAAAATTGGTCAAAAATCGAACGTAAAATTAGCATTCAGAGAGTCCGTGTTTCGGACGCTGTATGGCCCCACGGCGTGGAGCAATCGGAACGTGAAATAAGCCTTGTGGAACATCACGTACCGCCCATGCCGTGTCTCGTGGGGGTTGGCGGTGTTAAATCCCAGGCGCTATGAACTCCCAGCTTGCGGGTGTCGAATCCGTTGTTTCTTATGATCGCAACGTTCCAATATGCTCCATTTTGATTCATGCCCCCCTAATTTCTTTTTGTTATGAGTTTTCAGGTAATTTTGATGATGTCAAAACGTAGGAATATCGCATATTGTTATATTGACAGTGTTATTGTGTGAGTAGCTTAAACAAATTATGAGATTTTTTTATAAAAGGTTTAAATAAAAATAATGCTAAAACAAAATTCCCTCAAAGCATAATTTTGTCAAACAAAGTATTATTTTTTAATTCTGTGAATGAAGAGTTATTTTTGAGGTAATGATTTAACTGGGCAACTAGTGGAATTTAATGACCCGACTATTCGCCTCAAATAACTGGGAGTTGAATAGTAGTCGCCGCTGGACAAGCAATCAAAATTTCTCATGAGTTATTCCAAAAGATATTGTTACGACTACATTCCAAAAAAAGTTATATGGTTACGTTCCAAGCTACGCAGCTACTCGGCTACGTTTACGTTCCAAGATACGCTTAGGTCTACGTTCCTTCAAGTTACACTATAATATCAAAAGGTATGTTTTCAAGCCCGAGTCAAGCTATGCTTACATTTCCAAGATACGCAGCTACTTTTACGTTCCAAGATACGCTTAGGTCTACGTTCCTTCAAGTTACACTATAATATCAAAAAGTACGCTTTCAAGCCCGAGTCAAGCTATGCCTACGTTCATAGATACGCAGCTGCGTTTATGTTCCAAGATGCTACGCTTCAGTCCAAGATATGCTTACGTTCCAAAAGATGTCAACGTTCCAAGCTACACAGCTACTCAGCTGCGCTTACAGATCTGCTTACGTTCCTTCAAGTTACGCTATAATATCAAAAGGAACGCTTTCAATCCCATGTCAAGTTACGCTTACGTTCCAAGATACGCAGCTACGAATTACGTTCCAAAATATGCTTACGCTCCACCAAAAGGTACTGTTACCTTCCAAGCTACGCAGCTACTCAGCTACGCTTATACACTCAAGATACTATAAGGTTACGCTACAATATCAAAAAGTACGCTTTCAATCCGAGTCAAGCTACGCTTACGTTCCAAGATATGCAGCACGTTTACGTTTCAAAATACGTTCTCACAAAGATGCTTTTGAATCCCTCAAGATTTCCTTCCCCCAAGATTAAAAAACTTTCACTGTGAATACACCAGTTAATATCTGTTTGGCAGAAAAAAATGTACAAAATTTCTTTACTATCCAAAAATTTACTTGGGCACTACAAAATTTCAAATTTAATTAAAAATTGGCTGGCAACCAGTTTCTGCTAAACAATACTATTTTGTGCTAACTATAAGCAAATTGTTTAGCCAATACAGGCTTCATCAGTGTGGGCCCTGGCACGTCGGGAGCATAACGCCACGATCGCATTTCAAGCTGCATATCATGGCAATGCAGTAGTCTGGATCTGGACATTATACATAGAAATGTTTGTGCTGGTACCACAAACCTTTCTTTATCGTATTTCCACCCTGTGTCAAAGTTTCAAATCCTACTGATCTGGACATTATTATACTCCGATAAAAACATATATACCCACACACAGAGTAAAGCAAAAGTCATGCAACGGAATTACTGCATGCATTGTACACTACATGCACAACACTGGTGAATTATTCATGAGCCAACCGCAACGCAGCCTCTGATTGGCTCCACCGGAAAGTCGGGGGAGATTTGCCGAAAAACAATAAAAAAGTTAAGACCCGTCGCTGCAAATATTCAAGACCATGGTGAGATCTAAATCAGAGAAACAGAGCGCCCGCTAGCGTTCGTTCATTACAAGCGTGGACAGTTTTTGCCGTGCATAATCGGAACGTTGGTTGTGTGTGACCGCGCAACACCAATGGTCTTGGGACCAAGACTAGGTATTGAGGGGTGCTCAGCTCGAATTTGCTGTATGCCAAACTCAAAAATGTCCCATAATGCCTCATAATCCCAAATCCAATATGGCCGCCAAAGTGCCTGCAAGCTTTATGCGTGAACGGCGGGTATTGTAAACGTACAGCTACGGTGGCTGATCTCCACCAACAAATAAACACTTGTTCAGTAGGGCGTTATAACGCCCTATACGGCGTTATTACGCCCTAAATTAGGGCGTTGTTACGCTCTAATTTAGGGCGTTATAAAAAAATACCAGTTGATCGTCCCTGCCCGCATCCTTTTTTTAAAAAAATGTTTTACTTACTATTTGTTATTTTTCGATTTTTTTAAAAAAGAAAGAATTTTTATATATTTAAAATTCGTCCCTTTTAACACATGTGTTCTGAGTTACCAGTCTAGCAGTCATATTTTGCAGACGTTGCATTCGAAAGAGCCGTGTTTTGTTTACACCATACATGAGGGAGTTGCACATGTCCAGCTTTGACATGACAAGGGAGTGAATGAGTAGTTCCGCAGTCTGTGTGCTTATGTACTTGCGAATTAACCCAATGCTGCGAAGAGACAGACAAACTGCTTGTGAAACAGCCGAGATGTGATTATTCATTTTGAGCTCCGAATCCATGGTGACACCAAGATTTTTCACCTTTCCAGATGGGATTATGATAGCATCACCAATCCTTAGAGTGGGGTCTGTTATTTTAGACCGATGTTGTTTGGATCCTACAATCATGAACACTGTTTTGGCTTGATATAGTTTGAGGAAGTTGCTTTTCATCCAAAGGCATATCTCATCTATGCAGGCTTCAATACGCTGTTTAGCTCTTTCTACTTCTGTTTGGGAGGGGTCAACAGCTATGTATATTTGTATATCATCAGCGTAGCAGTGGTAGGAGAGGCAATGTCTTCTGATGATGCCTGCAATGGGCGTGGTGTACATTGAGAAGAGTATGGGTCCAAGTGCTGAGGGTCCTGAGGAACTCCATACTGCAATGTGGTTGGTGTAGAGGTAGCCTGGTTAATGCGACGAAGCAAGTTCTATCGCTGAGGTAAGAGTGAAACCAGTCAATCGCACTTCCAGTGATACCAAAGTAAGTTTTCAGACGATCTAGGAGTAGCTAATGATCGACAGTATCGAAGGCTGCAGACATATCCAACAGCACTACGAGGGATATTTTGCTGTGGTTCATAGCCCAAAGTAAGTCATTTTTTATTTTCAAGATGGCAGTTTCAACACTGTGGTGTTGACGGTATGCTGATTGGTGTTCATCTATGAGCTTGTTGTCAGTAAGGTAGGCTGTCAGTTGCTGTCCACCAATGCGTTCTAGAGTTTTACTAAGAAAACTCAAGTTAGAGATTGGGCGATAGTTGCTCATTTCATTGGGATCCAAGGTTGCTTTCTTGAGGGTGGGCTGAATTTGGGCTACTTTCAACGAGGAAGGTACGTGTCCTGATGTAAGAGAGGTGTTGATTATTGTAGTCATAGCAGAGAGAATGGCCATTTCACATTGTTTGAGAAGCTTAGCTGGGATGGGGTCCAAGTGACACGACTTGGGTGGTGACTTTGTGAGAATGGTGTGAACATGTTTAACAGTCACGTCGTCAAATGCATTAAGTTGTGATGATGTGATGTTGTGATGTTGTGATGATGCATGCCCATCATTGACTTGTGTATTGTTGTGTAGTTTTCCATTGACTTGTGTATGGTTGTGTGGTTTCCCATTGACTTGCGTATTGTTGTGTAGTTTCCCATTGACTTGTGTATGGTTGTGTAGTTTCCCATTGACTTGTGTATGGTTGCGTAGTTTCCCATTGACTGTGTATGGTTGTGTGGTTTCCCATTGACTTGTGTATGGTTGTGTAGTTTCCCATTGACTTGTGTATGGTTGTGTGGTTTCCCATTGACTTGTGTATGGTTGTGTAGTTTCCCATTGACTGGTGTATGGTTGTGTAGTTTCCCATTGACTTGTGTATGGTTGTGTCAATTCCATTGACTTGTGACTGTGGGAGGGCGCTGCACTGTGGCGACCACCTTGTGTGCTCAGTGTCTAATATTTGTCTCGTTTTTGTCATTTTTTAGTACATTTGTTGGACTTATTGTTGAATTGGAGGCTGCCTTGTTGCACCAAGCATCATGTTTTTACGGATTTGTATTTGTTTGCTGTTAGTTTTGAGAGTTTTGAGCCAAATTCTTGCCAATCCTGCCGAGGGAGTGAACGAATATGGACGGCCATTTCCCATCGTGTACAACCGACAGGAATTACTGCAGCTTCGGCCCTTGACCAGTGCCCCACCCAACATTGACATTCCAATAGAGATTCAATCAAAGCAACGTAAAAGGGGAAAAAAGGGTGGAATTCGCCAACGACTTAGACGCTGAAAGTTTCGTCCGCCACTTCCTTCAATAATCACAGGTAATTCGCAATCACTTCGAAACAAAATGGATGAATTAAAGGCCTGCACTGACTACCATTATGAATATAGAGACAGTTGCCTGATGTGTTTTAGTGAGACATGGTTTAAGAGTACAGACAGTCCACACACATCAAAAATCGAGGGTTTTGCTTGCGAAAGAATGGACAGGACATTAGATTCAAATAAACTTACTGGAGGTGGAGTTTGTGCCTATGTCAACAAGAGATGGTGCACAGATATTAAAGTCAAACACACAGTTAGTTCACCGGACATCGAGTTACTCACGATTTCACTGCGCCCATTTTACCTTCCCAGAGAGTTCAATCAAATATTCATCACCGTTGTCTACATTCAGCCTAAAGCTGACGTAAACATTGCCTCTTCTAAAATTGCTGAGATTACGCAAAACCTTGAACTGAAATCGCCAGACTCTTTGAAACTGATACCTGGAGATTTCAATAATTGTCAATTGGAGTCCACCCTTCCACATTACCATCAATATGTGAACATTCCTACAAGGGGAGATAGGACATTGGATAAATGCTATGGCAACGTTGCAGATGGCTATAATGCATATAAGAAAGCAGGACTTGGAGCGTCTGATCACGATATGGTGCATCTGATGCCCAAATACAAACAAAAACTTAAACAAAAGAAGCCTTCCGTTATTAAAGTAAAACAATGGACAAAGGAAAACACCGACACCTTGAGAGCATGTTTAGAATGTACTGACTGAGCTTTGTTCATGGACTCTAATGAAATCGACGAGACTACTGAGGCTATTAGTGCGTATATAAATTTTTGTGAAGATACGCAACCTCTTAAAACAGAAAGTACTAGCCGTTGAAAATAATGATGTGCAAGAAAAACGGAAGATTCAACGTGAAATTACCAGGCTGATTAAACACGGTAAACGCAAGTATGGAAAACAAATAGAGGACAACTTTAGCCTAAAGGACCCCAAAAAGGCTTGGCAGGGTCTGAAAACCATAACCGGTTGTGGTCTCAAGAACAGGACAATTAACATTGCACCGGAAAAGCTACACGATTTCGCAAACGAGCTGAATGTTTTCTTCGGTCGCTTTGATGTTGCCGATTTTAGCGATTTAAACACCGACATCTGCAGAACTTTGGAATCCAATACAAGCACAGAAAACGCAATCCAACTCAGCTTGCAAACCGTTGAAAACGCATTGAAGAAATTAAAAGCCAACAAAGCAAAGGGCCCGGATGGGATCTCGGGAAAGACTCTAAAAATGTGCTACAAAGAACTGTCACCTGTTTTTCGAGAAATGTTTCAATGGTCACTTGATGCTCACCACATTCCCAAACTATGGAAATCGTCAAATGTTGTCCCCATTCCAAAAATAGCCAAACCTTCAGCCTGGAATGATTATCGGCCAGTAGCTCTTACCGCCATTGTAATGAAATGTTTTGAGAGCATTGTGAAAGAACTTCTCCTGACACATACCAAGATCTTTGCCGATCCTTGCCAGTTTGCTTACTGTACAAAGCGAGGGGTGGATGACGCTGTAACAACACTATTAAACAATATCCAGTGTCATCTTGATCAACCTAAAACTTACGTTAGAACACTATTTTTTGATTTCTCATCTGCCTTCAATACACTACAACCGCATAAGTTGGTTCAGAAGCTACAGAACATGCACGTCAATCCACACGTGTGCCTGTGGATCAGTGACTTCATGAGAGCTAGACCCCAACGTGTAAAGATCAGAACTTCTTTCTCTGACTTGATCTTCACAAATACTGGAGCGCCACAGGGTTGTGTACTATCACCAGTCCTCTTTACTTTGTACACCAGTGACTTTAATAGTAACAGTGAATCTTGCTCTCTTGTTAAGTACGCCGATGACACTTCCTTGACTGGTCTGATCCTCAAAAACAATGAGACTAATTATAGGCTTGAAATAGAGCGCTTTGTCCAGTGGTGTGATGACAACTTTCTCACTTTGAATAAAACCAAAACCAAAGAACTTGTTTTTGATTTTCGTAAGATCCGTCAAGGTATTCATCCGGTTTGTATAAAGAATGACGAAGTCGAAATTGTCAGTGAATATAAATATCTTGGAACAATTATAGATAACAAACTGGATTGGAACAAAAATACTCAAAAAATGTGTGCCAAGGCAAATCAGAGGCTTTATTTTCTAAGGAAATTACGATCTTTCAATGTCCGTGATTCGATTTTACACCTATTTTACCAGAGTATTATTCAGTCAGTCATTACTTTTAGCTGTATTGTTTGGTATAATAATCTAACTGCGAAAAATCAGAAGAAAATTGATCGTATCACCAAGGTTGCCAGCAAGATAATAGGGTTCGAAGTAAAACCCATGAGAGAAATCCTAGACAAGCAGTATGTAAATAAACTGAAAGTTATTAGCCAGGACCCAACTCACCCACTTCACTCATTCATTCACATTCTCCCATCAGGAAGGTACCGTTTTCTCTCTACTCGCACAAACCGGTTCAGACTATCTTTTTTACCCAGTGCTATTCATCTTTTTAACTCACTTTTTATTAGGTAACTTAGTAGTAGTTGTTGTTTTCCATTTTAATCAGTGATGGTGAGTTTTTGATAACGTTTCTCTCTTTGTAATACTTGAACTAGCCTATTTGTTGCTTATATTAATTTTTGTAATTAATTCTGTGTTTTTAAAATGTAATGTTTGTTTGTTTTTCTATAAGTATCAAATTTGAATCTTTTAGTGCACACATGGAAAGCAATTTTCACTTTTTACTTGTAATCTGTGATGAAATAAATAAATTGAATTGAATTGAATTGAATATGGTTGTGAAGTGTCCATTGACATGTGTATGGTTGTGTAGTTTCCCATTGACTTGTGTATGGTTGTGTAGTTTCCCATTGACTTGTGTATGGTTGTGTAGTTTTCCATTGACATGTGTATGGTTGTGTAGTTTCCCATTGACTGGTGTATGGTTGTGTAGTTGTCCATTGACATGTGTGTGGTTGTGTAGTTTCCCACTGACTTGTGTATGGTTGTGTCAATTCCCATTGACTTGTGTATGGTTGTGAAGTGTTCATTGACATGTGTATGGTTGTGTAGTTTCCCATTGACTGGTGTATGGTTGTGTAGTTTTTCTTTGACATGTGTATGGTTTTGTAGTTTCCCATTGACTTGTATATGGTTTTGTAGTTTCCCATTGACTTGTGTATGGTTGTGTAGTTTCCCATTGACTTGTGTATGGTTGTGTAGTTTCCCATTGACTTGTGTATGGGTGTGTAGTTTTCCATTGACATGTGTATGGTTGTGTAGTTTCCCATTGACTTGTGTATGATTGTGTACTTTCCTATTGACCAGTGTATGGTTGTGTAGTTTTCCATTGACATGTGTATGGTTGTGTAGTTTCCCATTGACTGGTGTATGGTTGCGTAGACTCCCATTGACATGTGTATGGATGTGTAGTTTCCCATTGACTTGTTTCTCATAGACCTTTCCTCAAATACCGGGCGAGTGCGTAAAGCTTGGAATGAGGTGCATTGTGGTCTAGCTGGTATCCAAATTTGATCCATATATATCCCACAATGCACCTCACTCAACAGTCTGCGCTGTGCATTGGTATTTGCGACAAGGTCTATTGACATGTGTATGGTTGTGTAGTTACCCATTGACTTGTGTATGGTTGAGTAGTTTCTCATTGACATGTGTATGGTTGTGTAGTTTCCCATTGACTTGTGTATGGTTGTGTAGTTTCCCATTGACCTGTGTATGGTTGTGTAGTTTCCCATTGACATGTGTAGGGTTGTGTAGTTTCCCATTGACTTGTGTATGGTTGTGTAGTTTCCCTTTCACTTGTGTATGGTAGTGTAGTTTCCCATTGACTTGTGTATGGTTGGGTAGTTTCCCATTGACTGGTGTATGGTTGTGTAGTTTCCCATTGACTTGTGTATGGTTGTGTAGTTTCCCATTGACATGTGTGTTGTTGTGTAGTTTCTCATAGACCTTTTCGCAAATACCGGGGAGTGCGTAAAGCTTGGAATTAGGTGCATTGTGGTCTAGCTGGTATCCAAATTTTATCCATATTTATCCCACAATGCACCTCATCCAACAGTTTGCGCTTGCGCATTGGTATTTGCGACAAGGTCTAATGACATGTGTATGATTGTGTAGTTTCCCATTGACTTGTGTATGGTTGTGTAGTTTCCCATTGACTTGTGTATCGTTGCGTAGTTTTCCATTGACTTGTGTATGGCTGTGTAGTTTCCCATTGACTTGTGTATGGTTGTGTAGTTTTCCATTGACTTGTGTATGGTTGTGTAGTTTCCAATTAACTTGTGTATGGTTGTGTAGTTTCCTATTGACTTGTGTATGGTTGCGTAGTTTCCCATTGACTTGTGTATGGTTGTGTAGTTTCCCATTGACCTGTGTATGGTTGTGTAGTTTCCTATTGACTTGTGTATGGTTGTGTAGTTTCCCATTGACTTGTGTACGGTTGTGTAGTTTCCCATTGACTGGTGTATGGTTGTGTAGTTTCCCACTGACTGGTGTATGGTTGTGTAGTTTCCAACTGACTTGTGTATGGTTGTGTAGTTTCCCATTGACTTGTGTATGGTTGTGTAGTTTCCCATTGACTTGTGTATGATTGTGTAGTGTCTCATTGACATGTGTATGGTTGTGCAGTTTCCCATTGACTTGTGTATGGTTGTGTAGTTTCCCATTAACTTGTTTATGGTTGTGTAGTTTCCCATTGAGCTGTGTATTGTTGTATAGTTTCCCATAGAGCTTTTCGCAAATACCGGGGCACGCGCGTAAAGCTTGGAATTAGGTACATTGTGGTCTAGCTGGTATCAAAAATTGATACATATATATCACACAATGCACCTCATTCAACAGTTTGCGCTTGCGCATTGGTATTTGTGATAAGGTCTATTGACATTTTATGGTTGTGTAGTTTCCCATTGACTTGTGTATGGTTGTGCAGTTTCCCATTGACTTGTGTATGGTTGTGTAGTTTCCCATTGACTTGTGTATGGTTGTGTGGTTTCCCATTGACTGGTGTATGGTTGTGTAGTTTCCCACTGACTTGTATATGGTTGTGTAGTTTCCCATTGACTTGTGTATGGTTGTGTAGTTTCCCATTGACTGGTGTATGGTTGTGTAGTTTCCAACTGACTTGTGTATGGTTGAGTAGTTTCCCATTGACTTGTGTATGGTTGTGTAGTTTCCCATTGACTTGTGTAAGATTGTGTAGTGTATCATTGACATGTGTATGGTTGTGTAGTTTCCCGTTGACTTGTGTATGGCTGTGTAGTTTCCCATTGACTTGTGTATGGTTGTGTAGTTTCCCATTAACTTGTTTATGGTTGTGTAGTTTCCCATTGAGCTGTGTATTGTTGTATAGTTTCCCATAGAGCTTTTCGCAAATACCGGGGCACGCGCGTCAAGCTTGGAATTAGGTACATTGTGGACTAGCTGGTATCCAAATTTGATCCATATATATCACACAATGCACCTCATTCAACAGTTTGCGCTTGCGCATTGGTATTTGTGATAAGGTCTATTGACATTTGTATGGTTGTGTAGTTTCCCATTGACTTGGGTATGGTTGTGTAGTTTCCCATTGACTTGTGTATGGTTGTGTAGTTTCCCATTGACTGGTGTATGGTTGTGTAGTTTCCCACTGACTTGTATATGGTTGTGTAGTTTCCCATTGACTTGTGTATGGTTGTGTAGTTTCCCATTGATTGGTGTATGGTTGTGTAGTTTCCCACTGACTTGTATATGGTTGTGTAGTTTCCCATTGACTTGTGTATGGTTGTGTAGTTTCCCATTGACTGGTGTATGGTTGTGTAGTTTCCAACTGACTTGTGTATGGTTGTGTAGTTTCCCATTGACTTGTGTATGGTTTTGTAGTTTCCCATTGACTTGTGTATGGTTGTGTAGTTTCACATTGACTTGTGTATGGTTGTGTAGTTTCCCATTGACTGGTGTATGGTTGTGTAGTTTCCCACTGACTTGTATATGGTTGTGTAGTTTCCCATTGACTTGTGTATGGTTGTGTAGTTTCCCATTGACTGGTGTATGGTTGTGTAGTTTCCAACTGACTTGTGTATGGTTGTGTAGTTTCCCATTGACTTGTGTATGGTTGTGTAGTTTCCCATTGACTGGTGTATTGTTGTATAGTTTCTCATAGACCTTTTCGCAAATGCTGGGGCAAGCGCGTAAAGCTTGGAATCAGTTGAATTGTGGTCCAGCTGGTATCCAAATTTACTCCATATATATCAAACAATGCACCTCATTCAACAGTCTGCGCTTGCGGATTGGTATTTGCAACAAGGTCTATTGACATGTGTATGGTTGAGTAGTTACCCATTGACTTGTGTATGGTTGAGTAGTTTCCCATTGACATGTGTATGGTTGTGTAGTTTCCCATTGACTTGTGTATGGTTGTGTAGTTTCCCATTGACTTGTGTATGGTTGTGTAGTTTCCCATTGACTTGTGTATGGTTGTGTAGTTTCCCATTGACTTGTGTATGGTTGTGTAGTTTCCCATTGACTGGTGTATGGTTGTGTAGTTTCCCACTGACTTGTGTATGGTTGTGTAGTTTCCCATTGACTTGTGTATTGTTGTGTAGTTTCCCATTGACTGGTGTATGGTTGTGTAGTTTCACATTGACTTGTGTATGGTTGTGTAGTTTCCCATTGACTTGTGTATGGTTGCGTAGTTTCCCATTGACTGGTGTATGGTTGTGTAGTTTCCAACTGACTTGTGTATGGTTGTGTAGTTTCCCATTGACTTGTGTATGGTTGTGTAGTTTCCCATTGACTTGTGTATGATTGTGTAGTGTCTCATTGACATGTGTATGGTTGTGTAGTTTCCCATTGACTTGTGTATGGTTGTGTAGTTTCCCATTGACTTGTGAATGATTGTGTAGTTTCCCATTAACTTGTGTATTGTTGTGTAGTTTCTCATAGACCTTTTCGCAAATACTGGGGCGAACGCGTAAAGCTTGGAAGTAGGTGAATTGTGGTCCAGCTGGTATCCAAATTTGATCCATATGTACCCCACAATGCACCTCATTCAACAGTCTGCGCTTGCAAATTGGTATTTGCGACAAGGTCTATTGACATGTGTATGGTTGTGTAGTTTCCCATTGACTTGTGTATGGTTGTGTAGTTTCCCATTGACTTGTGTATGGTTGTGTAGTTTCCCATTGACTTGTGTATGATTATGTAGTGTCTCATTGACATGTGTATGGTTGTGTAGTTTCCCATTGACTTGTGTATGGTTGTGTAGTTTCCCTTTGACTTGTGTATGGTTGTGTAGTTTCCCATTAAATTGTGTATGGTTGTGTAGTTTCCCATTGAGTTGTGTATTGTTGTATAGTTTCCCATAGAGCTTTTCGCAAATACCGGGGCACGCGTGTAAAGCTTGGAATTAGGTACATTGTGGTCTAGCTGGTATCCAAATTTGATCCATATATATCACACAATGCACCTCATTCAACAGTTTGCGCTTGCGCATTGGTATTTGTGATAAGGTCTATTGACATTTGTATGGTTGTGTAGTTTCCCATTTACTCGTGTATGGTGGTGCAGTTTCCCATTGACTTGTGTATGGTTGTGTAGTTTCCCATTGACTTGTGTATGGTTGTGTAGTTTCCCAAGGACTTGTGTATGGTTGTGAAGTGTCCCATTGACTTGTGTATGGTTGTGAAGTGTCCCATTGACTTGTGTATGGTTGTGTAGTTTCCAATTGACTTTTGTATGGTTGTGAAGTGTCCCATTGGCTTGTGTATGGTTGTTTAGTTTCCCTTTGACTTGTGTATGGTTGTGTAATTTCCCGTTGACTTGTGTATGGTTGTGTAGTTTCCCTCTGACTTGTGTATGGTTGTGTAGTTTCCCATTGACTTGTGTATGGTTGTGTAGTTTCCCATTGACTTGTTTCTCATAGACCTTTTCTCAAATACTGGGGTGTGCGCGTAAAGCTTGGAACTAGGTGCATTGTTGTCTAGCTGGTATCCAAATTTGATCCAAATATATCCCACAATGCACCTCATTCAACAGTCTGTGCTTGCGCATTGGTATTTGCGACAAGGTCTATTGACATTTGTATGGTTGTCTAGTTTCCCATTTACTCGTGTATGGTTGTGCAGTTTCCCATTGACTTGTGTATGGTTGTGTAGTTTCCCAGTGACTTGTGTATGGTTGTGTAGCTTCCCATTGACTTGTGTATGGTTGTGTAGTTTCCCATTAACTTATGTACGGTTGTGTAGTTTCCCATTGACTAGTGTATTGTTGTGTAGTTTCTCAAAGACCTTTTCGCAAATACCGGGGCGCGTGGTAAAACTTGGAATTAGGTGCATTGTGGTCTGGCTGGTATCCAAATTTGATCCATATATATCCCACAATGCATCTCATTCAACAGTCTGCGCTTGCGCATTGGTATTTGCGACAAGGTCTATTGACATGTGTATGGTTGTGTAGTTTCCCATTGACTTGTGTATGGTGAAGTAGTTTCCCATTGACTTGTGTATTATTGTGAAGTGTCCATTGACTTGTGTATGGTTATGTAGTTTCCCATTGACTTGTATATGGTTGTGTAGTTTCCCATTGACTTGTGTATGGTTGTGTAGTTTCCCCTTGACATGTGTATGGTTGTGTAGTTTCCCATTGACTTGTGTATGGTTGTGTAGTTTCCCATTGACTGGTGTATGGTTGTGTAGTTTCCCATTGACTGGTGTATTGTTGTGTAGTTCCTCATAGACCTTTTCGCAAATACCGGGCCGCGCGCGAGAAGCTTGGAATAAGGTGCATTGTGGTCTAGCTGGTATCCAAATTTGATCCATATATATCCCACAATGCACCTCATTCAACAGTCTGCGTTTGCGCAATGGTATTTGCGACAAGGTCTATTGACATGTGTATGGTTGTGTAGTTTCCTTTGACATGTGTATGGTTGTGTAGTTTCCCATTGACTTGTGTATGGTTGTGTAGTTTCCCATCGACTTGTGTATGGTTGTGTAGGATCCTAGTGACTAATGTATGGTTTTGTATTTTTCCATTGACATGTGTATGGTTGTGTAGTTTCCCATTGACTGGTGTATGGTTGTGTAGTTGTCAATTGACATGTGTATGGTTGTGTAGTTTCCCATTGACTTGTGTATGGTTGTGTCAATTCCCATTGACTTGTGTATGGTTGTGAAGTGTCCATTGACTTGTGTATGGTTGTGTAGTTTCCCATTGACTCGGTATGGTTAGGTAGTTTCCCATTGACTGGTGTATGGTTGAGTAGTTTTCGATTGACATGTGTATGGTTATGTAGTTTCCCATTGACTGGTGTATGGTTGTGTAGTTGTACATTGACATGTGTATGGTTGTGTAGTTTCCCATTGACTTGTGTATGGTTGTGTCAATTCCCATTGACTTGTGTATGGTTGTGAAGTGTCCATTGACTTGTGTACGGTTGTGTAGTTTCCCATTGACTTGTGTATGGGTGTTTAGTTTCCCCGTGACTTGTGTATGGTGGTGTATTTTCCCATTGACTTGTGTATGGTTGTGTAGTTTCCCATTGACTTGTTTCTCATAGACCTTTTCTCAAATACTGGGGTGTGCGCGTAAAGCTTGGAACTAGGTGCATTGTTGTCTAGCTGGTATCCAAATTTGATCCAAATATATCCCACAATGCACCTCATTCAACAGTCTGTGCTTGCGCATTGGTATTTGCGACAAGGTCTATTGACATTTGTATGGTTGTCTAGTTTCCCATTTACTCGTGTATGGTTGTGCAGTTTCCCATTAACTTGTGTATGGTTGTGTAGTTTCCCAGTGACTTGTGTATGGTTGTGTAGCTTCCCATTGACTTGTGTATGGTTGTGCAGTTTCCCATTGACTTATGTACGGTTGTGTAGTTTCCCATTGAGTAGTGTATTGTTGTGTAGTTTCTCAAAGACCTTTTCGCAAATACCGGGGCGCGTGGTAAAACTTGGAATTAGGTGCATTGTGGTCTGGCTGGTATCCAAATTTGATCCATATATATCCCACTATGCACCTCATTCAACAGTCTGCGCTTGCGCATTGGTATTTGCGACAAGGTCTATTGACATGTGTATGGTTGTGTAGTTTCCCATTGACATGTGTATGGTTGTGTAGTTTCCCATTGACTTGTGTATGGTTGTGTAGTTTCCCATTGACTTGTGTATGGTTGTGTAGTTTCACATTGACTTGTGTATGGTTGTGTAGTTTCCCATTGACTGGTGTATGGTTGTGTAGTTTCCCACTGACTTGTATATGGTTGTGTAGTTTCCCATTGACTTGTGTATGGTTGTGTAGTTTCCCATTGACTGGTGTATGGTTGTGTAGTTTCCAACTGACTTGTGTATGGTTGTGTAGTTTCCCATTGACTTGTGTATGGTTGTGTAGTTTCCCATTGACTGGTGTATTGTTGTATAGTTTCTCATAGACCTTTTCGCAAATGCTGGGGCAAGCGCGTAAAGCTTGGAATCAGTTGAATTGTGGTCCAGCTGGTATCCAAATTTACTCCATATATATCAAACAATGCACCTCATTCAACAGTCTGCGCTTGCGGATTGGTATTTGCAACAAGGTCTATTGACATGTGTATGGTTGAGTAGTTACCCATTGACTTGTGTATGGTTGAGTAGTTTCCCATTGACATGTGTATGGTTGTGTAGTTTCCCATTGACTTGTGTATGGTTGTGTAGTTTCCCATTGACTTGTGTATGGTTGTGTAGTTTCCCATTGACTTGTGTATGGTTGTGTAGTTTCCCATTGACTTGTGTATGGTTGTGTAGTTTCCCATTGACTGGTGTATGGTTGTGTAGTTTCCCACTGACTTGTGTATGGTTGTGTAGTTTCCCATTGACTTGTGTATTGTTGTGTAGTTTCCCATTGACTGGTGTATGGTTGTGTAGTTTCACATTGACTTGTGTATGGTTGTGTAGTTTCCCATTGACTTGTGTATGGTTGCGTAGTTTCCCATTGACTGGTGTATGGTTGTGTAGTTTCCAACTGACTTGTGTATGGTTGTGTAGTTTCCCATTGACTTGTGTATGGTTGTGTAGTTTCCCATTGACTTGTGTATGATTGTGTAGTGTCTCATTGACATGTGTATGGTTGTGTAGTTTCCCATTGACTTGTGTATGGTTGTGTAGTTTCCCATTGACTTGTGAATGATTGTGTAGTTTCCCATTAACTTGTGTATTGTTGTGTAGTTTCTCATAGACCTTTTCGCAAATACTGGGGCGAACGCGTAAAGCTTGGAAGTAGGTGAATTGTGGTCCAGCTGGTATCCAAATTTGATCCATATGTACCCCACAATGCACCTCATTCAACAGTCTGCGCTTGCAAATTGGTATTTGCGACAAGGTCTATTGACATGTGTATGGTTGTGTAGTTTCCCATTGACTTGTGTATGGTTGTGTAGTTTCCCATTGACTTGTGTATGGTTGTGTAGTTTCCCATTGACTTGTGTATGATTATGTAGTGTCTCATTGACATGTGTATGGTTGTGTAGTTTCCCATTGACTTGTGTATGGTTGTGTAGTTTCCCTTTGACTTGTGTATGGTTGTGTAGTTTCCCATTAAATTGTGTATGGTTGTGTAGTTTCCCATTGAGTTGTGTATTGTTGTATAGTTTCCCATAGAGCTTTTCGCAAATACCGGGGCACGCGTGTAAAGCTTGGAATTAGGTACATTGTGGTCTAGCTGGTATCCAAATTTGATCCATATATATCACACAATGCACCTCATTCAACAGTTTGCGCTTGCGCATTGGTATTTGTGATAAGGTCTATTGACATTTGTATGGTTGTGTAGTTTCCCATTTACTCGTGTATGGTGGTGCAGTTTCCCATTGACTTGTGTATGGTTGTGTAGTTTCCCATTGACTTGTGTATGGTTGTGTAGTTTCCCAAGGACTTGTGTATGGTTGTGAAGTGTCCCATTGACTTGTGTATGGTTGTGAAGTGTCCCATTGACTTGTGTATGGTTGTGTAGTTTCCAATTGACTTTTGTATGGTTGTGAAGTGTCCCATTGGCTTGTGTATGGTTGTGTAGTTTCCCTTTGACTTGTGTATGGTTGTGTAATTTCCCGTTGACTTGTGTATGGTTGTGTAGTTTCCCTCTGACTTGTGTATGGTTGTGTAGTTTCCCATTGACTTGTGTATGGTTGTGTAGTTTCCCATTGACTTGTTTCTCATAGACCTTTTCTCAAATACTGGGGTGTGCGCGTAAAGCTTGGAACTAGGTGCATTGTTGTCTAGCTGGTATCCAAATTTGATCCAAATATATCCCACAATGCACCTCATTCAACAGTCTGTGCTTGCGCATTGGTATTTGCGACAAGGTCTATTGACATTTGTATGGTTGTCTAGTTTCCCATTTACTCGTGTATGGTTGTGCAGTTTCCCATTGACTTGTGTATGGTTGTGTAGTTTCCCAGTGACTTGTGTATGGTTGTGTAGCTTCCCATTGACTTGTGTATGGTTGTGTAGTTTCCCATTAACTTATGTACGGTTGTGTAGTTTCCCATTGACTAGTGTATTGTTGTGTAGTTTCTCAAAGACCTTTTCGCAAATACCGGGGCGCGTGGTAAAACTTGGAATTAGGTGCATTGTGGTCTGGCTGGTATCCAAATTTGATCCATATATATCCCACAATGCATCTCATTCAACAGTCTGCGCTTGCGCATTGGTATTTGCGACAAGGTCTATTGACATGTGTATGGTTGTGTAGTTTCCCATTGACTTGTGTATGGTGAAGTAGTTTCCCATTGACTTGTGTATTATTGTGAAGTGTCCATTGACTTGTGTATGGTTATGTAGTTTCCCATTGACTTGTATATGGTTGTGTAGTTTCCCATTGACTTGTGTATGGTTGTGTAGTTTCCCCTTGACATGTGTATGGTTGTGTAGTTTCCCATTGACTTGTGTATGGTTGTGTAGTTTCCCATTGACTGGTGTATGGTTGTGTAGTTTCCCATTGACTGGTGTATTGTTGTGTAGTTCCTCATAGACCTTTTCGCAAATACCGGGCCGCGCGCGAGAAGCTTGGAATAAGGTGCATTGTGGTCTAGCTGGTATCCAAATTTGATCCATATATATCCCACAATGCACCTCATTCAACAGTCTGCGTTTGCGCAATGGTATTTGCGACAAGGTCTATTGACATGTGTATGGTTGTGTAGTTTCCTTTGACATGTGTATGGTTGTGTAGTTTCCCATTGACTTGTGTATGGTTGTGTAGTTTCCCATCGACTTGTGTATGGTTGTGTAGGATCCTAGTGACTAATGTATGGTTTTGTATTTTTCCATTGACATGTGTATGGTTGTGTAGTTTCCCATTGACTGGTGTATGGTTGTGTAGTTGTCAATTGACATGTGTATGGTTGTGTAGTTTCCCATTGACTTGTGTATGGTTGTGTCAATTCCCATTGACTTGTGTATGGTTGTGAAGTGTCCATTGACTTGTGTATGGTTGTGTAGTTTCCCATTGACTCGGTATGGTTAGGTAGTTTCCCATTGACTGGTGTATGGTTGAGTAGTTTTCGATTGACATGTGTATGGTTATGTAGTTTCCCATTGACTGGTGTATGGTTGTGTAGTTGTACATTGACATGTGTATGGTTGTGTAGTTTCCCATTGACTTGTGTATGGTTGTGTCAATTCCCATTGACTTGTGTATGGTTGTGAAGTGTCCATTGACTTGTGTACGGTTGTGTAGTTTCCCATTGACTTGTGTATGGGTGTTTAGTTTCCCCGTGACTTGTGTATGGTGGTGT
Source organism: Asterias amurensis (assembly GCF_032118995.1). Lineage (NCBI taxonomy): Eukaryota > Metazoa > Echinodermata > Asteroidea > Forcipulatida > Asteriidae > Asterias > Asterias amurensis. The sequence continues at coordinate 22,786,572 of NC_092650.1, read as the reverse complement.
ATTTTCCCATTGACTTGTGTATGGTTGTGTAGTTTCCCATTGACTTGTTTCTCATAGACCTTTTCTCAAATACTGGGGTGTGCGCGTAAAGCTTGGAACTAGGTGCATTGTTGTCTAGCTGGTATCCAAATTTGATCCAAATATATCCCACAATGCACCTCATTCAACAGTCTGTGCTTGCGCATTGGTATTTGCGACAAGGTCTATTGACATTTGTATGGTTGTCTAGTTTCCCATTTACTCGTGTATGGTTGTGCAGTTTCCCATTGACTTGTGTATGGTTGTGTAGTTTCCCAGTGACTTGTGTATGGTTGTGTAGCTTCCCATTGACTTGTGTATGGTTGTGCAGTTTCCCATTGACTTATGTACGGTTGTGTAGTTTCCCATTGAGTAGTGTATTGTTGTGTAGTTTCTCAAAGACCTTTTCGCAAATACCGGGGCGCGTGGTAAAACTTGGAATTAGGTGCATTGTGGTCTGGCTGGTATCCAAATTTGATCCATATATATCCCACTATGCACCTCATTCAACAGTCTGCGCTTGCGCATTGGTATTTGCGACAAGGTCTATTGACATGTGTATGGTTGTGTAGTTTCCCATTGACTTGTGTATGGTGAAGTAGTTTCCCTCTGACTTGTGTATGGTTGTGAAGTGTCCATTGACTTGTGTATGGTTATGTAGTTTCCCATTGACTTGTATATGGTTGTGTAGTTTCCCATTGACTTGTGTATGGTTGTGTAGTTTCCCCTTGACATGTGTATGGTTGTGTAGTTTCCCATTGACTTGTGTATGGTTGTGTAGTTTCCCATTGACTGGTGTATGGTTGTGTAGTTTCCCATTGACTGGTGTATTGTTGTGTAGTTCCTCATAGACCTTTTCGCAAATACCGGGCCGCGCGCGAGAAGCTTGGAATAAGGTGCATTGTGGTCTAGCTGGTATCCAAATTTGATCCATATATATCCCACAATGCACCTCATTCAACAGTCTGCGTTTTCGCAATGGTATTTGCGACAAGGTCTATTGACATGTGTATGGTTGTGTAGTTTCCTTTGACATGTGTATGGTTGTGTAGTTTCCCATTGACTTGTGTATGGTTGTGTAGTTTCCCATCGACTTGTGTATGGTTGTGAAGTGTCCATTGACTTGTGTATGGTTGTGTAGTTTCCCATTGACTCGGTATGGTTAGGTAGTTTCCCTTTGACTGGTGTATGGTTGAGTAGTTTTCGATTGACATGTGTATGGTTATGTATTTTCCCATTGACTGGTGTATGGTTGTGTAGTTGTCCATTGACATGTGTATGGTTGTGTAGTTTCCCATTGACTTGTGTATGGTTGTGTCAATTCCCATTGACTTGTGTATGGTTGTGAAGTGTCCATTGACTTGTGTATGGTTGTGTAGTTTCCCATTGACTTGTGTATGGGTGTTTAGTTTCCCCTTGACTTGTGTATGGTGGTGTAGTTTCCCATTGACTTGTGTATGGTTGTGTAGTTTCCCATTGACCTGTGTATGGTTGTGTATATTCCCGGTTGTGTATGGATGTGTAGTTGCCCATTGGTGGATCAGAAGTCCTTAGTGGATAGAAGTCCTTGAAAAAAGAGATGTTTATCGACATTTGTTGTTTGATTCAAATGCGATCTCCCCTTGTGATGAGCACTACACCAAGTTCGTATTAAACGATTTTGATTTCCCAAATAACATTATTAAGGTAGGTTTTTGGCTGTTGACTGTTTTTTTAATTGTGTTAGTTTCTAACAAGAGTCGTTTACAAAAGCTTGATTATGTCTTTACAGCGTTTTAACATGTAACTGTACTAATTGCCCTTTGTAAAAAGATGTTCATGCCTCATTTATTAGGCCAAATAAAAAAATAAAGCCAGTTGAACGTCCCTGCCCGCATCCTTTTTTAAAGTTTTGTTTACTTACTATTGGTTATTTTTCAATTTTAGTAAAACAAGAAAGAATTTTTATATATTTCAAATCCGTCCCTTTTAACACATGTCCTTTTCTTAGAAGTGTCGTGGCCGAGCGGTTAAGACACCGAATTCAAACTCAGGTGTTTCTGATCCCCAGCCGTGACACTTGTGTCCTTAAGCAAGACACTTAACCAGTGCTTCGTCCTTTGTTTCCTATTGACTTGTGTATGGTTGTGTAGTTTCCCATTGACTTGTGTATGGTTGTGTAGTTTCCCATTGACTTGTGTATGGTTGTGTAGTTTCCCATTGACTTGTTTCTCATAGACCTTTTCTCAAATACTGGGGTGTGCGCGTAAAGCTTGGAACTAGGTGCATTGTTGTCTAGCTGGTATCCAAATTTGATCTATATATATCCCACAATGCACCTCATTCAACAGTCTGCGCTTGCGCATTGGTATTTGCGACAAGGTCTATTGACATGTGTATGGTTGTGTCAATTCCCATTTACTTGTGTATCGTTGTAAAGTGTCCACTGACTTGTGTATGGTTGTGTAGTTTCCCATTGACTTGCGTATGGTTGTGTATTTTCCCATTGACTTGTGTATGGTTGTGTAGTTTCCCATTAATGTGTGTATGGTTGTGTCAATTCCCCGTTGACTTGTGTATGGTTGTGAAGTGTCCATTGACTTGTGTATGGTTGTGTAGTTTCCCATTGACTTGTGTATGGGTGTGTAGTTTCCCATTGACTTGTGTATGGTGGTTTAGCTTCCCATTGACTTGTGTATGTTTGTGTAGTTTCCCATTGACTTGTGTATGGTTGTGTATATTCCCGGTTGTGTATGGATGTGTAGTTTCCTATTGGTGGATCAGAAGTCCTTGGTGGATAGAAGTCCTTGAAAAAAGAGACGTTTATCGACATTTGTTGTTTGAACCAAATGCGATCTCCCCTTGTGATTAGCACTACACCAAGTTCGTATCAAACGATTTTGATTTCCCAAATAACATTATTAATGTAGGTTTTTGGCTGTTTACTGTTTTTTTAGTTTTGTTAGTTTCTAACAAGAGTCATTAACATAAGCTTGATTATGTCTTTACAGCGTGTTAATATGTAACTGTACTTATTGGCCTTTGTAAAAAGATGTTCATGCCTCATTTATTAGGCCAAATAAAAAAATAATACCAGTTGAACGTCCCACCCCGCATCCTTTTTTAAATTTTTGTTAACTTACTATTGGTTATTTTTCAATTTTAGTAAAAAAAGAAAGAAATCTTATATATTTGAAATTCGTCCCTTTTAACACATGTCCTTTTTTTAGAAGTGTCGTGGCCGAGCGGTTAAGACACCGAATTCAAACTCAGGTGTTTCTAATCCCTAGCCGTGACACTTGTGTCCTTAAGCAAGACACTTGACCATTGCTTCGTCCTTTGTTTCCTATTGACTTGTGCATGGTTGTGTAGTTTCCCATTGACTTAATAATAAAACAACGCTTATAAAGCGCCTTACATCCATGACTGGACCCCAAGGCGCTGTACACATAAAAAAAACAGCAAACAAGAGTACAAAAAAGCCCAAAGAGCATAACAGATTTCTAAAAATATAAACCAATAGTTAAAATCACAACCACGAAATTTAAAAAGTTATGGAAATGCGCTACTATAAAAAGATTAGTTAAACTTACAATACTTTAAAAAGGAGTCCAAATAAGAAAAACACTTACAATTAGTTCAGGGGTCGATCCCGCAAAGAGTCAGGACCAGTCCCTTTAAGACTAGTCCCAAGAGATATTAAAATGTATGGCCAGTCTCAAAATTAAGACGAGTAACTTAATGTCCTTACTTGAAAAAAAGACTAGCCCTAACTCTCCAAGAGTTCCACCCCCATGAAAAGAAACAATGTACTGAGTCATTTAAAACAACACACCAAAAAGTTATAAAGATATGAAAATAACTAACAAAAGAAAGCAAGTAAAAGTTACAAAAACAATTAAATTAAATAACAATCTCACTCAAGAGAAAACATGCATTACGAGTAGGCAATGTACTTAGTTAAAAGCCAGTTTAAACAGATAAGTCTTCAGGATTGTCTTAAAATGATCCAGTGGTTGTGTAATTTCCCATTGACTTGTGTGGTTGTATAGTTTCCCATTGACAAGTGTATGGTTGCGTAGTTTCCCATTGACTTGTGTTTGGTTGTGTATTTTTCCATTGACATGTGTATGGTTGTGTAGTTTCCCATTGACTGGTGTATGGTTGTGTAGTTGTCCATTGACATGTGTATGGTTGTGTAGTTTCCCATTGACTTGTGTATGGTTGTGTCAATTCCATTGACTTATGTATGGTTGTGTAGTTTCCCGTTGACTGGTGTATGGATGTGTAGTTTTCCATTGACATGTGTATGGTTGTGTAGTTTCCCATTGACTGGTGTAAGATTGTGTAGTTGTCCATTGACATGTGTGTGGTTGTGTAATTTCCCATTGACTTGTGTTTGGTTGTGTAGTTTCCCATTGACTTGGTTATGGTTGTGTAGTTTCCCATTGACTGGTGTATGGTTGTGTAGTTTTCTATTGACATGTGTATGGTTGTGAAGTTTCCCATTGACTGGTGTAAGGTTGTGTAGTTGTCCATTGACATGTGTGTGGTTGTGTAGTTTTCCATTGACTTGTGTATGGTTGTGTAGTTTTTCATTGACATGTGTACGGTTGTGTAGTTTTCCATTGACTTGTGTATGGTGGTGTAGTTTCCCGTTGACTTGTGTATGGTTGTGTAGTTTCCCATTGACTTGTGTATGGTTGTGTAGTTTCCCATTGACTGGTGCATTGTTGTGTAGTTTCCCATAGACCTTTTTCGCAAATCCAGGGGCACGCATGTAAAGCTTGGAATTAGGTGCATTGTGGTCTAGCTGGTGTCCAAATTTGATCCATATATATCACACAATGCACCTCATTCAACAGTTTGCGCTTGCGCCGTGGTATTTGCGATAAGGTCTAGTGACATGTGTATGGTTGTGTAGTTTCCCGTTGAGTTGTGTATAGTTGTATAGTTTCCAGTAGACCTTTTCACAAATACCGGGGCACGCGCGTAAAGCTTGGAATTAGGTGCATTGTGGTCTAGCTGGTATCCAAATTTGATCCATATATATCACACAATGCACCTCATTCAACAGTTTGCGCTTGCGCATTGGTATTTGCGATAAGGTCTAGTGACATGTGTATGGTTGTGTAGTTTCCCATTGAGTTGTGTATGGTTGTGTAGTTTCCCATTGACTTGTGTAAGGTTGCGTAGCTTCCCATTGACTTGTGTATGACTGTGTTGTTTCCCATTGATTTGTGTGCGGTTGTGTAGTTTCCCATTGACTGGTGTATTGTGTAGTTTCTCATTGACTTGTGTATGGTGGTGTAGTTTCCCAGTGACTTGTGTATGGTTGTGTAGTTTCCCATTGACTGGTGTATTGTTGTGTAGTTTCTCAAAAACCTTTTCGCAAACACTGGGGCGAGCGCGTAAAGCTTGGAATAAGGTGCATTGTGGTCCAGTTGGTATCCAAATTTGATCCATACATATCCCACAATGTACCTCATTCAACAGTCTGCGCTTGCGCATTGGTATTTGCGACAAGGTCTATTGACATGTGTATGGTTGTGTAGTTTCCCGTTGACTTGTGTAGGGTTGTGTAGTTTCCCTGTGACTTGTGTATGGTTGGGAAGTTTCCCCTTGACTTGTGTATGGTTGTGTAGTTTCCCATTGACTTGTGTATGGTTGTGTAGTTTCCCATTGACTTGTGTACGGTTGTGTAGTTTCCTATTGACATGTGTATGGTTGTGTAGTTTCCCATTAACTTGTTTCTCATAGACCTTTTTTCAAATACTGGGGCCAGCGCGTAAAGCTTGGAATTAGGAGCATTGTGGTCTAGCTTGTATCCAAATTTGACCCATATATATCCCACAATGCACCTCATTCAACAGTCTGCGCTTGCGCATTGGTATTTGCGACAAAGTCTATTGACATGTGTATGGTTGTGTAGTTTCCTATTGAGTTGTGTATGGTTGTGTAGTTTCCCATTGACTTGTGTAAGGCTGCGTAGTTTCCCATTGACTTGTGTATGGTTGTGTAGTTTCCCATTGACTTGTGTATGGTTGTGTAGTTTCCCATTGACTTGTGTATGGTTGTGTTGTTTTCCATTGACTTGTGTATGGTTGTGTAATTTCCCGTTGACTTGTGTATGGTTGTGTAGTTTCCCATTGACATGTGTATGGTTGCGTAGTTTCCCATTAACTTGTGTATGGTTGTGTAGTTTCCCATTGACTTGTGTAAGGTTGCGTAGCTTCCCATTGACTAGTGTATGACTGTGTTGTTTCCCATCGACTTGTGTGCGGTTGTGTAGTTTCCCATTGACTGGTGTATTGTTGTGTAGTTTCTCATTGACTTGTGTATGGTGGTGTAGTTTCCCAGTGACTTGTGTATGGTTGTGTAGTTTCCCATTGACTTGTGTATGGTTGTGTAGTTTCCCATTGACTTGTGTATGGTTGTGTTATTTTCCATTGACTTGTCTATGGTTGTGTAATTTCCCATTGACTTGTGTATGGTTGTGTAGTTTCCCATTGACATGTGTATGGTTGCGTAGTTTCCCATTGGCTTGTGTATGGTTGTGTAGTTTCCCTTTGATTTGTGTATGATTGTGTAGTTTCTCATTGACATGTGTATGGTTGTGTAGTTTCCCATTGACTTGTGTATGGTTGTGTAGCTTCCCATTGACTTGTGTATGACTGTGTTGTTTCCCATCGACTTGTGTGCGGTTGTGTAGTTTCCCATTGACTGGTGTATTGTTGTGTAGTTTCTCATTGACTTGTGTATGGTGGTGTAGTTTCCCAGTGACTTGTGTATGGTTGTGTAGTTTCCCATTGACTTGTGTATGGTTGTGTAGTTTCCCATTGACTTGTGTATGGTTGTGTAGTTTCCCATTGACTTGTTTTTGGTTGTGTAGTTTCCCATTGAGTTGTGTATTGTTGTATAGTTTCCAATAGAGCTTTTCGCAAATACCGGGGCACGCTCGTAAAGCTTGGAATTAGGTACATTGTGGTCTAGCTGGTATCCATATTTGAACCATATATATCACACAATGCACCTCATTCAACAGTTTGCGCTTGCGCATTGGTATTTGTGATAAGGTCTATTGACATTTGTATGGTTGTGTAATTTCCCATTGACTTGTGTATGGTTGTGTAGTTTCCCATTGACTTGTGTATGGTTGTGTATTTTCCCATTGACTAGTGTATGGTTGTGTTGTTGTCAATTGACATGTGTATGGTTGTGTAGTTTCCCATTGACTTGTGTATGGTTGTGTCAATTCCTATTGACTTGTGTATGGTTGTCAAGTGTCCACTGACTTGTGTATGGTTGTGTAGTTTCCCATTGACTTGTGTATGGGTGTGTAGTTTCCCATTGACTTGTGTATGGTTGTGTTATTTTCCATTGACTTGTGTATGGTTGTGTAATTTCCCATTGACTTGTGTATGGTTGTGTAGTTTCCCATTGACATGTGTATGGTTGCGTAGTTTCCCATTGGCTTGTGTATGGTTGTGTAGTTTCCCTTTGATTTGTGTATGATTGTGTAGTTTCTCATTGACATGTGTATGGTTGTGTAGTTTCCCATTGACTTGTGTATGGTTGTGTAGCTTCCCATTGACTTGTGTATGACTGTGTTGTTTCCCATCGACTTGTGTGCGGTTGTGTAGTTTCCCATTGACTGGTGTATTGTTGTGTAGTTTCTCATTGACTTGTGTATGGTGGTGTAGTTTCCCAGTGACTTGTGTATGGTTGTGTAGTTTCCCATTGACTTGTGTATGGTTGTGTAGTTTCCCATTGACTTGTGTATGGTTGTGTTATTTTCCATTGACTTGTGTATGGTTGTGTAATTTCCCATTGACTTGTGTATGGTTGTGTAGTTTCCCATTGACTTGTGTATGGTTGTGTAGTTTCCCATTGACTTGTGTATGGTTGTGTAGTTTCCCTTTGATTTGTGTATGATTGTGTAGTTTCTCATTGACATGTGTATGGTTGTGTAGTTTCCCATTGAATCGTGTATGGTTGTGTAGTTTCCCATTGACTTGTGTATGGTTGTGTAGTTTCCCATTGACTTGTTTTTGGTTGTGTAGTTTCCCATTGAGTTGTGTATTGTTGTATAGTTTCCAATAGAGCTTTTCGCAAATACCGGGGCACGCTCGTAAAGCTTGGAATTAGGTACATTGTGGTCTAGCTGGTATCCATATTTGATCCATATATATCACACAATGCACCTCATTCAACAGTTTGCGCTTGCGCATTGGTATTTGTGATAAGGTCTATTAAGATTTGTATGGTTGTGTAATTTCCCATTGACTTGTGTATGGTTGTGTAGTTTCCCATTGACTTGTGTATGGTTGTGCAGCTTCCCATTGACTAGTGTATGGTTGGGTAGTTTCCCATTGACTAGTGTATGGTTGTGTAGTTGTCAATTGACATGTGTATGGTTGTGTAGTTTCCCATTGACTTGTGTATGGTTGTGTCAATTCCCATTGACTTGTGTATGGTTGTGTAGTTTCCCATTGACTTGTGTATGGTTGTGTAGTTTCCCATTGACTAGTGTATGGTTGTGTAGTTTCCCATTGACTTGTGTATGGTTGATTCAATTCCCATTGACTTGTGAATGGTTGTCAAGTGTCCACTGACTTGTGTATGGTTGTGTAGTTTCCCATTGACTTGTGTATGGGTGTGTAGTTTCCCATTGACTGGTGTATGGTGGTGTAGTTTCCCATTGACTTGTGTATGGTTGTGTAGTTTCCCATTGACTTGTGTATGGTTGTGTATATTCCCGGTTGTGTATGGATGTGTAGTTTCCCATTGGTGGATCAGAAGTTCTTAGTGGATAGAAGTCCTTGAAAAAAGAGATGTTTATCAACATTTGTTGTTTGAACCAAATGCGATTTCCCCTTGTGATGAGCACTACACCAAGTTCGTATTAAACGATTTTGATTTCCCAAATAACATTATTAGGGTAGGCTTTTGGCTGTTTACTGTTTTTTTAATCGTGTTAGTTTCTAACAGAGTCATTAAAAAAAGCTTGATTATGTCTTTACAGCGTGTTAATATGTAACTGTACTAATTGCCCTTTGTGAAAAGATGTTCATGCCTCATTTGTTAGGCCAAATAAAAAACAAAAACCAGTTGAATGTCCCTGCCCGCATCCTTTTTTAAAGTTTTGTTTACTTACTATTGGTTATTTTTCAATTTTTGTAAAAAAAGATTTTTTTTTATATATTTCAAACTCGTCCCTTTTAACACATGTACTTTTTTTAGAAGTGTCGTGGCCGAGCGGTTAAAACACCGAATTCAAACTCAGGTGTTTCTGATCCCCAGCCGTAACACTTGTGTCCCCTTAAACAAGACACTTAACCATTGCTTCGTCCTTTGTTTCCTATTGACTTGTGTATGGTTGTGTAGTTTCCCATTGACTTGTGTACGGTTGTGTAGTTTCCTAATGACATGTGTCTGGTTGTGTAGTTTCCCATTAACTTGTTTCTCATAGACCTTTTTCAAATACTGGGGCCAGCGCGTAAAGCTTGGAATTAGGAGCATTGTGGTCTACCTTGTATCCAAATTTGACCCATATATATCCCACAATGCACCTCATTCAACAGTCTGCGCTTGTGCATTGGTATTTGCGACAAGGTCTATTGACATGTGTATCGTTGTGTAGTTTCCCATTGACTTGTGTATGGTTATGTAGTTTCCCGTTGACTTGTGTATGGTTGTGTAGTTTCCCATTGACTTGTGTATGGTTGTGTAGTTTACCATTGACTTGTGTATGGTTGTGTAGTTTCCCATTGACTTGTGAATGATTGTGTAGTTTCCCATTAACTTGTGTATTGTTGTGTAGTTTCTCATAGACCTTTTTGCAAATACTGGGGCGAGCGCGTAAAGCTTGGAATTAGGTGAATTGTTGTCTAGCTGGTATCCAAATTTGATCCAAATATATCCCACAATGCACCTCATTCAACAGTCTGTGCTTGCGCATTGGTATTTGCGACAAGGTCTATTGACATTTGTATGGTTGTCTAGTTTCCCATTGACTTGTGTATGGTTGTGTCAATTCCCATTGACTTGTGTATGGTTGTGAAGTGTCCATTGACTTGTGTATGGTTGCATTGTTTCTCATTAACAAGTGTATGGTTGTGTAGTTTCCCATTGACTTGTGTATGGTTGTGTAGTTTCCCATTGACTTGTGTATGGTTGTGTAGTTTCCCATTGACTTGTGTATGGTTGTGTAGTTTCCCATTGGCTTGTGTATGGTTGCGTAGTTTTCCATTGACTTGTGTATGGCTGTGTAGTTTCCCATTGACTTGTGTATGGTTGTGTAGTTTCCCATTGACTTGTGTATGGTTGCGTAGTTTTCCATTGACTTGTGTATGGCTGTGTAGTTTCCCATTGACTTGTGTACGGTTGTGTAGTTTCCCATTGACTTGTGTATGATTGTGTGGTGTCTCATTGACATGTGTATGGTTGTGTAGTTTCCCATTGACTTGTGTATGGTTGTGTAGTTTCCCATTGACTTGTGTATGGTTGTGTAGTTTCCCATTAACTTGTTTATGGTTGTGTAGTTTCCCATTGAGCTGTGTATTGTTGTATAGTTTCCCATAGAGCTTTTCGCAAATACCGGGGCACGCGCGTAAAGCTTGGAACTAGGTACATTGTGGTCTAGCTGGTATCCAAATTCGATACATATATATCACACAATGCACCTCATTCAACAGTTTGCGCTTGCGCATTGGTATTTGTGATAACGTCTATTGACATTTGTATCCACATTGTGGTCTAGCTGGTATCCAAATTCGATACATATATATCACACAATGCACCTCATTCAACAGTTTGCGCTTGCGCATTGGTTTTTGTGATAACGTCTATTGACATTTGTATGGTTGTGTAGTTTCCCATTGACTTTTGTATGGTTGTGCAGTTTCCCATTGACTTGTGTATGGTTGTGTAGTTTCCCATTGACTTGTGTATGGTTGTGTAGCTTCCCATTGACTTGTGTATGGTTGTGTAGTTTTCCATTGACTTGTGTATGGTTGTGTAGTTTCCCATTGACTTGTGTATGGTTGTGTAGTTTCCCATTGACTGGTGTATGGTTGTGTAGTTTCCCACTGACTTGTGTATGGTTGTGTAGTTTCCCATTGACTTGTGTATGGTTGTGTAGTTTTCCATTGACTGGTGTATAATTGTGTAGTTTCCCATTGACTTGTGTATGGTTGTGTAGTTTCCTATTGACTTGTGCATGGTTGCGTAGTTTCCCATTGACTTGTGTATGGTTGTGTAGTTTCCCATTGACTTGTGTATGGTTGTGTAGTTTCCCATTGACTGGTGTATGGTTGTGTAGTTTCCAACTGACTTGTGTATGGTTGTGTAGTTTCCCATTGACTTGTGTATGGTTGTGTAGTTTCCCATTGACTTGTGTATGGTTGTGTAGTTTCCCATTGCCTTGTGTATGGTTGTGTAGTTTCCCATTGACTGATGTATGGTTGTGTAGTTTCCCACTGACTTGTATATGGTTGTGTAGTTTCCCATTGACTTGTGTATGGTTGTGTAGTTTCCCATTGACTGGTGTATGGTTGTGTAGTTTCCAACTGACTTGTGTATGGTTGTGTAGTTTCCCATTGACTTGTGTATGATTGTGTAGTGTCTCATTGACATGTGTATGGTTGTGTAGTTTTCTATTGACTTGTGTATGGTTGTGTAGTTTCCCATTGACTTGTGTATGGTTGTGTAGTTTCCCATTAACTTGTTTATGGTTGTGTAGTTTCCTATTGAGCTGTGTATTGTTGTATAGTTTCCCATAGAGCTTTTCGCAAATACCGGGGCACGCGCGTAAAGCTTGGAATTAGGTACATTGTGGTCTAGCTGGTATCCAAATTTGATACATATATATCACACAATGCACCTCATTCAACAGTTTGCGCTTGCGCATTGGTATTTGTGATTAGGTCTATTGACATTTGTATGGTTGTGTAGTTTCCCATTGACTTGTGTATGGTTGTGCAGTTTCCCATTGACTTGTGCATGGTTGTGTAGTTTCCCATTGACTTGTGTATGGTTGTGTAGCTTCCCATTGACTTGTGTATGGTTGTGTAGTTTCCCATTGACTTGTGTATGGTTGTGTAGTTTCCCATTGACTTGTGTATGGTTGTGTAGTTTCCCATTGACTGGTGTCTGGTTGTGTAGTTTCCCACTGACTTGTGTATGGTTGTGTAGTTTCCCATTGACTTGTGTATGGTTGTGTAGTTTCCCATTGACTGGTGTATGGTTGTGTAGTTTCCCATTGACTTGTGTATGTTTGTGTAGTTTCCCATTGACTTGTGTATGGTTGCGTAGTTTCCCATTGACTTGTTTATGGATGTGTAGTTTCCCATTGACTTGTGTATGGTTGTGTAGTTTCCCATTGACTTGTGTATGGTTGTGTAGTTTCCAATTGACTTGTGTATGGTTGTGTAGTTTCCCATTGACTGGTGTATGGTTGTGTAGTTTCCAACTGACTTGTGTATGGTTGTGTAGTTTCCCATTGACTTGTGTATGGTTATGAGTTTCCCATTGACTTGTGTATGATTGTGTAGTGTCTCATTGACATGTGTATGGTTGTGTAGTTTCCCATTGACTTGTGTATGGTTGTGTAGTTTCCCATTGAGTTGTGTATTGTTGTATAGTTTCCCATAGTGTTTTTCGCAAATACAGGGGCACGCGCGTAAAGTTTGGAATTAGGTACATTGTGGTCTAGCTGGTATCCAAATTTGATCCATATATATCACACAATGCACCTCATTCAACAGTTTGTGCTTGCGCATTGGTATTTGTGATAAGGTCTATTGACATTTGTATGGTTGTGTAGTTTCCCATTTACTCGTGTATGGTTGTGCAGTTTCATAGACCTTTTCGCAAATGCTGGGGCGAGCGCGTAAAGCTTGGAATTAGTTGAATTGTGGTCCAGCTGGTATCCAAATTTACTCCATTTATATCCAACAATGCACCTCATTCAACAGTCTGCGCTTGCGCATTGGTATTTGCAACAAGGTCTATTGACATGTGTATGGTTGTGTAGTTACCCATTGACTTGTGTATGGTTCAGTAGTTTCCCATTGACATGTGTATGGTTGTGTAGTTTCCCATTGACTTGTGTATGGTTGTGTAGTTTCTCATTGACTTGTGTATGGTAGTGTAGTTTCCCATTGACTTGTGTACGGTTGGGTAGTTTCCCAATGACTGGTGTATGTTTGTGTAGTTTCCCATTGACTTGTGTATGGTTGTGTAGTTTCCCATTGACTGGTGTATTGTTGTGTAGTTTCTCATAGACCTTTTCGCAAACACAGGGGAGCGCGCGTTAAGCTTGGAATTAGGTGCTTGTGGTCTAGCTGGTATCCAAATTTTATCCATATTTATCCCACAATGCACCTCATTCAACAGTCTGCGATTGCCAATGGTATTTGCGACAAAGTCTAATGACATGTGTATGATTGTGTAGTTTCCCATTGACTTGTGTATGGTTGTGTAGTTTCCCATTGACTTGTGTATGGTTGCGTAGTTTCCCATTGACTTGTGTATGGTTGTGTAGTTTCCCATTGACTTGTGTATGGTTGTGTAGTTTCCCATTGACTTGTGTATGGTTGTGTAGTTCCCATTGACTTGTGTATGGTTGTGTAGTTTCTCATTGACTGGTGTATGATTGTGTAGTTTCCCACTGACTTGTGTATGGTTGTGTAGTTTCCCACTGACTTTTGTATGGTTGTGTAGTTTCCCATTGACTTGTGTATGGTTGTGTAGTTTCCCATTGACTGGTGTATTGTTGTATAGTTTCTCATAGACCTTTTCGCAAATGCTGGGGCGAGCGCGTAAAGCTTGGAATCAGTTGAATTGTGGTTCAGCTGGTATCCAAATTTACTCCATATATATCCAACAATGCACCTCATTCAACAGTCTGCGCTTGCGCATTGGTATTTGCAACAAGGTCTATTGACATGTGTATGGTTGAGTAGTTATCCATTGACTTGTGTATGGTTGAGTAGTTTCCCATTGACATGTGTATGGTTGTGTAGTTTCCCATTGACTTGTGTATGGTTGTGTAGTTTCTCATTGACTTGTGTATGGTAGTGTAGTTTCCCATTGACTTGTGTATGGTTGGGTAGTTTCCCAATGACTGGTGTATGTTTGTGTAGTTTCCCATTGACTTGTGTATAGTTGTGTAGTTTCCCATTTACTGGTGTATTGTTGTGTAGTTTCTCATAGACCTTTTCGCAAACACAGGGGAGCGCGCGTAAAGCTTGGAATTAGGTGCTTGTGGTCTAGCTTATTTCCAAATTTTATCCATATTTATCCCACAATGCACCTCATTCAACAATCTGCGCTTGCACATTGGTATTTGCGACAAGGTCTAATGACATGTGTATGGATGTGTAGTTTCCCATTGACTTGTGTATGGTTGTGTAGTTTCCCATTGACTTGTGTATGGTTGCGTAGTTTCCTATTGACTTGTGTATGGTTGTGTAGTTTCCTATTGACTTGTGTATGGTTGTGTAGTTTCCTATTGACTTGTGTATGGTTGTGTAGTTTCCCATTGACTGGTGTATGGTTGTGTAGTTTCCCACTGACTTGTGTATGGTTGTGTAGTTTCCCGTTGACTTGTGTATGGTTGTGTAGTTTCCCATTGACTTGTGTATGGTTGTGTAGTTTCTCAAAGACCTTTTCGCAAACACAGGGAAGCGCGCGTAAAGCTTGGAATTAGGTGCATTGTGGTCTAGCTGGTATCCAAATTTTATCCATATTTATCCCACAATGCACCTCATTCAACAGTCTGCGCTTGCGCATTGGTATTTGCAACAAGGTCTAATGACATGTGTATCGTTGTGTAGTTTCCCATTGACTTGTGTATGGTTATGTAGTTTCCCGTTGACTTGTGTATGGTTGTGTAGTTTCCCGTTGACTTGTGTATGGTTGTGTAGTTTACCATTGACTTGTGTATGGTTGTGTAGTTTCCCATTGACTTGTGAATGATTGTGTAGTTTCCCATTAACTTGTGTATTGTTGTGTAGTTTCTCATAGACCTTTTTGCAAATACTGGGGCGAGCGCGTAAAGCTTGGAATTAGGTGAATTGTGGTGCAGCTGGTATCCAAATTTGATCCATATATACCCCACAATGCACCTCATTCAACAGTCTGCGCTTGCAAATTGGTATTTGCGACAAGGTCTATTGACATGTGTATGGTTGTGTAGTTTCCCTGTGACTTGTGTATGGTTGTGTAGTTTCCCGTTGACTTGTGTATGGTTGTGTAGTTTCCCATTGACTTGTGTATGATTATGTAGTGTCTCATTGACATGTGTATGGTTGTGTAGTTTCCCATTGACTTGTGTATGGTTGTATAGTTTCCCTTTGACTTGTGTATGGTTGTGTAGTTTCCCATTAAATTGTGTATGGTTGTGTAGTTTCCCATTGAGTTGTGTATTGTTGTATAGTTTCCCATAGAGTTTTTCGCAAATACCGGGGCACGCGTGTAAAGCTTGGAATTAGGTACATTGTGGTCTAGCTGGTATCCAAATTTGATCCATATATACCACACAATGCACCCCATTCAACAGTTTGCGCTTGTGCATTGGTATTTGTGATAAGGTCTATTGACATTTGTATGGTTAAGTAGGATTTGGAACTTTGCATGGTGGAGATAAGATATAGAAGAGTTTGCGGTAACACCATGTAATAACAATCTCTAAATCTTTGTATGGTTGTTTAGTTTCCCATTTACTCGTGTATGGTGGTGCAGTTTCCCATTGACTTGTGTATGGTTGTGTAGTTTCCCAGTGACTTGTGTATGGTTGTGTAGCTTCCCATTGACTTGTGTATGGTTGTGTAGTTTCCCATTGACTTATGTACGGTTGTGTAGTTTCCCATTGACTGGTGTATTGTTGTGTAGTTTCTCAAAGACCTTTTCGCAAATACCGGGGCGCGTGGTAAAACTTGGAATTAGGTGCATTGTGGTCTGGCTGGTATCCAAATTTGATCCATATATATCCCACAATGCACCTCATTCAACAGTCTGCGCTTGCGCATTGGTACTTGCGACAAGGTCTATTGACATTGGTATGGTTGTGTAGTTTCCCATTGACTTGTGTATGGTTGTGTAGTTTCCCATCGACTTGTGTATGGTTGTGTAGGATCCTAGTGACTAATGTATGGTTGTGTATTTTTCCATTGACATGTGTATGGTTGTGTAGTTTCCCATTGACTGGTGTATGGTTGTGTAGTTGTCAATTGACATGTGTATGGTTGTGTAGTTTCCCATTGACTTGTGTATGGTTGTGTCAATTCCCATTGACTTGTGTATGGTTGTGAAGTGTCCATTGACTTGTGTATGGTTGTGTAGTTTCCCATTTACTCGGTATGGTTAGGTAGTTTCCAATTGACTGGTGTTTGGTTGTGTAGTTTTTGATTGACATGTGTATGGTTATGTAGTTTCCCATTGACTGGTGTATGGTTGTGTAGTTGTCCATTGACATGTGTATGGTTGTGTAGCTTCCCATTGACTTATGTACGGTTGTGTAGTTTCCCATTGACTGGTGTATTGTTGTGTAGTTTCTCAAAGACCTTTTCGCAAATACCGGGGCGCGTGGTAAAACTTGGAATTAGGTGCATTGTGGTCTGGCTGGTATCCAAATTTGATCCATATATATCCCACAATGCACCTCATTCAACAGTCTGCGCTTGCGCATTGGTATTTGCGACAAGGTCTATTGACATGTGTATGGTTGTGTAGTTTCCCATTGACTTGTGTATGGTTGTGTAGTTTCCCATCGACTTGTGTATGGTTGTGTAGGATCCTAGTGACTAATGTATGGTTGTGTATTTTTCCATTGACATGTGTATGGTTGTGTAGTTTCCCATTGACTGGTGTATGGTTGTGTAGTTGTCAATTGACATATGTATGGTTGTGTAGTTTCCCATTGACTTGTGTATGGTTGTGTCAATTCCCATTGACTTGTGTATGGTTGTGAAGTGTCCATTGACTTGTGTATGGTTGTGTAGTTTCCCATTGACTTGTGTATGGGTGTTTAGTTTCCCAATGACTTGTGTATGGTGGTGTAGTTTCCCATTGACTTGTGTATGGTTGTGTAGTTTCCCATTGACTTGTGTATGGTTGTGTATATTCTCGGTTGTGTATATTCCCGGTTGTGTATGGATGTGTAGTTTCCCATTGGTGGATCAGAAGTCCTTAGTGGATAGAAGTCTTTGAAAAAAGAGATGTTTATCGACGTTTGTTGTTTGATTCAAATGCGATCTCCCCTTGTGATGAGCACTACACCAAGTTCGTATTAAACGATTTTGATTTCCCAAATAACATTATAAAGGTAGGTTTTTGGCTGTTGACTGTTTTTTTAATTGTGTTAGTTTCTAACAAGAGTCATTAAAAAAAGCTTGATTATGTCTTTACAGCGTGTTAATATGTAACTGTACTAATTGCCCTTTGTGAAAAGATGTTCATGCCTCATTTATTAGGCCAAATAAAAAAATAATGCCAGTTGAACGTCCCTGCCCGCATCCTTTTTTAAAGTTTTGTTTACTTACTATTGGTTATTTTTCAATTTTAGTAAAAAAAGAAAGAATTTTTATATATTTCAAATCCATCCCTTTTAACACATGTCCTTTTCTTAGAAGTGTCGTGGCCGAGCGGTTAAGACACCGAATTCAAACTCAGGTGTTTCTGATCCCCAGCCGTGACACTTGTGTCCTTAAGCAAGACACTTAACCATTGCTTCGTCCTTTGTTTCCTATTGACTTGTGTATGGTTGTGTAGTTTCCAATTGACTTGTGTATGGTTGTGTAGTTTCCCATTGACTTGTGTATGGTTGTGTAGTTTCCCATTGACTTGTGTATGGTTGTGTAGTTTCCCATTGACTTGTTTCTCATAGACCTTTTCTCAAATACTGGGGTGTGCGCATAAAGCTTGGAACTGGTGCATTGTTGTCTAGCTGGTATCCAAATTTGATCCAAATATATCCCACAATGCACCTCATTCAACAGTCTGTGCTTGCGCATTGGTATTTGCGACAAGGTCTATTGACATTTGTATGGTTGTCTAGTTTCCCATTGACTTGTGTATGGTTGTGTCAATTCCCATTGACTTGTGTATGGTTGTGAAGTGTCCATTGACTTGTGTATGGTTGTGTAGTTTCCCATTGACTTGTGTATGGGTGTTTAGTTTCCCAATGACTTGTGTATGGTGGAGTAGTTTCCCATTGACTTGTGTATGGTTGTGTAGTTTCCCATTGACTTGTGTATGGTTGTGTATATTCCCGGTTGTGTATATTCCCGGTTGTGTATGGATGTGTAGTTTCCCATTGGTGGATCAGAAGTCCTTAGTGGATAGAAGTCTTTGAAAAAAGAGATGTTTATCGACATTTGTTGTTTGATTCAAATGCGATCTCCCCTTGTGATGAGCACTACACCAAGTTCGTATTAAACGATTTTGAATTCCCAAATAACATTATTAAGGTAGGTTTTTGGCTGTTGACTGTTTTTTTAATTGTGTTAGTTTCTAACAAGAGTCGTTTACAAAAGCTTGATTATGTCTTTACAGCGTGTTAATATGTAACTGTACTATTTGCCTTTTGTAAAAAGATGTTCATGCCTCATTTATTAGGCCAAATGAAAAAATAATGCCAGTTGAACGTCCCTGCCCGCATCCTTTTTTAAAGTTTTGTTTACTTACTATTGGTTATTTTTCAATTTTAGTAAAAAAAGAAAGAATTTTTATGTATTTCAAATCCATCCCTTTTAACACATGTCCTTTTCTTAGAAGTGTCGTGGCCGAGCGGTTAAGACACCGAATTCAAACTCAGGTGTTTCTGATCCCCAGCCGTGACACTTGTGTCCTTAAGCAAGACACTTAACCATTGCTTCGTCCTTTGTTTCCTATTGACTTGTGTATGGTTGTGTAGTTTCCAATTGACTTGTGTATGGTTGTGTAGTTTCCCATTGACTTGTGTATGGTTGTGTAGTTTCCCATTGACTTGTGTATGGTTGTGTAGTTTCCCATTGACTTGTTTCTCATAGACCTTTTCTCAAATACTGGGGTGTGCGCATAAAGCTTGGAACTAGGTGCATTGTTGTCTAGCTGGTATCCAAATTTGATCCAAATATATCCCACAATGCACCTCATTCAACAGTCTGTGCTTGCGCATTGGTATTTGCGACAAGGTCTATTGACATTTGTATGGTTGTCTAGTTTCCCATTTACTCGTGTATGGTTGTGCAGTTTCCCATTGACTTGTGTATGGTTGTGTAGTTTCCCAGGGACTTGTGTATGGTTGAGTAGCTTCCCATTGACTTGTGTATAGTTGTGTAGTTTCCCATTGACTTATGTACGGTTGTGTAGTTTCCCATTGACTGGTGTATTGTTGTTTAGTTTCTCAAAGATCTTTTCGCAAATACCGGGGCGCGTGGTAAAACTTGGAATTAGGTGCATTGTAGTCTGGCTGGTATCCAAATTTGATCCATATATATCCCACAATGCACCTCATTCAACAGTCTGCGCTTGCGCATTGGTATTTGCGACAAGGTCTATTGACATGTGTATGGTTGTGTAGTTTCCCATTGGCTTGTGTATGGTGAAGTAGTTTCCCATTGACTTGTGTATGGTTTTGAAGTGTCCATTGACTTGTGTATGGTTATGTAGTTTCCCATTGACTTGTATATGGTTGTGTAGTTTCCCATTGACTTGTGTATGGTTGTGTAGTTTCCCCTTGACATGTGTATGGTTGTGTAGTTTCCCATTGACTTGTGTATGGTTGTGTAGTTTCCCATTGACTGGTGTATGGTTGTGTAGTTTCCCATTGACTGGTGTATTGTTGTGTAGTTCCTCATAGACCTTTTCGCAAATACCGGGCCGCGCGCGTGAAGCTTGGAATAAGGTGCATTGTGGTCTAGCTGGTATCCAAATTTGATCCATATATATCCCACAATGCACCTCATTCAACAGTCTGCGCTTGCGCATTGGTATTTGCGACAAGGTCTATTGACATGTGTATGGTTGTGTAGTTTCCTTTGACATGTGTATGGTTGTGTAGTTTCCCATCGACTTGTGTATGGTTGTGTAGGATCCTAGTGACTAATGTATGGTTTTGTATTTTTCCATTGACATGTGTATGGTGTGTAGTTTCCCATTGACTGGTGTATGGTTGTGTAGTTGTCAATTGACATGTGTATGGTTGTGTAGTTTCCCATTGACTTGTGTATGGTTGTGTCAATTCCCATTGACTTGTGTATGGTTGTGAAGTGTCCATTGACTTGTGTATGGTTGTGTTGTTTCCCATTGACTTGTGTATTGTTGGTAGTTTCCCATTGACTTGTTTCTCATAGACCTTTTCTCAAATACTGGGGTGTGCGCGTAAAGCTTGGAATTAGGAGCAATGTGGTCTAGCTTGTATCCAAATTTGACCCATATATATCCCACAATGCACCTCATTCAACAGTCTGCGCTTGCGCATTGGTATTTGCGACAAGGTCTATTGACATGTGTATGGTTGCGTAGTTTCCCATTGAGTTGTGTATGATTGTGTAGTTTCCCATTGACTTGTGTAAGGCTGCGTAGTTTCCCGTTGACTTGTGTATGACTGTGTTGTTTCCCATCGACTTGTGTATGGTTGTGTAGTTTCCCATTGACTTGTGTATGGTTGTGTTGTTTTCCATTGACTTGTGTATGGTTGTGTAATTTCCCATTGACTTGTATATGGTTGTGTAGTTTCCCATTGACATGTGTATGGTTGTGTAGTTTCCCTTTGACTTGTGTAAGGTTGCGTAGCTTCCCATTGACTTGTGTATGACTGTGTTGTTTCCCATCGACTTGTGTGCGGTTGTGTAGTTTCCCATTGACTGGTGTATTGTTGTGTAGTTTCTCATTGACTTGTGTATGGTGGTGTAGTTTCCCATTGACTTGTGTATGGTTGTGTAGTTTCTCATTGACTTGTGTATGGTGGTGTAGTTTCCCATTGACTTGTGTATGGTTGTGTAGTTTCCCATTGACTTGTGTATGGTTGTGTAGTTTCCCATTGACTTGTGTATGGTTGTGTAGTTTCCCATTGACTTGTGTATGGTTGTTTAATTTCCCCTTAACTGGTTTAAGGTTGTGTAGTTGTCCATTGACATGTGTATGGTTGTGTAGTTTTCCATTGACTTGTGTATGGTTGTGTAGTTTCCCATTGACTGGTGCATTGTTTTGTAGTTTCCCATAGACCTTTTTCGCAAACCTAGGGGCACGCGCGTAAAGCTTGGAATGAGGTGCATTGTGGTCTAGCTGGTATCCAAATTTGATCCATATATATCCCACAATGCACCTCATTCAACAGTCTGCGCTTGCGCATTGGTATTTGCGACAAGGCCTATTGACATATATATGGTTGTGTAGTTTCCCATTGACTTGTGTATGGTTGTGTAGTTTCCCATTGACTGGTGTATGGTTGTGTAGTTTCCCACTGACTTGTGTATGGTTGTGTAGTTTCCCATTGACTTGTGTATGGTTGCGTAATTTCCCATTGACTTGTGTATGGTTCCGTAGTTTCCCATTAACAAGTGTATGGTCGTGTAGTTTCCCATTGACTTGTGTATGGTTGTGTAGTTTCCCATTGACTTTTGTATGGATGTGTAGTTTTCCATTGACTTGTGTATGGTTGTGTAATTTCCCAATGACTTGTGTATGGTTGTGTAGTTTCCCATTGACATGTGTATGGCTGCGTATTTTCCCATTGACATTGTGTGGTTGTGTAGTTTCCCATTGACTTGTGTATGGTTGTGTCAATTCCCATTGACTTGCGTATGGTTGGGAAGTGTTCATTGACATGTGTATGGTTGTGTAGTTTCCCATTGACTTGTGTATGGTTGTGTAAGTTCCTATTGACTGGTGTATGGTTGTGTAGTTTCCCATTGACTTGTGTATGGTTGTGTCAATTCCATTGACTTGTGTATGGTTGTGTAAATTCCCATTGACTTGTGTATGGTTGTGAAGTGTCCATTGACATGTGTATGTTTGTGTATTTTCCCATTGACTGGTGTTTGGTTGTGTATTTATCCATTGACATGTGTATGGTTGTGTAAGTTCCTATTGACTGGTGTATGGTTGTGTAGTTTCCCATTGATTTGTGTATGGTTGTGTCAATTCCATTGACTTGTGTATGGTTGTGAAGTGTCCATTGACATGTGTATGGTTGTGTTGTTTCCCATTGACTGGTGTATGGTTGTGTAGTTTCCCATTGACTTGTGTATGGTTGTGTAGTTTCCCATCGACTTGTGTATGGTTGTGTAGGATCCTAGTGACTAATGTATGGTTGTGTATTTTTCCATTGACATGTGTATGGTTGTGTAGTTTCCCATTGACATGTGTATGGTTGTGTAGTTTCCCATTGACTTGTGTATGGTTGTGTAGTTTCTCATTGACTTGTGTATGGTAGTGTAGTTTCCCATTGACTTGTGTATGGTTGGGTAGTTTCCCATTGACTTTTGTATGGATGTGTAGTTTTCCATTGACTTGTGTATGGTTGTGTAATTTCCCAATGACTTGTGTATGGTTGTGTAGTTTCCCATTGACATGTGTATGGCTGCGTATTTTCCCATTGACATTGTGTGGTTGTGTAGTTTCCCATTGACTTGTGTATGGTTGTGTCAATTCCCATTGACTTGCGTATGGTTGGGAAGTGTTCATTGACATGTGTATGGTTGTGTAGTTTCCCATTGACTTGTGTATGGTTGTGTAAGTTCCTATTGACTGGTGTATGGTTGTGTAGTTTCCCATTGACTTGTGTATGGTTGTGTCAATTCCATTGACTTGTGTATGGTTGTGTAAATTCCCATTGACTTGTGTATGGTTGTGAAGTGTCCATTGACATGTGTATGTTTGTGTATTTTCCCATTGACTGGTGTTTGGTTGTGTATTTATCCATTGACATGTGTATGGTTGTGTAAGTTCCTATTGACTGGTGTATGGTTGTGTAGTTTCCCATTGATTTGTGTATGGTTGTGTCAATTCCATTCACTTGTGTATGGTTGTGAAGTGTCCATTGACATGTGTATGGTTGTGTTGTTTCCCATTGACTGGTGTATGGTTGTGTAGTTTCCCATTGACTTGTGTATGGTTGTGTAGTTTCCCATCGACTTGTGTATGGTTGTGTAGGATCCTAGTGACTAATGTATGGTTGTGTATTTTTCCATTGACATGTGTATGGTTGTGTAGTTTCCCATTGACATGTGTATGGTTGTGTAGTTTCCCATTGACTTGTGTATGGTTGTGTAGTTTCTCATTGACTTGTGTATGGTAGTGTAGTTTCCCATTGACTTGTGTATGGTTGGGTAGTTTCCCAATGACTGGTGTATGTTTGTGTAGTTTCCCATTGACTTGTGTATAGTTGTGTAGTTTCCCATTTACTGGTGTATTGTTGTGTAGTTTCTCATAGACCTTTTCGCAAACACAGGGGAGCGCGCGTAAAGCTTGGAATTAGGTGCTTGTGGTCTAGCTTATTTCCAAATTTTATCCATATTTATCCCACAATGCACCTCATTCAACAATCTGCGCTTGCACATTGGTATTTGCGACAAGGTCTAATGACATGTGTATGGATGTGTAGTTTCCCATTGACTTGTGTATGGTTGTGTAGTTTCCCATTGACTTGTGTATGGTTGCGTAGTT
The DNA here is from genome assembly GCF_032118995.1 of Asterias amurensis. NCBI lineage: Eukaryota > Metazoa > Echinodermata > Asteroidea > Forcipulatida > Asteriidae > Asterias > Asterias amurensis. The sequence goes on along the minus strand of NC_092650.1, from coordinate 22,762,920 downwards.
TCCTATTGACTTGTGTATGGTTGTGTAGTTTCCTATTGACTTGTGTATGGTTGTGTAGTTTCCTATTGACTTGTGTATGGTTGTGTAGTTTCCCATTGACTGGTGTATGGTTGTGTAGTTTCCCACTGACTTGTGTATGGTTGTGTAGTTTCCCGTTGACTTGTGTATGGTTGTGTAGTTTCCCATTGACTTGTGTATGGTTGTGTAGTTTCTCAAAGACCTTTTCGCAAACACAGGGAAGCGCGCGTAAAGCTTGGAATTAGGTGCATTGTGGTCTAGCTGGTATCCAAATTTTATCCATATTTATCCCACAATGCACCTCATTCAACAGTCTGCGCTTGCGCATTGGTATTTGCAACAAGGTCTAATGACATGTGTATCGTTGTGTAGTTTCCCATTGACTTGTGTATGGTTATGTAGTTTCCCGTTGACTTGTGTATGGTTGTGTAGTTTCCCATTGACTTGTGTATGGTTGTGTAGTTTACCATTGACTTGTGTATGGTTGTGTAGTTTCCCATTGACTTGTGAATGATTGTGTAGTTTCCCATTAACTTGTGTATTGTTGTGTAGTTTCTCATAGACCTTTTTGCAAATACTGGGGCGAGCGCGTAAAGCTTGGAATTAGGTGAATTGTGGTGCAGCTGGTATCCAAATTTGATCCATATATACCCCACAATGCACCTCATTCAACAGTCTGCGCTTGCAAATTGGTATTTGCGACAAGGTCTATTGACATGTGTATGGTTGTGTAGTTTCCCTGTGACTTGTGTATGGTTGTGTAGTTTCCCGTTGACTTGTGTATGGTTGTGTAGTTTCCCATTGACTTGTGTATGATTATGTAGTGTCTCATTGACATGTGTATGGTTGTGTAGTTTCCCATTGACTTGTGTATGGTTGTATAGTTTCCCTTTGACTTGTGTATGGTTGTGTAGTTTCCCATTAAATTGTGTATGGTTGTGTAGTTTCCCATTGAGTTGTGTATTGTTGTATAGTTTCCCATAGAGTTTTTCGCAAATACCGGGGCACGCGTGTAAAGCTTGGAATTAGGTACATTGTGGTCTAGCTGGTATCCAAATTTGATCCATATATACCACACAATGCACCCCATTCAACAGTTTGCGCTTGTGCATTGGTATTTGTGATAAGGTCTATTGACATTTGTATGGTTAAGTAGGATTTGGAACTTTGCATGGTGGAGATAAGATATAGAAGAGTTTGCGGTAACACCATGTAATAACAATCTCTAAATCTTTGTATGGTTGTTTAGTTTCCCATTTACTCGTGTATGGTGGTGCAGTTTCCCATTGACTTGTGTATGGTTGTGTAGTTTCCCAGTGACTTGTGTATGGTTGTGTAGCTTCCCATTGACTTGTGTATGGTTGTGTAGTTTCCCATTGACTTATGTACGGTTGTGTAGTTTCCCATTGACTGGTGTATTGTTGTGTAGTTTCTCAAAGACCTTTTCGCAAATACCGGGGCGCGTGGTAAAACTTGGAATTAGGTGCATTGTGGTCTGGCTGGTATCCAAATTTGATCCATATATATCCCACAATGCACCTCATTCAACAGTCTGCGCTTGCGCATTGGTACTTGCGACAAGGTCTATTGACATTGGTATGGTTGTGTAGTTTCCCATTGACTTGTGTATGGTTGTGTAGTTTCCCATCGACTTGTGTATGGTTGTGTAGGATCCTAGTGACTAATGTATGGTTGTGTATTTTTCCATTGACATGTGTATGGTTGTGTAGTTTCCCATTGACTGGTGTATGGTTGTGTAGTTGTCAATTGACATGTGTATGGTTGTGTAGTTTCCCATTGACTTGTGTATGGTTGTGTCAATTCCCATTGACTTGTGTATGGTTGTGAAGTGTCCATTGACTTGTGTATGGTTGTGTAGTTTCCCATTTACTCGGTATGGTTAGGTAGTTTCCAATTGACTGGTGTTTGGTTGTGTAGTTTTTGATTGACATGTGTATGGTTATGTAGTTTCCCATTGACTGGTGTATGGTTGTGTAGTTGTCCATTGACATGTGTATGGTTGTGTAGCTTCCCATTGACTTATGTACGGTTGTGTAGTTTCCCATTGACTGGTGTATTGTTGTGTAGTTTCTCAAAGACCTTTTCGCAAATACCGGGGCGCGTGGTAAAACTTGGAATTAGGTGCATTGTGGTCTGGCTGGTATCCAAATTTGATCCATATATATCCCACAATGCACCTCATTCAACAGTCTGCGCTTGCGCATTGGTATTTGCGACAAGGTCTATTGACATGTGTATGGTTGTGTAGTTTCCCATTGACTTGTGTATGGTTGTGTAGTTTCCCATCGACTTGTGTATGGTTGTGTAGGATCCTAGTGACTAATGTATGGTTGTGTATTTTTCCATTGACATGTGTATGGTTGTGTAGTTTCCCATTGACTGGTGTATGGTTGTGTAGTTGTCAATTGACATATGTATGGTTGTGTAGTTTCCCATTGACTTGTGTATGGTTGTGTCAATTCCCATTGACTTGTGTATGGTTGTGAAGTGTCCATTGACTTGTGTATGGTTGTGTAGTTTCCCATTGACTTGTGTATGGGTGTTTAGTTTCCCAATGACTTGTGTATGGTGGTGTAGTTTCCCATTGACTTGTGTATGGTTGTGTAGTTTCCCATTGACTTGTGTATGGTTGTGTATATTCTCGGTTGTGTATATTCCCGGTTGTGTATGGATGTGTAGTTTCCCATTGGTGGATCAGAAGTCCTTAGTGGATAGAAGTCTTTGAAAAAAGAGATGTTTATCGACGTTTGTTGTTTGATTCAAATGCGATCTCCCCTTGTGATGAGCACTACACCAAGTTCGTATTAAACGATTTTGATTTCCCAAATAACATTATAAAGGTAGGTTTTTGGCTGTTGACTGTTTTTTTAATTGTGTTAGTTTCTAACAAGAGTCATTAAAAAAAGCTTGATTATGTCTTTACAGCGTGTTAATATGTAACTGTACTAATTGCCCTTTGTGAAAAGATGTTCATGCCTCATTTATTAGGCCAAATAAAAAAATAATGCCAGTTGAACGTCCCTGCCCGCATCCTTTTTTAAAGTTTTGTTTACTTACTATTGGTTATTTTTCAATTTTAGTAAAAAAAGAAAGAATTTTTATATATTTCAAATCCATCCCTTTTAACACATGTCCTTTTCTTAGAAGTGTCGTGGCCGAGCGGTTAAGACACCGAATTCAAACTCAGGTGTTTCTGATCCCCAGCCGTGACACTTGTGTCCTTAAGCAAGACACTTAACCATTGCTTCGTCCTTTGTTTCCTATTGACTTGTGTATGGTTGTGTAGTTTCCAATTGACTTGTGTATGGTTGTGTAGTTTCCCATTGACTTGTGTATGGTTGTGTAGTTTCCCATTGACTTGTGTATGGTTGTGTAGTTTCCCATTGACTTGTTTCTCATAGACCTTTTCTCAAATACTGGGGTGTGCGCATAAAGCTTGGAACTAGGTGCATTGTTGTCTAGCTGGTATCCAAATTTGATCCAAATATATCCCACAATGCACCTCATTCAACAGTCTGTGCTTGCGCATTGGTATTTGCGACAAGGTCTATTGACATTTGTATGGTTGTCTAGTTTCCCATTTACTCGTGTATGGTTGTGCAGTTTCCCATTGACTTGTGTATGGTTGTGTAGTTTCCCAGGGACTTGTGTATGGTTGAGTAGCTTCCCATTGACTTGTGTATAGTTGTGTAGTTTCCCATTGACTTATGTACGGTTGTGTAGTTTCCCATTGACTGGTGTATTGTTGTTTAGTTTCTCAAAGATCTTTTCGCAAATACCGGGGCGCGTGGTAAAACTTGGAATTAGGTGCATTGTAGTCTGGCTGGTATCCAAATTTGATCCATATATATCCCACAATGCACCTCATTCAACAGTCTGCGCTTGCGCATTGGTATTTGCGACAAGGTCTATTGACATGTGTATGGTTGTGTAGTTTCCCATTGGCTTGTGTATGGTGAAGTAGTTTCCCATTGACTTGTGTATGGTTTTGAAGTGTCCATTGACTTGTGTATGGTTATGTAGTTTCCCATTGACTTGTATATGGTTGTGTAGTTTCCCATTGACTTGTGTATGGTTGTGTAGTTTCCCCTTGACATGTGTATGGTTGTGTAGTTTCCCATTGACTTGTGTATGGTTGTGTAGTTTCCCATTGACTGGTGTATGGTTGTGTAGTTTCCCATTGACTGGTGTATTGTTGTGTAGTTCCTCATAGACCTTTTCGCAAATACCGGGCCGCGCGCGTAAAGCTTGGAATAAGGTGCATTGTGGTCTAGCTGGTATCCAAATTTGATCCATATATATCCCACAATGCACCTCATTCAACAGTCTGCGCTTGCGCATTGGTATTTGCGACAAGGTCTATTGACATGTGTATGGTTGTGTAGTTTCCTTTGACATGTGTATGGTTGTGTAGTTTCCCATCGACTTGTGTATGGTTGTGTAGGATCCTAGTGACTAATGTATGGTTTTGTATTTTTCCATTGACATGTGTATGGTGTGTAGTTTCCCATTGACTGGTGTATGGTTGTGTAGTTGTCAATTGACATGTGTATGGTTGTGTAGTTTCCCATTGACTTGTGTATGGTTGTGTCAATTCCCATTGACTTGTGTATGGTTGTGAAGTGTCCATTGACTTGTGTATGGTTGTGTTGTTTCCCATTGACTTGTGTATTGTTGGTAGTTTCCCATTGACTTGTTTCTCATAGACCTTTTCTCAAATACTGGGGTGTGCGCGTAAAGCTTGGAATTAGGAGCAATGTGGTCTAGCTTGTATCCAAATTTGACCCATATATATCCCACAATGCACCTCATTCAACAGTCTGCGCTTGCGCATTGGTATTTGCGACAAGGTCTATTGAAATGTGTATGGTTGCGTAGTTTCCCATTGAGTTGTGTATGATTGTGTAGTTTCCCATTGACTTGTGTAAGGCTGCGTAGTTTCCCGTTGACTTGTGTATGACTGTGTTGTTTCCCATCGACTTGTGTATGGTTGTGTAGTTTCCCATTGACTTGTGTATGGTTGTGTTGTTTTCCATTGACTTGTGTATGGTTGTGTAATTTCCCATTGACTTGTATATGGTTGTGTAGTTTCCCATTGACATGTGTATGGTTGTGTAGTTTCCCTTTGACTTGTGTAAGGTTGCGTAGCTTCCCATTGACTTGTGTATGACTGTGTTGTTTCCCATCGACTTGTGTGCGGTTGTGTAGTTTCCCATTGACTGGTGTATTGTTGTGTAGTTTCTCATTGACTTGTGTATGGTGGTGTAGTTTCCCATTGACTTGTGTATGGTTGTGTAGTTTCTCATTGACTTGTGTATGGTGGTGTAGTTTCCCATTGACTTGTGTATGGTTGTGTAGTTTCCCATTGACTTGTGTATGGTTGTGTAGTTTCCCATTGACTTGTGTATGGTTGTGTAGTTTCCCATTGACTTGTGTATGGTTGTTTAATTTCCCCTTAACTGGTTTAAGGTTGTGTAGTTGTCCATTGACATGTGTATGGTTGTGTAGTTTTCCATTGACTTGTGTATGGTTGTGTAGTTTCCCATTGACTGGTGCATTGTTTTGTAGTTTCCCATAGACCTTTTTCGCAAACCTAGGGGCACGCGCGTAAAGCTTGGAATGAGGTGCATTGTGGTCTAGCTGGTATCCAAATTTGATCCATATATATCCCACAATGCACCTCATTCAACAGTCTGCGCTTGCGCATTGGTATTTGCGACAAGGCCTATTGACATATATATGGTTGTGTAGTTTCCCATTGACTTGTGTATGGTTGTGTAGTTTCCCATTGACTGGTGTATGGTTGTGTAGTTTCCCACTGACTTGTGTATGGTTGTGTAGTTTCCCATTGACTTGTGTATGGTTGCGTAATTTCCCATTGACTTGTGTATGGTTCCGTAGTTTCCCATTAACAAGTGTATGGTCGTGTAGTTTCCCATTGACTTGTGTATGGTTGTGTAGTTTCCCATTGACTTTTGTATGGATGTGTAGTTTTCCATTGACTTGTGTATGGTTGTGTAATTTCCCAATGACTTGTGTATGGTTGTGTAGTTTCCCATTGACATGTGTATGGCTGCGTATTTTCCCATTGACATTGTGTGGTTGTGTAGTTTCCCATTGACTTGTGTATGGTTGTGTCAATTCCCATTGACTTGCGTATGGTTGGGAAGTGTTCATTGACATGTGTATGGTTGTGTAGTTTCCCATTGACTTGTGTATGGTTGTGTAAGTTCCTATTGACTGGTGTATGGTTGTGTAGTTTCCCATTGACTTGTGTATGGTTGTGTCAATTCCATTGACTTGTGTATGGTTGTGTAAATTCCCATTGACTTGTGTATGGTTGTGAAGTGTCCATTGACATGTGTATGTTTGTGTATTTTCCCATTGACTGGTGTTTGGTTGTGTATTTATCCATTGACATGTGTATGGTTGTGTAAGTTCCTATTGACTGGTGTATGGTTGTGTAGTTTCCCATTGATTTGTGTATGGTTGTGTCAATTCCATTGACTTGTGTATGGTTGTGAAGTGTCCATTGACATGTGTATGGTTGTGTTGTTTCCCATTGACTGGTGTATGGTTGTGTAGTTTCCCATTGACTTGTGTATGGTTGTGTAGTTTCCCATCGACTTGTGTATGGTTGTGTAGGATCCTAGTGACTAATGTATGGTTGTGTATTTTTCCATTGACATGTGTATGGTTGTGTAGTTTCCCATTGACATGTGTATGGTTGTGTAGTTTCCCATTGACTTGTGTATGGTTGTGTAGTTTCTCATTGACTTGTGTATGGTAGTGTAGTTTCCCATTGACTTGTGTATGGTTGGGTAGTTTCCCATTGACTTTTGTATGGATGTGTAGTTTTCCATTGACTTGTGTATGGTTGTGTAATTTCCCAATGACTTGTGTATGGTTGTGTAGTTTCCCATTGACATGTGTATGGCTGCGTATTTTCCCATTGACATTGTGTGGTTGTGTAGTTTCCCATTGACTTGTGTATGGTTGTGTCAATTCCCATTGACTTGCGTATGGTTGGGAAGTGTTCATTGACATGTGTATGGTTGTGTAGTTTCTCATTGACTTGTGTATGGTAGTGTAGTTTCCCATTGACTTGTGTATGGTTGGGTAGTTTCCCATTGACTTTTGTATGGATGTGTAGTTTTCCATTGACTTGTGTATGGTTGTGTAATTTCCCAATGACTTGTGTATGGTTGTGTAGTTTCCCATTGACTTGTGTATGGTTGTGTCAATTCCATTGACTTGTGTATGGTTGTGTAAATTCCCATTGACTTGTGTATGGTTGTGAAGTGTCCATTGACATGTGTATGTTTGTGTATTTTCCCATTGACTGGTGTTTGGTTGTGTATTTATCCATTGACATGTGTATGGTTGTGTAAGTTCCTATTGACTGGTGTATGGTTGTGTAGTTTCCCATTGATTTGTGTATGGTTGTGTCAATTCCATTCACTTGTGTATGGTTGTGAAGTGTCCATTGACATGTGTATGGTTGTGTTGTTTCCCATTGACTGGTGTATGGTTGTGTAGTTTCCCATTGACTTGTGTATGGTTGTGTAGTTTCCCATCGACTTGTGTATGGTTGTGTAGGATCCTAGTGACTAATGTATGGTTGTGTATTTTTCCATTGACATGTGTATGGTTGTGTAGTTTCCCATTGACATGTGTATGGTTGTGTAGTTTCCCATTGACTTGTGTATGGTTGTGTAGTTTCTCATTGACTTGTGTATGGTAGTGTAGTTTCCCATTGACTTGTGTATGGTTGGGTAGTTTCCCAATGACTGGTGTATGTTTGTGTAGTTTCCCATTGACTTGTGTATAGTTGTGTAGTTTCCCATTTACTGGTGTATTGTTGTGTAGTTTCTCATAGACCTTTTCACAAACACAGGGGAGCGCGCGTAAAGCTTGGAATTAGGTGCTTGTGGTCTAGCTTATTTCCAAATTTTATCCATATTTATCCCACAATGCACCTCATTCAACAATCTGCGCTTGCACATTGGTATTTGCGACAAGGTCTAATGACATGTGTATGGATGTGTAGTTTCCCATTGACTTGTGTATGGTTGTGTAGTTTCCCATTGACTTGTGTATGGTTGCGTAGTTTCCTATTGACTTGTGTATGGTTGTGTAGTTTCCTATTGACTTGTGTATGGTTGTGTAGTTTCCTATTGACTTGTGTATGGTTGTGTAGTTTCCCATTGACTGGTGTATGGTTGTGTAGTTTCCCACTGACTTGTGTATGGTTGTGTAGTTTCCCGTTGACTTGTGTATGGTTGTGTAGTTTCCCATTGACTTGTGTATGGTTGTGTAGTTTCTCAAAGACCTTTTCGCAAACACAGGGAAGCGCGCGTAAAGCTTGGAATTAGGTGCATTGTGGTCTAGCTGGTATCCAAATTTTATCCATATTTATCCCACAATGCACCTCATTCAACAGTCTGCGCTTGCGCATTTGTATTTGCAACAAGGTCTAATGACATGTGTATCGTTGTGTAGTTTCCCATTGACTTGTGTATGGTTATGTAGTTTCCCGTTGACTTGTGTATGGTTGTGTAGTTTCCCATTGACTTGTGTATGGTTGTGTAGTTTACCATTGACTTGTGTATGGTTGTGTAGTTTCCCATTGACTTGTGAATGATTGTGTAGTTTCCCATTAACTTGTGTATTGTTGTGTAGTTTCTCATAGACCTTTTTGCAAATACTGGGGCGAGCGCGTAAAGCTTGGAATTAGGTGAATTGTGGTGCAGCTGGTATCCAAATTTGATCCATATATACCCCACAATGCACCTCATTCAACAGTCTGCGCTTGCAAATTGGTATTTGCGACAAGGTCTATTGACATGTGTATGGTTGTGTAGTTTCCCTGTGACTTGTGTATGGTTGTGTAGTTTCCCATTGACTTGTGTATGATTATGTAGTGTCTCATTGACATGTGTATGGTTGTGTAGTTTCCCATTGACTTGTGTATGGTTGTATAGTTTCCCTTTGACTTGTGTATGGTTGTGTAGTTTCCCATTAAATTGTGTATGGTTGTGTAGTTTCCCATTGAGTTGTGTATTGTTGTATAGTTTCCCATAGAGTTTTTCGCAAATACCGGGGCACGCGTGTAAAGCTTGGAATTAGGTACATTGTGGTCTAGCTGGTATCCAAATTTGATCCATATATACCACACAATGCACCCCATTCAACAGTTTGCGCTTGTGCATTGGTATTTGTGATAAGGTCTATTGACATTTGTATGGTTAAGTAGGATTTGGAACTTTGCATGGTGGAGATAAGATATAGAAGAGTTTGCGGTAACACCATGTAATAACAATCTCTAAATCTTTGTATGGTTGTTTAGTTTCCCATTTACTCGTGTATGGTGGTGCAGTTTCCCATTGACTTGTGTATGGTTGTGTAGTTTCCCAGTGACTTGTGTATGGTTGTGTAGCTTCCCATTGACTTGTGTATGGTTGTGTAGTTTCCCATTGACTTATGTACGGTTGTGTAGTTTCCCATTGACTGGTGTATTGTTGTGTAGTTTCTCAAAGACCTTTTCGCAAATACCGGGGCGCGTGGTAAAACTTGGAATTAGGTGCATTGTGGTCTGGCTGGTATCCAAATTTGATCCATATATATCCCACAATGCACCTCATTCAACAGTCTGCGCTTGCGCATTGGTACTTGCGACAAGGTCTATTGACATTGGTATGGTTGTGTAGTTTCCCATTGACTTGTGTATGGTTGTGTAGTTTCCCATCGACTTGTGTATGGTTGTGTAGGATCCTAGTGACTAATGTATGGTTGTGTATTTTTCCATTGACATGTGTATGGTTGTGTAGTTTCCCATTGACTGGTGTATGGTTGTGTAGTTGTCAATTGACATGTGTATGGTTGTGTAGTTTCCCATTGACTTGTGTATGGTTGTGTCAATTCCCATTGACTTGTGTATGGTTGTGAAGTGTCCATTGACTTGTGTATGGTTGTGTAGTTTCCCATTTACTCGGTATGGTTAGGTAGTTTCCAATTGACTGGTGTTTGGTTGTGTAGTTTTTGATTGACATGTGTATGGTTATGTAGTTTCCCATTGACTGGTGTATGGTTGTGTAGTTGTCCATTGACATGTGTATGGTTGTGTAGCTTCCCATTGACTTATGTACGGTTGTGTAGTTTCCCATTGACTGGTGTATTGTTGTGTAGTTTCTCAAAGACCTTTTCGCAAATACCGGGGCGCGTGGTAAAACTTGGAATTAGGTGCATTGTGGTCTGGCTGGTATCCAAATTTGATCCATATATATCCCACAATGCACCTCATTCAACAGTCTGCGCTTGCGCATTGGTATTTGCGACAAGGTCTATTGACATGTGTATGGTTGTGTAGTTTCCCATTGACTTGTGTATGGTTGTGTAGTTTCCCATCGACTTGTGTATGGTTGTGTAGGATCCTAGTGACTAATGTATGGTTGTGTATTTTTCCATTGACATGTGTATGGTTGTGTAGTTTCCCATTGACTGGTGTATGGTTGTGTAGTTGTCAATTGACATATGTATGGTTGTGTAGTTTCCCATTGACTTGTGTATGGTTGTGTCAATTCCCATTGACTTGTGTATGGTTGTGAAGTGTCCATTGACTTGTGTATGGTTGTGTAGTTTCCCATTGACTTGTGTATGGGTGTTTAGTTTCCCAATGACTTGTGTATGGTGGTGTAGTTTCCCATTGACTTGTGTATGGTTGTGTAGTTTCCCATTGACTTGTGTATGGTTGTGTATATTCTCGGTTGTGTATATTCCCGGTTGTGTATGGATGTGTAGTTTCCCATTGGTGGATCAGAAGTCCTTAGTGGATAGAAGTCTTTGAAAAAAGAGATGTTTATCGACATTTGTTGTTTGATTCAAATGCGATCTCCCCTTGTGATGAGCACTACACCAAGTTCGTATTAAACGATTTTGATTTCCCAAATAACATTATAAAGGTAGGTTTTTGGCTGTTGACTGTTTTTTTAATTGTGTTAGTTTCTAACAAGAGTCATTAAAAAAAGCTTGATTATGTCTTTACAGCGTGTTAATATGTAACTGTACTAATTGCCCTTTGTGAAAAGATGTTCATGCCTCATTTATTAGGCCAAATAAAAAAATAATGCCAGTTGAACGTCCCTGCCCGCATCCTTTTTTAAAGTTTTGTTTACTTACTATTGGTTATTTTTCAATTTTAGTAAAAAAAGAAAGAATTTTTATATATTTCAAATCCATCCCTTTTAACACATGTCCTTTTCTTAGAAGTGTCGTGGCCGAGCGGTTAAGACACCGAATTCAAACTCAGGTGTTTCTGATCCCCAGCCGTGACACTTGTGTCCTTAAGCAAGACACTTAACCATTGCTTCGTCCTTTGTTTCCTATTGACTTGTGTATGGTTGTGTAGTTTCCAATTGACTTGTGTATGGTTGTGTAGTTTCCCATTGACTTGTGTATGGTTGTGTAGTTTCCCATTGACTTGTGTATGGTTGTGTAGTTTCCCATTGACTTGTTTCTCATAGACCTTTTCTCAAATACTGGGGTGTGCGCATAAAGCTTGGAACTAGGTGCATTGTTGTCTAGCTGGTATCCAAATTTGATCCAAATATATCCCACAATGCACCTCATTCAACAGTCTGTGCTTGCGCATTGGTATTTGCGACAAGGTCTATTGACATTTGTATGGTTGTCTAGTTTCCCATTGACTTGTGTATGGTTGTGTCAATTCCCATTGACTTGTGTATGGTTGTGAAGTGTCCATTGACTTGTGTATGGTTGTGTAGTTTCCCATTGACTTGTGTATGGGTGTTTAGTTTCCCAATGACTTGTGTATGGTGGAGTAGTTTCCCATTGACTTGTGTATGGTTGTGTAGTTTCCCATTGACTTGTGTATGGTTGTGTATATTCCCGGTTGTGTATATTCCCGGTTGTGTATGGATGTGTAGTTTCCCATTGGTGGATCAGAAGTCCTTAGTGGATAGAAGTCTTTGAAAAAAGAGATGTTTATCGACATTTGTTGTTTGATTCAAATGCGATCTCCCCTTGTGATGAGCACTACACCAAGTTCGTATTAAACGATTTTGATTTCCCAAATAACATTATTAAGGTAGGTTTTTGGCTGTTGACTGTTTTTTTAATTGTGTTAGTTTCTAACAAGAGTCGTTTACAAAAGCTTGATTATGTCTTTACAGCGTGTTAATATGTAACTGTACTATTTGCCTTTTGTAAAAAGATGTTCATGCCTCATTTATTAGGCCAAATGAAAAAATAATGCCAGTTGAACGTCCCTGCCCGCATCCTTTTTTAAAGTTTTGTTTACTTACTATTGGTTATTTTTCAATTTTAGTAAAAAAAGAAAGAATTTTTATGTATTTCAAATCCATCCCTTTTAACACATGTCCTTTTCTTAGAAGTGTCGTGGCCGAGCGGTTAAGACACCGAATTCAAACTCAGGTCTTTCTGATCCCCAGCCGTGACACTTGTGTCCTTAAGCAAGACACTTAACCATTGCTTCGTCCTTTGTTTCCTATTGACTTGTGTATGGTTGTGTAGTTTCCAATTGACTTGTGTATGGTTGTGTAGTTTCCCATTGACTTGTGTATGGTTGTGTAGTTTCCCATTGACTTGTGTATGGTTGTGTAGTTTCCCATTGACTTGTTTCTCATAGACCTTTTCTCAAATACTGGGGTGTGCGCATAAAGCTTGGAACTAGGTGCATTGTTGTCTAGCTGGTATCCAAATTTGATCCAAATATATCCCACAATGCACCTCATTCAACAGTCTGCGCTTGCGCATTGGTATTTGCGACAAGGTCTATTGACATGTGTATGGTTGTGTAGTTTCCCATTGACTTGTGTATGGTTGTGTAGTTTCCCATCGACTTGTGTATGGTTGTGTAGGATCCTAGTGACTAATGTATGGTTGTGTATTTTTCCATTGACATGTGTATGGTTGTGTAGTTTCCCATTGACTGGTGTATGGTTGTGTAGTTGTCAATTGACATGTGTATGGTTGTGTAGTTTCCCATTGACTTGTGTATGGTTGTGTCAATTCCCATTGACTTGTGTATGGTTGTGAAGTGTCCATTGACTTGTGTATGGTTGTGTAGTTTCCCATTTACTCGGTATGGTTAGGTAGTTTCCAATTGACTGGTGTTTGGTTGTGTAGTTTTTGATTGACATGTGTATGGTTATGTAGTTTCCCATTGACTGGTGTATGGTTGTGTAGTTGTCCATTGACATGTGTATGGTTGTGTAGCTTCCCATTGACTTATGTACGGTTGTGTAGTTTCCCATTGACTGGTGTATTGTTGTGTAGTTTCTCAAAGACCTTTTCGCAAATACCGGGGCGCGTGGTAAAACTTGGAATTAGGTGCATTGTGGTCTGGCTGGTATCCAAATTTGATCCATATATATCCCACAATGCACCTCATTCAACAGTCTGCGCTTGCGCATTGGTATTTGCGACAAGGTCTATTGACATGTGTATGGTTGTGTAGTTTCCCATTGACTTGTGTATGGTTGTGTAGTTTCCCATTTACTGGTGTATTGTTGTGTAGTTTCTCATAGACCTTTTCGCAAACACAGGGGAGCGCGCGTAAAGCTTGGAATTAGGTGCTTGTGGTCTAGCTTATTTCCAAATTTTATCCATATTTATCCCACAATGCACCTCATTCAACAATCTGCGCTTGCACATTGGTATTTGCGACAAGGTCTAATGACATGTGTATGGATGTGTAGTTTCCCATTGACTTGTGTATGGTTGTGTAGTTTCCCATTGACTTGTGTATGGTTGCGTAGTTTCCTATTGACTTGTGTATGGTTGTGTAGTTTCCTATTGACTTGTGTATGGTTGTGTAGTTTCCTATTGACTTGTGTATGGTTGTGTAGTTTCCCATTGACTGGTGTATGGTTGTGTAGTTTCCCACTGACTTGTGTATGGTTGTGTAGCTTCCCGTTGACTTGTGTATGGTTGTGTAGTTTCCCATTGACTTGTGTATGGTTGTGTAGTTTCTCAAAGACCTTTTCGCAAACACAGGGAAGCGCGCGTAAAGCTTGGAATTAGGTGCATTGTGGTCTAGCTGGTATCCAAATTTTATCCATATTTATCCCACAATGCACCTCATTCAACAGTCTGCGCTTGCGCATTTGTATTTGCAACAAGGTCTAATGACATGTGTATCGTTGTGTAGTTTCCCATTGACTTGTGTATGGTTATGTAGTTTCCCGTTGACTTGTGTATGGTTGTGTAGTTTCCCATTGACTTGTGTATGGTTGTGTAGTTTACCATTGACTTGTGTATGGTTGTGTAGTTTCCCATTGACTTGTGAATGATTGTGTAGTTTCCCATTAACTTGTGTATTGTTGTGTAGTTTCTCATAGACCTTTTTGCAAATACTAGGGCGAGCGCGTAAAGCTTGGAATTAGGTGAATTGTGGTGCAGCTGGTATCCAAATTTGATCCATATATACCCCACAATGCACCTCATTCAACAGTCTGCGCTTGCAAATTGGTATTTGCGACAAGGTCTATTGACATGTGTATGGTTGTGTAGTTTCCCTGTGACTTGTGTATGGTTGTGTAGTTTCCCGTTGACTTGTGTATGGTTGTGTAGTTTCCCATTGACTTGTGTATGATTATGTAGTGTCTCATTGACATGTGTATGGTTGTGTAGTTTCCCATTGACTTGTGTATGGTTGTATAGTTTCCCTTTGACTTGTGTATGGTTGTGTAGTTTCCCATTAAATTGTGTATGGTTGTGTAGTTTCCCATTGAGTTGTGTATTGTTGTATAGTTTCCCATAGAGTTTTTCGCAAATACCGGGGCACGCGTGTAAAGCTTGGAATTAGGTACATTGTGGTCTAGCTGGTATCCAAATTTGATCCATATATACCACACAATGCACCCCATTCAACAGTTTGCGCTTGTGCATTGGTATTTGTGATAAGGTCTATTGACATTTGTATGGTTAAGTAGGATTTGGAACTTTGCATGGTGGAGATAAGATATAGAAGAGTTTGCGGTAACACCATGTAATAACAATCTCTAAATCTTTGTATGGTTGTTTAGTTTCCCATTTACTCGTGTATGGTGGTGCAGTTTCCCATTGACTTGTGTATGGTTGTGTAGTTTCCCAGTGACTTGTGTATGGTTGTGTAGCTTCCCATTGACTTGTGTATGGTTGTGTAGTTTCCCATTGACTTATGTACGGTTGTGTAGTTTCCCATTGACTGGTGTATTGTTGTGTAGTTTCTCAAAGACCTTTTCGCAAATACCGGGGCGCGTGGTAAAACTTGGAATTAGGTGCATTGTGGTCTGGCTGGTATCCAAATTTGATCCATATATATCCCACAATGCACCTCATTCAACAGTCTGCGCTTGCGCATTGGTACTTGCGACAAGGTCTATTGACATTGGTATGGTTGTGTAGTTTCCCATTGACTTGTGTATGGTTGTGTAGTTTCCCATCGACTTGTGTATGGTTGTGTAGGATCCTAGTGACTAATGTATGGTTGTGTATTTTTCCATTGACATGTGTATGGTTGTGTAGTTTCCCATTGACTGGTGTATGGTTGTGTAGTTGTCAATTGACATGTGTATGGTTGTGTAGTTTCCCATTGACTTGTGTATGGTTGTGTCAATTCCCATTGACTTGTGTATGGTTGTGAAGTGTCCATTGACTTGTGTATGGTTGTGTAGTTTCCCATTTACTCGGTATGGTTAGGTAGTTTCCAATTGACTGGTGTTTGGTTGTGTAGTTTTTGATTGACATGTGTATGGTTATGTAGTTTCCCATTGACTGGTGTATGGTTGTGTAGTTGTCCATTGACATGTGTATGGTTGTGTAGCTTCCCATTGACTTATGTACGGTTGTGTAGTTTCCCATTGACTGGTGTATTGTTGTGTAGTTTCTCAAAGACCTTTTCGCAAATACCGGGGCGCGTGGTAAAACTTGGAATTAGGTGCATTGTGGTCTGGCTGGTATCCAAATTTGATCCATATATATCCCACAATGCACCTCATTCAACAGTCTGCGCTTGCGCATTGGTATTTGCGACAAGGTCTATTGACATGTGTATGGTTGTGTAGTTTCCCATTGACTTGTGTATGGTTGTGTAGTTTCCCATCGACTTGTGTATGGTTGTGTAGGATCCTAGTGACTAATGTATGGTTGTGTATTTTTCCATTGACATGTGTATGGTTGTGTAGTTTCCCATTGACTGGTGTATTGTTGTGTAGTTTCTCAAAGACCTTTTCGCAAATACCGGGGCGCGTGGTAAAACTTGGAATTAGGTGCATTGTGGTCTGGCTGGTATCCAAATTTGATCCATATATATCCCACAATGCACCTCATTCAACAGTCTGCGCTTGCGCATTGGTACTTGCGACAAGGTCTATTGACATTGGTATGGTTGTGTAGTTTCCCATTGACTTGTGTATGGTTGTGTAGTTTCCCATCGACTTGTGTATGGTTGTGTAGGATCCTAGTGACTAATGTATGGTTGTGTATTTTTCCATTGACATGTGTATGGTTGTGTAGTTTCCCATTGACTGGTGTATGGTTGTGTAGTTGTCAATTGACATGTGTATGGTTGTGTAGTTTCCCATTGACTTGTGTATGGTTGTGTCAATTCCCATTGACTTGTGTATGGTTGTGAAGTGTCCATTGACTTGTGTATGGTTGTGTAGTTTCCCATTTACTCGGTATGGTTAGGTAGTTTCCAATTGACTGGTGTTTGGTTGTGTAGTTTTTGATTGACATGTGTATGGTTATGTAGTTTCCCATTGACTGGTGTATGGTTGTGTAGTTGTCCATTGACATGTGTATGGTTGTGTAGCTTCCCATTGACTTATGTACGGTTGTGTAGTTTCCCATTGACTGGTGTATTGTTGTGTAGTTTCTCAAAGACCTTTTCGCAAATACCGGGGCGCGTGGTAAAACTTGGAATTAGGTGCATTGTGGTCTGGCTGGTATCCAAATTTGATCCATATATATCCCACAATGCACCTCATTCAACAGTCTGCGCTTGCGCATTGGTATTTGCGACAAGGTCTATTGACATGTGTATGGTTGTGTAGTTTCCCATTGACTTGTGTATGGTTGTGTAGTTTCCCATCGACTTGTGTATGGTTGTGTAGGATCCTAGTGACTAATGTATGGTTGTGTATTTTTCCATTGACATGTGTATGGTTGTGTAGTTTCCCATTGACTGGTGTATGGTTGTGTAGTTGTCAATTGACATATGTATGGTTGTGTAGTTTCCCATTGACTTGTGTATGGTTGTGTCAATTCCCATTGACTTGTGTATGGTTGTGAAGTGTCCATTGACTTGTGTATGGTTGTGTAGTTTCCCATTGACTTGTGTATGGGTGTTTAGTTTCCCAATGACTTGTGTATGGTGGTGTAGTTTCCCATTGACTTGTGTATGGTTGTGTAGTTTCCCATTGACTTGTGTATGGTTGTGTATATTCTCGGTTGTGTATATTCCCGGTTGTGTATGGATGTGTAGTTTCCCATTGGTGGATCAGAAGTCCTTAGTGGATAGAAGTCTTTGAAAAAAGAGATGTTTATCGACATTTGTTGTTTGATTCAAATGCGATCTCCCCTTGTGATGAGCACTACACCAAGTTCGTATTAAACGATTTTGATTTCCCAAATAACATTATAAAGGTAGGTTTTTGGCTGTTGACTGTTTTTTTAATTGTGTTAGTTTCTAACAAGAGTCATTAAAAAAAGCTTGATTATGTCTTTACAGCGTGTTAATATGTAACTGTACTAATTGCCCTTTGTGAAAAGATGTTCATGCCTCATTTATTAGGCCAAATAAAAAAATAATGCCAGTTGAACGTCCCTGCCCGCATCCTTTTTTAAAGTTTTGTTTACTTACTATTGGTTATTTTTCAATTTTAGTAAAAAAAGAAAGAATTTTTATATATTTCAAATCCATCCCTTTTAACACATGTCCTTTTCTTAGAAGTGTCGTGGCCGAGCGGTTAAGACACCGAATTCAAACTCAGGTGTTTCTGATCCCCAGCCGTGACACTTGTGTCCTTAAGCAAGACACTTAACCATTGCTTCGTCCTTTGTTTCCTATTGACTTGTGTATGGTTGTGTAGTTTCCAATTGACTTGTGTATGGTTGTGTAGTTTCCCATTGACTTGTGTATGGTTGTGTAGTTTCCCATTGACTTGTGTATGGTTGTGTAGTTTCCCATTGACTTGTTTCTCATAGACCTTTTCTCAAATACTGGGGTGTGCGCATAAAGCTTGGAACTAGGTGCATTGTTGTCTAGCTGGTATCCAAATTTGATCCAAATATATCCCACAATGCACCTCATTCAACAGTCTGTGCTTGCGCATTGGTATTTGCGACAAGGTCTATTGACATTTGTATGGTTGTCTAGTTTCCCATTGACTTGTGTATGGTTGTGTCAATTCCCTTTGACTTGTGTATGGTTGTGAAGTGTCCATTGACTTGTGTATGGTTGTGTAGTTTCCCATTGACTTGTGTATGGGTGTTTAGTTTCCCAATGACTTGTGTATGGTGGAGTAGTTTCCCATTGACTTGTGTATGGTTGTGTAGTTTCCCATTGACTTGTGTATGGTTGTGTATATTCCCGGTTGTGTATATTCCCGGTTGTGTATGGATGTGTAGTTTCCCATTGGTGGATCAGAAGTCCTTAGTGGATAGAAGTCTTTGAAAAAAGAGATGTTTATCGACATTTGTTGTTTGATTCAAATGCGATCTCCCCTTGTGATGAGCACTACACCAAGTTCGTATTAAACGATTTTGATTTCCCAAATAACATTATTAAGGTAGGTTTTTGGCTGTTGACTGTTTTTTTAATTGTGTTAGTTTCTAACAAGAGTCGTTTACAAAAGCTTGATTATGTCTTTACAGCGTGTTAATATGTAACTGTACTATTTGCCTTTTGTAAAAAGATGTTCATGCCTCATTTATTAGGCCAAATGAAAAAATAATGCCAGTTGAACGTCCCTGCCCGCATCCTTTTTTAAAGTTTTGTTTACTTACTATTGGTTATTTTTCAATTTTAGTAAAAAAAGAAAGAATTTTTATGTATTTCAAATCCATCCCTTTTAACACATGTCCTTTTCTTAGAAGTGTCGTGGCCGAGCGGTTAAGACACCGAATTCAAACTCAGGTGTTTCTGATCCCCAGCCGTGACACTTGTGTCCTTAAGCAAGACACTTAACCATTGCTTCGTCCTTTGTTTCCTATTGACTTGTGTATGGTTGTGTAGTTTCCAATTGACTTGTGTATGGTTGTGTAGTTTCCCATTGACTTGTGTATGGTTGTGTAGTTTCCCATTGACTTGTGTATGGTTGTGTAGTTTCCCATTGACTTGTTTCTCATAGACCTTTTCTCAAATACTGGGGTGTGCGCATAAAGCTTGGAACTAGGTGCATTGTTGTCTAGCTGGTATCCAAATTTGATCCAAATATATCCCACAATGCACCTCATTCAACAGTCTGTGCTTGCGCATTGGTATTTGCGACAAGGTCTATTGACATTTGTATGGTTGTCTAGTTTCCCATTTACTCGTGTATGGTTGTGCAGTTTCCCATTGACTTGTGTATGGTTGTGTAGTTTCCCAGGGACTTGTGTATGGTTGAGTAGCTTCCCATTGACTTGTGTATAGTTGTGTAGTTTCCCATTGACTTATGTACGGTTGTGTAGTTTCCCATTGACTGGTGTATTGTTGTTTAGTTTCTCAAAGATCTTTTCGCAAATACCGGGGCGCGTGGTAAAACTTGGAATTAGGTGCATTGTAGTCTGGCTGGTATCCAAATTTGATCCATATATATCCCACAATGCACCTCATTCAACAGTCTGCGCTTGCGCATTGGTATTTGCGACAAGGTCTATTGACATGTGTATGGTTGTGTAGTTTCCCATTGGCTTGTGTATGGTGAAGTAGTTTCCCATTGACTTGTGTATGGTTTTGAAGTGTCCATTGACTTGTGTATGGTTATGTAGTTTCCCATTGACTTGTATATGGTTGTGTAGTTTCCCATTGACTTGTGTATGGTTGTGTAGTTTCCCCTTGACATGTGTATGGTTGTGTAGTTTCCCATTGACTTGTGTATGGTTGTGTAGTTTCCCATTGACTGGTGTATGGTTGTGTAGTTTCCCATTGACTGGTGTATTGTTGTGTAGTTCCTCATAGACCTTTTCGCAAATACCGGGCCGCGCGCGTAAAGCTTGGAATAAGGTGCATTGTGGTCTAGCTGGTATCCAAATTTGATCCATATATATCCCACAATGCACCTCATTCAACAGTCTGCGCTTGCGCATTGGTATTTGCGACAAGGTCTATTGACATGTGTATGGTTGTGTAGTTTCCTTTGACATGTGTATGGTTGTGTAGTTTCCCATTGACTTGTGTATGGTTGTGTAGTTTCCCATCGACTTGTGTATGGTTGTGTAGTTTCCCATTGACTGGTGTATGGTTGTGTAGTTTCCCATTGACTGGTGTATTGTTGTGTAGTTTCTCAAAGACCTTTTCGCAAATACCGGGGCGCGTGGTAAAACTTGGAATTAGGTGCATTGTGGTCTGGCTGGTATCCAAATTTGATCCATATATATCCCACAATGCACCTCATTCAACAGTCTGCGCTTGCGCATTGGTACTTGCGACAAGGTCTATTGACATTGGTATGGTTGTGTAGTTTCCCATTGACTTGTGTATGGTTGTGTAGTTTCCCATCGACTTGTGTATGGTTGTGTAGGATCCTAGTGACTAATGTATGGTTGTGTATTTTTCCATTGACATGTGTATGGTTGTGTAGTTTCCCATTGACTGGTGTATGGTTGTGTAGTTGTCAATTGACATGTGTATGGTTGTGTAGTTTCCCATTGACTTGTGTATGGTTGTGTCAATTCCCATTGACTTGTGTATGGTTGTGAAGTGTCCATTGACTTGTGTATGGTTGTGTAGTTTCCCATTTACTCGGTATGGTTAGGTAGTTTCCAATTGACTGGTGTTTGGTTGTGTAGTTTTTGATTGACATGTGTATGGTTATGTAGTTTCCCATTGACTGGTGTATGGTTGTGTAGTTGTCCATTGACATGTGTATGGTTGTGTAGCTTCCCATTGACTTATGTACGGTTGTGTAGTTTCCCATTGACTGGTGTATTGTTGTGTAGTTTCTCAAAGACCTTTTCGCAAATACCGGGGCGCGTGGTAAAACTTGGAATTAGGTGCATTGTGGTCTGGCTGGTATCCAAATTTGATCCATATATATCCCACAATGCACCTCATTCAACAGTCTGCGCTTGCGCATTGGTATTTGCGACAAGGTCGATTGACATGTGTATGGTTGTGTAGTTTCCCATTGACTTGTGTATGGTTGTGTAGTTTCCCATCGACTTGTGTATGGTTGTGTAGGATCCTAGTGACTAATGTATGGTTGTGTATTTTTCCATTGACATGTGTATGGTTGTGTAGTTTCCCATTGACTGGTGTATGGTTGTGTAGTTGTCAATTGACATATGTATGGTTGTGTAGTTTCCCATTGACTTGTGTATGGTTGTGTCAATTCCCATTGACTTGTGTATGGTTGTGAAGTGTCCATTGACTTGTGTATGGGTGTTTAGTTTCCCAATGACTTGTGTATGGTGGTGTAGTTTCCCATTGACTTGTGTATGGTTGTGTAGTTTCCCATTGACTTGTGTATGGTTGTGTATATTCTCGGTTGTGTATATTCCCGGTTGTGTATGGATGTGTAGTTTCCCATTGGTGGATCAGAAGTCCTTAGTGGATAGAAGTCTTTGAAAAAAGAGATGTTTATCGACATTTGTTGTTTGATTCAAATGCGATCTCCCCTTGTGATGAGCACTACACCAAGTTCGTATTAAACGATTTTGATTTCCCAAATAACATTATTAAGGTAGGTTTTTGGCTGTTGACTGTTTTTTTAATTGTGTTAGTTTCTAACAAGAGTCGTTTACAAAAGCTTGATTATGTCTTTACAGCGTGTTAATATGTAACTGTACTATTTGCCTTTTGTAAAAAGATGTTCATGCCTCATTTATTAGGCCAAATGAAAAAATAATGCCAGTTGAACATCCCTGCCCGCATCCTTTTTTAAAGTTTTGTTTACTTACTATTGGTTATTTTTCAATTTTAGTAAAAAAAGAAAGAATTTTTATGTATTTCAAATCCATCCCTTTTAACACATTTCCTTTTCTTAGAAGTGTCGTGGCCGAGCGGTTAAGACACCGAATTCAAACTCAGGTGTTTCTGATCCCCAGCCGTGACACTTGTGTCCTTAAGCAAGACACTTAACCATTGCTTCGTCCTTTGTTTCCTATTGACTTGTGTATGGTTGTGTAGTTTCCAATTGACTTGTGTATGGTTGTGTAGTTTCCCATTGACTTGTGTATGGTTGTGTAGTTTCCCATTGACTTGTGTATGGTTGTGTAGTTTCCCATTGACTTGTTTCTCATAGACCTTTTCTCAAATACTGGGGTGTGCGCATAAAGCTTGGAACTAGGTGCATTGTTGTCTAGCTGGTATCCAAATTTGATCCAAATATATCCCACAATGCACCTCATTCAACAGTCTGTGCTTGCGCATTGGTATTTGCGACAAGGTCTATTGACATTTGTATGGTTGTCTAGTTTCCCATTTACTCGTGTATGGTTGTGCAGTTTCCCATTGACTTGTGTATGGTTGTGTAGTTTCCCAGGGACTTGTGTATGGTTGAGTAGCTTCCCATTGACTTGTGTATAGTTGTGTAGTTTCCCATTGACTTATGTACGGTTGTGTAGTTTCCCATTGACTGGTGTATTGTTGTTTAGTTTCTCAAAGATCTTTTCGCAAATACCGGGGCGCGTGGTAAAACTTGGAATTAGGTGCATTGTAGTCTGGCTGGTATCCAAATTTGATCCATATATATCCCACAATGCACCTCATTCAACAGTCTGCGCTTGCGCATTGGTATTTGCGACAAGGTCTATTGACATGTGTATGGTTGTGTAGTTTCCCATTGGCTTGTGTATGGTGAAGTAGTTTCCCATTGACTTGTGTATGGTTTTGAAGTGTCCATTGACTTGTGTATGGTTATGTAGTTTCCCATTGACTTGTATATGGTTGTGTAGTTTCCCATTGACTTGTGTATGGTTGTGTAGTTTCCCCTTGACATGTGTATGGTTGTGTAGTTTCCCATTGACTTGTGTATGGTTGTGTAGTTTCCCATTGACTGGTGTATGGTTGTGTAGTTTCCCATTGACTGGTGTATTGTTGTGTAGTTCCTCATAGACCTTTTCGCAAATACCGGGCCGCGCGCGTAAAGCTTGGAATAAGGTGCATTGTGGTCTAGCTGGTATCCAAATTTGATCCATATATATCCCACAATGCACCTCATTCAACAGTCTGCGCTTGCGCATTGGTATTTGCGACAAGGTCTATTGACATGTGTATGGTTGTGTAGTTTCCTTTGACATGTGTATGGTTGTGTAGTTTCCCATTGACTTGTGTATGGTTGTGTAGTTTCCCATCGACTTGTGTATGGTTGTGTAGTTTCCCATTGACTGGTGTATGGTTGTGTAGTTTCCCATTGACTGGTGTATTGTTGTGTAGTTTCTCAAAGACCTTTTCGCAAATACCGGGGCGCGTGGTAAAACTTGGAATTAGGTGCATTGTGGTCTGGCTGGTATCCAAATTTGATCCATATATATCCCACAATGCACCTCATTCAACAGTCTGCGCTTGCGCATTGGTACTTGCGACAAGGTCTATTGACATTGGTATGGTTGTGTAGTTTCCCATTGACTTGTGTATGGTTGTGTAGTTTCCCATCGACTTGTGTATGGTTGTGTAGGATCCTAGTGACTAATGTATGGTTGTGTATTTTTCCATTGACATGTGTATGGTTGTGTAGTTTCCCATTGACTGGTGTATGGTTGTGTAGTTGTCAATTGACATGTGTATGGTTGTGTAGTTTCCCATTGACTTGTGTATGGTTGTGTCAATTCCCATTGACTTGTGTATGGTTGTGAAGTGTCCATTGACTTGTGTATGGTTGTGTAGTTTCCCATTTACTCGGTATGGTTAGGTAGTTTCCAATTGACTGGTGTTTGGTTGTGTAGTTTTTGATTGACATGTGTATGGTTATGTAGTTTCCCATTGACTGGTGTATGGTTGTGTAGTTGTCCATTGACATGTGTATGGTTGTGTAGCTTCCCATTGACTTATGTACGGTTGTGTAGTTTCCCATTGACTGGTGTATTGTTGTGTAGTTTCTCAAAGACCTTTTCGCAAATACCGGGGCGCGTGGTAAAACTTGGAATTAGGTGCATTGTGGTCTGGCTGGTATCCAAATTTGATCCATATATATCCCACAATGCACCTCATTCAACAGTCTGCGCTTGCGCATTGGTATTTGCGACAAGGTCTATTGACATGTGTATGGTTGTGTAGTTTCCCATTGACTTGTGTATGGTTGTGTAGTTTCCCATCGACTTGTGTATGGTTGTGTAGGATCCTAGTGACTAATGTATGGTTGTGTATTTTTCCATTGACATGTGTATGGTTGTGTAGTTTCCCATTGACTGGTGTATGGTTGTGTAGTTGTCAATTGACATATGTATGGTTGTGTAGTTTCCCATTGACTTGTGTATGGTTGTGTCAATTCCCATTGACTTGTGTATGGTTGTGAAGTGTCCATTGACTTGTGTATGGGTGTTTAGTTTCCCAATGACTTGTGTATGGTGGTGTAGTTTCCCATTGACTTGTGTATGGTTGTGTAGTTTCCCATTGACTTGTGTATGGTTGTGTATATTCTCGGTTGTGTATATTCCCGGTTGTGTATGGATGTGTAGTTTCCCATTGGTGGATCAGAAGTCCTTAGTGGATAGAAGTCTTTGAAAAAAGAGATGTTTATCGACATTTGTTGTTTGATTCAAATGCGATCTCCCCTTGTGATGAGCACTACACCAAGTTCGTATTAAACGATTTTGATTTCCCAAATAACATTATTAAGGTAGGTTTTTGGCTGTTGACTGTTTTTTTAATTGTGTTAGTTTCTAACAAGAGTCGTTTACAAAAGCTTGATTATGTCTTTACAGCGTGTTAATATGTAACTGTACTATTTGCCTTTTGTAAAAAGATGTTCATGCCTCATTTATTAGGCCAAATGAAAAAATAATGCCAGTTGAACGTCCCTGCCCGCATCCTTTTTTAAAGTTTTGTTTACTTACTATTGGTTATTTTTCAATTTTAGTAAAAAAAGAAAGAATTTTTATGTATTTCAAATCCATCCCTTTTAACACATGTCCTTTTCTTAGAAGTGTCGTGGCCGAGCGGTTAAGACACCGAATTCAAACTCAGGTGTTTCTGATCCCCAGCCGTGACACTTGTGTCCTTAAGCAAGACACTTAACCATTGCTTCGTCCTTTGTTTCCTATTGACTTGTGTATGGTTGTGTAGTTTCCAATTGACTTGTGTATGGTTGTGTAGTTTCCCATTGACTTGTGTATGGTTGTGTAGTTTCCCATTGACTTGTGTATGGTTGTGTAGTTTCCCATTGACTTGTTTCTCATAGACCTTTTCTCAAATACTGGGGTGTGCGCATAAAGCTTGGAACGCACTTGGAATGCACCTCATTCAACAGTCTGTGCTTGCGCATTGGTATTTGCGACAAGGTCTATTGACATTTGTATGGTTGTCTAGTTTCCCATTTACTCGTGTATGGTTGTGCAGTTTCCCATTGACTTGTGTATGGTTGTGTAGTTTCCCAGGGACTTGTGTATGGTTGAGTAGCTTCCCATTGACTTGTGTATAGTTGTGTAGTTTCCCATTGACTTATGTACGGTTGTGTAGTTTCCCATTGACTGGTGTATTGTTGTTTAGTTTCTCAAAGATCTTTTCGCAAATACCGGGGCGCGTGGTAAAACTTGGAATTAGGTGCATTGTAGCCTGGCTGGTATCCAAATTTGATCCATATATATCCCACAATGCACCTCATTCAACAGTCTGCGCTTGCGCATTGGTATTTGCGACAAGGTCTATTGACATGTGTATGGTCGTGTAGTTTCCCATTGGCTTGTGTATGGTGAAGTAGTTTCCCATTGACTTGTGTATGGTTTTGAAGTGTCCATTGACTTGTGTATGGTTATGTAGTTTCCCATTGACTTGTATATGGTTGTGTAGTTTCCCATTGACTTGTGTATGGTTGTGTAGTTTCCCCTTGACATGTGTATGGTTGTGTAGTTTCCCATTGACTTGTGTATGGTTGTGTAGTTTCCCATTGACTGGTGTATGGTTGTGTAGTTTCCCATTGACTGGTGTATTGTTGTGTAGTTCCTCATAGACCTTTTCGCAAATACCGGGCCGCGCGCGTAAAGCTTGGAATAAGGTGCATTGTGGTCTAGCTGGTATCCAAATTTGATCCATATATATCCCACAATGCACCTCATTCAACAGTCTGCGCTTGCGCATTGGTATTTGCGACAAGGTCTATTGACATGTGTATGGTTGTGTAGTTTCCTTTGACATGTGTATGGTTGTGTAGTTTCCCATTGACTTGTGTATGGTTGTGTAGTTTCCCATCGACTTGTGTATGGTTGTGTAGGATCCTAGTGACTAATGTATGGTTTTATATTTTTCCATTGACATGTGTATGGTGTGTAGTTTCCCATTGACTGGTGTATGGTTGTGTAGTTGTCAATTGACATGTGTATGGTTGTGTAGTTTCCCATTGACTTGTGTATGGTTGTGTCAATTCCCATTGACTTGTGTATGGTTGTGAAGTGTCCATTGACTTGTGTATGGTTGTGTTGTTTCCCATTGACTTGTGTATTGTTGGTAGTTTCCCATTGACTTGTTTCTCATAGACCTTTTCTCAAATACTGGGGTGTGCGCGTAAAGCTTGGAATTAGGAGCAATGTGGTCTAGCTTGTATCCAAATTTGACCCATATAAATCCCACAATGCACCTCATTCAACAGTCTGCGCTTGCGCATTGGTATTTGCGACAAGGTCTATTGACATGTGTATGGTTGCGTAGTTTCCCATTGAGTTGTGTATGATTGTGTAGTTTCCCATTGACTTGTGTAAGGCTGCGTAGTTTCCCGTTGACTTGTGTATGACTGTGTTGTTTCCCATCGACTTGTGTATGGTTGTGTAGTTTCCCATTGACTTGTGTATGGTTGTGTTGTTTTCCATTGACTTGTGTATGGTTGTGTAATTTCCCATTGACTTGTATATGGTTGTGTAGTTTCCCATTGACATGTGTATGGTTGTGTAGTTTCCCTTTGACTTGTGTAAGGTTGCGTAGCTTCCCATTGACTTGTGTATGGCTGTGTTGTTTCCCATCGACTTGTGTGCGGTTGTGTAGTTTCCCATTGACTGGTGTATTGTTGTGTAGTTTCTCATTGACTTGTGTATGGTGGTGTAGTTTCCCATTGACTTGTGTATGGTTGTGTAGTTTCTCATTGACTTGTGTATGGTGGTGTAGTTTCCCATTGACTTGTGTATGGTTGTGTAGTTTCCCATTGACTTGTGTATGGTTGTGTAGTTTCCCATTGACTTGTGTATGGTTGTGTAGTTTCCCATTGACTTGTGTATGGTTGTTTAATTTCCCCTTAACTGGTTTAAGGTTGTGTAGTTGTCCATTGACATGTGTATGGTTGTGTAGTTTTCCATTGACTTGTGTATGGTTGTGTAGTTTCCCATTGACTGGTGCATTGTTTTGTAGTTTCCCATAGACCTTTTTCGCAAACCTAGGGGCACGCGTGTAAAGCTTGGAATGAGGTGCATTGTGGTCTAGCTGGTATCCAAATTTGATCCATATATATCCCACAATGCACCTCATTCAACAGTCTGCGCTTGCGCATTGGTATTTGCGACAAGGCCTATTGACATATATATGGTTGTGTAGTTTCCCATTGACTTGTGTATGGTTGTGTAGTTTCCCATTGACTGGTGTATGGTTGTGTAGTTTCCCACTGACTTGTGTATGGTTGTGTAGTTTCCCATTGACTTGTGTATGGTTGCGTAATTTCCCATTGACTTGTGTATGGTTGTGAAGTGTCCATTGACATGTGTATGTTTGTGTATTTTCCCATTGACTGGTGTTTGGTTGTGTATTTATCCATTGACATGTGTATGGTTGTGTAAGTTCCTATTGACTGGTGTATGGTTGTGTAGTTTCCCATTGATTTGTGTATGGTTGTGTCAATTCCATTGACTTGTGTATGGTTGTGAAGTGTCCATTGACATGTGTATGGTTGTGTTGTTTCCCATTGACTGGTGTATGGTTGTGTAGTTTCCCATTGACTTGTGTATGGTTGTGTAGTTTCCCATTGACTTGTGTATGGTTGTGTCAATTCCATTGACTTGTGTATGGTTGTGTCAATTCCCATTGACTTGTGTATGGTTGTGAAGTGTCCATTGACATGTGTATGGTTGTGTAGTTTCCCATTGACTTGTGTATGGTTGTGTAGTCTCCCATTGACTGGTGTATGGTTGTGTAGTTTCCCTTTGACATGTCTATGGTTGTGTAGTTTCCCATTGACTGGTGTATGGTTGTGTAGTTGTCCATTGACATTGTGTGGTTGTGTAGTTTCCCATTGACTTGTGTATGGTTGTGTCAATTCCCATCGACTTGCGTATGGTTGTGAAGTGTTCATTGACATGTGTATGGTTGTGTAGTTTCCCATTGACTTGTGTATGGTTGTGTAAGTTCCTATTGACTGGTGTATGGTTGTGTAGTTTCCCATTGATTTGTGTATGGTTGTGTCAATTCCATTGACTTGTGTATGGTTGTGAAGTGTCCATTGACATGTGTATGGTTGTGTAGTTTCCCATTGACTGGTGTATGGTTGTGTAGTTTCCCATTGACTTGTGTATGGTTGTGTAGTTTCCCATTGACTTGTGTATAGTTGTGTCAATTCCATTGACTTGTGTATGGTTGTGTCAATTCCCATTGACTTGTGTATGGTTGTGAAGTGTCCATTGACATGTGTATGGTTGTGTAGTTTCCCATTGACTTGTGTATGGTTGTGTAGTCTCCCATTGACTTGTGTATGGTTGTGTAGTTTCCCTTTGACATGTGTATGGTTGTGTAGTTTCCCAATGACTGGTGTATGGTTGTGTAGTTGTCCATTGACATTGTGTTGTGTGTAGTTTCCTATTGACTTGTGTATGGTTGTGTCAATTCCCATTGACTTGCGTATGGTTGTGAAGTGTTCATTGACATGTGTATGGTTGTGTAGTTTCCCATTGACTTGTGTATGGTTGTGTAGTTGTCCATTGACATGTGTATGGTTGTGTGGTTTCCCATTGACTTGCGTATGGTTGTGTCAATTCCCATTGACTTGTGTATGGTTGTGAAGTGTCCATTGACTTCTGTATGGTTGTGTAGTTTCCCATTGACTTGTGTATGGGTGTGTAGTTTCCCATTTACTTGTGTATGGTGGTGTAGTTTCCCATTGACTTGTGTATGGTTGTGTAGTTTCCCGTTGACTTGTGTATGGTTGTGTAGTTTCCCATTGGTTGAACAGAAGTTCTTAGTGGATAGAAGTCCTTGAAAAAAAGAGATGTTTGTCGACATTTGTTGTTTGAACCAAATGCGATCTTCCCTTCTGATGAGCACTACACCAAGTTCGTATTAAACGATTTTGATTTCCAAAATAACATTATTAGGGTAGGTTTTTGGCTGTTTACTGGTTTTTTAATTGTGTTAGTTTCTAACAAGAGTCATTAACAAACGCTTGATTATGTCTTTACAGCGTGTTAATATGTAACTGTACTAATTGCGCTTTGTGAACAGATGTTCATGCCTCATTTGTTGGGCCAAATAAAAAAATAATACCAGTTGAACGTCCCTGCCCGCATCCTTTTTTAAAGTTTTGTTTACTTAATATTGGTTATTTTTCAATTTTTGTAAAAAAAAGATTTTTTTTTATATATTTCAAATTCGTCCCTTTTAACACATGTCCTTTTCGTAGAAGTGTCGTGGCCGAGCGGTTAAGACACCGAATTCAAACTCAGCTGTTTCTTATCCCCAGCCGTGACACTTGTGTCCTTAAGCAAGCATTTAACCATTGCTTCGTCCTTTGCTTCCTAATGACTTGTATATGGTTGTGTAGTTTCCCATTGACTTGTGTATGGTTGTGTAGTTTCCCATTGACATGTGTATGGTTGTGTAGTTTCCCATTGTCTTGTTTCTCATAGACCTTTTCTGAAATACCGGGCGAGCGCGTAAAGTTTGGAATAAGGTGCATTGTGGTCTAGCTGGTATCCAAATTTGATCCATATATATCCCACAATGCACCTCATTCACTAGTCTGCGCGTGCGCATTGGTATTTGCGACAAGGCCTATTGACATATATATGGTTGTGTAGTTTCCCATTGACTTGTGTATGGTTGTGTAGTTTCCCATTGACTTGTGTATGGTTGTGTAGTTTCCCATTGACTGGTGTATGGTTGTGTAGTTTCCCACTGACTTGTGTATGGTTGTGTAGTTTTCCATTGACTTGTGTATGGTTGTGTATTTTCCCATTGACTGGTGTATGGTTGTGTAGTTTCCCATTGACTTGTGTATGGTTGTGTAGTTTCCCATTGACTTGTGTATGGTTGCGTAATTTCCAATTGACTTGTGTATGGTTGCATTGTTTCTCAATAACAAGTGTATGGTTGTGTAGTTTCCCATTGACTTGTGTATGGTTGTGTAGTTTCCCATAGACTTGTGTATGGTTGTGTAGTTTTCCATTGACTTGTGTATGGTTGTGTAATTTCCCAATGACTTGTGTATGGTTGTGTAGTTTCCCATTGACATGTGTATGGTTGTGTAGTTTCCCATTGACTTGTGAATGGTTGTGTCAATTCCCTTTGACTTGTGTATGGTTGTGAAGTGTTCATTGACATGTGTATGGCTGTGTAGTTTCCCATTGACTGGTGTATGGTTGTGTAGTTTTTCATTGACATGTGTATGGTTTTGTAGTTTCCCATTGACTTGTATATGGTTTTGTAGTTTCCCATTGACTTGTGTATGGTTGTGTAGTTTCTCATGGACATGTGTATGGTTGTGTAGTATCCCATTGACTTGTGTATGGTTGTGAAGTTTCCCATTGACTTGTGTATGGTTGTGTAGTTTCCCATTGACTGGTGTATGATTGTGTAGTTTTCCATTGACTTGTGTATGGTTATGTAGTTTCCCATTGACTTGTGTATGATTGTGTACTTTCCTATTGACCGGTGTATGGTTGTGTAGTTTTCCATTGACATGTGTATGGTTGTGTAGTTTCCCATTGACTGGTGTATGGTTTTGTAGTTTCCAATTGACTTGTGTATGGTTGTGTAGTTTCCCATTGACTTGTGTATGGTTGCGTAGACTCCCATTGACATGTGTATGGATGTGTAGTTTCCCATTGACTTGTTTCTCAGACCTTTCCTCAAATACCAGGGCGAGTGCGTAAAGCTTGGAATGAGGTGCATTGTGGTCTAGCTGGTATCCAAATTTGATCCATATATATCCCACAATGCACCTCATTCAACAGTCTGCGCTGCGCATTGGTATTTGCGACAAGGTCTATTGACATGTTTATGGTTGTGTAGTTTCCCATTGACTTGTGTATGGTTGTGTGGTTTCTCATTGACATGTGTATGGTTGTGTAGTTTCCCATTGACTTGTGTATGGTTGTGTAGTTTCCCTTTGACTTGTGTATGGTAGTGTAGTTTCCCATTGACTTGTGTATGGTTGGGTAGTTTCCCATTGACTGGTGTATGGTTGTGTAGTTTCCCATTGACTTGTGTATGGTTGTGTAGTTTCCCATTGACATGTGTATTGTTGTGTAGTTTCTCATAGACCTTTTCGCAAATACCGGGGAGCGCGTAAAGCTTGGAATTAGGTGCATTGTGGTCTAGCTGGTATCCAAATTTTATCCATATTTATCCCACAATGCACCTCATCCAACAGTTTGCGCTTGCGCATTGGTATTTGCGACAAGGTCTAATGACATGTGTATGATTGTGTAGTTTCCCATTGACTTGTGTATGGTTGTGTAGTTTCCCATTGACTTGTGTATGGTTGCGTAGTTTTCCATTGACTTGTGTATGGCTGTGTAGTTTCCCATTGACTTGTGTTCGGTTGTGTAGTTTCCCATTGACTGGTGTATGGTTGTGTAGTTTCCCACTGACTTGTGTATGGTTGTGTAGTTTCCCATTGACTTGTGTACGGTTGTGTAGTTTCCCATTGACTTTTGTATGATTGTGTAGTGTCTCATTGACATGTGTATGGTTGTGTAGTTTCCCATTGACTTGTGTATGGTTGTGTAGTTTCCCATTGACTTGTGTATGGTTGTGTAGTTTCCCATTAACTTGTTTATGGTTGTGTAGTTTCCCATTGACATGTGTATTGTTGTGTAGTTTCTCATAGACCTTTTCGCAAATACCGGGGAGCGCGTAAAGCTTGGAATTAGGTGCATTGTGGTCTAGCTGGTATCCAAATTTTATCCATATTTATCCCACAATGCACCTCATCCAACAGTTTGCGCTTGCGCATTGGTATTTGCGACAAGGTCTAATGACATGTGTATGATTGTGTAGTTTCCCATTGACTTGTGTATGGTTGTGTAGTTTCCCATTGACTTGTGTATGGTTGCGTTGTTTTCCATTGACTTGTGTATGGCTGTGTAGTTTCCCATTGACTTGTGTATGGTTGTGTAGTTTCCCATTGACTGGTGTATGGTTGTGTAGTTTCCCACTGACTTGTGTATGGTTGTGTAGTTTCCCATTGACTTGTGTACGGTTGTGTAGTTTCCCATTGACTTGTGTATGATTGTGTAGTGTCTCATTGACATGTGTATGGTTGTGTAGTTTCCCATTGACTTGTGTATGGTTGTGTAGTTTCCCATTGACTTGTGTATGGTTGTGTAGTTTCCCATTAACTTGTTTATGGTTGTGTAGTTTCCCATTGAGCTGTGTATTGTTGTATAGTTTCCAATAAAGCTTTTCGCAAATACCGGGGCACGCGCGTAAAGCTTGGAACTAGGTACATTGTGGTCTAGCTGGTATCCAAATTCGATACATATATATCACACAATGCACCTCATTCAACAGTTTGCGCTTGCGCATTGGTATTTGTGATAATGTCTATTGACATTTGTGTGGTTGTGTAGTTTCCCATTGACTTGTGTATGGTTGTGCAGTTTCCCATTGACTTGTGTATGGTTGTGTAGCTTCCCATTGACTTGTGTATGGTTGTGTAGTTTCCCATTGACTTGTGTATGGTTGTGTAGTTTCCCATTGACTTGTGTATGGTTGTGTAGTTTCCCATTGACTGGTGTATGGTTGTGTAGTTTCCCACTGACTTGTGTATGGTTGTGTAGTTTCCCATTGACTTGTGTATGGTTGTGTAGTTTTCCATTGACATGTGTATGGTTGTGTAGTTTCCCATTGACTTGTGTATGGTTGTGTAGTTTCCTATTGACTTGTGCATGGTTGCGTAGTTTCCCATTGACTTGTGTATGGTTGTGTAGTTTCCCATTGACTTGTGTATGGTTGTGTAGTTTCCCATTGACTGGTGTATGGTTGTGTAGTTTCCAACTGACTTGTGTATGGTTGTGTAGTTTCCCATTGACTTGTGTATGGTTGTGTAGTTTCCCATTGACTTGTGTATGATTGTGTAGTTTCCCATTGACTTGTGTATGGTTGTGTAGTTTCCCATTGACTTGTGTATGATTGTGTCAATTCCATTGACTTGTGTATGGTTGTGTCAATTCCCATTGACTTGTGTATGGTTGTGAAGTGTCCATTGACATGTGTATGGTTGTGTAGTTTCCCATTGACTTGTGTATGGTTGTGTAGTCTCCCATTGACTTGTGTATGGTTGTGTAGTTTCCCATTGACTGGTGTATGATTGTGTAGTTTTCCATTGACTTGTGTATGGTTATGTAGTTTCCCATTGACTTGTGTATGATTGTGTACTTTCCTATTGACCGGTGTATGGTTGTGTAGTTTTCCATTGACATGTGTATGGTTGTGTAGTTTCCCATTGACTGGTGTATTTTGTAGTTTTCCATTGACTGGTGTATGGTTGTGTAGTTTCCAATTGACTTGTGTATGGTTGTGTAGTTTCCCATTGACTTGTGTATGATTGTGTAGTGTCTCATTGACATGTGTATGGTTGTGTAGTTTCCCATTGACTTGTGTATGGTTGTGTAGTTTCCCATTGACTCGGTATGGTTGTATAGTTTCCCATTAACTTGTTTATGGTTGTGTAGTTTCCCATTGAGCTGTGTATTGTTGTATAGTTTCCCATAGAGCTTTTCGCAAATACCGGGGCACGCGCGTAAAGCTTGGAATTAGGTACATTGTGGTCTAGCTGGTATCCAAATTTGGTACATATATATCACACAATGCACCTCATTCAACAGTTTGCGCTTGCGCATTGGTATTTGTGATAAGGTCTATTGACATTTGTATGGTTGTGTAGTTTCCCATTGACTTGTGTATGGTTGTGCAGTTTCCCATTGACTTGTGTATGGTTGTGTAGTTTCCCATTGACTTGTGTATGGTTTAGTAGTTTCCCATTGACTGGTGTATGGTTGTGTAGTTTCCCATTGACTTGTATATGGTTGTGTAGTTTCCCATTGACTTGTGTATGGTTGTGTAGTTTCCCATTGACTGGTGTATGGTTGTGTAGTTTCCAACTGACTTGTGTATGGTTGTGTAGTTTCCCATTGACTTGTGTATGGTTGTGTAGTTTCCCATTGACTTGTGTATGATTGTGTAGTGTATCATTGACATGTGTATGGTTGTGTAGTTTCCCATTGACTTGTGTATGGTTGTGTAGTTTCCCATTGACTGGTGTATTGTTGTATAGTTTCTCATAGACCTTTTCGCAAATGCTGGGGCGAGCGCGTAAAGCTTGGAATTAGGTGAATTGTGGTCCAGCTGGTATCCAAATTTATTCCATTTATATCCTACAATGCATCTCAATCAACAGTCTGCGCTTGCGCATTGGTATTTGCGACAAGGTCTATTGACATGTGTATGGTTGTGTAGTTACCCATTGACTTGTGTATGGTTGAGTAGTTTCTCATTGACATGTGTATGGTTGTGTAGTTTCCCTTTAACTTGTGTATGGTTGTGTAGTTTCCCATTGACTTGTGTATGGTAGTGTAGTTTCCCATTGACTTGTGTATGGTTGTGTAGTTTCTCATTGACTGGTGTATGATTGTGTAGTTTCCCACTGACTTGTGTATGGTTGTGTAGTTTCCCACTGACTTGTGTATGGTTGTGTAGTTTCCCATTGACTTGTGTATGGTTGTGTAGTTTCCCATTGACTGGTGTATTGTTGTATAGTTTCTCATAGACCTTTTCGCAAATGCTGGGGCGAGCGCGTAAAGCTTGGAATTAGTTGAATTGTGGTCCAGCTGGTATCGAAATTTACTCCATATATATCCAACAATGCACCTCATTCAACAGTCTGTGCTTGCGCATTGGTATTTGCAACAAGGTCTATTGAAATGTGTATGGTTGTGTAGTTACCCATTGACTTGTGTATGGTTGAGTAGTTTCCCATTGACATGTGTATGGTTGTGTAGTTTCCCATTGACTTGTGTATGGTTGGGTAGTTTCCCAATGACTGGTGTATGTTTGTGTAGTTTCCCATTGACTTGTGTATGGTTGTGTAGTTTCCCATTGACTGGTGTATTGTTGGGTAGTTTCTCATAGACCTTTTCGCAAACACAGGGGAGCGCGCGTAAAGCTTGGAATTAGGTGCTTGTGGTCTAGCTGGTATCCAAATTTTAACCATCTTTATCCCACAATGCACCTCATTCAACAGTCTGCGATTGCGCATTGGTATTTGCGACAAGGTCTATTGACATGTGTATGGTTGTGTAGTTTCCTTTGACATGTGTATGGTTGTGTAGTTTCCCATTGACTTGTGTATGGTTGTGTAGTTTCCCATCAACTTGTGTATGGTTGTGTAGGATCCCGTTGACTTGTGTATGGTTGTGTAGTTTCCCATTGACTTGTGTATGGTTGTGTAGTTTCCCATTGACTGGTGCATTGTTGTGTAGTTTCCCATAGACCTTTTTCGCAAATCCAGGGGCACGCACGTCAAGCTTGGAATTAGGTGCATTGTGGTCTAGCTGGTGTCCAAATTTGATCCATATATATCACACAATGCACCTCCTTCAACAGTCAACGCTTGCGCTGTGGTATTTGCGATAAGGTCTATTGACATGTGTATGGTTGTGTAGTTTCCCGTTGAGTTGTGTATAGTTGTATAGTTTCCTGTAGACCTTTTCACAAATACCGGGGCACGCGCGTAAAGCTTGGAATTAGGTGCATTGTGGTCTAGCTGGTATCCAAATTTGATCCACATATATCACACAATGCACCTCATTCAACAGTTTTATCGCAATGCGATAAGGTCTAGTGACATGTGTATGGTTGTGTAGTTTCCCATTGAGTTGTGTATGGTTGTGTAGTTTCCCATTGACTTGTGTAAGGTTGCGTAGCTTCCCACTGACTTGTGTATGACTGTTTTGTTTCCCATTGACTTGTGTGCGGTTGTGTAGTTTCCCATTGACTGGTGTATTGTTGTGTAGTTTCTCATTGACTTGTGTATGGTGGTGTAGTTTCCCAGTGACTTGTGTATGGTTGTGTAGTTTCCCATTGACTGGTGTATGGTTGTGTAGTTTCCGACTGACTTGTGTATGGTTGTGTAGTTTCCCATTGAATTGTGTATAGTTGTGTAGTTTCCCATTGACTGGTGTATTGTTGTGTAGTTTCTCACAACCTAAAGCTTGGAATAAGGTGCATTGTGGTCCAGTTGGTATCCAAGTTTGATCCATACATATCCCACAATGCACCTCATTCAACAGTCTGCGCTTGCGCATTGGTATTTGCGACCTGGTCTATTGACATGTGTGTGGTTGTGTAGTTTCCCGTTGACTTGTGTAGGGTTGTGTATAATAGATGTTAAATTTGCATCGGGGATAAAGAATATTAATTTTGGTTTTTACCCATACACCGATGTGTGTTAGCACTGTATACTCAGTACTAGGGTTGTGTAGTTTCCCTGTGACTTGTGTATGGTTGGGAAGTTTCCCATTGACTTGTGTATGGTTGTGTAGTTTCCCATTGACTTGTGTATGGTTGTGTAGTTTCCCATTGACTTGTGTATGGTTGTGTAGTTTCCCATTGACTTGTGTATGGTTGTGTAGATTCCCTTTGATTTGTGTATGATTGTGTAGTTTCTCATTGACATGTGTATGGTTGTGTAGTTTCCCATTGACTTGTTTTTGGTTGTGTAGTTTCCCATTGAGTTGTGTATTGTATAGTTTCCAATAGAGCTTTTCGCAAATACCGGGGCACGCTCGTAAAGCTTGGAATGAGGTACATTGTGGTCTAGCTGGTATCCATATTTGATCCATATATATCACACAATGCACCTCATTCAACAGTTTGCGCTTGCGCATTGGTATTTGTGATAAGGTCTATTGACATTTGTATGGTTGTGTAGTTTCCCATTGACTTGTGTATGGTTGTGTAGTTTCCCATTGACTTGTGTATGGTTGTGTAGTTTCCCATTGACTAGTGTATGGTTGTGTAGTTGTCAATTGACATGTGTATGGTTGTGTAGTTTCCCATTGACTTGTGTATGGTTGTGTCAATTCCCATTGACTTGTGTATGGTTGTCAAGTGTCCACTGACTTGTGTATGGTTGTGTAGTTTCCCATTGACTTGTGTATGGGTGTGTAGTTTCCCATTGACTTGTCTATGGTGGTGTAGTTTCCCATTGACTTGTGTATGGTTGTGTATATTCCCGGTTGTGTATGGATGTGTAGTTTCCCATTGGTGGATCAGAAGTTCTTAGTGGATAGAAGTCCTTGAAAAAAGAGATGTATATCAACATTTGTTGTTTGAACCAAATGCGATTTCCCCTTGTGATGAGCACTACACCAAGTTCGTATTAAACGATTTTGATTTCCCAAATAACATTATTAGGGTAGGCTTTTGGCTGTTTACTGTTTTTTTAATCGTGTTAGTTTCTAACAAGAGTCATTAAAAAAAGCTTGATTATGTCTTTACAGCGTGTTAATATGTAACTGTACTAATTGCCCTTTGTGAAAAGATGTTCATGCCTCATTTGTTAGGCCAAATAAAAAACAAAAACCAGTTGAACGTCCCTGCCCGCATCCTTTTTTAAAGTTTTGTTTACTTACTATTGGTTATTTTCCAATTTTTGTAAAAAAAGATTTTTTTTTATATATTTCAAATTCGTCCCTTTTAACATATGTACTTTTTTTAGAAGTATCGTGGCCGAGCGGTTAAGACACCGAATTCAAACTCAGGTGTTTCTGATCCCCAGCCGTAACACTTGTGTCCTTAAACAAGACACTTAACCATTGCTTCGTCCTTTGTTTCCTATTGACTTGTGTATGGTTGTGTAGTTTCCCATTGACTTGTGTACGGTTGTGTAGTTTCCTATTGACATGTGTATGGTTGTGTAGTTTCCCATTAACTTGTTTCTCATAGACCTTTTTTCAAATACTGGGGCCAGCGCGTAAAGCTTGGAATTAGGAGCATTGTGGTCTAGCTTGTATCCAAATTTGACCCATATATATCCCACAATGCACCTCATTCAACAGTCTGCGCTTGTGCATTGGTATTTGCGACAAGGTCTATTGACATGTGTATGGTTGTGTAGTTTCCCATTGAGTTGTGTATGGTTGTGTAGTTTCCAATTGACTTGTGTAAGGCTGCGTAGTTTCCCAATGACTTGTGTATGGTTGTGTAGTTTCCCATTGACTTGTGTGTGGTTGTGTAGTTACCCATTGACTTGTGTATGGTTGTGTTGTTTTCCATTGACTTGTTTATGGTCGTGTAATTTCCCATTGACTTGTGTATGGTTGTGTAGTTTCCCATTGACATGTGTATGGTTGCGTAGTTTCCCATTAACTTGTGTATGGTTGTGTAGTTTCCCATTGACTTGTGTAAGGTTGCGTAGCTTCCCAATGACTTGTGTATGACTGTGTTGTTTCCCATCGACTTGTGTGCGGTTGTGTAGTTTCCCATTGACTGGTGTATTGTTGTGTAGTTTCTCATTGACTTGTGTATGGTGGTGTAGTTTCCCAGTGACTTGTGTATGGTTGTGTAGTTTCCCATTGACTTGTGTATGGTTGTGTAGTTTCCCATTGACTTGTGTATGGTTGTGTTGTTTTCCATTGACTTGTGTATGGTTGTGTAATTTCCCGTTGACTTGTGTATGGTTGTGTAGTTTCCCATTGACATGTGTATGGTTGCGTAGTTTCCCATTAACTTGTGTATGGTTGTGTAGTTTCCCATTGACTTGTGTATGGTTGTGTAGTTTCCCATTGACTTGTGTATGGTTGTTTAATTTCCCATTAACTGGTTTAAGGTTGTGTAGTTGTCCATTGACATGTGTATGGTTGTGTAGTTTTCCATTGACTTGTGTATGGTTGTGTAGTTTCCCATTGACTGGTGCATTGTTGTGTAGTTTCCCATAGACCTTTTTCGCAAATCTAGGGGCACGCGCGTAAAGCTTGGAATTAGGTGCATTGTGGTCTAGCTGGTATCCAAATTTGATCCATATATATTACACAATGCACCTCATTCAACAGTCTACGCTTGCGCCGTGGTATCTGCGATAAGGTCTAAAGACATGTGTATGGTTGTGTAGTTTTCCATTGACTTGTGTATGGTTGTCTAGTTTCCCATTGACTTGTGTATGGTTGTGTAGTTTCCCATTGACTTGTGTATGGTTGTGTAGTTTCCCATTGACTGGTGCATTGTTGTGTTGTTTCCCATAGACCTTTTTCGCAAATCCAGGGGCACGCGTAAAGCTTGGAATTAGGTGCATTGTGTGTCACTAGACCTTATCCCAAATACCAATGCGCAACCGCAGACTGTTGAATGAGGTGCATTGTGTGATATATATGGATCAAATTTGGATACTAGCTAAACCACAATGCACCTAATTCCAAGCTTTACGCGCGTGCCCCGGTATTTGCGAAAAGGTGTAGTTGTCCATTGACATGTGTATGGTTGTGTAGTTTCCCAATGACTTGTGTATGGTTGTGTAGTTTTCCATTGACTTGTGTATGGTTGTGTAGTTTCCCATTGACTTGTTTATGGTTGTGTAGTTTCTCATTGACATGTGTATGGTTGTGTAGTTTCCCATTGACTTGTGTATGGTTGTATAGTTTCCCATTGACTTGTGTATAGTTGTGTAGTTTCCAATTAACTTGTGTATGGTTGTGTAGCTTCCCATTGACTGGTGTATGGTTGTGTCGTTTCCCATTGACTTGTGCATGGTTGTGTAGTTTCCCATTGACTTGTGTATGGTTGTGTAGTTTCCCATTGCACGTGTATGGTTGTGTAGTTTCCCATTGACTGGTGTATGGTTGTGTAGTTGTCCAATGACATGTGTTTGGTTGTGTAGTTGTCCATTGACTTGTGAATGGTTGTGTAGTTTCCCATTGACTTGTGTATGGTTGTGAAGTGTCCGTTGATATGTGTATGGTTGTGTAGTTTCCCTTTGACTGATGTATGGTTGTGTAGTTGTCCATTGACATGTGTATGGTCGTGTAGTTTCCCATTGACTTGTGTATGGTTGTGTCAATTTCCATTGAATTTGTGTATGGTTGTGAAGTGTCCATTGACTTGTGTATGGTTGTTCAGTTTCCCACTGACTTGTGTATGGGTGTGTAGTTTCCCATTGACTTGTGTATGGTGGTGTAGTTTCCCATTGACTTGTGTATGGTTGTTTAGTTTCCCATTGACTTGTGTATGGTTGTGTATATTCCCTGTTGTGTATGGATGTGTAGTTTCCCATTGGTGGATTAGAAGTCTTAGTGGATAGAAAAGAGATGTCTATCGACATTTGTTGTTTGAACCAAATGCGATCTCCCCTTGTGATGAGCACTACACCAAGTTCGTATTAAACGACTTTGATTTCCCAAATAACATTATTAGGGTAGGTTTTTGGCTGTTACTATTTTTTAATTGTGTTAGTTTCTAACAAGAGTCATTAACAAAAGCTTGATTATGTCTTTACAGCGTGTAATATGTAACTGTACTAATTGCCCTTTGTGAAAAGATGTTGATGCCTCATTTGTTACGCCAAATAAAAAAATAATACCAGTTGAACGTCCCTGCCTCCATCCTTTTTTAAAGTTTTGTTTACTTACTATTGGTTATTTTTCAATTTTTGTAAATAAAGATTTTTTTTATATATTTCAAATCGTCTCTTTTAACACATGTCCTTTTCTAACAAGTGTCGTGGCCGAGCGGTTAAAACACCGAATTCAAACTCAGGTGTTTCTGATCCTCAGCCGTGACACTTGTGTCCTTAAGCAAGACACTTAACCATTGCTTCGTCC
Organism: Asterias amurensis; assembly: GCF_032118995.1. Lineage (NCBI taxonomy): Eukaryota > Metazoa > Echinodermata > Asteroidea > Forcipulatida > Asteriidae > Asterias > Asterias amurensis. Next base: position 22,721,490 of record NC_092650.1, on the reverse strand, counting down.
TTTGTTTTCTATTGACTTGTGTATGGTTGTGTAGTTTCCCATTGACTTGTGTACGGTTGTGTAGTTTCCCATTGACTGGTGTATTGTTGTGTAGTTTCTCATTGACTTGTGTATGGTGGTGTAGTTTCCCATTGACTGGTGTATTGTTGTGTAGTTTCTCATTGACTTGTGTATGGTTGTGTAGTTGTCCAATGACATGTGAGTGGTTGTGTAGTTGTCCATTGACTTGTGTATGGTTGTGTAGTTTCCCATTGACTTGTGTATGGTTGTGAAAAGTCCGTTGCTATGTGTATGGTTGTGTAGTTTCCCTTTGACTGGTGTAACACATGTCCTTTTCTAACAAGTGTCGTGGCCGAGCAGTTAAAACACCGAATTCAAACTCAGGTGTTTCTGATCCCCAGCCGTAACACTTGTGTCCTTAAACAAGACACTTAACCATTGCTTCGTCCTTTGTTTCCTATTGACTTGTGTATGGTTGTGTAGTTTCCCATTGACTTGTGTACGGTTGTGTAGTTTCCTATTGACATGTGTATGGTTGTGTAGTTTCCCATTAACTTGTTTCTCATAGACCTTTTTTCAAATACTGGGGCCAGCGCGTAAAGCTTGGAATTAGGAGCATTGTGGTCTAGCTTGTATCCAAATTTGACCCATATATATCCCACAATGCACCTCATTCAACAGTCTGCGCTTGTGCATTGGTATTTGCGACAAGGTCTATTGACATGTGTATGGTTGTGTAGTTTCCCATTGAGTTGTGTATGGTTGTGTAGTTTCCCATTGACTTGTGTAAGGCTGCGTAGTTTCCCAATGACTTGTGTATGGTTGTGTAGTTTCCCATTGACTTGTGTGTGGTTGTGTAGTTACCCATTGACTTGTGTATGGTTGTGTTGTTTTCCATTGACTTGTTTATGGTCGTGTAATTTCCCATTGACTTGTGTATGGTTGTGTAGTTTCCCTTTGACATGTGTATGGTTGCGTAGTTTCCCATTAACTTGTGTATGGTTGTGTAGTTTCCCATTGACTTGTGTAAGGTTGCGTAGCTTCCCAATGACTTGTGTATGACTGTGTTGTTTCCCATCGACTTGTGTGCGGTTGTGTAGTTTCCCATTGACTGGTGTATTGTTGTGTAGTTTCTCATTGACTTGTGTATGGTGGTGTAGTTTCCCAGTGACTTGTGTATGGTTGTGTAGTTTCCCATTGACTTGTGTATGGTTGTGTAGTTTCCCATTGACTTGTGTATGGTTGTGTTGTTTTCCATTGACTTGTGTATGGTTGTGTAATTTCCCGTTGACTTGTGTATGGTTGTGTAGTTTCCCATTGACATGTGTATGGTTGCGTAGTTTCCCATTAACTTGTGTATGGTTGTGTAGTTTCCCATTGACTTGTGTATGGTTGTGTAGTTTCCCATTGACTTGTGTATGGTTGTTTAATTTCCCATTAACTGGTTTAAGGTTGTGTAGTTGTCCATTGACATGTGTATGGTTGTGTAGTTTTCCATTGACTTGTGTATGGTTGTGTAGTTTCCCATTGACTGGTGCATTGTTGTGTAGTTTCCCATAGACCTTTTTCGCAAATCTAGGGGCACGCGCGTAAAGCTTGGAATTAGGTGCATTGTGGTCTAGCTGGTATCCAAATTTGATCCATATATATTACACAATGCACCTCATTCAACAGTCTACGCTTGCGCCGTGGTATCTGCGATAAGGTCTAAAGACATGTGTATGGTTGTGTAGTTTTCCATTGACTTGTGTATGGTTGTCTAGTTTCCCATTGACTTGTGTATGGTTGTGTAGTTTCCCATTGACTTGTGTATGGTTGTGTAGTTTCCCATTGACTGGTGCATTGTTGTGTTGTTTCCCATAGACCTTTTTCACAAATCCAGGGGCACGCGTAAAGCTTGGAATTAGGTGCATTGTGTGTCACTAGACCTTATCCCAAATACCAATGCGCAACCGCAGACTGTTGAATGAGGTGCATTGTGTGATATATATGGATCAAATTTGGATACTAGCTAAACCACAATGCACCTAATTCCAAGCTTTACGCGCGTGCCCCGGTATTTGCGAAAAGGTGTAGTTGTCCATTGACATGTGTATGGTTGTGTAGTTTCCCAATGACTTGTGTATGGTTGTGTAGTTTTCCATTGACTTGTGTATGGTTGTGTAGTTTCCCATTGACTTGTTTATGGTTGTGTAGTTTCTCATTGACATGTGTATGGTTGTGTAGTTTCCCATTGACTTGTGTATGGTTGTATAGTTTCCCATTGACTTGTGTATAGTTGTGTAGTTTCCAATTAACTTGTGTATGGTTGTGTAGCTTCCCATTGACTGGTGTATGGTTGTGTCGTTTCCCATTGACTTGTGCATGGTTGTGTAGTTTCCCATTGACTTGTGTATGGTTGTGTAGTTTCCCATTGCACGTGTATGGTTGTGTAGTTTCCCATTGACTGGTGTATGGTTGTGTAGTTGTCCAATGACATGTGTTTGGTTGTGTAGTTGTCCATTGACTTGTGAATGGTTGTGTAGTTTCCCATTGACTTGTGTATGGTTGTGAAGTGTCCGTTGATATGTGTATGGTTGTGTAGTTTCCCTTTGACTGGTGTATGGTTGTGTAGTTGTCCATTGACATGTGTATGGTCGTGTAGTTTCCCATTGACTTGTGTATGGTTGTGTCAATTTCGATTGAATTTGTGTATGGTTGTGAAGTGTCCATTGACTTGTGTATGGTTGTTCAGTTTCCCACTGACTTGTGTATGGGTGTGTAGTTTCCCATTGACTTGTGTATGGTGGTGTAGTTTCCCATTGACTTGTGTATGGTTGTTTAGTTTCCCATTGACTTGTGTATGGTTGTGTATATTCCCTGTTGTGTATGGATGTGTAGTTTCCCATTGGTGGATTAGAAGTCTTAGTGGATAGAAAAGAGATGTCTATCGACATTTGTTGTTTGAACCAAATGCGATCTCCCCTTGTGATGAGCACTACACCAAGTTCGTATTAAACGACTTTGATTTCCCAAATAACATTATTAGGGTAGGTTTTTGGCTGTTACTATTTTTTAATTGTGTTAGTTTCTAACAAGAGTCATTAACAAAAGCTTGATTATGTCTTTACAGCGTGTAATATGTAACTGTACTAATTGCCCTTTGTGAAAAGATGTTGATGCCTCATTTGTTACGCCAAATAAAAAAATAATACCAGTTGAACGTCCCTGCCTCCATCCTTTTTTAAAGTTTTGTTTACTTACTATTGGTTATTTTTCAATTTTTGTAAATAAAGATTTTTTTTATATATTTCAAATCGTCTCTTTTAACACATGTCCTTTTCTAACAAGTGTCGTGGCCGAGCGGTTAAAACACCGAATTCAAACTCAGGTGTTTCTGATCCTCAGCCGTGACACTTGTGTCCTTAAGCAAGACACTTAACCATTGCTTCGTCCTTTGTTTTCTATTGACTTGTGTATGGTTGTGTAGTTTCCCATTGACTTGTGTACGGTTGTGTAGTTTCCCATTGACTGGTGTATTGTTGTGTAGTTTCTCATTGACTTGTGTATGGTGGTGTAGTTTCCCATTGACTGGTGTATTGTTGTGTAGTTTCTCATTGACTTGTGTATGGTTGTGTAGTTGTCCAATGACATGTGAGTGGTTGTGTAGTTGTCCATTGACTTGTGTATGGTTGTGTAGTTTCCCATTGACTTGTGTATGGTTGTGAAAAGTCCGTTGCTATGTGTATGGTTGTGTAGTTTCCCTTTGACTGGTGTAACACATGTCCTTTTCTAACAAGTGTCGTGGCCGAGCAGTTAAAACACCGAATTCAAACTCAGGTGTTTCTGATCCTCAGCCGTGACACTTGTGTCCTTAAGCAAGACACTTAACCATTGCTTCGTCCTTTGTTTCCTATTGACTTGTGTATGGTTGTGTAGTTTCCCATTGACTTGTGTACGGTTGTGTAGTTTCCCATTGACATGTCTATGGTTGTGTAGTTTCCCATTGACTTGTTTCTCATAGACCTTTTCTCAAATACCGGGGCAAGCGCGTAAAGCTTGGATTTAGGTGCATTGTGGTCTAGCTGGTATCCAAATTTGATCCATATATATCCCACAATGCACCTCATTCAACAGTCTGCGCTTGCGCATTGTTATTTGCGACAAGGTCTATTGACATGTGTATGGTTGTGCAGTTTCCCAATGACTTGTGTATGGTGGTGTAGTTTCTCATTGGCATGTGTATGGTTGTGTAGTTTTCCATTGACTTGTGTATGGTTGTGTAGTTTCCCATTGACTTGTGTATGGGTGGGTAGTTTCCCATTGACTTGTGTATGGATGTGTAGTTTCCCATTGACTTGTGTATGGTTGTGTAGTTTCCAATTTACTTGTGTATGGTTGTGTAGTTTCCCATTGACTGTGTATGGTGGTGTAGTTTCCCAATGACATGTGTATGGTTGTGTAGTTTCCCATTGACTGGTGTATTGTTGTATAGTTTCTCATAGACCTTTTCGCAAATACCGGGGGCGCGCGTGAAGGTTAGAATTAGGTGCATTGTGGTCTAGCTGGTATCCAAATTTCATCCATATTCATCCCACAATGCACCTCATTAAACAGTCTGCGCTTGCGCATTGGTATTTGCGACAAGGTCTAATGACATGTGTATGGTTGTGTAGTTTCCTATTGACTTGTGTATGGTTGTGTAGTTTTCTATTGACTTGTGTATGGTTGCGTAGTTTCCCATTGAATTGTGTATGGTTGTGTAGTTTCCCATTGACTTGTGTATGGTTGTGTAGTTTCCCATTGACTTGTGTAAGTGTGTATAGTTTTCCATTGACTTGTGTATGGTTGTGTAGTTTCCATTGACTTGTGTATGGTTGTGTAGTTTCTCATTGACATGTGTATGGTTGTGTAGTTTCCCATTGACTTGTGTATGGTTGTGTAGTTTCCCATTGACTTGTGTGTGGTTGTGTGTAGTTTCCCATTGACTGGTGCATTGTTGTGTAGTTTCCAACAGACCTTTTCGCAAATCCAGGAACACGCGCGTAAAGCTTGGAATTAGGTGCATTGAGGTCCAGCTAGTATCTAAATTCGATCCATACATATCCCACAATGCACCTCATTCAACAGTCTGCGCTTGCGCATTGGTATTTGCGACAAGGTCTTTTGACATGTGTATGGTTGTGTAGTTTCCCATTGTCTTGTGTATGGTTGTGTAGTTTCCCATTGACTTGTGTATGGTTGTGTAGTTTCCCATTGACTGGTGTATTGTTGTGTACTTTCTCATAGACCTTTTCTCAAATACAAGGGCGTGCGCATAAAGCTTGGAATTAAGTGCATTGTGGTCTAGCTGGTATCCAAATTTAATCCATATTTATCCCACAATGCACCTCATTCAACAGTCTGCGCTTGCGCATTGGTATTTGCGATAAGGTCTATTGACATGTGTATGGTTGTGTAGTTTCCCATTAACATGTGTATGGTTGTGTAGTTTCCCATTGACTTGTGTATTGTTGTGTAGTTTCTCATAGACCTTTTCGCAAATACCGGGGCGCGCACGTAAAGCTTGGAATTAGGTGCATTATGGTCTAGCTGGTATCCAATTTTGATCCATATATATCCCACAATGCACCTCATTCAACAGTCTGCGCTTGCGCATTGGTATTTGCGACAAGGTCTTTTGACATATGTGTATGGTTGTGTAGTTTCCCATTGTCTTGTGTATGGTTGTGTAGTTTCCCATTGACTTGTGTATGGTTGCGTAGTTTCCCATTGACTGGTGTATTGTTGTCTACTTTCTCATAGACCTTTTCTCAAATACCAGAGCGTGCGCATAAAGCTTGGAATTAAGTGCATTGTGGTCTAGCTGGTATCCAAATTTGATCCATATTTATCCCACAATGCACCTCATTCAACAGTCTGCGCTTGCGCATTGGTATTTGCGATAAGGTCTATTGACATGTGTATGGTTGTGTATATTCCCGTTGACTTGTGTATGGTGGTGTAGTTTCCCCTTGACTTGTGTACGGTTGTGTAGGTTCCCATTTACTGGTGTATGTTGTGTAGTTTCTCACAGACCTTTTCGCAAATAAAGGGGCGCACTCGTAATACTTGGAATTAGGTGCATTGTGGTCTAGCTGGTATCCAAATTTGATCCATTTATATCCCGCAATGCACTTCATTCAACAGTCTGCGCTTGCGCATTGGTATTTGCGACAAGGTCTATTGACATGTGTATGGTTGTGTAGTTTCCCATTGACTTGTGTATGGTTTTGTAGTTTCCCAATGACTTGTGTATGGTTGTGTAGTTTCCCATTGACTTGTGTATGGTTGTGTAGTTTCCCATTAACTTGTGTATGGTTGTGTAGTTTCCCATTGACTTGTGTATGGTTGTGTAGTTTCCCATTGACTTGTGTATGGTTGTGTAGTTTCCCATTGACATGTGTATGGTTGTGTAGTTTCCCATTGATTTGTGTATGGTTGTGTATTTTCCCATTGACTTGTGTATGGTTGTGTAGTTTCCCATTGACTGGTGTATTGTTGTATAGTTTCCCATAGACCTTTTCGCAAATACCGGGGCACGCGCAAAAAGCTTGGAATTAGGTGCATTGTAGTCTAGCTGGTTTCCAAATTTGATCCACATATATCACACAATACACCTCATTCAACAGTCTACGCTTTCGCATTGGTATTTGCGATAAGGTCTATTGACGTGTGTATGGTTGTGTACTTTCCCATTGAGTTGTGTATTGTTGTATAGTTTCTCATAGACCTTTTCGCAAATACCGGGGCACGCGCGTAAAGCTTGGAATTAGGTGCATTGTGGCTAGCTGTTATCCAAATTTGATCCATGTATATCACACAGTGCACCTTATTCAACAGTTTGCGCTTGCGCATTGGTATTTGCGATAAGGTCTATTGACATGTGTATGGTTGTGTAGTTTCCCTGTGACTTGTGTATGGTTGTGTAGTTTCCCGTTGAGTTGTGTATGGTTGTGTAGTTTCCCATTGACTTGTGTATGGTTGCGTAGTTTCCCATTGACTTGTGTATGGTTGTGTACTTTCTCATTGACTGGTGTGTTGTTGTGTAGTTTCTCATAGACCTTTTCACAAATACCGGGGCAGGCACGCAAAGCTTGGAATTAGGTGCATTTTGGTCTAGGTGGTATCCAAATTTGATTGATATATATCCCACAATGCACCTCATTCAACAGTCTGCGCTTATGCATTGGTATTTGCGACAAGGTCTATTGACATGTGTATGGTTGTGTAGTTTCCCATTGACTTGTGTATGGTGAAGTAGTTTCCCATTGACTTGTGTATGGTTGTGAAGTGTCCATTGACTTGTTTCCATTCAACAGTCTGCGCTTGTGCATTGGTATTTGCGACAAGGTCTATTGACATGTGTATGGTTGTGTAGTTTCCCATTGACTTGTGTATGGTGAAGTAGTTTCCCCTTGACTTGTGTACGGTTGTGTAGGTTCCCATTTACTGGTGTATGTTGTGTAGTTTCTCATAAACCTTTTCGCAAATAAAGGGGCGCGCGCGTAAAGCTTCGAATTAGGTGCATTTTGGTCTAGCTGGTATCCAAGTTTGATCCATTTATATCCCACAATGCACCTTATTCAACAGTCTGCGCTTGCGCATTGGTATTTGCGACATCTATTGACATGTGTATGGTTGTGTAGTTTCCCATTGACTTGTGTATGGTTTTGTAGTTTCCCAATGACTTGTGTATGGTTGTGTAGTTTCCCATTGACTTGTGTATGGTTGTGTAGTTTCCCATTGACTTGTGTATGGTTGTGTAGTTTCCCATTGACTTGCGTATGGTTGTGTAGTTTCCCACTGACTTGTGTATGGTTGTGTAGTTTCTCATTGACATGTGTATGGTTGTGTAATTTCTTATTGATTTGTGTATGGTTGTGTAGTTTCCCATTGACTTGTGTATGGTTGTGTAGTTTCCCATTGACTTGTGTATGGTTGTGTAGTTTCCCATTGACTTGTGTATGGTTGTGTAGTTTCCCATTGACATGCGTATGGTTGTGTAGTTTCCCATTGACTTGTGTATGGTTGTGTAGTTTCCCATTGACTTGTGTATGGTTGTGTAGTTTCCCATTGACTTGCGTATGGTTGTGTAGTTTCCCATTGACTTGTGTATGGTTGTGTAGTTTCTCATTGACATGTGTATGGTTGTGTAATTTCCCATTGATTTGTGTATGGTTGTGTAGTTTCCCATTGACTTGTGTATGGTTGTGTAGTTTCCCATTGAATTGTGTATGGTTGTGTAGTTTCCCATTGACTTGTGTATGGTTGTGTAGTTTCCCATTGACTTGTGTAAGTGTGTATAGTTTTCCATTGACTTGTGTATGGTTGTGTAGTTTCCATTGACTTGTGTATGGTTGTGTAGTTTCTCATTGACATGTGTATGGTTGTGTAGTTTCCCATTGACTTGTGTATGGTTGTGTAGTTTCCCATTGACTTGTGTGTGGTTGTGTGTAGTTTCCCATTGACTTGTGCATTGTTGTGTAGTTTCCAACAGACCTTTTCGCAAATCCAGGAACATGCGCGTAAAGCTTGGAATTAGGTGCATTGAGGTCCAGCTAGTATCAAAATTCGATCCATACATATCCCACAATGCACCTCATTCAACAGTCTGCGCTTGCGCATTGGTATTTGCGACAAGGTCTTTTGACATATGTGTATGGTTGTGTAGTTTCCCATTGTCTTGTGTATGGTTGTGTAGTTTCCCATTGACTTGTGTATGGTTGTGTAGTTTCCCATTGACTGGTGTATTGTTGTGTACTTTCTCATAGACCTTTTCTCAAATACCAGGGCGTGCGCATAAAGCTTGGAATTAAGTGCATTGTGGTCTAGCTGGTATCCAAATTTAATCCATATTTATCCCACAATGCACCTCATTCAACAGTCTGCGCTTGCGCATTGGTATTTGCGATAAGGTCTATTGAAATGTGTATGGTTGTGTAGTTTCCCATTAACATGTTTATGGTTGTGTAGTTTCCCATTGACTTGTGTATTGTTGTGTAGTTTCTCATAGACCTTTTCGCAAATACCGGGGCGCGCACGTAAAGCTTGGAATTAGGTGCATTATGGTCTAGCTGGTATCCAATTTTGATCCATATATATCCCACAATGCACCTCATTCAACAGTCTGCGCTTGCGCATTGGTATTTGCGACAAGGTCTTTTGACATATGTGTATGGTTGTGTAGTTTCCCATTGTCTTGTGTATGGTTGTGTAGTTTCCCTTTGACTTGTGTATGGTTGCGTAGTTTCAAATTGACTGGTGTATTGTTGTCTACTTTCTCATAGACCTTTTCTCAAATACCAGAGCGTGCGCATAAAGCTTGGAATTAAGTGCATTGTGGTCTAGCTGGTATCCAAATTTGATCCATATTTATCCCACAATGCACCTCATTCAACAGTCTGCGCTTGCGCATTGGTATTTGCGATAAGGTCTATTGACATGTGTATGGTTGTGTAGTTTCCCGTTGACTTGTGTATGGTGGTGTAGTTTCCCCTTGACTTGTGTACGGTTGTGTAGGTTCCCATTTACTGGTGTATGTTGTGTAGTTTCTCATAGACCTTTTCGCAAATAAAGGGGCGCACTCGTAATACTTGGAATTAGGTGCATTGTGGTCTAGCTGGTATCCAAATTTGATCCATTTATATCCCGCAATGCACCTCATTCAATAGTCTGCGCTTGCGCATTGGTATTTGCGACAAGGTCTATTGACATGTGTATGGTTGTGTAGTTTCCCATTGACTTGTGTATGGTTTTGTAGTTTCCCAATGACTTGTGTATGGTTGTGTAGTTTCCCATTGACTTGTGTATGGTTGTGTAGTTTCCCATTAACTTGTGTATGGTTGTGTAGTTTCCCATTGACTTGTGTATGGTTGTGTAGTTTTCCATTGACTTGTGTATGGTTGTGTAGTTTCCCATTGACATGTGTATGGTTGTGTAGTTTCCCATTGATTTGTGTATGGTTGTGTATTTTCCCATTGACTTGTGTATGGTTGTGTAGTTTCCCATTGACTGGTGTATTGTTGTATAGTTTCCCATAGACCTTTTCGCAAATACCGGGGCACGCGCATAAAGCTTGGAATTAGGTGCATTGTAGTCTAGCTGGTTTCCAAATTTGATCCACATATATCACACAATACACCTCATTCAACAGTCTACGCTTTCGCATTGGTATTTGCGATAAGGTCTATTGACGTGTGTATGGTTGTGTAGTTTCCCATTGAGTTGTGTATTGTTGTATAGTTTCTCATAGACCTTTTCGCAAATACCGGGGCACGCGCGTAAAGCTTGGAATTAGGTGCATTGTGGCTAGCTGTTATCCAAATTTGATCCATGTATATCACACAGTGCACCTCATTCAACAGTTTGCACTTGCGCATTGGTATTTGCGACAAGGTCTTTTGACATATGTGTATGGTTGTGTAGTTTCCCATTGTCTTGTGTATGGTTGTGTAGTTTCCCATTGACTTGCGTATGGTTGTGTAGTTTTCCATTGACATGTGTATGGTTGTGTAGTTTCCCATTGACTGGTGTATTGTTGTGTAGTTTCTCAAAGACCTTTTCACAAATACGGGGGCCGCGAGCGTAAAGCTTGGAATAAGGTGCATTGTGGTCTAGCTGGTATCCAAATTTGATCCATATATATCCAACAATGCACCTCATTCAACAGTCTACGATTGCGCATTGGTATTTGCGACAAAGTCTAATGACATGTGTATGATTGTGTAGTTTCCCATTGACTTGTGTATGGTTGTGTAGTTTCCCATTGACTTGTGTATGGTTGCGTAGTTTCCCATTGACTTGTGTATGGTTGTGTAGTTTCCCATTGACTTGTGTATGGTTGTGTAGTTTCTCATTGACATGTGTATGGTTGTGTAATTTCCCATTGATTTGTGTATGGTTGTGTAGTTTCCCATTGACTTGTGTATGGTTGTGTAGTTTCCCATTGACTTGTGTATGGTTGTGTAGTTTCCCATTGACTTGTGTATTGTTGTGTAGTTTCCCATTGACATGCGTATGGTTGTGTAGTTTCCCATTGACTTGTGTATGGTTGTGTAGTTTCCCATTGACATGTGTATGGTTGTGTAGTTTCCCATTCACTGGTGTATTGTTGTGTAGTTTCTCATAGACCTTTTCGCAAATAACGGGGCGCGCGCATAAAACTTGGAATTATGTGCATTGTGGTCTAGCTGGTATCCAAATTTGATCCATATATATCCTGCAATGCACCTCATTCAACAGTCTGCGCTTTCGCTTGTGTACTTGCGACAAGGTCTAATGACATGTGTATGGTTGTGTAGTTTCCCATTGACTTGTGTATGGTTGTGTTGTTTCCCATTGACTTGTGTATGGTTGTGTAGTTTCCCAATGACATGCGTATGGTTGTGTAGTTTCCCATTGACTTGTGTATGGTTGTGTAGTTTCCCCTTTACATGTGTATGGTTGTGTAGTTTCCCATTGACTGGTGTATGGTTGTGTAGTTTCCCATTGACTTGTGTATGGTTGTGTTGTTTCCCATTGACTTGTGTATGGTTATGGTTGTGTCAATTCTCATTGACTTGTGTATGGTTGTGTAGTTTCCCATTGACTTGTGTATGGTTGTGTAGTTTCCCATTGACTTGTGTATGGTTGTGTAGTTTCCCAATGACATGCGTATGGTTGTGTAGTTTCCCATTGACTTGTGTATGGTTGTGTAGTTTCCCATTTACATGTGTATGGTTGTGTAGTTTCCCATTGACTGGTGTATTGTTGTGTAGTTTCTCATAGACCTTTTCGCAAATACCGGGCCGTGTGCATAAAGCTTTGAATTAAGTGCATTGTGGTCTAGCTGGTATCCAAATTTGATCCATATATATCCCACAATGCACCTCATTCAACAGTCTGCGCTTGCGCATTGGTATTTGCGACAAGGTCTTTTGACATATGTGTATGGTTGTGTAGTTTCCCATTGTCTTGTGTATGGTTGTGTAGTTTCCCATTGACTTGTGTATGGTTGCGTAGTTTCCCATTGACTGGTGTATTGTTGTGTACTTTCTCATAGACCTTTTCTCAAATACCAGAGCGTGCGCATAAAGCTTGGAATTAAGTGCATTGTGGTCTAGCTGGTATCCAAATTTGATCCATATTTATCCCACAATGCACCTCATTCAACAGTCTGCGCTTGCGCATTGGTATTTGCGATAAGGTCTATTGACATGTGTATGGTTGTGTAGTTTCCCGTTGACTTGTGTATGGTGGTGTAGTTTCCCCTTGACTTGTGTACGGTTGTGTAGGTTACCATTAACTGGTGTATGTTGTGTAGTTTCTCATAGACCTTTTCGCAAATAAAGGGGCGTGCGCATAATATTTGGAATTAGGTGCATTGTGGTCTAGCTGGTATCCAAATTTGATCCATTTATATCCCGCAATGCACCTCATTCAACAGTCTGCGCTTGCGCATTGGTATTTGCGACAAGGTCTATTGACATGTGTATGGTTGTGTAGTTTCCCATTGACTTGTGTATGGTTTTGTAGTTTCCCATTGACTTGTGTATGGTTGTGTAGTTTCCCATTAACTTGTGTATGGTTGTGTAGTTTCCCATTGACTTGTGTATGGTTGTGTAGTTTCCCATTGACTTGTGTATGGTTGTGTAGATTCCCATTGACATGTGTATGGTTGTGTAGTTTCCCATTGATTTGTGTATGGTTGTGTATTTTCCCATTGACTTGTGTATGGTTGTGTAGTTTCCCATTGACTGGTGTATTGTTGTATAGTTTCCCATAGACCTTTTCGCAAATACCGGGGCACGCGCATAAAGCTTGGAATTAGGTGCATTGTAGTCTAGCTGGTTTCCAAATTTGATCCACATATATCACACAATACACCTCATTCAACAGTCTACGCTTTCGCATTGGTATTTGCGATAAGGTCTATTGACATGTGTATGGTTGTGTAGTTTCCCATTGAGTTGTGTATTGTTGTATAGTTTCTCATAGACCTTTTCGCAAATACCGGGGCACGCGCGTAAAGCTTGGAATTAGGTGCATTGTGGCTAGCTGTTATCCAAATTTGATCCATGTATATCACACAGTGCACCTCATTCAACAGTTTGCGCTTGCGCATTGGTATTTGCGACAAGGTCTTTTGACATATGTGTATGGTTGTGTAGTTTCCCTTTGACTTGTGTATGGTTGTGTAGTTTCCCAATGACATGCGTATGGTTGTGTAGTTTCCCATTGACTTGTGTATGGTTGTGTAGTTTCCCATTTACATGTGTATGGTTGTGTAGTTTCCCATTGACTGGTGTATTGTTGTGTAGTTTCTCATAGACCTTTTCGCAAATACCGGGCCGCGTGCATAAAGCTTTGAATTAAGTGCATTGTGGTCTAGCTGGTATCCAAATTTGATCCATATATATATCCCACAATGCACCTCATTCAACAATCTGCGCTTGCGCATTGGTATTTGCGACAAGGTCTTTTGACATATGTGTATGACTGTGTAGTTTCCCATTGTCTTGTGTATGGTTGTGTAGTTTCCCATTGACTTGTGTATGGTTGTGTAGTTTCCCGTTGACTTGTGTATGGTTGTGTAGTTTCCCATTGACTTGTGTATTGTTGTGTAGTTTCTCATAGACCTTTTCGCAAATACCGAGGCGCGCACGTAAAGCTTGGAATTAGGTGCATTATGGTCTAGCTGGTATCCAATTTTGATCTATATATATCCCACAATGCACCTCATTCAACAGTCTGCGCTTGCGCATTGGTATTTGCGACAAGGTCTGTTGACGTGTGTATGGTTGTGTAGTTTCCCATTGACTTGTGTCTGATTGTGTAGTTTCCTGTTTACTGGTGTATGGTTGTGTAGTTTCCCGTTGACTTGTGTATGGTGGTTTAATTTCCCCTTGACTTGTGTACGGTTGTGTAGGTTCCCATTTACTGGTGTATGGTTGTGTCAATTCTCATTGACTTGTGTATGGTTGTGTAGTTTCCCATTGACTTGTGTATGGTTGTGTAGTTTCCCAATGAGTTGTGTATGGTTGTGTAGTTTCCCATTGACATGCGTATGGTTGTGTAGTTTCCCATTGACTCGGTATGGTTGTGTAGTTTCCCATTGACATGTGTATGGTTGTGTAGTTTCCCATTGACTGGTGTATTGTTGTGTAGTTTCTCATAGACCTTTTCGCAAATACCGGGCCGTGTGCATAAAGCTTGGAATTAGGTGCATTGTGGTCTAGCTCGTTTCCAAATTTGATCCATATATATCCCACAATGCACCTCATTCAACAGTCTGCGCTTGCGCATTGGTATTTGCGACAAGGTCTTTTGACATATGTGTATGGTTGTGTAGTTTCCCATTGTCTTGTGTATGGTTGTGTAGTTTTCCATTGACATGTGTATCGTTGTGTAGTTTCCCATTGACTGGTGTATTGTTGTGTAGTTTCTCATAGACCTTTTCGCAAATACCGGGGCATGCACGTAAAGCTTTGAATTAGGTGCATTATGGTCTAGCTGGTATCCAATTCTGATCCATATATATCCCGCAATGCACCTCATTCAACAGTCTGCGCTTGCGCATTGGTATTTGCGACAAGGTCTATAGACATGTGTATGGTTGTGTAGTTTCCCATTGACTTGTGTATGGTTGTGTAGTTTCCCATTGACTTGTGTATGGTTGTGTAGTTTCCCATTGACTTGTGTATGGTTGTGTAGTTTCCCATTGACTTGTGTATGGTTGTGTTGTTTCCCATTGACTTGTGTATGGTTGTGTCAATTCTCATTGACTTGTGTATGGTTGTGTAGTTTCCCATTGACTTGTGTATGGTTGTGTAGTTTCCCATTGACTTGTGTTTGGTTGTGTAGTTTCCCATTGACATGCGTATTTTTGTGTAGTTTCCCATTGACTTGTGTATGGTTGTGTAGTTTCCCATTGACTGGTGTATTGTTGTGTAGTTTCTCATAGACCTTTTCGCAAATAAAGGGGCGCGTGCGTAAAACTTGGAATTAGGTGCATTGTGGTCTAGCTGGTATCCAAATTTGATCCATATATATCCTGCAATGCACCTCATTCAACAGTCTGCGCTTGCGCATTGGTATTTGCGACAAGGTCTTGAGACATGTGTATGGTTGTGTAGTTTCCCATTGACTTGTGTATGGTTGTGTAGTTTCCCATTGACTTGTGTATGGTTGTGTTGTTTCCCATTGACTTGTGTATGGTTGTGTAGTTTCCCATTGACTTGTGTATGGTTGTGTTGTTTCCCATTGACTTGTGTATGGTTGTGTCAATTCTCATTGACTTGTGTATGGATGTGTAGTTTCCCATTGACTTGTGTATGGTTGTGTAGTTTCCCATTGACTTGTGTATGGTTGTGTAGTTTCCCGTTGACTTGTGTATGGTTGTGTAGTTTCCCATTGACTTGTGTATGGTTGTGTGGTTTCCCATTGACTTGTGTATTGTTGTGTAGTTTCTCATTGACTTGTGTATGTTACATATATATATATATACATACAGATAAAAACAAATTGTGAAGTTTGATTGGTCAAGAACCAATCATATGACGTGCAACAATAACTTGTGTATGATGGCTGCACAGCGTGGCATGTAACATGCACTTTGTTAATCGGTGTACATAACCTGAATCGTTCCCAGCATTGGCCGATTATCAGCGCTTAGTTCGAAACAGCCGCAGGTTCGAGGGAACATGCTCCGTCAGAAAATGTTTTTCTGATTATAAATTCCCAGGCCACTGAAATGTTTTGCATTCATACCAGTCCATGTCCTTTTGGTTGTTAAACAGAGTGCCCTTTGTACAAAAATTTGTTAGTGTTAATGACTGTACATTGACCACCTCTTACTATCTTGGTTATGATTTATGTGTACTGCAGCAGTATTATATATTAATTCTCAATAATATAATATGAGTAGGGTAGATGGCCTGAGCTTTCGATTAAAACTGGAACTTTTTCAGAGGCATAAACAAAGGCATAGGCAAAGTACAAAAAAATACATATCCATTTATAGAAAAAGGGGGAAGGAATCAAGGGAATGATCCAGAGAAAAAAAGCAGGAAAATTATAGTCAATCAAAGTTTCTATTTTAGACACTCTCTACTTTTCAATTCTCACTTGTATATTCGTGTACCTCAGTTACATATTTATACATACAGATAAAAAAATACCTCGTAGCTACCTTGTAAATCATTCCTCACACTAATTTTACCTGACTACCGAGGCTATAAGTGAGTGGAGCTGTGCATTGGTTCTCCCCAATGCCACAAAGTTTGTTTCCCAGGCCATCCGTTTTCCTCTTATAAAAAACAAGTTTTCTTTTTGTATCTTGGTGGGTTCCATAGTCTTCATCACTAATGCGGCTGCGGCTGGTTTGCTACATGGGAGCAAAACGTGAGAAGTTCAGCATACTTATAAAAGGGTTAACTATCAGTGATTAGGAGTGTACTCTATGCAGCCATCACTTCTTCTTGTCCTAACATACATTTCAAAATGTTAATGGGGTACACAATTTAGTACATCGGCAACCTACATGACCTAGGCCCAATTCTGTAGAGCTGGGCAAAAAGTGCCGAAACACTTCAAAATCGTACATATGACATATTTATTTCCGGTAACATACCTCTGACAGGAGTTGTGGGGGGGGGGGGGGTGCGGGAGAGTTGAGCCATACGGAGAGTTGACCCACCCCCTAAAACACCACTATCTAATAGAGTGTTTGAGTCCATATGCCCTCTGTCGGTAGTGTCTAACCAAACTTTCGTTTCTTACAAGACTTTTTCTATAATACTTACAAGTTTAGCAATGAATAAAGTGATAATTGTGTCTAATATATAGCCTAAATATTGTTGTTTATTATGGTAGTTTTAAGTGGATGTAATTTGATTGTATAAATCCAAATAAGTCACATGTCAAAATGGCTCTCTTAAAGGACAGTTGAGCCAATGAGCAGGGGAGAGTTGAACATAGGAAATAGCCATGATAAAATTAAAATGGCTTACTGACGTGAGTTATAAATATTTTTAAGTTGTTTAATCAAATACCATTCTTATAGCAATAAGCGTATTGTTCTGACTATGGGTATAGGCTACGTTAAAACGTTGATATATACTTTTCAAATATAGGTTTTCTCGGTCAATTTCGTCAAATTAACAGCCAATTTAACACCAAGCTATTCTGCTTCGCGCGAAATCGAATGCTACTACTGAAAAGTGTCATTCGATTGGTCAAAATGCAATGTTGCGTCACTTGATTTAACAAAACAATGTCAATTTAACACTTCATCAAAGCAAAAGTGCTTAAGGAATTTGACCCGACTCCGAAATTGAATGGGCGCTACGCACAAAATGTGATTAGAATATTTTGGCGTCACAGAAACCATCTTTTGTTAAACCAGCTTTTAAATAAATTGACTTAGTTTTCACCATGAGTCGCCAAAGAAAAACTCATTAGCGCCCTCTTGTGTTAAAAATATGCCAGGCTGGAAATTTTTTCAACTTTCGAAAACGTGTTTATAATTTTGACAAAGAGAGACGTAAAGGAAATTAGATACGTGGTGTTTACTTGAAGGAAAAAAATGAATCTCTTGTCCCAGTACGTTACCATACTGTGGCGGGACCGGGGGTTGGGGCCAAAAGGTCTGGTCTCGTTCGACGGGGACACCGACCCCCGGGTTAATTATCACACCCCAAAATATATTTATGAGCCCTGGTGCTCAGGTGAGTGGCTACCCGAACACAAGGGGGGGGGGAACTAATAACGAGCGGCGGCTAAAGCCTGCGGGCGGTTCGTTTGGTGGAGATGTACCACCACCTAGACTTGGATTAACCTCAACTAATAAACGAGCAATTAGGAAACCTCAAATAACCTCACGAGGATTCATAGGTTCCAAGGCACAATTAGATGGTTTATTTCAAGTACAATAATCAACAGATAATTAACAGGTTTATAATCATAACACAACCCAATAACCTCGCCTTATAATAATATCAGGCCCTTAGACAATGCAATCAATAAATGCACTAAACCTCATACACAAGTATACACAATTGGGCCCAAGTAACAGGTGAACCTCACACCTCATACAAGTTACACAATCTTCTCAAATACAGACTATGCCTCACACGCGTAACTTCTAACCCACAAAAGCTAAGCAGGAGGGAAATTCCCCAGGAACCTTCCAGCGATAAACAGTGTGCCTCACCGAACCACATACAAGTCGTGAATTCAACCGTTTTCTCTACCCGAGATGCGGTTATTCGCCCTCACACAACCTCAGTATTCGCAGTTCCAACGCAAGGAAACACCACACACGCTCCCGTTGCCAAAATCCAGGTACACCAACTTATTAGTTACCTCGGTCTTCTATCTATACGGTCGGCGGTTCGATCCTCGATCCCTCGACAACACAGCAACACGTAACCTCACTCCCTAAATGCTAGACTAGCTACACATGGAAAGGTAAACTTCGAGATCAGATAACACAGCACGCCGCAGAGAGAGAGCATGCCTCCAGCGCCGCCTGTTTTATAGCCAACGCGCAGACCCCACGCGACGCATAAAAAGGCGCAGTAGACTGATGGCCACAGTCCATCAACTACGCTCAACTTATACCCTGTTCCGCCACAATGTTTTTTCGAAACTGATCTTTGTGGCATTCGCCCCAAATTGAGTGGTGTTTTTCCATTAATTAAGTGTTTTGTTATGTGGATCTGATTTAGTTTCGGTCAAGATTTAATTAATACAAAAATGCCAACCCCCCCCCCCCCTTCAATAACATCATCATACTATAATTTTCAATGAAGGATGGTTCTGTGTCAAATATTTCATTTTTAAGCTTTTCATACAATACAAAATTAAATTGCGAAAATCCCTTCAGAAAATAGGCTTTGATATAGCAAAATTAAAAAGTACAAGTGGACAATTATTAGAAAATCTAACTTCCAGGTGCACCAATATCGAAGGCTTACACATAGAACAGACCAACAAAACAAAAAAGGAAAATCATACACAAAATTCAATTTAATGATAACTTTTCTATTTATTAGAAACTTTTAAGAGTTCATACCCTTTCAACCGAGCCAGCGAAAGCCAATAGACACAGAACGAATCCTTGTTTCTTTGGTCACAATTCAATATAAACTTGAAAAGTTACATCTTCTGAAAGGTAAAAATTGTTTTGCTGTTTTCTCAAAGGTTTCAGCAAGCATTTGTGATTTAACTTTTATTTATAGGAAGATTGTTTCAGCAGTAGGTTTGTTCCGGACAACAATTATATATACATGTAAAACCGGAGGTCGTTGGTACATGGTTCAAATCCCGCTTTAGTCAATTTTTCTTTGTTCAACCCAAAATCATTTACATGTATATATATATTATAAAAAGGGTAGTTGGCCTTAGCTTTCGATCCAAACCAGACCTTCTTCAGAGGCATAAAACAAGTACAAACAAATTCATATCCATTTATAGAAAAAAAAAGAGGGGAAAGGGATTAAGGGAAGGATCAAGAAAGAGGCGGGAAAATAAATAAATATGTACATAAATATATATTTGTTTTTGTTACGAGAGAAAATCTGCAGTTATTCCTTGAAAAATTACAATAAAATGACATTATTCTGATGCACAAGAATATACCTGGAAGGAACATTACAGAATTGTTTTTGCTAACAAAACCGTTGTTGGCAGTGTGCGCACTTTATGTAATCCATCAACATGTACATAAAGTGACAAACCTGTAGAAGTTTCAGATTGATCAGCCATCTGGGTCACGAGAGAATAGTGAAACACTAATTACAAATTTTGCATTACATCGATGCCAAAACAAAACTGAATAAATGCTCACTGAGCAATTAACTCCAAACGCAAAATTAGATTACTTATTTCTCATCAAATATGACATTTCAGACAAAAATATGCTAAGGGATGTTTTCTGCTATCATCATCATTAGGTTTTATGTAAATCTGTGATATTCACAATTTTTGTTTTTTACTAATTCTGTAACATTCCTTTAAAATCACATTATTGATTTGAATGATTTTAATGATTCATTAATGATTTACAAAACAATTAGTTTACAAGATACAATTTAGAATGCCACAAATATTCAAGTGGTGCAGCAAAACTGATGGAAGCAGCCAATTCGGTGCCAATTATAGTGTATAGCTCAAAAATGAGTAAAAGCACTATAAGGTTTGATCAACTTTATTTCTGAGAAGATTGGAATGTGCATTGGAAATACAGGTCGGTACACTTATTTCCCCAAATTGGTCCCTTTTGTAGTTCACAAGTCTTCACAAGCATTACTCATAATAGTAAAATTTGAATACAGTTTGGTCATTTGTGGTTACTCGAGCTTATGGTTTTAATACTGTATGGTTTTAATGTTGATACGTACAATAAACTAACCTGTAAAAATTTCATTTCCAAAATGTGGTTGTGTTTTTGAGATATTGCCGAAAATCCGAATGTGTCCACAAAGGAAAAATAATTCCTATTAGGAATAAACAATATAAGAAGCGTTTCTGCCAAGAAACTTTTATCGGTTTCAATTTCTTCTTTTTTTTTTTAGGGGGGGGGGGGGGCGGGCGAAAGAAATGAAGTGAAACTATGAAAGGAAATGTTTCTCAAAATGCTTTATACTATTGAAAACTGCTTTAGGCTTCTAACCTCTAAGTGTTTTTTTCTCTCCTTTTTTTTCAAGCATATTTTCTTGTCTTTAAAAACCCCAAAACAAAACCGTTTTACAAAGAGTTCTGATAGAACCAGCATTTGATAGGGAAAGCATTTTTCGATTTCAGAGAAAGAACACTTTAAAAAGAGCTAACAAGGGGTAACTAAAGTTATTGATTCAGTTTGTTCATTATTTTTCAACTGGCTGGTCTTGAAAATGTTAAACCCCAGCAACAGGAACCAACTACAAACTTCTCTGGGAAATGAACAGATTCTCCTAACATTTCCTTCAAATATGCCTATATACATGCTGTTATGACAACAATATGTCAGGACTCCATCAGGACGGGGGTGAAAACATGCTGCTTCTGTGTACCATATACAGGAGCAATCTCCTCATGCTCACTCCAGTTGCAGATAAGTTGCCAAAATCAACTGCCTGAAATTTTTAAGATAAAGAATAGGTAAGAAGTTAGGCAACAATGATGTGGATGCAAGGAAATTATGATGCATAGGTAAGTCTAGAATTGTTCAAAAATAGTTGTTGGGTAGTTCGGAGAATGCTTAGTCAGAGGGCAAATGATTGTTCGATGGTTGAAAGTGGCCTTATCAGATGAAAAACGCTTCAAAACTTACCTTCAATTGTGTTCAAAGTATACCCTTTAAATTTTACCCACAAATTTTGTTAATGTTAATTTTGTTTAAAATGTATTATATTAAAAGGGCAATTTCTTTAAAGATATTTGCTTCCTTGCCTCTTGAATTCAAAACCCCCTCCCATGACCCACCTGTATATGCTGTGATCAATAACAAAAACCAGATGTTAAACTTATAAATGACAATCACAGAACAAAGACAAATCAACACAAAACTGAAAAAGCTTACATTAATAACAGCGTCAAAATTGGCAAGTAGGAATATGCCACAATCATGTGTGTTCACTTGCTGATTCACCTGTAGAATTGGTAGACAAAGAAATATAAATGCTGATAAAAATGTGTAACATATCTTGTTGTAAATTACAAATTTTGTTCTTTTCCATCCAATGTGTACTACACCTTTTTAATGCATATTTGCATAGGAAAAACTCACATTTGGACATACATGAAAGCCATTATACACTTTCGGTAAACAGTATTGTCCAAGTCCCACACTTTGTGTATCGCAACAAACCTGTGAAAGTTTAAGCTCAATCGGTCATTGGAGTCGGGAGAAAATAACGGGAAAACCCACTCTTGTTTTTGCGCGTTTCGCCGTGTCATGACATGTGTTTCAAATAAATCCGTAATTCTCGCTAAAAATTGTTTTACTGTTTTCTCAAAAAGTAAAGCATTTCATTGACTAATATTTCGAGAGAAGTATTTCACTAATACCTTCTGTAAACCCTGTAAATTAATTGTAATTTTTTTTTTTTTTTCTGTACCGAAAGGGTCCAATTGCTATAACTAATACTAGTATAACAAGTACTATTTATCAGCGTTTGAAGCAAATGTGTTCAATTTTTCTTAAAAGTTGCTTTTTTGGAATTAGACAACTATGTATAGGTAGAGTCTTCGAGTTGTTATATTTCAAGCATTAAGGATGACGATAGTACAATAGTTCAGAGACTTTGAGAGAACAGAAGGAAATTAAAATGAATGTCACATCGAGTTATCACTAAATTGATGTATGTCTATTTAAAAAAGAAATAAAATCTATAAAGTTTCTGTGTGAACTGCTTTACCTTAGGAATATCCATGATGAATACTTGTTCCTGTACCTGGGCTCTTTCATCAGCACATCGCTCAACCAAATACAGATATCTGTATGGAGGAAAAGTGACAATTATGATACATAATATTGTCGTCAATAGCCTAGTTTGGTTTTAAAATACGCCTTGTCTATGCCCAGGATTTCAACAACAATTTAATATAACATCAAAGTTGATATGTAAAAGGTTGTTTGAACATTCACAAAACTTTATGATGAAAAACAAACCAATGATTTGCAAATACAAAGTTATGATGCAATTGAAGCATCCCAATGAAAACTACTTCAGCAGTTTCTTTGCTTATTTCGATTCAGCATTGTGTACTTAGTGCAGTTCAAGTGTAATTGAAAACAAATTCAAATGGAAACTATTTGAATTCTGGGCAATCAATTTATAATTTTTTTAATTTAGTATTTATGACCCGCTCTGTGAAAATGAGTCAGATGTATAGGCAATTTCAAGAATTGAGTTATATGCATGGCTAGAAAGAACACATCAGCAGCAGTAATTTGGTGTATGTCTAAGCTTTGGGGTGTATCGCGCTGCTGATTTACTCCCGTTTGAAACTAGCCACTACACCATTTTTGGTGAAAAACGAAAAACAAGTAAAATAATATTTTAAACTACCATTTCGTGCAAAAGGATACAAATTAGACAGTATGACCACAAAATTTTTGTATTCATAGCTGTATTGCCTAAAAGTCAGTGTTCTTAGTAAAGGTTTACCGTGCAACTATAGATCTTAAAAAGGGAAATTCTATTTTAATTTTTATTTATTTCCATTTTCCACATTAAACTGTCCATAACTTAATAATGCATTGGGCGACATCTGACTCATTTTCACAGAGTGGGTCACATTTTGTATCTGTGAAGTGGGTGACAAAATAAAATGTGTATCGTAATTCTCAATCTTGTGAGCATGATGTTGTTACTAAGTACAGTACAACAAAATTATTTTCAGTTGTTTGCAGATTAACTTTGAGTTGAACAAACACAAATTGACTCAACAACCTATGAGTTATTGTTCCGGCGGTTTACTGACTGATATATATTGCCTGATATTGGTCGTTTCCGTATTTTGTCATTATCTTTGTTCAGCATGGCAGTCAGATGCCATACAACCAAGTTCAGAGATTGTTACTCAAAACACACTCGATTTGCAATAAAGTAGCCTCATTTTAATTATGCCATACCTGGTGACGAAAGAGTGCAGATGGTTGTAAACTTCTACTCCATGAAACCCAGTCAGAGAATCAAGAATATACAACCTTAAAAAAAAAAAAAAAAAATTAAACGTCCTACTTCATTTTATTGAATTTGGGTTAACTTTAATTGCAATTAAAAAAGTAATTTAGTCTGATTAAATCATTGCTTAATTTATTACATTACTTTACTATAAAAAAAACCACATAAAATATAAATAAAACAACTAAAAACTCACGTATTGGCCTTCTTTTGCACTACAACACCAACCCAGTGGTTCCTGAAAGTAACAAAGAAACAATACAATGCCATTAGCACAAATTTGAAGTGTACACAGAGACAATGATGTTTAGATCACACCAGGCAAAAGCGGCACTCAGACATGAAATAACTACACAAAACTAAAATAGCAAAATTTTACTTGAAAGTAACTATAAGAAGGCTAGCTAACAGAGCTTGCAATGCTAAGCTTGAAGTTTTTACGTCAACAAAAGTTGAAATACAGCATGTAATTATCGAAGTATTCAAAATGATATAGAGGATGGATGTAACACTTACAGCACACAAACTGGAAATAATATCTTCCCAGTTTGTTGAAGATGAAGGGCAGTTGTTCCCACTGTCTTTAGGTGTTCCTGCATCCGTTTAACAGCTTGGTCGTCCTTTAGTGTGTGCAACCAGCTGTTTGGCTGCAGGAGCTGGCCAACGAAATAAGGTAGTACAAATACATCTTGTCGTCCAGCCGGTCCATCATTGATGATGTGCCTATATATCAAAATAACAGCACGATTTAATCATATATTTTTAGTTTGGGGTTTGGGGTTAAAAAAAAAGGTTTTACTAGAGCAGGTTTTGAACCAAAGAACTCCAGTTTAACGTGCCGGCGCTCTGAACCGAGCTATCTAGCAATCAGCAAGAAAGCTGTGTCCCAGATCGAGACTAAAATGCGCGGTGAAAACAACCAAAATGCAAGGTTTGTAGGTTATTGTGGCATGACTTACAATCTTACGTTCGAACAATAAGCCAGATTTTGTAATTGTTAGTTGCTACATTACCTCAAAAAGAAATCAATGCAATCCCCTGAGATATCCTCTCTTCTTCGAAGGCGATTCATATCGCCCATAGTTACCTGCGTGCCATCAAACTTTGCAACACTAAATAAAATAATACAATGCAAAACAATACAGAATAACAAAAAAGAGCAAATTTCAAATCATCCACAATATTGCAGAAGCAGATGTTTCTTATACTAACTTATAATAATAACTCAAAGTGTTAAAGCCTTTTTTTCGCTAGTAAGTACACAAAGTTAAAAGTAAAAAAAGGTTTGAGCAAACAGACTTTATGACAACCAATACTTTATAATTTGCACACAATACAGGACACAAACACAAGTTTTGACAAATGATGCTGTTTGTAAATGACAAGCATACAAACTTTTGCATATGCCATGGCAGTGCAAAAAAAGGTGTAACATGCAAGCTTTTTTTGTGCAGTTGACAGACAGGAGATAAAATGTTGGGTTCCTTACTCTAATTACAAACATAGACATATCATTCATAATTTTTATGAAAATGAAAGCATGTGACTTTCCCAAATGTATTTCAAATTTTCGAGTCATTTTAACCATAGAAAATGGCTAAAAATCTTCAATTGTTAGATATAATAAATAGCCATAACGAAAGTTAAGCTTTGATTGTTGTTCACTTAGCACAACAATTTATCTACAAGTTTAGATTTTATTTATTTATTTATTTCCCTTTATTGTTTATCTTTACCTCATCTGTCATTTTTAAATCTATATTAATTTTAATGTGTACCCCAGATGTGGGGCTACAGATCTACGGATCATAGTATGTATTTGCTTTTGTTGTCCCTTGCCCATCTTGGGGTATAATGTTGTCAATGTATTTTGTTTTGTTCTGTTATTGCGAATAATAACAATAACAATAACAATAACAATAACAATAACAATAACAATAACAATAACAATAACAATAACAATAACAATAACAATAACAATAACAATAACAATAACAATAACAATAACAATAACAATAACAATAACAATAACAATAACAATAACAATAACAATAACAATAACAATAACAATAACAATAACAATAACAATAACAATAACAATAACAATAACAATAACAATAACAATAACAATAACAATAACAATAACAATAACAATAACAATAACAATAACAATAACAATAACAATAACAATAACAATAACAATAACAATAACAATAACAATAACAATAACAATAACAATAACAATAACAATAACAATAACAATAACAATAACAATAACAATAACAATAACAATAACAATAACAATAACAATAACAATAACAATAACAATAACAATAACAATAACAATAACAATAACAATAACAATAACAATAACAATAACAATAACAATAACAATAACAATAACAATAACAATAACAATAACAATAACAATAACAATAACAATAACAATAACAATAACAATAACAATAACAATAACAATAACAATAACAATAACAATAACAATAACAATAACAATAACAATAACAATAACAATAACAATAACAATAACAATAACAATAACAATAACAATAACAATAACAATAACAATAACAATAACAATAACAATAACAATAACAATAACAATAACAATAATAATAATAATAATAATAATAATAATAATAATAATTATAATTTATTAAAAACCTGAGAAATCTCACCTGGTCATGTCATTCAAGGTGCAGCAGATAAACGTAATTGTCTGTGCTGCTTCAAGGGAAACACCAGTGCATAGACAGTGAAACCTACTGGCACACTCTTCGCACTGAATCCAGGTGTTAGGATGCTGCTCTGCCTGGCACATGTTAACATCCCCAAGGCAAGCGTGGCAGAAGTTGCTGGCCTCTTCTTCAAGGTTAAATTCCTTCCCCTTAAAGCCTGACTTTCTTGACTGATGACCTGGAAAAGAAGTAAATTGATATCTTTTTAGTCACACCTCGTCTGAAGATTTAGCCTTTACAAAATTACAGAATGAGAATCATAACCAAAGCAAGGTTTAAACCATTGAGTGGACCTGCAAGTTGTAAAGCAAACAGAAGCCAAGGAGTTGGAATAAAAAAGAGGAGAAACACAGAACCATGGGTCAGTGTTTTATGCATTGTATTATAGTCTAAAACAGACTGGAAAAAAAAGAATGTTAGCCAAATTAGTCGAAAAGTGGCACCCTTCAGGATTGATTGGTCAAAAAGTTTTGTTGGCAAAAAAATAACCGGTGTGTCCAATGAAGACAACACAGCAAATATTAGTTCAGAAGAAATGGACACCTACAACTTCGCATTTACAAGAAATTAAATGGTTATTTTACATAATGAAATAAAAAGAACTATGTACCGTTTTTTTTTCTTTAAATGGAGGAAACCTTGGCCTACTTCAAGTTCACATTACACATGGTGGTACTACTTACGGCGTGGCACAATGGGGATGAAATGGTTCATGACCCCATTGGAGGATAATTTCACCCACATAACATGCACAATTGGCAGGTCATCGTGCTCTGAGCATGCACATGGGCTTAACAGTGCATCACACCCTGGGGCTTGGTCCTGTGAGTGCTGCTGAATGTACACACCCAGATATCCAGCAGCAAACAACACCTGAAGGATGCCTGTTTGGGAAAGTTGAATTCTGATTCAAACACAGACAACTTGTTACACAGCTTAATATAGCAACCAAAAAGAAAGGCTTCACAAATAAATAAAAATGCATTTTCTGAGTAAAGAGTAGTAGTTGCCATTGATCATCTACAGAATGGCTCGTGATGAGGTGAATGATTTGCTTTGTATAGCACAGCAATGCTACACAATGTATCAGTTGCTACCAGCAAACCTCCATTTATAGCTACTAAACTCAGTCAACAGAAAAATACTGCGGGGAAAACAAAACATATTCAGTTGTAGTAGTTTGCTGCGACATGGCTACAACATCACTCCCTAATGATAGTATGTTTTAGAGAAACATGTTTAAAATCATTAGAATGTATAGACCATGACAGTTTTAATTTCAGTACATGTATGAAAAAAAAACTCTAAGTACAGACACCAGATCCATTTCAAGACAAACAATAATGATATGTGGTAAAATCTTTAAATTCTTAACAACTTGACACTTCTTCTTGAACAGCTGTGCAGCATTTATATTTCTCTTGTTGGAGCACATTAATAAAAAAACACCACACAGGCTTACAAGGTAAAGTTCACAGTAGTGTCCCCCACAAACCCAACCAGGTTATATTCACCAAGCAAATTTCAAATCCTATACATTTTTGTATTTATGTAATGTAAGCCCCAAACCTATAAAGCACTAATGTTTCAGAGAAGGGATTAAACCAGTAAAATCAATATTGTATTTTATTACAGACAAAAATCCGAACACATACCAGAATACGAGTTGGCTTTGGCTGTTGAAGCTGCCTGGTTTTGTATAGTGTAGCAAAGTATCTCCTTGGCGGACCAATCTGCTACTGATGTGCCAGGTTCAGGCTGAACACACATCATATGCATGAAGGCACAGGCAGCTTGCACACTACTGCAATCCTCAAAGTACTGTGCATAAAATGGGTTTAAGAACAAAAACGTACAAGATTCATTCATTAATAACTATTGAACATCACATTCATAAAACAATAAATAATTGCGATAGAAGAGGATGCCTAAGGAGTTGGTGGCAGGAAGAACAGCATTTACATTAATGCTTGAAAACAGCATGCATGGGAAAGCGTTCATATCTACAACAAATTCTTGGTAAATAACAAATAACATTTAACAAATGTCACGCTGTGAATGATATTAAAATATTGAGTGAACACATTTAAACACACACGATATTTATACATTTTTAGAAAAGTACTTCATGACCTAAATATTTAACATGAATGCTCAGCAAATGTTTATGACTCTCTACAAAAATTAAAAAATTAAAAAATGTACAAACAAACAAATTTTAAATCTGCTAGGTGATTTTTTTTTCAAATTGGTTCCAGTTTTCAGTATATTTCCCTTAATAGTATAATTGCATTAAAACTGAGCATAGGGACTTAAAACGAAGCACATACCCTTGACACATAATGGCTTGCATGGCATACACTATACACAGTCACTGCCAGACGAAGATATAATGAAGCTTCCTCTGTCCCGTGGAACAAAACACTCAACGAGTGAAACAAACAGTCACCGTCTCCTGTACTCCTTAGAGCAGCAAAGTTGTGAGGCATTCGGACAAGCTTTGAGTGCCTAAAGTTTGTGATAAGGAATTTACCAAACATTATGCAATAATACAACAACATAAATTGTTGCATTCTAAGAAAAACAAATCAGTAAAATCAACCAATAGACAAAGTTGAACAAACATATTAGAGAGTGTCAATAAAGTAGAGGGTAATGTATTAACAGGTTGAGTTGTAGGAACATGTTTATGAATATATGAATACACCTGGGCTAACCTGGAGGGTCTGTCAATGAGAGCTGACTACTAGAGAAGAATATTGATAATACAATGAAAATTTAGGACGTTTTAAAGGGCATGGGAAAAGTGTAGACTGACCAGATATTGGTGGTGGTCCATTGGGGCCTATCGGGTGTGCATACCTCAGGTGTGATTTATGTACTTGTGTTGGAAAGGAAGTCTGACAGAAGCTTTTTAAATGAAGATTGATTTGGTTAAAATGGGGTTAAGTTGCTCCTTGGAGCTGGAAATTATAAAATAAACACTAGTAGTGGTAGTTTAATTTAGGGCTTTTTTTACAGTAACATTGAAATAAACTTTTGTGTAGAGGTTGAAATTAAGTGACTGTTGCCATAATCTGATGATTGTATAAATAGCAATTACTTCCGTTTAAGCCAGCTTTAAGTTTGATATAATCTTTTCCAATGTCAGTTATAAAAACATTCCATTGATCATACACTATGTTTTTTTTAACTGGGCAACACAAGATGTTCTTCGATTATACTTCTTAAGATATGAGGGTGGGTATATATGGGCAATCAATCTTTCATTCATTTATCCATCACAATGGTAAAGATGAGGACAAAATGTTTCTGGAATGTTATTCCAACAGTTCCTAATAGAGTGCATGTTTCCGAACTTGAACTGAGAATTCAAGCCTTTATTATGTAAATGAAAAAACTGCATGGTTAATTGGTTTATAATTTAATTAACAAAATGTTTAAAGAGGACTTTAATTGTACTAATTTTGTTTAGGAGATACATTTTATGTTAGTCATTTGAACATGTACATTTTAATAAATATCAGTTTGAATGAATGAATGAAAAATACAAATGATAAAACCAACCTTTCATCAACTTTTTCAGCAGGGAAGTCTGACACACTGAGGTTTTCTCTTGGAACCGGCTTTTGATTGTTGACAATATGGATCATATCACTGCATATAGTAGTCAGGTCCTCCCATGACAAAGACTCCATAACAGACAAACAAAGCTTGTAATCTCTCATCTGTTATAAAAAAGGGCAAGGAGGTATTAGCACCTTCTACAGATTACAACAGATAAATATAGCATTATGAGGGATCCCTCAAATAATGGAGGTAGAAGCTCATATTAAGCCTCAAACTAGGTAACATATGCGTTACATTACCAGCACCTTTGAGAAAACGTAGTGAAAAAGGGGAGAGGGGTGGGAGCGAAACCACATAATCTGTCTGAAGATCTGATTGAATTTGTGCTCACACAAGTCTTTTTGATGCCTCTTTTTCTGAACCAATTGTTATGGAATTGTATTCCAATAAGCTAGGACTAACACGTCTATTGAGTTAAGAAAAACAACCAACCTTAAAACTATTCATGATTCTCTCTGAAACAGAGGGTTGAGGAGGTTGATTTGTTGATGAGGTGGAAGGTCGCTGATTTTGGTCTGGGCATTTTGACCCTTTCTTGAGAGCAGATTTGTAGGCCTGGAACACACTGCTGAGCTGATGGCAGTGCAGCTTTGACCCACCACCTAGAAAATAGATAAAAATTAACGAAACAATATCTACGTGATGTGTGCACATTTCAAGTATCTCAATAATTAACAAACAGTTTAGACATTGTCTTTAAAATGGAGCACATTTTTATTATCTTTCTCTCGACTGTGTCATTAAACAAGCTAGTTTTATGGCTGATGGTGCACCCTATGGTGCACCAGATTTATCCATCTTCTTTTAAACCTGATTTTGAGTGAAACAAGGATAAATGCACTAGAGTGGGACTTGGACCAACCACCTCCAAATTAACGGGTCGGAGCTCTACCAACTGAGCATGTCTAGCCCAATGCTGGCAGTCCCCCAATTTAATATCTTTGTTGTTCAGGGTCCCAGTCAAAAGACATTCAACCACAAACTGCCGTGTTAGCCAAGGATCACACCCAAGTTTACGAAACAACTTAAAAGGGGATGCAACTTTTTTATATCAGATTTTAAATACAAAGGAAACCGAGTGGGTAATTCTACGTTATGTTTTGTTTTATCTGTGATTAAGTTTTTGGTTTTATAAAGAGATAGGCCCTCATACCACTCATCTTTGTATCTGAAACTTCTCTTGAAATTGAGAATCGGATATTTCTGTTCTATTGTGATGTCATTATTTAGTTATGACCGAACTTCCACCCAGAGCCTGGTGGTGAGAAGGTCATTGTGGTAGTAATGGGTATTCCTGGAATACTAAGGTGGGTGTGGAGGTCAGTGGTCAGTGACCTACCTGGACTCAAGGATGTGGTTCTTGCCTCATTCCAGGAATGACCACTCCTCAAGGAGTTGAAGGGAACTAAAAGAGGGATTAAAATAAATAAGTTACTCTTATCTTGGGGTACCATATGTAAACCCTTATGTAGAAATCCACAAACTGCATGCAGAAGAAGTTAACAACAAATTGTGTTCTGTGAGGTTTTGTGTTGAGTGAACAGTATGTAATGATATTGTTCTGCACAGCAGTATGGCACAACGTGGTGGCAGCTGAAAATGGAGCCATGGAGTAGGACAACATTATGTGATCTATTCAGTCATACAAATACACAACTGCATGTAATCAAATGAGACATTTATTGACGGCAAAATACAAACAAACCTGGTATCCAGTTGGGGGACTGAAACGGCACTGTAACGGGCCACCATGAAGGCCTGTTTGCAGCTGTCCAGAATGCACTCCGACCTGTTAACATAAAATTAATATAGATATCAACAATTGTGCATCAATCAGTGATTTTCTATTTTAAAAGTTTTTTTTTTTTTACAAAACAGTGTAATA
Source organism: Asterias amurensis (assembly GCF_032118995.1). Taxonomy (NCBI): domain Eukaryota; kingdom Metazoa; phylum Echinodermata; class Asteroidea; order Forcipulatida; family Asteriidae; genus Asterias; species Asterias amurensis. The sequence goes on along the minus strand of NC_092650.1, from coordinate 22,689,547 downwards.
TATACACCAATTAGTACAGTGTATGTAGCACAAAACAACAAATTGAGAGCTTAATTCTTATACCTTTTGGGTTGCAAACTGCTGTGATCAGCCGTCTTAGAGATGGTACAGTCAAAGTGTCACATTCAGTGTGTAATATCTCGTCTAAACTGGGTGTCGTCCGTCTGTTGGCATGAACTGAGAGGAAGGAACATTACTTTATTGTTTTTAAAGTTCACATAGGCCTCAATGGTTTCACTAAAAAAAAAAGGTTGTGTGACACAAACAATAAAATATATACCATAACTGTGTAACCACTACATATGAGCTTGTTTTACCTGAGTGCTTGACACTATAGCATACTTTTGACCATGACAATATTGAAAAAGAGTGTATAAATAATTTTAGTAGGTAAAGGGTATAGGCAATCACACACAAAATATTAGACTCACCTTTTTGATTTCCAATGAAAGGAGCAGGTCGGGTTTTTGCAGCTTCTTTAAACTTCGAAATTACAAACTTGTCCTCTGCAAAAGTTTGCATGAATGACGGACCTGATTTAAAACACAAAACACAAAAAAGGGTAACAATTCCATATCAAATCATATATATATGCACTTATTTAATGCAAGGAAAAGACGCAACAATTTTAAAAAGATAACTTACCACACCATTCAAGAAGTCCCTTATTTAGACGCATGATGAGGAAGGGAGATGTTGCATTTCCTTGGACTTCAATCCACTTCTCAGCCTATTAAAACAAGAACAGTTAAGGGAAAAGTTAACATAAAAAAATTATAAAATTAAATAATGTAAAGCAAGCATAAAATTATTTATCGATTAACAGCTACTGTAAACTTAGATTCTGCCTTAGTTTCATGCAGATTTCTATTCAAGGTCCCCAGGTTAAATAACTGCACTCCCAGTCATCATTATTCTACACTCCCTTACTCCCACTGCTATGGAACAAACACTAAATATGTACATGGAGTGTTTATAAGACGCTGACTATAATCAGCAGGCCTGCCACATATATTTGGCCCTTTATGCCAAAAATAGAGGAAATTTTCTTAAGTACAAGGTCCACAAACTTATGGTTTATGCTTTCATTGCCCACGATAATGATACAATTTCGCTCACTTTGGAAATAATTTAAGTATAGGAAGAATAGTCATGCAATGAGTCAAGATTTGATACCCTGTGTATCAATGTCAGAGAGGTAACATGGACTTTTAATGAGTAAACAATGCTGGCACTTGGGTATGGGGGGCACCACCAATTCAAGGAACCTTGGGAGTGGAATGTGTGGTGAGGATGTGGCAGGACTGAGTATGGGTTGTTAATAGACCCTTCCCATGAAATATGTAAATTGCACATAGCGCGTGCGCACTAACGTTTTGGTTGGCAAAATGAGGGAACATCGCACTGTTTTGTACACGGCTAATGGGTGCGTGACGCAGACGCGATTGTGCGTCTGCTTAGTGCACAACTCTATGGCGTTTGCCAACCAACATGGTCTGTACGCATGCGTGAATGTAATTAGCATATTTCATGGGAAGGGTCCATTGGATTGATCAGGAGTTAGTGATTAACAATAATTGTTTATCTCTGTTGTGTGAAATCCCGTTATTCTAATAAGGTGAGACATATCTGACAATATGCATACAGAAAGCAAGCGAATTTCCCATGTAAGCCAAAATCTCTGAATTTGCTCTATGATTTGACTTGACCAACCTAATTTAGCTTTGTAATGCTTTTCTTTTCAGCAAGATTTGTCCTATATTTCCTTATGCCTTTAAAAAGTTGTGATAGTGATCTCGCATGTAACTTTTTTGTATTTATTTATTTTAGTGTGCAAAGGTGGAAACTCACAATGGTAAAGTCCTGACGGAACAGGCGACGCGACGGCACAACGCGACGCACATCTGTCGTCTTTAGCACACCATGTTACGATATACCTTTTATCTGGCATACACAAGTTGACTTGTAGGCATTAAAAACAAAAAAGGTTTTCCAGGTCAGTGGCATTAAATCAACAACTTGTTTCTTATTGAATCTGTGTGAATATCACAGACCTTCATCGAGGATTTATAAACATTCACCCTGGTACCCGCTTCCCAAGGCTAAGTGATTGCCACATAATTGCTGTTGTCAAATAACGGAAGTGTTGAAGAGCAGGGGAAAAGTGTTACTATAGGCCTATTGTTTCTTATTTGAATTCTCAAGATAGTAAACTTTTACAATTCAAAGTTTATTTCATTAATGACTGGCAAAACCTCATGTAATGACTTCACGCCTCATTAAATTATTATCAGATGGGACAGATCTTGTTGAAAATGGCTTCTTCCCAAACTGGTGATTATACACCATGGCCTAGTCTGCTCTTAAACAAATCTGAAAAAGTTGTTCACCAGGAACACAGATGCATTAAGCATGATGTTCAAATACCTGTATATAATTCTTACCGTTTCAGCAAGTTTCCTCCACTTTCGCCTATTGTATTGGATGTTTCTTGGAGTTAGGCCTCTCTGTGAATACATTAGAATTAAAAACATACCATGGGTATCTTGTTTACAACATGAATGACCAAGCTCGCACAAAAAGTAGGCTACTGCCATGCAAGTGGTCAATATTCATCAATTGTGCCACAATTCGCAACATGCATGAGATGTGCCCATCATATCCTGTCTTATAGAAAATTGATACAAAAAATATGGTTTGTAAACCATGATTTGTGAGTGCACGTTTTTATGGTTTATAAACCATGATTTCTGACTGCACATTTGTTATGGTTTGTAAACCATGATTTCTGAGCGCACATTTTTATGGTTTGTAAACCATGATTTGTAAGTGCACTTTTTTTATGGTTTACAAACAACGTTTTTGAGATGTGTAAATTTTCATGGTTTATAAACCATGTTTATTAAGAAGTCTCGATTTTCATGGTTTATAAACCATGTTTTTTAAGAAGTCTCGATTTTCATGGTTTATAAACCATTGTCACAAACCATGATTTTATGGTTCATTTGTTATGGTTTATAAACCATGATTTGTAAACCACGATTTTTATTCTTCAATTTTCATGGTTTATAAACCATGTTTTTTAAGAAGTCTCGATTTTCATGGTTTATAAACCATTGTCACAAACCATGATTTTATGGTTCATTTGTTATGGTTTATAAACCATGATTTGTAAACCACGATTTTTATTCTTCAATTTTCATGGTTTATAAACCATGTTTTTTAGATGTCTCAATTTTCATGGTTTGTAAACCATGATTTGTAAACCATGAATTTGATGCTTCATTTTTTATGGTTTATAAACCATGTTTTTAAGATGCGTAAATTTTCTTGGTTTATGAACCATGATTTGTAAATGTTTTTTGTATGTTCATGGTTTGTAAACCATAAACTTATACACAACAAATACTTTACTGGTATGTAAACCATAACAGGATTTGGCAACAGTTTCTATGGTTTACATCTAATTGCTGTAAACCATGGTAAAAACATGCCTTAAAAGTGTCAAACAATTAATGGACAAACGGCACCCCATACTGTGGCTCTATTGTTAATAAATTTGGATCTCGATTGGATCCTTTCTTACTCACTCCCACACAAGCTGTGCTTACTTGGTTGTGGCCCCCAATTTCCTGCATTTTTGTGTATCACTTTGTAAACATTGTGTATATTGATTGAGGAATTGGAAATGATGTATTGAACTAAACATGGCAACACTGACAAATTGACGAACATTCCCTTATAAATCAGATTGTTACACTACAAGTAATATTGTAAGCAATTAAAGAAGTCCTTTCTTTTAAGTTTGCCAACTATTTACTATTTATTTGATTAAACTCGGAAAACAGCACTTTAAAGACAATTTGTTCGACCTTTGCCAAAGTTTATTTGTGAGCAGGCATGAACAGCGTTATTATGCAGTGCCTGTGTAAAAATCGTCAGTCAGGCGGAAATGGGTTGAATTGGGTAAATGTTCAATAGAGCAATAGACTATAAATGGAGGTTTGATTCCTATGCCTAAACTTGAAGTGGCAATATATTCCTGACCATATGACTGATACGTATTGTTTAAAAACCGTTTTTAAAACCGTTTTAAAACCATTATCAACATCACATAAAGTAGGGCTTTAGTTCTGAGATTCAAAATGAATTCTTGTGTACTTTGGTTTTGACAAGAGTAATGAACACCAAACAGTGTGAATTCATCATACAGTTATATATAAGAACTAGAGGGCGCATGAGTGATGCTTTGTGCACAAACGCCACGGGACCGCAAGATGACAAGCGCGTCATTCTGCACGCGCGTTGAATATGAAATACACGTTTGAAGTTTTTTTTATTGAACGCTCACGCGATGCCCTTTGTTCAACTTACAAAATGGCCGCACAAACACACGCTGTGAGATAGCTTTTTTGTCAACTTAGAAAATGGCCGCCTGCTCACATACCGCGGCGCGTATATAGGCCAGTGCGCGCTCTAGTTCTTATATATAACTCTATGGAATTTATATGACTTTTGAAAAGGAAGATTGGTTGAGAGAGCCTATAGATAAATAAGACATTTTGTTTTGTCTACCTCATCGGTCTATGAGAGCATAATTAGATTCCTCCATGATGAGAGTGATGTTTTCTTGCAGTAGAGATTTTCATGATCAGATCACTCTGAAATTATTTGTTATGCAATCCAGGGACTAAATGCAATTACTCTTTGAATAGTGATTGTTATTGTTACAGACAGTGGACACTATTGGTAATTGTCAAAGACCAGTCTTCTCACTTGGTGTATCTCAACATAGACCAGATGCACAAAATAACAAACCTGTGAAAATTTTGACTCAATTGGTCGTCGAAGTTGCGAGATAATATGGAAGAAAAACACTCTTGTCACACGAAGTGGTGTGCTTTCAGATGCTAGATTTCAGGACCCTAAAATCTAATTCTGAGGTCTCGAAATCAAATTCGTTGAAACATTAATTACTTTTGAATATCCAACAAAAAGTTTAAAGACAATAGTAACACAATAAACAGAAAACCAATAGACATCTTAGAAATGAACCTGGCACCTAGGACAGGAAATGGGCAAACAGAATGATGTTGAGAAATAAACAAGGGCACCTCCATAAACTAATAGCAGGACAGACAACGTTGTCTATATGTGGGCCAAAGCTTTAGTGGCATAAACATGATTAAGATAAGGCCAAGTAAAAAAAATACCAGGTGATTGTCCGGATTAAAAAAAAAAGACCTTTTAATTTTTTGTTTTTTTCCCTAAACGGCCGCTTAGTATTTCAAATCAAACAGACCACTAATTTCTCAGTTTGAACCCAAAAAATGTACAAAAAAGGAAGCGGCCCCCCAAAAGAGGGGATGATCAAGGTTTTTTTTTTAAGGAGGGAGGGGCCTTAGGTACAATAAAAAAACAAACAATTTGTTTATTTTATCTTTTCAGTTTTTAATTCATCCTTCCCTTTAATCGGTTTTAACGTTCATCTCAACAGTCATAGACCTTATGCACATGACGTCATGTTGAGTGATCCCGAACTGGTCAAGGGTAAGTTGCCCCCCCCCCCAAAGAAGATTTTGATAACTTCGTCTCCTCAAAAAAACAAGATGACTGCCCAGTATTTACAGGAATGTTGTTTTACACATTCTTATCATTTTACATAAATATTTTTTGCCCCGGCACTCCAACTCTAATGGTAAGAAGTTTTAACAGTGTTTTTTATGGTGGCCCCGAAGGGACATCGCATAACGCAAACGTGTGCGCACACGTATGCAATGTCGTGAAACAAATCGCGAATATATGCGCACACGTATACAATATCGTGAAACAATTCGCGAATATGTGCGCACACGTATGCAATGTCGTGAAACAATTCGCAAATATGTGCGCACACGTATGCAATGTCGTGAAACAAATCGCGAATATGTGCGCACACGTATGCAATGTCATGAAACAAATCGCGAATATGTGCGCACACGTATGCAATCTCGTGAACCAAATCGTGAATATGTGCGCACACGTATGCAATTTCGTGAACCAAATCGTGAATATGTGCGCACACGAGTGCGATTTGTTTTGCAATGTCGTGAATTTTATTGCATACCATGTTGCATACCATTAGGATGATGTCAGACTTGTGGATAATTTGTTACCGATCTAGGGAGTACTGTGGCGCTACAGCAGGCTCCCTCTGTAAAGCATGTGTATACCCAGGAACTTGGCACCAGGCCAAGGACGACCACACGCCTCGCTTGCCTCACAACAAAGACTACTGCTGCAATGACTACCGCTTATCTCACTGTTGGAAAGAAACCCCCCAGATCATTAGACATTTTATTCAAAGGTATGCAACATGGTATGCAATAAAATTCACGACATCGCAAATAATAATCGCAGACGTGTGCGCACATATTCGTGAATTGTTTCACTACATTGCATACGTGTGCGCACATATTCGCGAATTGTTTCACGACATTGCATACGTGTGCGCACATATTTGCGAATTGTTTCACGACATTGCATACGTGTGCGCACATATTCGCGAATTTTTTCACGACATTGCATTCGTGTGCGCACATATTTGCGAATTGTTTCACGACATTGCATACGTATGCGCACACGTTTGCGATATGCGATGTCCCTTCAGGGCCACCATAGTTTTTCAACCAACATTTTTAAACAAAAAAATGACAAATTTCGCGGACAACCTTCAGGAAAACGGCCATAATTTATTTGCTGATGATGTTTGGCACCTTATTTTGGGTTAGTTGGTATAATGATTGTTATTCTTCACATTTATCAACAGAAATTGGTAATAATGAGAAGTGATATAATTATTTGGTTATTGCAAAGTTGAAGTGATCCCGAACTGGTCAATGATCCCGAACTGGTCAAATAACTGTAATAGCATATCACTGCTTGCAGGGTTCCGAAATTAAATTAAAAACATTTACCTTTTGGTGTCCAGCAGAAGAAGTAGATGGTTTGGGTTCAGAATTAGATGGTTTGTCAGAGGGCTTAGGCTCAGAAGTACAGTCTGCATTCTCATTTTCCGAAGACATAGTGGGAATTCTTTAGTATACACTACCAGAAAAACCATTGGGCAATGTTTCAGTGTTGATGAAACGCTACGCCACGGCCATACGATGCACGTCCAGTGTGAGGAGTATCGTGGTGTGCCAGGGTGTCACATGCAGCATCCCCCTGCATGCCCCGCCCCCTGTCCGGCCGGTCCACGGAGGACAGCTACCTAAAACTTCCGAAAATATTGCATATTCATTTATCTAACGTCGACCGGCCGACCACACACAGTACACACACCCAATCGCTGAGTGTCGGGGTCATGAATATTCAAACTTATGCTGCTCAAATTTGGTTAAAGACATCGAGGAAACAAAGGCTCAAAGAACCAAGTTTACTACGCAATTCATTAACGTGACGGAATACAGTAAAATGGAAAAAAAAAACCAATGAAAATACAATTCCTATTTAACAGTAACATGTTAATAGCCCTAAATCTAAACGCAGCATAACGACTGCAAGAGACTACGCATATTTTGCACATGCGCACTTCAATCACAACCATTCGTGGTTTTGCTTCATACGTCTGATCTGTTCAGTTATATGCCTCCTACACTCTGCTAGCTGCAGCCGCAGTGTGGAAGGCTGATCTCCGCCAACAAATAAACTCTTTTCAGTAGGGCGTTATCGCCCTATACGGCGTTATAACGCCGTATAAGGGCGTAATAACGCCCTACGCCCTTATAACGCCCTAATGAGGACGTTATAACGCTCTATTTCTCAATTAGGGCATTATAACGCCGTAATTTAGGGCGTTATTACGCCCTAATAGGGCGTAATATTACGGCGTTATAACGCCCTAATTGAAAAATAGGGTGTTATAACGCCTTAAATTAGGGCGTTATAACGCCGTAATTATAACGCCGTAATTTAAGGCGTTATAACGCCCTATAAATTAGGGCGTTAAAACGCGCTATTACGCCCTATAGGGCATTATAACGCCCTAAATTATGCCGATATAACGCCCTAATTGAGAAATAGGGCTTAATAACGCCCTATTAGGGCGTTATAACGCCCTACTGAAAAGGTGTTTATTTAATGGCGTAGATCAGCCACCGTATGTTTTTTTCTTTTATAGTTATCTTGCAACTCCGACGGCCAATCGAGCTCAAATTTACACAGGTTTTGTTATTGTATGCATATGTTGATATACACCAAGTGAAAAGACTGGATTTTGACAATTAGCAATAGAGTCCAGTGTCTTTAAACTCTTTGTAAAATCAACCGTGACCCTCAGCCCTCAGAAATGTTACTCCCCGAATCTTTGATATTGATTCAGTTAGATATACATGTAAATAAACATTATATTATTTACTCTTTTATACTAATTGATTTCTTTCTAATTTCTATACACTTCACTAATGGGTTATTTTTATACAAATACCTCCAACAAAAATTTGAAGGGACTGTCTTTGTTATAAGAGTCGGGCGGCTCACACAAAGATATATGCGACCAATATCTTAGCTTTTGTCCAATGTCAAAAAGCTGTTTAAGATGCTATGTCAGATTTTTGGCAGATTTGACCCTAAAATTTTGTTTTTTGATGGGGGTCGAGAAAGTTACAAGCTTTCTTTTCAGCCATTGCGCGAAAAAGTCTGTGCATTATTTGAAGCAGTGAAATAAAGTTCTAAAAATTAGTTTTTGTCGGGATCCCGACCAATTCTTATGTGTTTTATAAGAAACATTTAACAATTTTGCATGGTTACGGACCATTAAAAGTAAAAGTTAAACTTTTTTTCGTTAGAGCGAGTGATACTCTTTGAAATACCTTTCACTAAAAAAAACATTTTTTAATGTTTGTGGCTAAAAATCTGAAATAGCATCTTTTAGCAAAATACACTGCTCGAACAAAATTCTTTGCTTAGCAAAAATTGTGTGAGGCGCTGCAGTCGAAACAAAATAAACTTAATCCAAGTTTGGCTGTTAATCAGTTTCTGTTATGCAATTCTCATCTGTGCTTGCAGAATTCATGAAATTGGGACCCGAAATGCCTTTTTCACAAGTAAAAAATAAAGTGGCTATGTACAATCAAAACTATACAACAACTTCACTTTGATCTTTATTTATTTAAAATTTAAAACTCTCCCAAACTAAAAAGAAATTGTAAGGGAACAAACGAACCATACTCATCTTCAATGGGGAGTACACATTAAGTACAAATATATCCTGACAATAAATTAAACCCATGTCTTCAAAAAGAAGTTTAAGAAGAACAATAATAATAGCACAACACCGGAACATGGGTTATGCAAACTTAAATAATTATCAATACGAAAAGGCCAAAAGAACAACGTATCACAGACGTTCCGAGAACCTTGCCAAACTCTTTCTTATTCTTCAATTAAATTGTGTACAATATCTTCGAAAAAAATAAGTAGAAAATCTACTTGCTATCAAAGTCTACACAAAATAAATAGAAAACGCAAATTAATTTCATTAACAAAGTCATGATCATAGACATTTTTGAAATCATAAAATAATACAAAGTAGTCAACAATTACAGTTTTTAGTTGTTCAATATAAACATATAAACTTGGGTTTTCAATGAAACGGGTAACAAGTCCTCTTGCATTACTAGAGGGTTACGGTCTGTACACATAGCAACATGGAGAAAACAGTCCCTGAAAAAAAAATTCACTTGTGTTTGTGATTGTTGAAGTTGTTTGGCCAGTGGTTTCCTAGTTTGCCCGATACAGAAATGGTTTTGTGGTGATTAATAGTGGCGGGGGCTGGGGGGAGGGGGGGAGACACACCCCTTCCAAATGATTTCCAATCCACAAAGAAACAACCCTGGGGTTTTCTGTGAGAAACTGCAGCCAAAGTTTTTAAAATGAGGCGGTTCCGAATATGTACAAATTTCCATTGCAATTTCCAGGAGTTCCCCCCCCCCCCAATTGGCTCTTAAGAATGAAAAGGGACAGTAAGTTTGTTTGTCATAGACTTGCGAGCTCAATACCTGCCCCTTTAAAGCTATTTTGGTTCCAGTACACTCTTTACCAACAACTACTACATGGTTAGGTGAGGTTTGTGGGTAACACCATGTGAACATCTCTTTTATAGTATTGTGTTGGTTCTGAAAAGAACCGGAGGTTGACGACTCACCGTTTCGATCAGTATGCTCTGATCGCCTTCAAGAGAAATCAAAACAGAAGTCTCCTGAAGCCGACCAGAGCATACTGATTGAAACGCTGAGTCGATAACCACTTGTTCTTTTCAGAACCATCCCTTCTCAAAAGAAATTTTCACATGGTGTTACCGCAATCTTTACCTCAATAGTTTCAAATTCTACTTTAGTACATGGTTATTGCACAGATGAACAACAAAAATCCTAACTCAAATAATTTGCGGGGGATTAGCCTTGCATATACAGTTATTGGCACTGTCGTTGACATCAATCACCATCACACAGTGACAGCTATATAAAAACAACCTTAGTGTCTTTCATTTTGTTTCCTAGTGTTCTAGTCAAGTTTAATTAAGAGGGGATGCAGCAATTATTGCAATTCAAATTATTACAAAACATCTAATTGTTTCTTACTATCATATTGCAATATTGAATACACGTCTAACAGTACAGTTGTGTATAAAAAACAACACCTGAACACTTTTGTCCATTCTCTTTGGGGAGTGATTTTGATGTTTTAAGAAAACAAAAGCCAAACCACAACAAAGAAAAGATGGTAACAAAACAAAGTCAAACCACAAAGTAACAGAGTTGTAACATTTACATTTTAAGACATTGGACACTATTGGTAATTGTCAAAGACCTGTCTTCTCACTTGGTGTATCTCAACATATGCATAAAATAACAAGCCTGTGAAAAGTTGAGCTCGATGGTCGTCGGAGTTGCCAGATAACTATGAAAGAAAAAACACCATTGTCACCAAAGTTATGTGCTTTCAGATGCTTGATTTTGATACCTCAAATTCTAAATCTGAGGTCTCAAAATCAAATGAGGTCTTTCTCGAAAACTACAACTACATTACTTATACTAATAATTATTTTGAGTAATTACCAATAGTGTCCACTGCCTTTTAGACAGAAAATCCCAGTTTAAATGTTCTTCAAGTATAGTCCTAAAATGACCACCAGATGAGATCCTACAGTATCTTTAAACTAGCCCCTGAGAAATATCACAGCACACAATTTAGATAAAACTATTTCACCTGAAAATATTCTAACACAGGAGGGGGTTCAAAAGGCTAAAGAAATAGCCCAAGGGATTAGAAACATTAAATCACGTCTATAAAAGGGAATCTGAAATACATTTTCAAAATCTGCATTCCGTTTGTTCTTCCTTTTTATATTAATGGTCATTTTTGTCAAGGCAGTCAAAAGTTTCTTTCATCAATGGGCAGCCATCTTTTCAGTCCAAATTGAAGATGGAATAAAAAAAACAAAATAGTCGGTCTGGCCTATTTACATCTATCAACTCTACAGCTTGTAGTGTGTGGAGGGAACCAGACAAAGATGGTCAGCTCATGAATACAGTGTGCCTTTGGAGTTGTGCCACACATAGCAATTATTTTTCAACGATTTTGTAAATTTCTTTTCTTCTACAGCCAATTTAAATAAGGGAAAACACAGCTCAATTTTGGGCTAAAAAACATTAAATGAAAAACCCTTAACTCCCAGAATTAGTAAAGAGAATAAAGAACAGTCAAAACGGACTCATATAAAACTTTAAATCAAGAGCAACTTTGTTAAGAAAAAAACTACCCAAAATACAAAAACAAAATCCTAATGCCAAACTCAACTTGTAAAGTTCAATGAACCTTTTGAGAATTAGCCAAAATTAATAAAACCTGACAATAAAAATAATTCCCCAGCTCTTCAGCTGGGGGCGTTATTAACCACACATTTGTTATAGACCCGCCACAAGAAAGAAAAAAGAAAACAATGCACTATTCACTTTGGAAAGAAAGAGGCATCTATCTCACTTCAAATTGGAATGTTTACGAATGTTTCAACTACCTGTGTACATATTCTCTTGTTTTAAAAATCCTCATTTTGATGACATTTATGTTTCTACTAGCAAGGGGGACACACGATGACACACAATGTTTCATGGTCATATCTATTGACCTAAGTCTTCCAATATTATGCATTAAATTCACAAATTCTTTTGCTAATATTTTTTATTTTGTGAATAATTTTTTGTTTATTTTTATTTGTTATATTTCAACCAACCCCTTCAAGCATGGAAATAATTCAATAAATTTAACTGATTTGGGGTGATTTTTCTTTTTAAATTTAAAGCAATGATTTGTATAAAACATCAATTTAACCCTGCATTGAAGAATTTTGCAAAACGCCCGCTGCAAAACAGACATTGTACATAACATCTAAAACACTTAATCAATCCTTAATGTATTTTCGTGCATGAGGCTATTGCATTGGTCTAGCAATTTTTGAAAAAAAAAAGGGTCCGCAAACTTCGTTCATAAGTAAGTAGGCAGTTTTCTATTGTCATAAGCACAAACAACCAAATGCTCCTAGAGCCATCTGCAAGTAAGGTTTCAAATAGTGTCTGGTACACTGACTTGATTGATCAAAAGTGAACATAGTGAACACTCAAATTGTATTTCTCTTGAAATATTGTTTCATGAAATGCTTTACTTTTTGAAAAACATTAAAACAATTATCAATTCTCGCAATTCAGCAAGCCAAGGTACCAGATATTATTCAAGTCTAACCCGCAAGTCGCCACTTCTTAAACATTCAACATATATACATAAATAACCAGGAAAAATAATTCATTAAAAAAAAAAAAAAAAAAAAACATCCTTAAAACATACCGTGTCCAAAACTGAACTGCATTTCATTGTCTTCAGATTAGAAACAGCTGTAAGATTTGCTAAAAACCAGCAGGCAGGATTTGCAAAACAGAAAGAAGAAAAAAGGTTTTAAAAAAGCAAGTAGCCTAATCTACTTACAGCTTCATTTTTCTTGTAGCAAAAATAGAACAGAAAAAAATACAGTGTGTACACCCCCTATTCATCTGAAAATATATATACAGGTCATCGACAAACCTAGCCACTTATTTCTACATCCAAAGCAACCCGGCTTTCCACTCCGTTTGTGGCTTAATTCCACAAACAGCAAGAATAGACCGATCCATTAAGCTCCGCCCAATTGCGTACTGACCAATCACAACACAATAAAGGTCCGACAAATAAAGTCTAACATGCGTGTGCGTATGCTTGACGTGGCAGAGTTGCGCAGAAAGGAATTGGAGGGGCTCACGTGTTCTGGCTCACACGTATGTCCTGGTCGGAGCCTACTGGATCGGTCTATTGTCTAGATTTTTGTGTCTGAAAAATTCTCTACAAATACACTTTCTTACAATTCTTTACAACAGGCGTCAGATGCATATACACACAAACCGTGTCCTTACATTTGTTTGCTTTTTTTTTCAACAGCTGCCAAACACTTAAAAAAATCGAGTTACCTGGCTTCAGATTTTTACTGTCCAACTCTTAAATAATGTGACCAATCATCTTTCCCCTTCAATTCATTTGCATTATCTTTACACTTACAAATAATGTACATGTGCCTATCTACACTTTACCGATCGTCACAATCCTTCCTCAATCGAAAACTCTTTCTCCTGAAACTTCCTAAGCTTCTCTGAAATTTCATCAAAGACCCTAAATAAATTTAAGAACCTAGATAAAATTTAAATTTATTTCAGCTTCACAAATAAACTGTCATCACCCCCTTGCTACATTTGTTTCTTGTGTATTCTTTTCACTGTTCAGATCTCACTGAAGAGAGAAGGGCAAAATTTCATTAAGCCTTCAAGCACTTGCTAAACACATAATAGTATTGCTTAGCAGACACAGGTTTACCAGTCCAAGTTACATTAGGTTTGCATTGTTGTGGCTGGTGCCCATCTCAATTTTTGCTTGGTAAAGCCTTTTGTCAAGCAGTCTTGTCTCCTTTATCAAATTGGGCACTGGTGTCACACCAAAGGAGAGACAACAGATGCGCCAAACTTTGATTATATAAAATTTGCACAGATCATCTCACCACGTACCAAGATTTGGCCATCATTACAAACAAAACACCCAGAACCAACTGGTCAGTCCACAGCCAGTTACACTTACCGTTACTGCAACTCTTTACAGATCCTACAAACAACGTGTTTTACACTTGTATTGTACACATTGTTTTATCCTTCATGCATCTGTTTTGTCTCACTAAAAAAAAAAAAAAAACTTTGCAGAGCATTTCATGACAGAGCCCACTCGAGAAAACTGATAATCAGAACAAAACTTATCAGTTGGGAACCAGTTAAAAAACCACTCACATAACATATTGACCGGGTACCAACTGCCACTGCCACACAGTTCACAGAGAGTGGCCGCTGGTGTATTAACGTCATTTAAAACCCAACAAGTACAATATACCATCTTGTTAGTGCTGAATAACAGAACAAAATAACACAAAATAAAATTCAATGGTTATGTACTGTGATACTGTGGTATTTTTGACTGCTCACAGAAACTATCCCAATGAACCCAGTTCAAACGATAGTTTTACTGCATTGTTAAAAGCAAGAGCTATCTACACTTTTGATAACAACTCAAAACAAATATTAATATAAACATTTACTTGGTAACGGAGAGCTGTTGATAAAAGTATAAAACATTATAGGAACTGACTCCCTCCGAAGTAACATAGTTTTTGAGAAAGAGGTGTTGCTATTTGAATTTGAAAAAATATTTCAGGCCTGAAGTCTTTTTCAGGCATCCGAAAGCACATAGAAATTTGTGCGACAAAAATGTTTTTTCATCCATTGTTTCTTGACAAAAAGAGCCCAAAATTTTCATGGATTTATATTTTTCTGCATACATGTATGTCAGGATACACCACGTTAAGATACTGGTCTTTTAAAAATACCATACTGGTCTATTGCCTCGAAGCCACTGGATAGTAGTTGGTAATTGTCAAAGACCAGTCTTCTCACTTGGTGTATCTCAACAAATATAACAAACCTGTGAGAATTTAAACTCAATTGGTTGTTGCGAGATAATAATGGAAGAAAAAACACCCACATCATGTTGTGTGCAATCAGATGCTTGATTTTGAGACCTCAAAATCTAATTCTTAGGTCTCGAACTCAATTAAAGTATTTCAGTGGAAAAATAATTCTTTCTTGAAAACGATGTTACTTCAGAGGGAGCCGTTTCTCACACAGAAAAAACTATCAAAAGCTCTCCATTGATCGTTTTAAGTAATGCTAACAATTACTTTGAGTAATAACCAATAGTGGCCAGTGCCTTTACCTGAAGGGCAATTACAACACTACTATTCATCCACAACAGGAAAAAGATAATATTGTAGACTTGAGGTTGGATGAGTCTTTAGATTAATTAAATCTTCGTACAAAATAGTTCGGCAGCATTGTGTTGTACTGTATTCAAACAATTTCTTACTGGTACAAAAACTAATCTTCAACGGTTATATATCTTGTTGACAATCTTAAAACACATTTTTGAGGTATTATTTGAAAAATGGAGGGCACACAAATAACACGCAATCTAAAGCCATTACTACATCCACAGATGTTTGTTCTGATGAACACCCGGGCCCCATTCCATTGAGCTGCTTGAGTACAACATTGCTTAACAAACTTAAACAGGAACCAGGGGCCGATTTTACCAAACTCTTCCTAACTTAGGATTAATCTTAGGAATTAGGGGTGGATTTCACAAAGAGTTAAGACTATAGTTTTTATATACTTGTCTCGAGTTAGGGCGAGTTAATGCGTCCTACCTTAGGACTAGTCATACATTTTTCATATCTCTTAGGACTAGTCCTAAGTTAGGACTAGTCCTAACTCTTTGTAACAACATAAGGACGCATTAAGTTACTCGTCCTATACTCAAGATAGGAGTAATCCTAGCGTTTCGTGAAGTCGGCACCAGGTCTCAGACATTACACATGGCATACATTAGTACTTTGGCTAGTAACATTCATGGAAGGAAAATTAGATTTTGTTGTTCTTAGCAACTGTTTGCACTTGGGCAGCTTCATGAAGTTGGGCTCCTATTTGTCTGTGTCCGAGTTGATGGCTTAAAAGAACATGTTGCCTTGGATCGGTCGAGTTGGTCTATACAAAGCATTTGTAACCCGTTTTTTATAAAATGCATATGGTTGGAAAGAAGTTGTAAAATAGAATGCAATGATCCACACAAGTTTGCCTCAAAATTGCGTGGTTTCCCTTTAATTGTGTGACAGTCTGCCATTTGTGGGAGTCAAAAATTTGACTCCCATAAATGGCCGACAGTGTTAGTCGACCAGGTAAAAGGAAAACCGTGCAATTTTGAGGCATGTTTGTGTGGATCATTGTATTCTACTTTTACAACATCTTTCTACCCATATCCATTTAATAAAAGTAAGTTACAAATGCTTTTCAAAGACCAACTCAACCAATCCAAGGCAACGTGTTCCTTTAAGCGTGGCCACAGCTGAAGTCACTAGATTCAGATGTGGCTTTAAAGCCGGTTTATTACTTCCAGCGAACGCGATGTGGGTATGATGTGAATTTGACGTCACAACTCTGTTTTCGCAGCGATATTCGCAAGAGAGTTGAGCACAACCCAACCCCTACAAATTATTCCTTGCGAGTATATGACATCAATATATATTTGGTTTGCGATAACACCATGTGTGTATATCTACTTGCCAGGTAGAGTTGTTCTTAGGGAACTGTCTTGCTTTATTCTACTGACGTCAGTCTCCTGACGATGACTAGAGCAAGCTAGTCGAAACGTTGAGACCAATTCCGAACTACGATCCTATAAGTTAAAGTAGTAGTCCAGTCAAATTTCTATACCATCCGCCCTGGTAATAGTTATAAAGCAGGACAGTTCTTTTCAGAACTGAGAAGTCTCCCGAACCTCCGATTTTTTACTCCACGGCAGTAGAATTAAGCAAGACAGTTCCCTAAGAACAACTCTACCTGGCAAGTAGATATACACACATGGTGTTATCGCAAACCAAATATATATTGATACCCCACCATGCAATGCCTCAAATCCTATATATATGACATCAACATTCATATCGCAGGAAGTATGAACCAGGCATAGGGCTACTAGTTTAAATAGGTTTGGAATTGTCTTCAAGTACAATGTTAACTCAGTAAGCAAACACAACACAATATTTCTAGATACTTCTTCAAGATTGCATGAAAAGAAACACAGAATTTTTGTTTTACTTAACCACCTTGACACACAAATAGTTTGCATAGGAATAAACTACAATGAGGAGTTTCCCAAAGTTAACAACAAAAAGAATCATAATTTCAGATTGCAGCACAATCTCCAGCAGCGAAACCAGTAGGAGAGCTAACAGGCCTGGATGGGTACCCCCCTAATCCAAACCACACCGTGGGAAAGAGTAAAAAAGAAGAGTATAACATCGTTGCACACCAGCGCACCAGAGCCGCACCGAACCAAACAGATTAGGAGCGGCTCTAGGTCGACCCAAATAATTTGGGTTTCAGACAAGCGAACGATGAAACAAAATATTCTCTTACTTAGAACTTTCTGTCATTGTGGTTGAGCAATGTTGTCCCTTTTCTGTCTCGTGGCTCAATTAAATTGCCCCCCCCCCCCCCCCCCTGTGTGACCTAATCTCAAAACTAAATCTATCCACTTTGCTGGAATAAAACCACGATCGTTATAATGTATATCTCTTATTAAAGACAAACTGCTATTGGGCAGAGTTGTGTCGAATATAAACTCAGCGTACAGATCTGGAAGAGTGGAAGAATGTTAAATACACGAAAAACACACGGTACGGTACTGTACATTTCTGCAGCATATCAATCACTCTCACTGAGAGCTCAGAAATAAGTTCGTATTTCTACTTAAAATTTCATAGAAAATATCTGTAGTTAAGGCTAGCAGTCTAGTGCTTTTTGGTCCCTTTTAAGTTTTAAATGCATAATTTTGTATTATATTATTCTACAATTAGGATTGTTGTGGAGATTTTTTCATATTTACCTGGAATACAAAACTATTGGTTCAGTAAATTTAAACTAAAACACCTTACGTTGTTAAGAATTCTACACTGGGTGTTTCTGTTCGAGGCTTTCAACTTTAGGCAGCAAAAACGTTGAAAACTATCCGGGAAGAATATATGTTGCAATTGCAGGCCTCCTTTGTCTGTCTACTATGAACTAGTCTTCATCGCAGCATCTTTATAGTTAGTGACTGTTTTCCTGATGTAAGAACAGTGGAATCAAGTGTCCAGCACCTTGACAAAAGACTAGTCCACACATCCCAGTTCATGTAAAACAATGACTGAAGAGATAACACACAACACACATTTTTCATTATGTCTCTACTGGAGTCGGGTATGTCTAGTGAGGTTTGGTGGCCATTTTTAAAATTTTTTTTAAGAAAAGGTGGAAGATTGGTAGTTGTTCAACTCATTGCTCTACAAAGTATGTCTTATACCTCTACTAACGATCTCGGGAAAACCTTGTATAAAGGGCAAGTAGATTTACCCGAAGGGGTGTTTTTTTTTTTGTGTCCAAAACTATAAACTCTGTTTCTTGCATTAACTGCATTTCATGTACTATACATGTACAATAGAAGTTAGTTATCAATCAGTGAAAGTTTAAGTGCTTCACTTGCCACAATTTAAACTTCATTGCGATCAAAAATAATCCAGTGCTGTCTGTACTTTTTTTGATGAGATTAAATCCATTTTTTGCACACAATAAGTTAAATTTAAATATAGTCAGTACTCTTTGTCATTGCATAAGTTGTGTTTTTCTTGTGGAATCAAACAAAAATCAGGCTGAACTGTACAACTCAAGCCGAAATAGTTTAAAAGACAATGGACACTATTGGTAACTGTCAAAGACTAAGTTGTCTCACATGTCTCGCTTGGTGTATCTCAACATACATGTATGCACAAAATAAATAACCTGTGAAAATTTGAGCTCAATTTGTAATTGCATTGAAAGAAAAAACACCCTTGTCACACTAAGTTGTGTTCTTTCAGATGCTTAATTTCGAGACCTCAAAATCAAACTCCGAGGTCTCGAATTCAAATTCACGAAAAATTACTTCTTTCTCGAAAGCTAGGTTACTTCAGAGGGAACTGTTTCTCACAATGTTTTAACCTACAAACAGCTCTCCGTTATTCGTTACCAAGTAAGGTTTTATGCTAATAATTATTTGGAGTAAGAACCAAGTGTCCAGTGCCTTTAATAGCCGATGGTCCAAACTAAAAAGCAGGCTGACGTGAAAAGGAGCTTTCGCCAGACAAGTTAGCACAGTTTGATATTGACTCAAGATGTGACGCCCCACACCAAAAGTAAGCACTTCTCAGAAATAGTCAAAGGGCATTTAAGGGCCATTCAGAACAGACAGTGTGGAACAAAAATCAAAATCCGGTTCATTTTTTTGTGACAGACCCACCCACCAAGAATTTTGATTTTCAATATACTAAATGGCTTCATAATATAAAATATAAATGAATAACGAAATAGTGCTTCAAATGAACCAGATGTTTTTGATCAAAGTTCTCCATCATCAGTAGTTTTCAATGGCCTTGTAGTAAAGTCAGGAATTAAAGTGTGATTCTTTGCCACCTGAGTATTAAGCGTTTCTTCTTCTTTTTCAGTTTGATAATATATCATTTTCTTAAAAACAAAAACTGAATTTTGGTTTTCAGTTATTTCTTTTGATCCACCCATTCATACACACTTTTTGAGAAGAAAACAAAACGGAAATGTTTTAACATTGACTATTCTGACTGACCCTAGTTGAAGATGAAATCAGTCCCATGTTGAGAATTCTTTTCAGTATGGACTCTAAATAAACATAATTGGAAAGTTATTATTCTCAACTATTTGGACAGAAAGTGCTTGGCTTGGGCCTTGAGTGTCACAAACCACTTCTACTTGAAGGTCTATAAAAAATCTGCAGCATGTATAGAAATGACCAAATGGAAAAACAAAATCAATGTTTCCCTTTTATGGTTTGTTAACAATGACGTGAACAATACAAAATGCAGCAATGAGGTTATATATATAAAAAAAACAGGAAATTGTCATCACTTATTATTTCAGTGCATTGATTGTTTCCCTGTTATTGACCCAACTCAGTCGGTATCCAGCAGTTAGTATCAGCTGGATTCGTATCTCAGGCTGGCTTGGCGTCCTGCAGCTGATAAGGTGGAGTTTCACTGGTACCCCAAATGTTGAGAGTTTCCCACGTGGAATCAACGTCTGTAGCACACGGTGTTTCTGGACACATGGTTTCGGTTTTTTTGTACCGGAATTTTATTATTACTCCTGCTTTTTTTTATTTGTTTGCCGGATTTTGGAGACCAGCTTCCATAAACAACTTGCTGGTTTTCAGTAAAAGCTTTGGTTTGCAAAGGTTCAAAGGCAATCATCAATGTGCTGCTGCAATTTTAACTGTCGCAGTTTTCAAACCTATACTGTGGTGGACTTTCCATGTAAAAACAGCTGCCGTATACTAACTCAGTAGATGCTGGTTCTTACAAACATTCTGTAGTAACCTTTACAACTTACTGATGTTTAGAAGCGAAGCTCAAGTATGCAATGAAGCAAGGATGATCTTGACTGTGTTGCTGCAATGTTTAACTGCCGCAGTTTTCAAACCTGCTTTGGTAGCCTTTCCTTGTTAAATCTGGGTGTTTTTTTTTCCTTGATGCTACTTTGCTGCAATTCCAAAAATGCTAAGCCATATTGGTATGCCTGTACGATCTCCGCTTTGCTAGTCTTCCTGTGGCAGCTGCTATGATGTTGTCACCCGCAGTTCCGATGAGAGAGGTGGTTTTATTGCAGTGTATTTGATTTCCTCGATGGTCGTGCAGAGATTGCGTGAAAGGTTGGTGTGGTGTTAGGGTCGCCTGCAGTCATCTGGTATCCCTGCCACCATTGCTGCTGCTGCTGCTGCTGTCCTGTTTCCTTAGGAAACTGCGGCGACTCGGCGAGGACCTCTTGTTCACAGATTGCTTCTCATTAAGAGATTGTAGATCACACACAAGGCTGTCAAGCTGACCCTAATCAAAGTAAACCACAAAGACAATTTAAAACAATTCTTAAAGGGTCTGGGTACTTTTTGTGGGCCACAAAACACAATGCCCACAGCTTACCACAGTTTGAAGATAATAATGGTAGAAAGCTTCACTTAAAATATTACTTGGTGAGGTGCTGTAGTTTTTGAGTTATAAGTAAAACAAATCTTGTGGTTAAAGCAGTACACCCTAACCCTAAACCTATCCCTATTCTTAATCTTAATCCTAACCCTAACCCTAACTCTAACCCCAACCCTAACCCTAACCCTAACCCTACTGACCTCATTTCTGTACATCAGCTTGTAGTTCCTGTTATGTTTGCCCCTCTGCGCTACTGCTAGGGCGTGGTTTAAGCAGAACACCCTAACCCTTAACCCTATTCTAATTCTTAACCCTAACCCTAACCCTATCGCTAACCCTAACCCTACTTACCTCATCATATCTGTACATCAGCTTGTAGTTCCTGTTAAGTTTGCCCCTCTGCGCTACCTCTAGGGCGTGGTTCAAGCAGTACACCTTCCCTTCCTTCTCATGAAGTACCTACCAAAACAAATCATCAACACACATCCCCACTCTGGGTTTAATATCTGAGTAATTGTGGGTTTTTACTCAGACATAACATAACGTAACATAACAATTAATATTTATGAAGCGCTATTCCACCAAGAAATTAACATGAAAAAGCAGAGTCTTTAGGACCTTACGAAATGCAGATAGAGTAACAGATTCCCTAATGACAGTATCAAGATTGTTTTAGCTGCACTAAAAGCTCACACCTTTTGAAATTGAATTTACTCAGGTACGTTTTATCAAACAAATCTCCATTTGTATACATGTGGGTAAAAAACAATCAAACAACTCCACAAACCAAAGGTAAACTTTGCCTTTACCTCAATTTTGCACAGCACAATGATAAAAGTGTAATTTCCTTTTACACAGTTTGAAGATATTGATAGTAGAAAGCTTCCCTGACAATATTACGTGCTGAGGTGCTGTAGTTTTTGGGAAATGAGTAAAACAATGCCATGAAAATAATTTTTGTCTCATGAGACGAAAACTATTTTAATCATTTACAAACGTATTTTCATGACATTGTTTTACTCATTTCTCAAAAACTACAGCACATCAGTAAGTAAGATTTGAAGGGAAGCTTTCCACTATCATTATCTTCAAACCCTGTAAGTTTAATGTAAATCTATGGACATTTTGAAAAAGTACCCAAATCCTTTAAGACTGATATTTTCAACAACTGTGCTTGATTCTTCCAACCATTCACCCTCCCCTACTGACCTTCTCTTGCAACCCCCCCCCCCCCCCCCAAACAAAAAAAACACTCTCACCATGGACATGTAGCACATCTGCTGGCAAATGCAACAGCGTTTTTCCTCACTGTTCTGCATGGGTGTCTTCCCGCGTCTCTCTCTACCCCTCGACGGGCTCTCTGGTTCCGCAAATCGGATGGAAGAATTGAGGCCTACCTCGGCCAGGCACCTCCGACCTTCAAGCTCTTGATCCCTGAGTAGGGTGAGGGAGACAGATGTTAAAATTAAGTATACAGACCATTAAAGGCAGTGGACACTATTGGTAACTACTCAAAATAGTTATTAGCATAAAACCTCTCATGGTGACGAGTAATGGGGAGAGGTTGATGGTATAAAACAGTGTGAGAAAAGGCTCCCTCTGAAGTGCCATAGTTTTTGAGAGAGAAGTAATTTTCCACGAATTTGATTTCGAGACCTCAAGTTTAGAACTTGAGGTCTCGAAATCAACCATCTAAACGCACACAACTTCGAGTGACAAGGGTTATTTTTCTTTCATTATTATCTCGCAACTTCGATGACCGATTGAGCTCAAATTTTCACAGGTTTGTTATTTTATGCATATGTTGAGATACACCAACTGTGAAGGCTAGTCTTTGACAATTACCAATAGTGTCCACTGTCTTTAAAGAGACAGAATTATTTTGTGCAGAGGACAATGCTAGACAAGGCTGTGTTCATCAGGCATGATGTTTCGTCCTTATTGGGGAAAAAAAGTAGGAGCATTTTATTGAGCACAAGGGTAAGTACTCAAAATAATTATTAGCATAAAACCGCTCATGGTGACGAGTAATGGGGCGAGGTTGATGATATAAAACATGATAAGAAACGGCTCCCTATGAAGTGCCATAGTTTTTCGAGAAATAAGTAATTTTCCACAAATTTGATTCCGAGACCTCAGATTTAGAACTCGAGGTCTCGAAATCAACCATCTAAAAAACGCACACAATTTCGTGTGACAAGGTCTTTTTTTCTTTCATTATACTCTCGCAACTTTGATGACCGCTTGAGCTCAATTTTTGACAGATTTGTTATTTTATGCATATGTTGAGATCCATTAACTGTGAAGGCTAGTCTTTGACATTTACCAATAGTGTCTACTGCCTTTAATTATACAAAAAGGTTATATTTAATTTTGTTTTTGTGTCAAATCCACAATTTTCAGTTGTCAATTTATCTCCAATGGGGCCTTTTACGACTGGCAACCACGGATGCAAAATTGTTTAAACTTCCGTCAGTCCGAGGACTAATTGAATTTTACTCCCTGGTGGACAGAGCTAGATGGCACCAGGGGAGTACCTACAATGGTCAAAGGAGACTGTGTCAAGTCCACCTTTTTAACACATTTTTGCAAGCAATGTTAAAGAGGTTACAGCGTCTCTTGGGGCAACCTTCACTTCCTGCCCCTGGGGGGTGGCTGCTCATGTAATGCAGCCATTCACTATTGTCATGGTAACAATAGCGGCAGACAAGAATTTTCATTTTTAACATCAAAGTGTTTTTTGGCTCAATCTCGACACTCAATTATCATCCAAAACTTTTGTTACATTTTTCTTAAAGAAGGTGCTTTCTGTTGTATTTCACGCAAAATTCCTTATCATAGAAAGTTTCTGCTTTGTAGCAGAATTTGGTTACCAGCTTAAATGCGATGTGATGCACGACTGGTGCCCTGTTTTTTTTTGTGTGCTAAGCAAAGAAACACTTCTTCTGCTTAACAGTTCTGCTCAAGTGCCACGGCCAGGACTCAGACCCACACTCTAGAAACACCAGGGCCCAATTTCATAGAGCTGCTAAGCACAACAATTTGCTTGGCATGAAATTTCTTTCTTGATAAAAACAGGGTTACCAACAAATTTGTTGCATATTTTTTGTTACTAGTAATCAGCTGTTGTTTGCTTATCCTGAAAACCACATGAAAACTTGGTTGTAATCCTGTTGTTATCAAGGACAAATTTCATGCTAAGCAAAGTTTCGTGCTTAGCAGCTCTATGAAATTAGGCCCAGAGCTTGCGTCCAGTGCACTTAACTGCTCGGCAACACTAATACGTTCTAAAACACATACGTAAGACATGACAACACACACTTTTTTTCTTTTTTTCTTAATGAGACTGGTGCCCCGACTCACTTTATGGCTCTTAGTTCTGGCTGTAGTACTTTAGGTAGCTTCTTGCAATTGAGGCTGTTACCAGACTTGGATCGAAGGAGACTCAGGAGTTGTTCGATGGAGAACTCTGAAGCTTGATGAAGCTCCTTAGCGATCTGAAAAACACAAAACAAATTCAGAGAGTTGTTTTATTTTATTTCAATGAATGGAATGGTTCTGCCTCATTTAATTATTATAATAATGAGCTTAAACCCATCTATACAGATGAACCATAAGATATCAGAAAAACAGAGCAAGCCACTGTACATGTAGCGCCATGGCAGCTCAGGGCTGTATACTCCCCCATGGAGCTGAGAAATGACCAGGGCCGAGACAGGACATGTTACACCAACTCACACCATGCCTTTCAAACTTTGAAATGGAAAAAAACACTCAATTTACATGTACCCTGAAATGATCTTAGGACTGTGTGAAAATGGATGGACTGGCAGATACCTACATACATACAACATACAACTAAATATTTATAAAGCGCCTTTACATCAAGATCAAAGTGCTACAAAGAGCAAAACCAATGGAACTATAAATACAACAAATAACATCTGATACAAGTCAGTTTTGAGTATAGAGTTAGATATAAGAACTAGAGAGCGCACTGGCCTAAATACGCACCCCCGGCCTGCGCGCAGGCGCCGGTTTTCTAAGTTGACAAAACAGGCATCTCACAGCGTGTGTTTGTGCGGCCATTTTGTAAGTTGACAAAACAGCATCGCGTATTGTTAATAAAAATTTTTAAAAACATGTACTTCGTATTCATCGCACGCACAAAATGGCGCGTGTGTCTCCTTGAGGCCCTCTAGTTCTTATATACATAACTCTGTGGTTCTGAGAGATTTTTTTAACAATGGCAAAGGTTACAATTTCTGATGAGTACTGGGAGGTTGCGTACCTCCCCAGAGTCCAACCAATCTAAGTATTAGGCCGTATCCGAATTGGCGGCTACGGCTACGACTACGGCTGGATGGCCGCGTCATCATGCATTGAAGTATAGGAAGACCTTAGTAACACCCCTGGCAACGGTCGTAGCCGCAGCCATAGCCACCAATTCGTACACGGCCTTACTTACTTTGAAAGCTTGAATGCCAGCAGGAATCCAAGTGGGTGTTGCATAGTGGATGCTCTCAGCTACGTTATAACCACAAGAGACTGAAGATGTACAGGCCCCCGGTAGCGTCACTAGAAACTCCCCACATCTCTGCTCCAATCTGTACACTGGAATGTTTAACTCGGCCAGGCTTTGGGGTGGTATCTGGTTAAAAACAAAACAAAAAATAAACCGAGAGAATAAGCAAATGTTTTTCAAATGATATTTTAGACGTTTTTAATTTTTAAATAGATACTTCAGTGTTGTTGAAACTCCATTTAATAGGCGTACTACTTTTTAAAACTGTTGCAGTGCCCACTGCTAAAACATCAGATTAAAACTGCCTCTCGCGAAGGTCTAGTTGGTAAGACATCTGCTCTGGAATTGCAAATGTCATGGATTTGAAATCCCACCCCAGGAATATTCTTGGAGTCGGGGAAAAAGAACTATGTATACAGCAAAGATTAAAGAGCGCCTTAGGCACAAGATGGGGAACTCAGGCCGAAATGTGAAATCCTAGTGAACGCCATTTCAGCAAGCAATTCTTTTGATACAACAATAGATCAGTGCAGATCAGTGCAGACAATGACCATTCCTAACAATGGGAAACAAAACATTCACTTGCTGAAATGGTGCCCATGCATATTTCAATAGACAAAGCTTCAGTTCTGCATCTTGCGCCTTTGGCGCTCTATAATGTTTGGTATACAGTGTTCACACTTAAAGATACTCTGTCAGATTTTTGGCCGATTTGGCCCAAAAATTTTGATTTAAAATTCAATAAGTATTTTGATTGGGGTCGAGAAAGTTACAAGCTTTAATTTGAGCCGTTGCTCGAAAAAGTCCGCCAATTATTAGTAGCAGTGCTCAAAATTAGTTTTTGTCGGAATCCCGACAGTATATCACGTGACCAATTCTTATGTGTTTAATGGTTCCTGTCCATTAAAAGTAAAAGTTTTAAAAAAAATCGTTAGAGCGGGTGATACTCTTTGAAATACCAATCACTAAAAAAAAATTTTTTTTTTTAATGTTTGGGACCACAAATCTGACATAGCATCTTTAATGTTTTTAGCCAAAGAGCAAGACTTATATAGATTGGAAGATAAACAAGCATCTTGATTATCACTGTCTGAGTGAAAATAAAAGTCTAAACTAACTAATCCCTGGACTCACCATGCATAGGAAGGATTTATCATAAAGGCAATTTGGTTTCTTAGCACACAGGTTAGGCACTAGGGTCTGCATAGCTTGTAGCACCTTGTCTTGATGTATTCTTGGTATACAATAACTGCAAAGAAATCACATCCAAGTAAAAGTGATCATAATAGTAATAATATCAAAGTCTTATATAGCGCATGTATCTACCAAACAAAGTTCTCAAGGCGCTTTGTATTGACCCCTTACACGCGGCGACTGATGCCACGCTCATCATGTTGGTGGGCAGTTAGGTTTGCGTGTGTTAACGCCGCGTCGCCTAAAATGCACACTTCACTGCATAACGCACGGCATAGAGTTATATATCAAAACGCACACTGAAATTGCCCACCAGTATGGGGCATTCAAGATTTTTCTGATGATGACGTCAGGGGAAATGGGTCAGTATACATATATATACAGAAAAAGATGTTTATTGAAAGTTCTGCATTCCGAGAGCCAATAGTATAGCACCTTATGAGGGTTTACATGTACAAGGTTCTACGGCGTATTTAGCCAGGAACACCGGGGCAAACCCCCGCTCTTTACGATAAGTGCAATGGGTTCTCTTACATCCTTACAATACACACGGGACCAACGACTACGTCCCATCTGACATGTCTGAAGGACGAAGTGGTTAAGTGTCTTGCCTAAGGACACAAGTGTCACGTCTGGGTGATTCAAACCCACATGAAACTTAACTCTCATGCCAGTGCAAGAACTTTCAAACCCCAACAAGTGAAACTTTGAGCTCTGTGGATGTTCCTTTGTTCTGTGCACTTAAATGTTAAGTATAACTTTGGTTTTAGAAACAGTTCAATCGTTTTTTATATAAATGCAAATGCACATATTAAAACAAAATGACAAAACATAATCCTGTTCTTCTTGTTTTCACCCCAAAACGTGACCACCGAATCTGAAGAAAAAAAAATGTTTTAAATTCATATAGAGTAAGACAATGTTTTACTGTTTAAGTACAGGGATAAGTACTCTTCGGTAACCTCTAAAATTTTCGTACAAGCTTTCATTCTGTGTTTTGATTGGTCCGAGGTGATGTTTGTCAGCTGCATTTTCAGTTGTCTGCATGCAGTGCTCATAATGTTTTATAAAAAGTACATGCACATGTACATGCATGTAATTTATATATTATGTATACATGTACGTAGAATTTGACCACGACCCTCCATGTGAAATGGATATGATGTCAAAGTACGCTCGCACAAGATTGGTATCTTGTTTATTTCACGAGCCTCGAAGAGTAACGTCAGATGTTCAGGCTAGTGGTATCATTGCATTGAAGTTTGTCAAATACATTGTTTTTCTTCCGTTTGTCTCTAGACGTCAAAACTTCTGGCGTTCTGTCTTTACTGTCTGGCAAAGAACCCGGAAGTACAAGAACGTCTGTATGAAGAGGTCTCTAGAGAGCTTCCGGTAGGGACGCCCACTATGGCAGAAGCTCTACAGAACATACCGTACCTAAAGGCATTCGTCAAGGAGACAGTGAGGTGAACAATTTAATGCTTCTCAGATTTAAATCTTGGGGCATAAAGTGCCCCTGATGGCAGTGGATTTGGGGCGATCTAGCCATTTGTGGCCTTGTGATGTATGTAAGGCGATTTCTAATACATTTTAAACTTTTCGGGTTCGGATTCGGGTACTTTTTCAAAATGTCCACAGATTTACATTAAACTTACAGGGTTTGAAGAGAATGATAGTGGAAAGCTTCCCTTCAAATATTACTAGCTGAGGTTGTGTAGTTTTTGAGAAATGAGTAAAACAAGTCACAAAATAATTTTCGTCTCATGAGACGACAATAATTTTAGCATGTTAAATCCCATTAACTAGTTATGATATTATACCAAAAACATAACATAACTTGTTAACACGTTTTTACATGCTAAAACTGAGATGAAAATTATTTGTTTTACTCATTTTGTAAAAACTACAGCACCTCAGTTAGTAAAATTTCAAGGGTAGTTTTCTACTATCATAATCTTCAAACTGAGTAAGTTTAATGTAAATCTGTGGACATTGTGTTTTGTGTTAGGAAAAAGTACCTACAGTAGACCCTTTAAAACACTCCCATTCTCTGTGAAGTCTCGGCCACACTTACTGTATTCTAGGGGCTCCGGTGTGTAGATACTCGATCCTGGGCAGTGCATGTCTATCACAGTTCCACGTCTCCGTGCTGTACAGCATACCAACCTTCATCTCAGGGAGGTTGATGCAACGCTTGCTGGGCAACAGGTGTAGTAGGTTGCCATGGTTATTGCCGACGTTGTTTAGATTCCAATTATGTCTACGGTGACGGCGTAGAAGAAAACAAAAAGTTATCAACATCTGACCGCAAAACATCTGTGTGCAATTTCATAAAGCTGTTAAGCAGAAAATACTGCTTAGCAAATGTCTCCGATAAGCAAACTTTGCATGGTGGAAATTGGATATGGAAAGGTTTGTGGTAAGACCATGTAATGACTATCTCTAATGAGTTGGGGGTGGTTCTGAAAAAGAAACGTTGGTTTCTACTCGACATTTCAACTCGACATTACTGATCGAGTTGAAACCAACAGTTCTTTTCAGTACATGGTGTTACCGCAAACCTTTCCATATCAGATTTCCAGCATGCAAAGTTTCAGATCCTACATATATACATGAATTTAAAAACCTGTACAAATTTTATTTTCTGCTCTAAACTTCAGGTGTTTTGTTTTCGTGAAGATGTGTTAGGAAGCAAAAGAATTTTATCTTTTCTATAACTTTTTTTAAAGGAATATTACAGAATTGGTTTTTGCTTACAAAACAGTTGCTGGCAGTGTAAGCACTTAATGTACATGTAATCCACCATAGGCATACACTGACAAACCTGTAGAAGTTTGAGATCGATCGGCCATCTTGGTCACGAGGGAATAGTGAAAAACCGATTATAAATTTTGCTTTGCATTGCATTGCATCGATGCTAAAATAAAAATGAATAAAACGCTCGAGCTATAAACTCCCAAGGCGAAGTTAGATTATTTATTTCTCAGCAAATATGCAATTTCAGACAAAAATATTTTCAAGGAATGTTTTCAAATATCATCATCATTAGATCGGTAAGTTTTATGTTAATCTGTAATTTTTGAGATTTTTATTTCTTACCAATTCTGTAACAGTCCTTGAAATAGAAACAAAAACCTAGCACAACAATGTGTAGAATTTCCGTTGCGTGTCGCAAAGGATCCTGTTATGTTTTGTGTGATAACATAGACAAGTATTCCTTTGATCTTCTGATGCTCACATAATCAATAAAAATTTGATGACAAAATATTGTAATTAATATAAATGTATAGTGCATCTCTTTGTTCTCTCTCTGACAAACGACAAACAGAGATGCAATTATATCTCATCTTAAAGAAAAACAACGTAAAACTCAATTTCCCTAAAGTGCTTTTGCCAAAAGCTGCGGTGTCTTTAAACAAAAACACATTCAGAATCAAAAGCAGAACCAAACAAAAATATTGTGGAAATGCACAAACTGGCTAACACCGAGGTAAAACAAAATATCAGTATAAACAGCTTATCATATAAAAAGAAACCAAGTAACTGAAATCACAAAATTGATGGAGACGCAAAACACAAATAAAAATATCATCAACAAATAAAACTTGGTAACAAAATGTCATTTTCAACAAATAACTTTGAAAATTATTCAAGATCTTCGGCAAACTTAACAACATACAAACAAAATGTAAACACACAAACAAAAGTGTAGCATGCAGAGATTGGTGAGCATGCAAATAAGCGGGTTCATACACTGAAGAAAAAAATAAAACAAGGTTCCAGAAACCGCCAAAAGTTCTCAGAAAACATGAGTAAATTTTCTGTAAAATGTCTTTGTTAGTATTTTGTGAGGTTGGAGTCAAACTTCATAAAGGAGTGTATATTATATTTACGATGTTGAACTTTCAAAGAACCTGAAACTTCTCCTATTATTATACACATATTGACTGGCAACGAGGTAACTATAGTATACGTCTATTCCCACGAGGGAAATAGGCTCCTCTTCTGGTCACTCACAGGCCCGAGGGGGATAAATGTACACTAGTTACCGAGTTATGCCAGTCAATGTGTGTTTTATAACACAGCTCGGTCTTAAATGTCAGTTTTGTTCATGGTTCAAGTCAAGAGAGGGCGCTGTTACCGCGGGCACTATATTCAAGGACTATTGCCCGCTCTGGTACTATTCCCGCAAAACACTTGGGCGTGATCACTAGCCTATATTAGTTCATCCCACGTGACCGTGTTTCAGCCAACCAGAATATAGAACAAGCAAAAGGTGTGCTATAAACTCTTATATTGTATACTATTGACCCATTTTACCTGACATCATCATAAGAAAAATCTCGAATGTGCCATACCGGTGGGCAACTCACTGTGAGTTTTTATATATAACTCTATGCCGTGCATTATGCAGTAAAGTGCACATTTTAGGCAACGCGGCATTAATACACGCAAACCTAAAACTGCCCACCAACATGGTTAGCGTGGCTTCAGTCGCTGTGTGTGACGTGCATGCAAGGGGTCAATAACTGCTTCTCTCCACCCAGAGGTAAATGGGTACACGTACCTGTGAGGGCAGACATGTTTCTTGTGATTGAATTAGATTAGTGCGCTAAATATTTGACGGCACAGGCTGTATACCCCCCCCCCCACCCCCACCCCAGGGAGCTGAGATGGTTTAAGGAATGGAAAGACCCATTGATCAAGGGTAATAATGTTGGAAGCGCTTTGAGACATGGTGTATAAAGCGCTATATGAAAACCTAATTATTATTATTACTATTGGGATAAATCAACAGTGGACATTCCTTTCCTCTTTTTTGTCTAACTCTGAATTTCCGTGTAAACCCTTCAGAGACCATTCAATATCGTACAGGCATACAATTATCACCAAATTTCCATTTGTTGCATATTGCTTGGGGACAGATTTTGTTTGCTTATCCTGAAATTCACGTGGAAATTTGGTTGGTAACCCTGTTTTTATCAAGGAAGAAATTTCATGCTAAGCAAATTTTTGTGCTTAGCAGCTCAATGAAATTGGGCCCAGATCTTGTGGTTAGTTTGTGGCCGCTGCTGGCAATTCAGTACAAGTCATTTGCAGCTGCTATAGTCTCTAAAGGGTTTAGTATAAACTCTTAGAAGCAAGGATTTCATCTGAAACTGTTAACAAATTTAACCTTCGGTTGTCCTTCGGATAAATTAAATTTCTTGAATACGTCATGATTGAAGTTTATTCCAACAATGGCACTGGAACTTTTACATACTATTTGAGGACACATCCGACAAATTCTTTTTCCTGGTTTTCCCTGGTAAAATGAGGGGTCTACCGGGCATGGTATTTGGACCTTGAAAAAAAAAGGGTAGGAACAGTTTCTCAAGTACAAAGGCTGACATGTACACATGGTGTACAAAATGTAGACTGTACAGTGTAATAGATTTTACAGGCTTTATAAATACATGTAACAATTTTTCTGGAAAGTACAGATTTGAGTTACGAGCCCTGCAGTCTAGTGGGATTTGCTCCCTAAATTCAAGCCCTAAGCTTATCTCAGTTCAAGCGGACGGAAAGTCTTGAAATAAGGTTTGTATGAACCCCGAGGGTTAGTCGTTAGTAAGCAGGAGAAGAAGAAAAAAAGTAAAAATTCAAGCTTGCGAGAAGGCCTTTCGAAACACGGTTAAAGAGACAGAATTATTTTGTGCAGAGGACAATGCTAGACAAGGCTGTGTTCATCAGGCATGATGTTTCGTCCTTATTAGAAAAACAAGTAGGAGCATTTTATTGAGCACAAGGGCTGGCCTACTTGTTCAAATTATGTGGTATAGGCTTAAATATACTTTTCAGGCTAATAAACCTTTTTTTTTTTTTTTTTTTTCGTTGTTTTTTTTTCGAGAGCAAACAAATCAGAAATCAGTTAAAGGCAGTGGACACTATTGGGTAAAATAATTATTAGCATAACACCTTACTTGGTAACAAGTAAAGTTTTCAAGAAAGAAGTAACTTTCCGTAAATTTGATTTTGAGACCTCAGAATTAGATTTTGAGGTCTCGAAATCAAGCATCTGAAAGCACACAACTTCTCTTGACAAGGGTGTTTTTTGCTTTTATTGTTATCTCGCAACTTCGACGACAGATTGAGCTCAAAATTTCACAGTTTTGTTATTTTGTGCACATGTAGAGATACACCAAGTGAGAAGACTGGTCTTTGACAATTACCAATAGTGTACAGTGTCTTTAAGTAGGAGGAAAGTCATGCCTGGTTCATGAGTCAAGAAGGAGCTAATCAAGCAGTTCATTTGGTTAAGCATTTTTTGTTTTCTTTTTTTCAGAACTTACTTTGCAAATGGGTCAGTTTTTCGGTTGGGAAACCCACTACATACAGAAGGGGGTAAAAGGGAAATCACAGCAAACAGTGGTAGAGGTTGGTGTTAAATCAAATGATCACTCAACAAATACACACATACAAAAGTAGAAGAACACTACACAATACGTCTACATGATTGTTCTGAGCTTTTAAAGGTTTAGCATTTTTCCTCAATTTTTAAATAGTTTTTTTTTTTAAAGTAGAATTTGAAACTTTGCATGGTGGAAATACATATAGAAAGGTTTGCGGTAACACAATGTAATGGCTATCTCTAATGAGTTGGGGTGGTTCTGAAAAGAACCGTTGGTTTCAACTCGACGTTTCGATCCGTATGCTCTGATCGTCTTCTGGAGAAAAGCTGGACTCTGATGCTGCATGCTGCTGTACTGGGGAGGCGTTTTTGTTTTTGTTGAATTTACAAAAATATTGTTGTCACTCACCAAAACAAAAAGTTTAAAAACCCATGAACATTCTTAACAATAATTACAATAAATGTTAGCATTCATAACTTATGAACTGGTAAAAGTTGTCATGCATAAACATGCACTTATCGCTTCAGGGTTTTTCACTGGTATGTGATTCTTCTTTTCTTTAAAGGCAGTGGACACTATTGGTAATTACTCAAAATAATTATTAGCATAAAACCGTTCTTGGTGACGAGTAACGGGGAGAGGTTGATGGTACAAAACTTAGTGAGAAACGGCTCCCTCTGAAGTACCATAGTTTTCAAGAAAGAAGTTATTTTCCACAAATTTGATTTTGAGACCTCAGATTTAGAACTTGAGGTCTCGAAATCAACCATCTAAACGCACACAATTTGGTGTGACAAGGGTGTTTTTTCCTTTTTTTATTATCTCGCAAGTTTGATGACCGATTGAGCTCAAATTTTCACAGGTTTGTTATTTTATGCATATGTTGAGATACACCAAGTGAGAAGACTGGTCTTTGACAATTACCAATAGTGACCACTGCCTTCAACAACTGCTAAGGCATTGGATTCAAACTACCTCTAACCATAACACTACAATGTAGCTCTTTGATCTAGTAGTGAGACATTTGCATTTAGCAATGCAAAGGTCGTGAGTATGAATTCCATCCGAGTGATTTGCCTGTGGAATTTTTTTCCAAAGAATTCTGGAAAGTACTGAGGATTCGGTGCTGAATTGGTGTAAGGGTAAAAGCAAAATATAAACTTTATCCCTGATTCAAAACTAACATCTATTAAATAATGCGATGAATGCTACACAGTTGACTGGTTGGTCAACTTGCCTCGGAAATGTTACCAAAACCTACACAGTCGACTGGTTAGTCAACTTGCTGGGTTTTTTAACAGTTTTTTATTATTCTGGTTTAAATTTATTCACTGCACTGGCGGCCAAGCAGGCCTAAAAGTACATTTACAAGTAAAAATAGTTCATATGTACATGTAATAGTTTTAAAATTAATTGCAAGAATAACCACAAAAACAAATTAAAAAGCTTGAACCAACACTGGCGGTCCAAATCAGTCCAAAAACAACACACTACAAGTAAAACTTGTTCATAATAGGAAAAAAGGTGGAAGGTGAGGAAAGTTACCACTGCGCAAACCTTACCTTCCTGAGATGGCAGTATCGATGTTTGCTCGCTGGATAGCCACATGGTTCTGCCCACCCTCGACAGTCCGCCAGTACTCACGCTGTCAACAAGGAAAATAGAAACTTGGATGTTTATTTACTTTAAAGACATTGTTTAAAGGGAAGGTACACATTTGGTAATTACTCAAAACAAATATTAACTTAACAACTGACTTGGTAACGAGCATTGGAGAGCTGTTGATAGTATAAAACATTGTGGGAAACGACTCCCTCTGAAGTAACATAGTTTTTGAGAAAGAGGTATTTCTCACTAAAATAATGAAAGACTTCAAGCCAGAAGTCTTTTATTCCTATCTGAAAGCACACAAATTCATCCTCGTGACGAGTATCGGGGAGAGGTTGATGGTACAAAACATTGTGAGAAACGGCTCCCTCTGAAGTACCATAGTTTTTCGAGGAAGAAGTAATGTTCCACAAATTTGATTTAGAATTTGAGGTCTCGAAATCAAGCATCGGAAAGCACACAACTTCGTGTGACAAAGGTGTTTTTTCTTTTATTATTATCTCGCAACTTCAATGACCAATTTAGCTCAAATTTTCACAGGCTTATTATTTTATGCTTATGTTGGGACACACCAAGTGAAAAGACTGGTCTTTGACAATTACCAAACGTGTACCTTCCCTTTCAAGACACTCCACAGTTTCGTTAATTGTCAAAGACCAGTATTTTCACTTGGTGTATCCCAAAATATGCACAAATTAACAAATTTGTGAAAACTCGGACTCAATTAGTCATGGAAGTTGCAAGCAAATAATGAAAGAAAAAACACCATTTTTGCCTAAATTTGTGTGCTTCCAGATGCCTAAAAAGGCTTCATCCTTGAAGTCTTTTAATATTTGAGTGAGAAATTACCTCTTTCTCAAAAACTACGGTACTTCAGAGGGAGCCGTTACTCACAATGTTTTATACTAACAACAGCTCTTTATTGCTCAATACCAAGTAAGTTTTTATGCTAACAGTTATTTTGAGTAATTACCAATAGTGTCCAGTGCCTTTAAGTACATTAGAATAAGAAATGTGCACGGTGGGAGTATAATCAGGTCAGGTTCTCGCAGTAGCACCATGTGCAAATTTCTTTGGAGTATCGGTGGTTCTGAGAAGGACAGGGCCCAATTTCATGGCTCCGCTTAGTGCCGAATTCTGTGCTTACGATCACGATTTACGATCCTTGTAAGCGTAGAATGCCTAGTAACGTGGAGTACGCATGCGCAAATTCACCGCTAACCTGTGAAATAAGCTTGCCGATTCCGTGGTACGGTAAGCATAGCCATGAAATTAGGCCCTGGTGGTTCACAACTCAACGTTTTCAAGAGTTGGTGGTGGTTGGCATTTAGCACTAAATTTGTTCAACTATTAGTTGATGTCATTCTTAACATCCATTGTACTTAACAGAAAAATGTCTATCATCAACTAAACCAGAGAAATTGTTCTCACCTCCACTTCAGCTGGGGTGGCCTCATTCTTAAAATGCATCTTCTGAAAGTTATTAGCCATCTTGCAGAACTGGGTGAGATTTACGGAGCGTCCTTTGCCAAGTACACTCCCACAACTGTCCTCCTCAAGACAGTCTTTAGCTGCTCTCTTCCCTATAAAAAAAGAAAGACAATCTATACCTTAATTTATACCACCCCTTACAAATATTCTGCCATTTCATTGGGTTAGAGAGCGTCACATGATATGTCTTAGCTTTACTAGAAACGGCTGCCATGTGATAGTGCATCGTTTGCCGTGTGATAGTCCGACGAATATAACACGGCGTACAGTACCCAGACTTCTTTTTACCCATCTCAAGCCCAATCAGTCGTACATTACGTGTTCGAGGCTGATAAATAGTCCGTTGGGGTGTTATGAAACAAATATTGACGGCTTTTACTCCCTGTTAAAACTCAGACTCCCTCGGTGATCCAAGGACCGTTCCATTTTCCCTTGGCCTCCAGGGATCACCTTGGGAGTCGTAGTTTTAACCATAGCCCTCGAAGCAGTCAATATTTGTATGCTGTTAAACAGGGATTGGTTTTTACCGATGTGTGTTAGCACTGTATACTCAGTACTTTCCCCAAGTCCTGTGAAAAAATATCACAGGCATGTGACTCGGGTAGGATTCAAACCCACGACCCTTGCAATTCTAGAGCAGTGTCTTACCAACTAGACTACCGAGGTTGCCCGGTAGCTAGAGGCAGTTCGAATCCTATGTTTTGGCAGCGGGTACTGCAACGATATAAAACAGGGATAAGATATGCTGTTGAAAAAACCCTCTGTACTTTGCGTGCAAACGTGAAAGCTTGAGAGTGCAAAGCGTGAAAGCTTGCACGTGCAAAAACAGCTTAAAGCCTTCTAACATACATGTACATTTCTCTATGGTTTTGAAAACCCTATTCTGCAATCTGGAGGTGTTTCATATCAAGTTCATAAGAACAATAGATAAGACCATATATGGTCTTATCTATTGTTCTTATGAACTTGATCTCAGTTATATAATAAACAAAAATTTGAACAATTTAAAATTAAAACATTATTTGTTTTGGGGGGTGGGAGTTTTAAAAACTGATTTCCGGTTAAAAAGGAGCAAATCACATCCCTGGTTATAAGTACGATTGTGTCAAAATACATTCCAAGTAACAGGAAGTTCAGAACTCAGCAGCCGGATTGATCACTGACAATTCAAAACCTGTGACCATATTTCATAGAGTATTTGTGCACAGGTTAAATGGATATTTTTGTTGTGGCTGCTGAAGTCCAAAAAAGGTCACGTAGCATCAATGCATTACGAGGGGCTCCTTCTTACCTGATTGTCGTTTTCGTTCCATCTCAACTTCAGCACACAATTTCTCTTTCTCCTCCTATGGGGAAAATATAAACAGTTAAGAGTTTTTCTACAATTTGTTAAACTTAATTTGACAGTTACAAACTGTAGCTTCCAAAATAAATTTTAAATCCACAAAAGATGCATAAAACTATAAAGTACATGTATTAGCCAAAAGAGAGTTTTCACAAGTTTTAAGTTCCATCTCAGTTTTAAAAATTGAGTTTTTTTCACGTGAAAAGATCATCTCTAAGCTACAAAGCCGTCGGCCGCCATCTTGCATTTTTCAGAGATCCTGCACGGCATCGGCATTATAGGGCGCTTTCCTGCGTTTGCAATAGTATTGGCTCAAGGCGTCAATGATCGGCACTGCATGTGTGGTACATACTACACTTTTTGTCAATTGAAAGCTGACGTCTTGGATCAAGACTAGTCTAGTCCATTGAAGGCGAGTTAATGGCACAAGGGAGTAGACGGTTAGTTGACAGCAAATAGCAGAACCAGTGCATGCGTTAATATTCGGTTGCGGCCACATTAAATATAGCGCAAATCTAGACTTGTCAAACCATTTACGAACTTTAAAACATGGATTTTATCACCGTGCCCCTCATTTATTGCGACAATGGACCATTGTTTGACTCCAAGATACAACTAGACTTGTTTTCAGTTGTTCACCAGTAATTTTAGTACTTTTAAAAAATAAAATTGGGAAGCTTGAGAAATCGGGCAGTCCCGATTTTTAGGGTCTTCAAAACTCAGAAACCGGGACTGTCCCAGAAAACCAGGACAGTTGGCAGGTATGCTGAACTAACTTAGTTTTCGAGAAAGAAGTAATTTTCCACGATTTCAATTTCAAGACCTCAGATTAAGAATTTGAGGTCTCAAAATCAAGCATCGGAATGCACACAACTTCGTGTGACAAAGGTGTTTTTTCTTTCATTATTATCTTGCAACTTCAACGACCAATTGAGCTCAAATTTTCACAGGTTTGTTATTTTATGCAAATGTTGAAATACACCAGGTGGAAACACTGGTCTTTGACAACTACCAATAGTGTCCAGTGTCTTTAATCTTTATGTAAGGACAGAGGGGAACAATGATAAGACATTGATGAGGAGATGAGTAGAGGTCACATACCTTGGTGAGAGTGTCGTACGATAAGAGATACTTGCAATAAATACCATCCAGCTTCACAATACGTCCCTGGATCTAGAAGAGAAAGAGTTGAACAATCACTTAGTCAAAATATTGTCTGTAAAGAAGGTTTTTATCTTTTTTTCGGGGTCCCTAACGACAAGGCAAAATAAATTTTTGAAAGGCAAATCTTTGGGCACTTCAGGTCGACATCAAATTAACGACCTAGAAATTCTTTGAGAATTCTCAACGGCTGGGAAGCTCAACCTGTTCCAGGTGGCAGCCGAACTTCTCTAAACAGAAACACTTTCACCAAAAGGAACAAAATATTTGGGCATTCCAGGTTTCTAGGTATGTTTTAATCCTCTATATAGCCAATAAAACTAACATGTAAAAAATATAGTGATAGCGTTTTTGAAATATTGGGGAAAATCCGGAGCGCTACAGTCCACTGGAGCGATATACATGCAGTCCACTCATAAAGAAGAATTTGAAGTTGTAATATAAAATCTGAAAAATATTTTTGACAATAACGTTTCTCAAATTTCATAACCACAAAACTTCTAAGTGAAATGACTCTAAAAGTGCTGTAATACTATTGAAAGCTGTTATTTTGAAGAGTGTTTGCAAAACGTACACTTTCCCTTTAAGTAAACAAGTGCCATGACCAGGACCTGAACTTACACTGTGGTAACAATAGAATTTGAGTCCAGTGCACTCAACCATTTGCCCCCCCCCCCCCAAACAACAGCGTAAGCAGCAACAACAACAGCAGCAGCAACAACAACAACACATACATTAACAACAACAACAACAACAAAAACAAAATCAACAGACAACAACAACAATAACAAATATCTACTCTTACCATCTTTGGAATCTTTAGCACATCAGCCACCTTGTTCCAGCGTTTCTTGTTCGTTATCGTCTTCAGGCCTCCTTGTTGGGTAACAATTTTGGAGAAGCGGACCAGATCCAATTCACACCCACCAACCTTTCAAATAACAATTCATATCCATTAATAGCCATTGCTGAACAGGTACTCATTTATACCCCTGGAAGAGAAGCAATGAGAGTAAAGGCCAGTTCATATGGAAATCTTTCGCACAATCCTAAGACTGAGGTCTTTTTATGATCCCGCGTCATTGTTTTTGTCATCTGTTCAGCTTTTAACTGCTAGGGTTACTCTTTTTTAGCTGGTTTATTCCATAGTGGGGTTTCAATGTATAAGAGGGTTCCCCCAACACCCTGTGCATTTTGTAGTGTCTTCTTGTGGTTTATCTAATATTTGGTGGTGCAATTTTTGTGTATTTTGTCTCTGCAGTTTTTATCAATATTGTTATCTTGTAATGCCACATTATTCAGCTTTGCGCTGCCAGTTGGTTTTTTAATAAAAATGAATGAATGAAATGAAAAAGATTTCCATCGGGCGACCGACTATAACTCAGCCTTAAAGCATCTTGCTCAATGACACAAGGGTCACAGAGGGAATTGAACCTACACCCTGATGACTTAAACACCAGAACTTATGACATCCTATTTAGATCCAAACGCCATAAAGAGTTACTCTCCTCAGTATTATCCTGAAGCAGGGCAAAGCTTATGGCCGATTCCATGGTCAGTCGCATTACACTTTTCTGTGTCATTTCTTGATCTTGGTGCTAGTAGTTCTATGTGAAATATTATTTCCACTAAGTTTATAGACTGATTTGTTCTTGACACCCAAGGCTTTGAAGTGATGATATTAAAAATGTTGTGGGCTTTGTACTATGGATGTTATAGCTTTGTAAAAAATGGTCAGTAGCATTACACAAAAAGGGCATGGTAAAAAATACACTTGTCTTAATTCAAAAGTTTCCTCAAACTAAAACACTTGCACAAGTTTTACTACATTTAACAAAATAGTCAGCAACTTGAACTTTTAGATTTACATGGCAAAACCATAGTCAGTCACATTACGGTCAGTCACATTACAGTTTGTCCGGTCACTTAAGCCAAGCCCATTGGAGCCCAAACTGAGTTCTTGTTCGGCAAAATTGGGTTCATTCCTTACAAACAAATAAAATAAATTATTTTCACTTGTTTAACTACAATAATAACGCCTTTTCTCTTAAAAATCATAGAAACAAGGCTGAAATGTGTGTTTTTAGAGAAGCAAATTTACAGTTTTCAGAAATATTATTATTCCCCATTTAACTGACCAACTTTATTGTCAGAGTTGTGCACTTAACATACAATGTTAAATATCTTGCCGAGTAAGTAATTGAACAAAAATAAAATTGCAGATTTAAAGTGACTTTATACATACATGTTTAACATATTATTCTCCCTGAAAAATAAAAGTTTGGGTTATTGTTTAAAAGTGGTCTGTGAATTTAAAATGGCCTTGGGGTTATTACAGGTTCCTCAATGCAACAAACAATTGTTTTGCATCAAAAAAGTGTATTAAACAAACAAAAAAACCTTCTTGACCCCCCTTCCCCTCGACTTTACCTACCCTTGCATCACTACCCTGATTTGTAAAGCAGCATTTTGTATTAATTATGCTTCTTCTTTCTGAAGGAAAATGGTGGCAAGAGGACATCAGCTTTTTGCTTTTGTTTGCTCTTTTGGGAGATTTATCTGTGCTCTTCTTGAATTCCTTGTATTTTAACATAACATTCTGCTTTTTCAGCCTAGGCAGAGGTACAAACATGTACATGTTCACAACTTGTTGAGAGTAAATTAGTTCCATTACTTCACTTTTCTACTCAAAATTCTCAGAAATGTTGCTTTTCTCATTTTATTTCATGTGAACATTAAAACTCTGTACGAATGATGAACCTAGAAGTTACAGATTGGAGTGGCACATGTACAACACATGCTATAGTTGCGTCCTCCTCTTGAAAAAAGTTTTGGTCAGTCGCATTACATTGCATGGTCAGTCGCATTACCAGTTAGTCGCATTACACTTTTTGATGACTCGTTATTAAAATACACCAACAAGAGTGTTGATTTCTTTACTCATTTCAGACTTGGTAATAAGGGTAGAAGCACATTTTGAATTTCCATGAAGATAGTCATTGGAGTTTTCGTGCCATAGAAATAACTTCATCTCTCGGTCAGTCGCATTACACCCTGTTGAAGCTCCCACAAGTACACTCACACGTTGCTTAAATGAGAAACACGAATTAAAATTCATTCTGGATTTTAAATAGTTGTACCTGCTGCTAATCACAACTTTTAATGTTTTGCTGGAAGAACCTTTGTGGGGAAAAATATTCATGTGCTCACTTTTTAGGGTCCGTTCACAGCTTGTGCAAACATAAGCTGAATTTGTACAAAATGGTACAGAGTGTGCCAAAAAAAGTTAATGTCTGTTTCCTTTCATATGTTAGCTATAACTTTTAAGTGGAAAGAAAGTTGCGACACAAATTTTATTTTTTGGTGTCATGTCCATGTTTACTTGGAATTGCCCTTATGCACTGCTTTAAGACAGAGTACACCTTTTGTTTGTGGAACCATTCAAGTGTTTTAATCCTATGTAAATGTAGATGTACACAATTAAACTAACATCTCAAAAAAACTCATTTCAAAAGATGGTCGCATTTGTGAGATATCGGCGAAAGTCCATAGCGAATAATGTACATGCACGGAGAATAATCTCATAATAGAATACACAATCTGGAATGAGAAGCTTCACTGCAGTAAAGCTTCTAATAAACACTGATACCTTCTTCCATAACCAAATTACTTCAACGTGTAATGTTTCTCAAAATGTTTTATACTATCGAAAGTTGCTGTAGGCTTCTAACCAATGTTTTTATTGCCATTCATTGTAAATGTGCGATCACCAACCGTATATCTTCCCTTTAAGTGTCACTCAACATTTCCACACATATCAAGATTAAGTTACTTTACAATCATAGCAAGGGGAAAAATTACCCCACTACAAAGTGGTTACCAGTGATGGAAACCACCTGATGTTATATTCCTCGGAGTGACAGATGGAACGTGCACCAGTGAATTGATAGTGGGACGTCCCCTGGGCCCTAATAGATGTCAAGCATACACACATTACAACTTGTCTGATACAAGCTGTCGTATGTGTACAGTGCAAAAATACACATGTCTTTATGTGGCACTAAACTGTCATTATGGCTACATCAAAAAAAGCTTTTTGTATACAGGGTACGGGTCAGAAATGTCTATCAAACGGTTGACTGAATTGTGTGTTGCCAGCCCTCTTACTTTTAACAGGCACCCTGGCTTTATGATTTGAGGATTTTTTTCTGTAGGTGAAGTTTTGGGATTTCCGTCACTGGTCGGCCTCTGACTTTTCTGAAGAAAAAGTACACCCTGTTTCCCTGCAGTGAGGGAGCTGCTAAGCTCAAAGCTTGCTTAGCATGAAATTTCTTCCTTGATAAAAACAGGATTACCAACCAAATTTCCACATGATTTTCAGGATAAGCCAACAACAGCTGAATACCAGTACATACAATATGCAACAAATGGAAATTTATTTGGTAAAATCCTGTTTTTATAGATGAAGAAATCCATGCTACGCAAATTTTTGTGCTTAGCAGTTCTATGAAATTGGGCCCTGTTTGGTTGCAAGGTCCGTGTGGTTGCCAGAACATGCTGACAAGCTTTTTCCATATAGGTTAAGAGGGTTTGGTTTGCATTTTGTTCAATGAAATGTGCTGTTTACATATTTTGTGTTTAGAAATTGGGATACTACAGTGTGTGTTATTCATACTACACTGGAAAATTTAATATCCAAACCTGACCTTTTGACACCTTTATGTGAAAGGAAGTAGGTCACACCTTGAGGTAGTCTGCAGCCACTGTGAGTGATTTTGGTACAAGTCACTTGTGGCCCATTCGGTCTCTCAAGAGTTTAGCAACACTTCTTAAGAAGAATCTCACTGCTTTATAGTGAAGCCAGGGCCCATTTTCATAGAGCTGCTTAAGCGCAAACATTGCTTAACATTTTTC
Source organism: Asterias amurensis (assembly GCF_032118995.1). NCBI lineage: Eukaryota > Metazoa > Echinodermata > Asteroidea > Forcipulatida > Asteriidae > Asterias > Asterias amurensis. The sequence continues at coordinate 22,645,676 of NC_092650.1, read as the reverse complement.
TGCTAGGCGCATCTACACGAGCAGGACACCAGTTACAATTTGTACTTGAAATTCTTTTTGCACTGCTGGAGAACAACCAAGGGGGAATATTTTTATTGGAGCAAGCACCATGAGCACTTTTGTGGATACCGGCGCTATAGAAGACGTCATTATTATTATTATTATTTTAGCTGGTAACCTTATTCTTGTAAGCAAAATTTTGTTGTAACTTGTTATGCTTCAGCAGCTCTGTATGAAATTCAGCCCAGGACTCTAGAAATGATACACTGTTGTAAAACGGACTGAGTGTTCCCCTCCCTGCTGCGTATGACCCTTACCTGTGGTGGATACGTCATGTTGTTATCCTGGCCAGCTAGATGCTTCTTGATACATGCAAGTTGCTGGACATTGCTACCCCATCTGTGTCAAGAACCAATGAATAGAAATATCAACACGTCCATGTTTTACTTGAGGCTACAAATCTCAATACACACAATTTTCTATTGAGCTATTCAAGAAGTGTTTCCTGACCTAACATATTTTTAGTACTTCAAAAGTACACTTTTTTTTAGCATCGCAACGGTGATTATGTTTTGAATTACTTTAACCTGGGATTGTAAAAAGCCATGGGATATGGTAGACATAATACTATAGCACAACTAGGATTGGGTAAGATTGTCTGTACATGCACATGTAAGACATCCAACCCGAACAGTCCACTCCTAAAGTGTCCACTTTTTAATGTCTCAACCAAAGGTCAAAGGACTTAAAGTCTTCTCATTTTATCAGATAGGGTCATAAGGATATTTTAGAGTTCAAGTCTTTGCTGATTTGAATGGGTCAAAATTAAGATGGCTTTTAACCACCAATACCAACAACAACCCTTCTTTCCATCTGATGTTCAGAGTGTAGAGAAATCCACAATTGTACAAAGTAATACTACAACTACATGTAAGTAGTATTTATAGCGCTTAATCACACCTGTTACATGTAGGTGTCTCAAAGCACTCAGTCGTTTTTTTCCTGCATGCGGTATGCGGAGCTACATTTTGAAGTCTAAAACCTATTCCTTAAACATAGCACCAATGGTTTGCTGTGGCAAAATATGGAGCCAACTTGACCAGAAACATCTGGGCCAATCCCCCCCCCCCTTTTTTTATGATAAGTGCACTGAGTTAGTTTAACAAACATTACACAACACACAGAGTGTACAGCTTTAGGTCCCATCCAAAGGAGGAAGCAAAAGTGGTTAAGCGTCTAGCTAAAGGACACAAGTGTCATGACCAGGACTCAAACCCACACTCTGCTGATCAGAAACACCAGTGCTTGAGTCTGGTGCTCTTATCCACTTGGTACATGGACAATCACATTTGACAACATACCTGTGATGAAGGCGATGTATTCGTTGAATCTGTGGCAACAACCTCATGTCATCTTTTAATTTGCATTCCGGCTGAGAGGAGAGAGCAGAAGACAAAAAGGAAGAAAAGGGTAACATCATTGAAAGGAGAAAGCAGAAGACAAAAACGAAGAAAAGGGTAACATCATTGAAAGGAGAGAGCAGTAGACAAAAGGAAGAAAAGGGTAACATCATTGAAAGGAGAGAGCAGTAGACAAAAAGGAAGAAAGGGTAACATCATTGAAAGGAGAGAGCAGAAGACAAAAGGAAGAAAAGGGTAACATCATTGAAAGGAGAGAGCAGAAGACAAAAAGAAAGAAAAGGGTAACATCATTGAAAGGAGAGAGCAGAAGACAAAAAGGAAGAAAAGGGTAACATCATTGAAAGGAGAGAGCAGAAGACAAAAAGAAAGAAAGGGTAACATCATTGAAAGGAGAGAGCAGATGACAAAAAGGAAGAAAAGGTAACATCATTGAAAGGAGAGAGCAGAAGACAAAAAAAAAAAAAGGGATTCAACTAATAAAAAGTCAAAGTTTGCAACTTAAGTCAAGTCACAAGTCAAATCCAAAATAAACCCACTTCAAAGATAACATGACAAACTTAAACACAATCAAAAACCTGTTATTTTTGGCAGATGTAAAGAGCCCCCAAAACCATGAGGAATTGGCGGCACAGGTGTCGTCAGTCACTGAAGACACGATTTTGCCACATTTATTTTAAACAATATTTGCATGGTCGTAAAATCAAGTGCAATGCTCAACTCTCAAGTCATTTTCCCTCAAGTCAAGTCAAGTTAAGTCACAAGTCAATGCTACACATTGTGCTTTCAGATGCTTGATTTCGAAACCTCAAAATTCTAAATCTGCGGTCTCAAAATCAAATTTGTGGAAAATTACTTCTTTCTCGAAAATCGACATTTCTTCAGAGGGAGCCATTTCTCAAAATGTTTTATACTATCAACAGCTCTCCATTGCCTGTTACCAAGTCAGGTTTTATGCTAATAAATTATTTTGAGTCTGTACTAATAGTGTCCACTGCCATTAGAGTAGTAATTTCTAAAAACAATAAAATAAATTGTTTATCAAGTTCTAGGTTTTACTTGCTGCGGTCCATTTTTAGAGGCCACTCATTGAGCTTACTCAGGTACATGTACAACTCCAGTAGAATGTCCACACACACACAAAACCAAAATACTACAAAGCCCCAAACTTGCAGCCTACTCGTAGATCAGACCTCCCACCTGCCACTATGAGAAAGCACCCCTCCTTTGAAACGCAAACAATGAAATCAATGTCACCAACTACATCGTCAATAGTCAATCATTGTACAGACCACGCACTTGCCCTCCCTAGGGGGGTTGAACCACAGGGAGAGACTCTGCTTCACAGGTCCCCCTTTCAGTGATGTGATTGGCTTTGAAGAAAAAAAACGTGAACGCGAAAGCTTGCGAGTGTGTACATTACATGCAGCCTGCTTGCATACATTGATTTTGGTTTAAATAGCACTACTTTTTATTATGGCCGAATTATGCATGTTTTGCATCTCATAGTTTATCAGTTTGAGCTTAATTTAAAAACAAATAAATCAGGTGTTTTGGAGTGTTTTTTTGTTGTTGTTGTTGTTGTTTTTTTTTTTTTTTTTTGGGGGGGGGGAACTGAGTTCCACTTCCACACAGAGAAAGCAGATCCTTACCTTTTTTGTACATGGTGTTCAGCAAGCCAGGCAACTTTGAAGAGTGTAAACTGTATAGGCCCTCAAGAGTACGTGAAACACTATTTCAGAAATTTAATTTGCAAACTACCTGATTTTGTCTCTTATTTATTTTGTGAGTTTTTTTTCTTCGCTTTTTAAAGGCACTTGACACTATTGGTAATTACTCAAAAAAATTGTTAGCATTTACGGACTCACTTGCGAACAAGCAATAACTGAGTTGTTGATAGTATAAAACATTGTGAGAATCGACTGACTTTAAATTAACAGAGGTTTTGAGAAAGAGGTAATTTCTCACTCAAATATTAAAAAACTTCAGGCAAGCCTTTTTTAGACATCTGAAAAGATGTCTTTTCTTCCATTTATCTCTTGAAACTTTGGGATACATGAAGTGAGAATACTGGTCTTTGAAAATGACCGAAGGTGTGCTTGCTTGTTTGTTTGTTTGTTTGTTTGTTTGTTTGTTTGTTTGTTTGTTTGTTTGTTTGTTTGATTTCCTGCCCTCTTAAAACCACATTCCTGTTATAAAGTCCAAGCAACCATGTAATAATGAGAGTCCACTGAAGTAGAAATTCTATTTTATTTTGCCGTGCTGGTCTTCACGAAGGAAAACCTTGGCCTATGAGTCACATTTTCTGAAGGAATATCCTTTGGGAAGTCATATTCCAATACACAGACAGCTGGTGTTGGGAGCCATCCCAAGGGATCAGTGCTTTAAGTCCGTAAATAGCTTGGCAGCGGCACGAGCTTGCCAACTTTGTCAACCCCTCCCCTCATTCATTCATTCTTTTCTGCCCTCGGTTTTTTTTTCATGAATGAAAGGTGAGCCATAGTTTGAACTCCAGAGAGCCAACTCTCTCGCACTGCCGAAGCTGTACTTTAAAAAAGGAAAGTTGAATCAAACATTTCTGGCAATTGAGTTGTCAAGCTATAGTAGACGTTCTATGCCCAAGAAGTTGTGGTTTTGTTTACAGTTTTTAACGATTTAAAAATTCATGTATCTTACAACAAGCTTTTGTTTTAATCTTTTCTCTGTGAGAATGAAACATTTCCGGCAATTGAGTTTTCAACCTACAGTAAGCATTGTTAAAATCCTGCACTAAGACACTGGTAATTGTCAAGACCAGTATTCTCAATTGGTTTATCACAACATTTGTTTATGCATTTGGACTCAATTGGCTATCGAATTTGCAAAGGAATAATTCAATTTTTGCATTTTTTGCATTAGTTTGTGTGCTTTCAGATGCATAATAAAAGGCTTCAGGCCTGAAGTCTTTTATAAAATTAAAATAATGTTACTCTCCATTGCTCGTTACCAAGTAAGTTTTTATGCTAACAATTATTTTAAGTAATTACCAATAGTGTCCAGTGCCTTTAACTTACCAAAAGATGTTGTTTTGTTTGCAATTTTGGCAGATAACCCCAAGTATCTCGCAACAGACTACTGATTGTTTAAACTTATCTTTCATACAAAACCTAAATTCTTATCTTTCCTCTCTTCGAATTTCATAAAATAGAATAAAAGATTTTTTGAAAAGCTATTGTTTTTAAATCTTTCCACTTCTAGAATGAAACAATTCCAGTAAAATGAGTTGTCAATCTGCAGTCGGTATTCATTTCTGTACCAAAAGGTTATTGTTTTGCTTGTAGTTTTTGCAGATAATCACAGTCTCTCACTACAAACTGGTGGTTTAATTTTTCCTGTTCTAGATTGAAAAAGCTTATTAATTGCGGTGTTGAGCTGCAATTGACATTTTTCACCCCAAAAGTTGTTGTTTTTTTTTCAATTTGTTTACCATTAATCCAAGTATCTCACAACAAGCTATTGGTTTCAATCTTTCCTCTTCGAGAATTAATCATTTCTGCAATTGAGTTGTCAAGCTGTAGTCAACATTGATTTCTGTACCAATACAACAATTAATGTTTGTTTGCAATTTTTACAGATAACCCCTCACAACAAACTACTGTTTTAAAAACTAATCTTCTCCTTCTCGAATTTCACAAAAAAAACAAAAAAAAAACGTATGACATGATTTGAAAAAACAACACTCAGAGTTTTTCAGCAGCTGTAAAAAAAAAATTTAGACACAAAGATAAATGATTTAACAATTGGCGCATAGCTGAACACATTTGCCAAAAAGCAACACAATTTGCGCCCAACGCATTGGAATTTGCGCGTATGGGCCCGAAGCGCTAGCTTGTGCATGGGGAAAACCCTAATCTTTCGGTTGCTCTTTTATAAACATTTATGTTGTCGAGAAATCAAGAATACAAATGTCACTTACCATCCAGCCTTTTGGAGGCACAACTTTGCACATTCCACTGGGAGCCACCTGGGCTGAAATTGAGGTGATGTACGCTATCGGGTCCTTCCACTCCTCCTGACTCGGGAAAAACACTGGTGCATTATGGGAAGCGGTGGTAGTACTGATAGTGGGGCCTGCGACACGTGCATGGGAGGGCGCTTTTCCCTGCCCAGTTACCTTACTCTTGCACGCACAGGCCACTGAGGTAGATTTGGTAGGTCGTTGTTTATTCTTCTTCGCTCGCAGTAGTTTGTTTTTTGATCCTGGCGGACGGCCTCTGCCTCTCTTGGCGGTGACCAGCACTGGAGCATTTATTTCAGGGTCTGTTAGGATGGGTTTGACAATTGAAGCTGGTCCGTCCAAGGGGAGCATCTCCAAAGTGTTGTTGTTGATGATGTGATTGTTGACATGTTTGTGTTTACTATTCAGTGCGATAGAGTTCACGGTCGCCCGCACGTGGTTGCGTAATTTCTTCTGGAGGCACTGTTTGCTGTTCCGCAAGAGCTTCAACGAAGGCTTCTCTGTCATCTCTTGCAGCTTGCGTCGCTTGTAGTCGCTTATCTTTGGAAAGATCCCATCCACTGTGACGATCTTGCGCTTGTTTCGTAGCATGGGCGGCTCAAATGTAGTCTTGTCGTCCACCGGCTTGGCAACCTTCTTCCGGCCGGGAAGCCTGTTTGGATTCACCTTGTGCGACTTCTTCAGTTTTGCATAATTATTATTATTCAGTGTGCGCACGGCTTTAGACTTGAGTTCCGAAATGTCTGGGCACTTCCTGCTCTTGCCGTTCCTGAGGACCGGCTTCAGGAGGGCGCAGTTTTTCTCTCGCACTACTTTGTTGTTGGAGGTAGATGATGATGATGATAGTTTTTGGTTTGGTCTACCCATGAGGGCACCTGTCGGGGCGCACGGCGTCCCTGCAGCTTTGTGTTTCGTCAATTTGATGTTCTTGGATTTTGTGCCGTCCACGTTGCTGACCGGCTCGATCGGGGTGAGGGGCGGGGGATAGCGACACCTTGGTATGGCAGCAATGGGAGGGGGTATTGGCGATAAACATGGAGGTAAATGTGGATTGCCGTTAACGTCAGTAGAGAGTGGAATGGACGATTTGTTGGATGAAGCTACATTCTTTCTTCTCCTTATTGCCTGAAATAAAAACACAATTAAAGCATTAAGCATCTCAACATTTCTCAAAAAGCTCATTTTTGTCATATTCAAAAGATTTTGTCATTTGATCTTTTACCCTTCAAAGTGTTCACAATAAATTTAAAAATTGATGTGAAATATTTTCCTTGTGTTTTCCTAGCCAATCCCCTTTTAACTCCTAGCTTTTTCTGGAAAAATTTGCTAGTTACTTTTCATTCACTTGTTTTCTCGTTTTACAACCTGCTTTCTGAGGCGCTTACCTAAGAAAATTTCAAGACAAAAGAGTTATATAAGTATAGCAGATTTAAAGAGATGAGTCTTAAGCTTGCTTTTAAACATTTCTTACTGCCGAATTCTGCGCTTACGATCACCATTCTCCACTTACTGTGCAAGCCCCAACAAGTAAACATTCCCGGCAAACCTGTGAAATAAGCTTGACGTATGCGCCTAGTTTCCTGCTTCTGGAAGTGCTGATTCTCTGCAGAGCCATAAAATGGACCCTTCCCATGATATATGCTAATTACCCTTTTAGTTGGCAAACACCAAAGAGTTGTGCACTAAGCAGACACGCAATCGCATCTGCGTCATGCAGCCATTAGCCATGTACAAAACAGCGCGATTTTCCCTCATTTTGCCACCCAACATGTTAGTGCGCACGCGCTGTGTGCAATTTCAAATATTTCATGGGAAGGGTCTATTGGGCCCTGATGAAGAATTTGATCTACCTAGAAATGTTCAGCAGTAGCCTGAACATGGAAATTACCTTCTTGGTTGCTTCTACCCGAGACCTGGAGAGGTTTGGAAAGTCCGAGGTGCCAGTCGACAAGGGCTCCACTCCAGAAATGTGAAAATTATTCTCTGCAAACTTGTTGCGCTTTTCAGTACTGGTACTGGATTCGCTGTCCGTACTGGTCGTTTCTTTACTCTTGGCTCGCCGTTCCCTTGCCACTTCAAAGAAGTTCAAGTGTGAAGGTAGTGCTGATGTGCCTATAAAAACAGAAACAATAATCAAATTGAGAAGCATATTTTTTGCAGACTTTACAGCACACAGAACTTGGGAAAAGGAATATTAGTTTTATAATTTTTATGTGAAACTGAAACTTGGTAAAAAAAAAATGTTTAAAGCGTCATTCGAGGAAACACGAATCACCTTCACTTAAGTATCCTCATGACACTAACAAGAACATGGTTTGTAAGCCTTGATTGTGTAAAGAACTCTGATTCAACAAAAACAAGCAAGACAAATTACAGACATGTTTCAAAGGATACATGTACATTCGTCAAACAGAATGTGGTTGGGGTGACAAGAAAAGGTCAAGGGAGATGGAGAGATGAAGTCTTTACTTGTAAGCTGGATTTTAAATAAACTGTCAGGAGCATTTCAAATTACATAAACTTAAAAGGGAATGTACATTGAGCAGTCAACCCTCATTTTAAAGACACTGTGACACTATTGGTAATTGTCAAAGACTAGTCTTCACAAATGCATATATGCGTAAAATGACCGACCTGTGAATATTTGAGCTCAATCGGTTGTCAAAGTTGCAAGATATTAATGAAAGGAAAAAACACCCTTGTTGCATCTTGGTACGAAGTTGTGTGCTTTCAGATGCTTGATTACGAGACCTCAAATTCTAAGTCTGAGGTCTCAAAATTAAATTCATGGCAATTACCTCTTTCCCAAAAACTATGTCACTTCAGAGGGAGCCGTTTCTCACATAGTATCAACCTCTCCCCATTCCATTACTTTAAATCAAGAAAGGTTTTATGATAATACTTATTTTGAGTAATTACCAATAGTGTCCACTGCCTTTAAAGAGCACTGTTATAAAGAGATTCTGCTTATAAAGAGTACATTGTGAAATCCCAAATCTCATTTCAGCTTTTTATTTAGTTTGTTTCCCTGTCCTCTTATAACAATGTTCCTGCAGCACGGAGGTTCATGTAGCTTGGCCAGTCCCAGTGATTGTGTTATAACGAGAGTAGACTGTACTATTTTTTTCACAGGACTCGGGAAAGTACCGAGTATACAGTGCTAACACACATCGGTGTATGGGTAAAAAACCAAAATTAATAATCTTTATCCCGATGCAAATTTAACATCTATTATAGACTGTACAAGTAAAAAGGGGTTTAGCTGAGGGCAGGTCCCAGTGATCTTGTTAAAACAAGAGTAAACTGTACGAGTATAAAGGGGTGTAGTTGGGGGCAGGGCTTCATTTTGGACAAGTTCCCATCATCTTTTTCCACTTTGTACCTCTGAGACACAGGAATGTTAGGAAGTCTTCGGTGTTTGGGCAAAAGTCAAACAGCATTCCCTTGTTGCTGCTGCCACTGCTGCTGCTGCCGCTGTTCCCCATGCTGCTGCTCAGACTGCTCTTAGAAGGCGTGGTGCTCGGACTGCAGGGCAGAGACTGGGCAAACTTCCGTTGCGCTCTTAAGCGGGCGGCCCTACGACAAGAGTTACACAACATCAGCAATAATCATTAAGTGAATGGTAAATGATCTAAAGCCAAAAACCAAGGGCCAGAATTAGTTCAGAGACCACAGCGACCACAGGCGGCTTGTAGCAAAATGCCCATAGCGACTGCAAACAGCCGCAAGGATTTACCTACTGCCATTTGTACACATATATATAGAGGTCAAATTAAAGGGTCATGTCCCGATATGATGTTTTCAATGTACATACCATGTTAACATAGTATCTAAATTTCTTTACGCAAAACTTTAATTTTTTTTGCCATTTCTTCAGATGTTTTTACTTTAAAAAATTATGGTATTCAATCAAAACAGCAGTGAATTTGACATTTTGACTGACAAAACATTAGTCCTTGGAATGTACAGACCTCATTTATTGTCATTGTCCATTGACGTCATGTGGCAATGGCATTTAACATTTTACATTTTGGAGACTTATAATTTTCTTCCCATAATTCATACAGACTCTATCTGGTGGAAAGTTAGTACTGTACATCACAAAACGTAACAGATTTTAAGCAACAAAGAACCGTTTGGTTAATAATTGGTTCATGAGACTGGATATGGTTTCTTTGTCTTTTTGTAAATGACAGAGACATGGTTCGCAAAGCGAAAACATGGTTTTCATCTCTCTCACATGGCAAATCAGCCTAGAACTTGATAAATTTGTTTTTTAATAAGATTCTTTTCTAGGTAAAATGAGGCTATGGAAGGTTTGCGGTAACACCTTGTAATGACTATCTCTAATGAGTTGGATGGGGTGGTTCTGAAAAGAACCGTTGGTTTCAACTCGACGTTTTCGATCAGTATGCTCTGATAGCCTCTGGAAAATGAGGCTGTTTTTCCCATTTCAAAGTTTCAAAGGCATACTCTGTATGAACGTAATGTCCAATCTTGGCCTCTGCTGACACTTTCATCCCGTTTACGGCAAACCAACTTACAGCTTATCCCTGTACTTATTATTTTTCTTCAAGATGTTAATTTTTTTAGAAGGGGTGTTTTGCCATGGAAGGGTTAACATATATAGTCATCTACATGTACATGAATCTCTTACAGAATATAACATAGATTACATTGGGTGTGCACACTGCTAAATATTTACGTGTCTTCTAATGAACAGAGGAATAGTGAATGGTCCACATTTAATGCACACTAATAAGCCAAAACAGTCCTCATTTAATGCACACTAATAAGCCGAGAACAGTCCACATTTAATGCATGCTAATAAGCCAAGAACAGTCCTCATTTAATGCGCACTAATAAGCCGAGAACAGTCCACATTTAATGCATGCTAATAAGCCGAGAACGGTCCACATTTAATGCACACTAATAAGCCGAGAACAGTCCTCATTTAATGCACACTAATAAGCCAAGAACAGTCCACATTTAATGCACTCTAACAAGCCAAGAACAGTCCTCATTTAATGCACACTAATAAGCCGAGAACAGTCCTCATTTAATGCACACTAATAAGCCAAGAACAGTCCACATTTAATGCACACTAACAAGCCAAGAACAGTCCTCATTTAATGCACACTAATAAGCCGAGAACAGTCCTCATTTAATGCACACTAAAAGGCCAAGAACAGTCCACATTTAATGCACACTAATAAGCCAAGAACAGTCCTCATTTAATGCACACTAATAAGCCGAGAACAGTGCACATTTAATGCATGCTAATAAGCCAAGAACAGTCCACAATTAATGCACACTAATAAGCCGAGAACAGTCCTCATTAAATGCACACTAAATAAGCCATGCAGTCGCTCAAACATTTGTCAAATGATTACTTGTGATAATGCAGTCTTTGTTTAAAGCAGACAGCAGTATCAAATGTGCAAGAATACCAATTTGTATAATGTGTGTGCGTGTACCAGTACGGTTGTCTGTGCATTGTGGAATGGCAACTAACATTGTACATGTAGTCTGGCTTAATTTCACTAGAAAAACAGTTGGACCGTGCAGATGATAGATTGTATGCTATTAATAACAAGCAACTTGCTCAATTTTGCACACATAAAACTGCACTTCAGCTGAGGCGATCTAAACGATCGCGGGCAAAGTAAAGTTCCTATGAGCTGCTTTTAAAGTGAAAAATATTGCAAGCAGAAATGAGCAGGATACCCGTTAGCCCTATATACATGTAGGACTCTTCCTCTGTGCTGTACACAGATACAGATTCCTAACTACACGTATAAGGGCCCGTTTCTGTGGCAGAAAATTGTGAAAGCTTCATAACTCAAATCTTATACGTGCAAGAATCCAATAATTTCAACAGATTCACATTCCATGACAGCATACCTTTTTCTGCGTTGGGTTTTGCTCGTCAAATATCCCTCACAAACTCATCATTTTCGTGAAGTAATGCAGCTCCCAACGTAAAAAAAATTGTCGTTTTTTTAACATATTCACACTGTCTGTCTTGTGTACGCAAGACGACGCTCATAACTTGCGTTGCGCTTGTGTGTCATCACTGTGCAGTCAAGATATGATGGCCAAAAATTCATGCGTCTTGCATCTTGCCTCTTTCACGCAAACACGCTTAAGCACGACAGTAGACAACACTTTGAGAAAATGATCAAAACGGGAATTATTTGACGTTGGGAGCTGCATTATTTCACGAAAATGACAGATGTTGGAAGAATATTTGATGAGCAAAACCCACTGCAGAAAAATGTATGCTGCCATGGAATGTGAATCTGTTGAAATTAGTGGCTTCTTGCGGGCAAGACTTGAGTTATGAAGCGTTGACAATTTTCTGCCCCAGAAATGGACCCTGACCTCCAGGACGTCACTGTAGTAAAGACGAAAGTGTACGACTGCAAGGGCTAGATACCCATGACAAATTGTACTTGTGACACGGTATTCTGAAAAGGGTAATTTGTTTAGCCTAGTGACTTTTTGTGCCTAAGCAGCTCAATGAAATTGCGCGCTGGGACACTGAGCTCTACCTGTATCTTTAAAGAGACACATTGCCTTGGATCGGGCGAGTTGGTCTTTGAAAAAGAGTTTGAAACCGTTTGTTATAAAGCATGGCTAGAGAAGAAAAATAAGAAAGCTGAACAAAATGGAGCATATCTGAACCCCCACCCACCCCCCCAAAACACAAAAAAAGTCTTGGGGATATTATTATCTTACTTTTTTGGTTTTGCACACCCAGGCCCAAAGTCCTTCTCTGCCAAGAGCTTGAGACTAGCCAGCTCCTTGGTGCTCTTCCTTCCCCTCTTGGCCCTCAACCCTTTCCTCAACAACAGCTCTCTCGTCGAGGCCACAGTACCCTGTATCGACCCGATCCTCTCTTTGCACATGCCCGTCTGTCTCTGTTTGTACGTAGTTAATTGCCGCGGCTGCTGTTGCTGCTGTTGGGTTAATTGCGGCGAATGCTGCTGTTGCTGTTGCTCCTGCGGCTGCTGCAGCTCTGGCTCTATATCACACACAGTAGGTTTGATGTCCCCGAGTCGACAAAGCGACGTGGAATCCTGGTGTTTCCGTAGAGACATCGTCGTTGTCTCTGTTTGCCGCTGCTGCATGCAGGTGCTCTGTTGCTCCGTCTCCTGCTTGACTGGCGGCGGCAACGACTGCAGCAGGCACGACTCTAGACCAACGTCGCAGGAGCACATCGAGCTACTGTTGCTGTAGTCCATGCTGTTGCTGTAGTCCATGCTGGTGGGTACGGAGGACGGCTCGTTGGAGAAGTCATCGGGATCCATGTCCTCCTCCTCACTGTTGTAGTCTCCATCCTCTTTGGGTTTGTTTTCTTGGATGGAGGCGTAGAGAGCTCGGCGTAGGTCCCGCTCCTCTTGCCATAATAGGCCTTCATGGATGTCCTAAAACAGGAGGATCAAAAAAATAATGAATTATATAGTTGGTTTGTGGTGACACCATGTGTGTATCTACTTGCAAGGCAGATTTTGTCCTTAAAAGAACCCTCTTGCTTTATACTCTACTACTGTGGAGTAGATTTTTCGGAATTCGGGAGACTTCTCAGTACTGAAAAGAACTGTCCTGCTTATTAACTACGACCCGGGTGAAATAGTAAATCTGCCGGGACTACTACTTTAATTTCAATAGTGGATGGTTATTTCCTTCACTTTGCGGAGTGAGTTCTTAATTCATTTCAACGATTCGACTAGCTTGCTCTCGTCATCAACAAGAGACTGAAGAATAAAAAAAGTTATTACACAAAAAAAATCTGCCTCTTCTGGCACTCAAACAGTTGAACTCTGGTTCTCTTATAGCTACAAAGTATTCATAGCGCATTTTACCATTCAGGATCAAAGTGCTTTACAATACTACTCTGGTCACTGGGCAAAAACTTTCCTTTAATCTTTCTCAGCTCCCTATGGAGTAGAAAGTGGCGCTCCAAAGGCTTTTTCGTATCAACCTCTACCCTCCCAGTAACCCAATCATACCCCTGGATGAAGAGAAGCAATGAAACTTAACAACATAGGACACTATTGGTAATTGTCCAGGACAAGTCTTCTCACTTGGTGTATCTCAATATATGCATTAAATAACAAACCTGTGAAAATTTTTAGCTCAATTGGTCATCGAAGTTGCGAGATAACAATGAAAGAAAAAACACCCTGGCCACACGAAGTTGTGTGCTTTCAGATGCTTGATTTCAAATTCTTAACTTGAGGTCACAAAATCAAATTTGTGGAAAATAACTTCTTTCTCGAAAACTACGTCACTTCAGAGGGAGCCGTTTTTCACAATGTTTTATAATATCAACCTCTCCCCATTACTCATTACCAAGTAAGGTTTTATGCTAATAATTATTTTGAGTAATTACCAATAGTGTCCACTGCCTTTAAGCATCTTGCTTTTAAAAGGAGACAAGGGTCATGACCGGGATTCGAACCCACATTCTGATGACTTAACCACAAGCCAGAACTTGAATTCGTCGTCTATTTAAACCACTCAGCCATGCATACGTGTACCCTACATGTATCAGAATCAAATTACTGCTTCTCTACTGTAATTCATATTTCTGGTCACCATACAGTACATACAAAACCTTTTTAATACTAACCCTTTAAAGACAGTGTAGACAATGTTGGTAATTGTCAAAGACTACTATTCACAGTTTGTGTATCTCAACATATGCATAAAAAAACAAACCTGTGAAAATTTGAGCTCAATCGGTCGTGGAAGTTGCGAAATAATAATGAAAGAAAAAACACCCTTGTCACACGGTTTTGTGTGCGTTCAGATGCTTGATTTCGAGTACTTAAATTCTAAATCTGAGGTCTAAATCTGAGGTCTCTAAATATCTAAAGTTAACCCTTTAGTTATAGACCATGCTCGTAGCGGCCACAAACGGCTTGTACAAAAATGCCAAACTTCCTCCACTCAACCAAAATGGACAAAGTAAAAGCTATGACCTGAAGTGACATTTTCTAATATTTCCCACATTAGTTAATACCTACATGTAAGACATACAACATGTGTAACAAGCACTTATATATGTATATTTAAAAGATTTTTTTTTTAAAGAAATAATAATCATCCACAACAAAACCATGTCTGGGTGTATGGTGATGATTAAACAGCAATGAATGGCCCCTAAAAGGTTAAGTGTCTATTTCCCTAAATATAATTTCATTATCCATATTCAATTATTGGCTAAGTAGGTACGATGTACATGTAGGTTAATGGAACTTGTACAATGTATGCAAGTTTATACAGTAGATGGATTGCACTTGACGTCGTTGACCGCCATTTTTTTATGACAAACAATGAAAACATTGTGCATGCGTTTGTATCATAGAGTTCTATAAGAACTAGAGGGCGCACTGATTGTACTGCTTGCGCAAATGCGACGGGACCGCAAGGAGCCACGTGCGCCATTATGTACGCGCGTTAAATATTAAGTACACATTGGAGTTTGTGTTTATTGAATGCTACGCGATGCTGTTTTGTCAACTTACAAAATGGCCGCACAAACACACGCTGTGAGATGCTATTTTGTCAACTTAGAAAATGGCCGCATGCGCACATGCCGAGCCACGTATAATGGCCAGTGCGCCCTCTTGTTCTTATATATAACTCTATGGTTAGTATGCGATGCGCATGAATCTCAGCCCAGGCTAACAGTTTCCTCATAAGGTGCACTTTACCAAAGAGAAAAGTATTGGAGCCCTTGCCCTTCCAAAAACGGGGACGGGCCTGTGTATGCGTGTGCACGCTGCGCGAAACTCTCAGCCAATGGTTGCCTTTCATGTGTGCACATTTCATCAACGATGACAGCTCAGCTAATGCAAGACTAGATACATGTATGGGAGTGAAGGACAATGTTCAACCTCGTCAACCTTACACTATTAAAGGGAAGGTACACGTTTGGTAATCACTCAAAACAAATATTAACTTAAAAACTAACTTGGTAACGAGCATTGGAGAGCTGTTGATAGTATAAAACATTTTGGGAAACGACTCCCTCTGAAGTAACATATTTTTTGAGAAAGTGGTAATTTCTCACTAAAATAGTAAAAGACTTCTAGCTAGAAGTCTTTTATTCCTATCTGAAAGCATACAAATTCGTCCAACAAGGGTGTTTTTTCTTTCATCATTTTCTCGTAACTTCGATGACCAATTGAGCCCAAATTTTTACAGGCTTGTTATTTTATGCTTATGATGGGATACATGTACACCAAGTTAAAACACTAGTCTTTGACAATTACCAAACATTACCTTCTCTTTAATCGACTGTTACAAACAATTTTAGTAAGCATTCAATGGGCAATAAATTGTTAATGTGGAATTCAATAGAAGAGGTCAATTATTTCACGCACTATGCACATCGTTATTAATTACAAACCAAAAAATTGCACAAAACCGGAGTAATTAAAATGTTGAAATGTGGAAGATTCAAGGACGCTAGGAGAGACCAATAATGCATGGAGGACCTCAAGCATGATATTTGGTTCTTGGGAAAAAAGTATAAATATATTCATAGGGATCACACCCGCGTTTATGATGGAACCTGGGAAGCGGCTTTTAGGGGAAAACCTAAAGGGCCTAATTCATTTCATTTTGTTTATTCTGGCTGCGGAGCCAAAGACTCTCAGAAAAGCAAACTTAATCACTGAAGCCAAGAACCCAACGGAGAGAAGACAAGGAAGGAAGTTTCAGTTTGAAGCCATTATACACTTTCGGAACAGAAAAAAAAAAAAAAGTTCATAGATTTACAAATAACTTACATGGTTTACAGAAGGTAATGGTAAAAGACTTCTCTTGAAATATTATTCCATGAAATGCTTTACTTTTTGAGAAAACATTAAACCAATTATCAATTCTCGATAGCAAGAATTACGGTTTTATAGTAAACACATGTCATGACACGGCGAAACGTGCGGAAACAAGGACGGGTTTTCCCGTTATTGTATCCCGACTCTGAAGACCGATTGAGCCTAAATTTTCACAGGTTTTTTATTTTATATATAAGTTGTGATACACAAAGTGTGGGCCTTTGAACAATACTGTTTACCGAAAGTGTCCAATGGCTTTAAAGATAGGGGAGGAAAACCCCAGAGAATTATTCCAGAGAAAACCCACGCAATTATGTAGGGACTGAAAACCCAATCCAGTAGTGCACCCAGTGTGAAATGAATCGGGTCCTAGAGGGGGAATGCGAGGAAAGTTATTCAAAAGCAGCCATTATCCCATTTGATAGTGGCAAAGGAGGAAAGAAATCGACTGCTCATTTGTGAGAGTCCTTACAGTATTAATCATGGGACAACAGCTTCCTGTGGATAACAAGTGTCTGTCCTTTCTGGTTCCAGTACAATGTGTTGCCACTGAACATTGGATGTCTGTTAAGATTAAAGGCACTACATGTATCTGCGGTATTGACTGACCCCTTGCTTTTGACATTAAAGACACTGGACACTATTGGTAATTGTCAAAGACCAGTGTTCTCACTTGGTGTACACCATCATTAAGCATAAAATAACAAACCTGTGAAAATTTGGGCTCAATCTGTCATCTAAGTTGCGAGAAAATGATGAAAGAAAAAAACACCCTTGTTGGACGAATTTGAGTGCTTTCAGATAGGAATAAAATATCTAGCTAGAAGTCTTTTATTATTTTAGTGCGAAATTACCTCTTTCTCAAAAACTACGTTAGTTTAGAGGGAGTCATTTCCCACAATGTTTTATACTATCAACAGCTCTCCAATGCTCGTTACCAAGTCACGGTTAATTGTTGTGAGTAATTACCAAACGTGTACCTTCCCTTTAAAAGCTCAAAACAGCGCCCTCACTGAGGTGACTGGCTGAGATTTGTGTTTAATGGCGCATGCGCACACAAGCCCAATTCATTGTTTGAAAAGTGGCTGCTTATGAAAGGAGGGTTTATAGACCAGGCAGGTGTGGCGCAAGTTTTCAAACATTACTTTGGGTCCCCAAATCAATGCTTTAATGAGGAAATTAAATTGTACGGGTATCTGTATAAATATCAAAACTTATGTAACGCTCACTTTGTACAATGGGGTATACAATTCCATCTTTAACTCTGTGTTAGGTACATGTATATGCAAGCAGGATTGGCCAAGAACTACCTCCTTTTGAACTCTCAATGAGGGCGCCATACTGAAATGTGCATTTATAACGCCATAATTCTAATGTACAAAATGAATGCCTAAAAAATATAAAGAACATCTGGCAGCATGGTTACAGCTCAGTTCTTGGAACTCCTTACAAAACCACTTTTGTACCACATCCCTTTAAGATGTCAAAAACTAAACTCATTCTCGTATGAATTGAGGGGAGGGGGGAGGGGTGGATGGGCTTTTTTCC
Organism: Asterias amurensis; assembly: GCF_032118995.1. Classification (NCBI taxonomy): domain Eukaryota; kingdom Metazoa; phylum Echinodermata; class Asteroidea; order Forcipulatida; family Asteriidae; genus Asterias; species Asterias amurensis. Next base: position 22,627,860 of record NC_092650.1, on the reverse strand, counting down.
AATGGACTAACTTGCCTTTAAAGGGTCTATGTAACTTTTGTAGGACAAAAAACACAATGTCCACAGATTTACACTAAACTTACACAGTTTGAAGTGAATGATAGTAGAAAGCTTCCCTGAAAATATTACGTGCTGAGGTGCTGTAGTTTTGGAGAAATGAGTAAAACAATGTCATGAACATAATTTTCGTCTAATGAGACGAAAATTATTTTAATCATTTACAAACGTATTTTCATGACATTGTTTTACTCATTTCTCAAAAACTACAGCACCTCAGTAAGTAATATTTGAAGGGAAGCTTTCCACTATCATTATCTTCAAACCCTGTAAGTTTAATGTAAATCTATGGACATTTTGAAAAGGTAACCAAATCCTTTAAACTGTCATCATAATAAGGAAGGAAATTAAATATTCCTCCCAAAGAGATCACAAACTTCCAATTAGTTAATGGTCAAGGGGTATTTAGAGGCATCGCTACATGAGCATTGTAGGTTCATCATGTTACAGTGATTGAGGGTGCAACGTTCACAAGCGATCCTGTAGTGGGTTGCGGTAGTGTGGGTTTGGCAAGGGGGGTTATTTGGGTATGACTGCGTGTACAAGTACATTAGAGTTAATCATGTCAAAGCCGCAAGGGCATTTGTTTCTAGGCTGTAAATGATGACAGGAGTTACAAAGTGATTGTTATTCAACGCTTGGATTTGTTTTACACTCGAGAGAGAGAGTTGGAGAGAGATAGAGAGTTGTTTTATGAATTGCGAATAAGAAAAGTTCAAGTTAAAGGGGAAGACAATGTAGGCCTACACGTTGGCTTTTCTTAAGGTTGGTTTTTGGACCTACACATATTTGATTATTTTAAAGCCATTATACACTTTCGGTAAACAGTATTGTCCAAGTCCCACACTTCGTGTATCACAACTTATATATAACATAACAAACCTGTGAAAACTTAGGCTCAATCGGTCATCGGACTCGGGAGAAAACAACGGGAAAACCCGCTCTTGTTTCCACGCGTTTCGCCGTGTCATGACATATGTTTAAAATAAATCCGTAATTCTCGCTATCGAGAATTGAAATTGTTTTAATGTTTTCTCAAAATGTAAAGCATTTCATGGAACAATATTTCAAGAGAAGTCTTTCACCATTACCATCTGTAAACCCTGTAAATTATTTGTGTGCTTTCAGATGTTTGATTTTGAGACCTCAAATTCTAAACTTGAGGTCTCAAAATCAAATTCGTGGAAAATTACTTCTTTCTCGAAAACTACGTCACTTCAGAGGGGGCCGTTTCTCACAACGTTTTACACCATCAACCACTCCCCATTAGACGTAACCAAGTAAGGTTTTATGCTATAACATTTAATTATTTTGAGTAATTACCAATAGTGTCCACTGCCTTTAACCATGCAAAAGTTATAAATGCAACCCCCCCCCCTTAGTACAGCTTTCTCCAATTTCATCGTCTATATACAGAACTTCAACTTCCTGTGTGCCTTTTATCCTTCTATGAAATAATCTTTCACTTTCCAAGTTTCCTTTTTGACAATAAATGGCAACGTCAGTGCCGCAAGTCCTCCCTTATGTCTCCAAGTGGATTCCCTTTCAGTAAGTCTCATTGACGAAACACCCTCAAGTCCCTCATATCCCATGATATTTGTTCCCTCTTTAAACACACCAGTGTAGAGTTTCCCTATTATCAAACCACAGGTGTAACATCTATGCCTAAAAAAATTGCCATAAATCTTTGCAGAATCTCAGAATTAATCATTTTGATTTTTAAAATGCAGCCTCAACACTGAGAAAAAATCGCTTGCAGCTTCCTTTTCTTAGCAACCATCGTTTCCTTTTCTTTGAGTTGCAAGATATTTCCTAAAATAAACGCATACAAACTGAACAAAATTGAATAAGAGCAGGCCTGATACTTCACGGAGGCAACGAAGGCGATTGCCTCCGTGTCCCCTGGTCATTGCCTTGGTGCCCTTGAAATGCTCTAGTAGAAATTTGCAATTTCATCATAGGGTGCCCTTTACCAAGAAGAAAATGCCTTGGTGCCCTTGCCCTTTCAAAAACGAAGCATACAGCCCTGTAAGAGACTATAATGCGTCCATTTTACAACACTTTTATTGACGTTTGGTATTCACCACTCTTTAAATTAATGGCAATAACAAACCTTTGGTTGGAAGATTATGACAGCATTTCTATAAAACATTGAGAAATATTTTTGTATTTCAAGTTTCACAACTAGGCTTCTTCTTTTTTTTTATAGGAAAAAGGGAGACTCACGACCCTGGAAGTTCAGTTGAGAAAAGGGGTCACCTGGTTAGGGTTGTCTTATTCATGTGTACGTGTAGGAAAGTCAATTACAGATCAGATCCCGAAGCGGAAAGCGAAATCAGTGTTTAGTTTGGTACTAGACACTCCTATGGGAGGGTATGATGGAGAAGGGGGGAGAACACAACTTGTGATTAACATGTTCCTTTCACAAATTACATTGGCGTTCTGAAGGCCCAAGAAAATGTCTCTCTTTCAAGACACGAATTTGGAGGGGGGGACCACAAGACCAAAGGGCTTGCCTTGCTGCTAAAAATGTTTACTGGCCCAGAATTGCTCTAACAAGACCAGACAGTTTTTAAAATGCATATAGGCCTACTGTGTTTATTTGAACAAGCACTGTGACATACATGTATGTTATAAGAGAAGATCTCTTTTTGTACACTGGACCACAGTCCATAGGCCAGTGGATTCAATGTCAGGCCAGAAGACTAATGACTAAGTTCGGCTGTCTTGTGTTTTTCAATTTTAAAATGAACTTCACTTTGCAATTAAAAAGAAACAAGCTAGGTTGGCTTATAGCATGAACAAAAAAAGGGAATCAATGTGTGGTGAAGAGGTTTTCAACTAGTGGTTAAATCCCAACGAGGCCTGGTTCTTGATAATTTTACCGTGATGAAGTCGAGGTAAATTATAAAGAACCAGGCCTCAGCGGGTTTAAACCATTAGTTGAAAACTGATTCAACACACTTTGATTCCCATTCATAAATACCTTTTCAGTCAAAAAACATCAACACTTTTGGTAAAAAAGTTAAATAAATGCAAAACTTATAATTGTTCAATGGTTTCTTTTAACACAACACCCCTCCAGTTATGAAATGGTAAGGCCCTCTGTTGCCCTCGGGTAAACAACTCCTTATAAGGGAATGCTGTGCGGGTCACGCATATCGCGTGATGTGGCACAACTGTTCCGGCCGCTGCTCTCGACCAATAGGAATGAAGAAACTGTCTTATAAGCACAGGTGCAAGCTCACATGTCACGCCCATATTTCAACACTTTTTACTGGTCAAAAACAAAGGTTTATACACACCCACGTGACGCGCTCTCCACCAATAGGAATAGCAAAACTGTCTGAGGTATTTATGAATATATTTTTATCTCTTTTGATTAATCAAGTATAATTAATACCCCAAAAGACAGATCGAGATAAATCTTCTCTTATAACGCCTATGTATGTTTTAGTGCATTTTTCGTTCAAACAAAAAAGTTTCAAAGTGTCTTTTTTTTCTTCTTCTCATTTTGTTTCTGGTCTTTTTCAACAATTTCGGGTCTATTAAACATTTTTGGCAACAACCCCTTCAGCCTTGTGGATTCTTCTGCCAAATTAGAGCCCTACTGCACATTCGTGAGTGTTTCTTTTAATGACTATTTACCATGGAATTATCACTGTACTCAAATACTTTTACATCAAAACTATGTACATGTACCCTCGAATTTGTTGTTGGACTGGTCGAATGGTCAGTTCCCCTACCGGTACTACTAATGAACGCACTGGTCCCCAGCAAGTTTCACAGGAAGTCTCCTGACTAACCCACAACCTATTAAGTCCCCGGAAATACTTATCCATGGGCTTTCCCTGTTGCCCCCGTCCCCAGCTGACAAGTAATCTACAAACGGAGCAACCTGTACACAGCCGCCGACATCAAGCTTCTAAATTGAGTTTGAAAGAAATGAGGCCTGGATTGACACTAGAAAAACCACACAAAGTATGTCAAGCTCTCCAAACAACCAGTGTGAATAGCAGAGACTAAGGCCCTTTTCACACAACAGCAATTAAGCAAGGGTCCTAAGTGATTTACAGGATTATCAATAAAAACGTGCACTATAATGTACAGGCCTATATGCTGCATTTGTGAGAGTAGGCACCAAGGCGTTTTCTCCATAGTAATGGGCACCCTATGAGGAAATTGTAAGTTTCTACTGGAGCATTTCAAGGGCACCAAGGCAAAGACCAAGGGCATGAAGGCAATCGCCTTCATTGCCAGCGTGAAGTACAAGTATAATGCCTATACTTAAAAGTGAACTTGAGCTTTACATTGTTTGCACAGCAGATGATCATTTTCTATTCATTTTGTTTTACTGTAGAAGAGCAAAATGCTATACAAGTTGCTACTCAAAAATCAGCAATTGCCACTCATTATTAGTATATGTGTGTGTGCACAAAATGTGTTCTGGGGTCGATTTCACAAAGAGTTAGGACTAGTCCTAACTTAGGACTAGTCCTAGGAGATATACAAATTGCATGGATAGTCCTAAGATAGGGGGAGTAACTGGTCCTAACTCGAGATAAGACAAGTCCTAACTCTTTGTGAAGTCCACCCCAGTTGAAATAGTTTGCTATTCGTACAGTGCATGATGAAACTGTTCCCTGAGACTCCTACATTCCACTAGGAGTACTACATGGTTTCCCTTAGGAGACAAAAATCAAGTCGTACAGTAGCACCACTCATTATTCAGTAGCACCACTCGTTACTGTGATTGAGATCTTCTCTCGCACCGACTTTAACATTTCCAGTAGCTCCCTTAATCGCCAACCAATCATGCCTATTTAATGGTGCTGCAAGCCCCATAAACTACGAATGGAAAGTATTAAAGGGATTGGGTACTTTTTGTAGGACATAAAACACAATATCTACAAATTTACAATACATTAAACTTACACGGCTTGAAGGTAATGATGGTTGAAAGCTTTACTTAAAATATTAATTGCTGAGGTGCACTAAAGTTTTTTCAGAAATGAGTATAAAACAATGTCACCAAAATAATGTACATGTATGTATGTCCCAGGAGAAGAAAATTATTTTTAGCAGTTACGACACACTACCAGCCGTATTTACGCCACTCTCCTGAAAACATCGCTAGACGATTTTCTCTTTTTTTCCTCTCTGAACAACAAACTAAAGAAGCTGAAACTTCTACGGGTAAATTATATAACATACACTTCATTTAAAGTGAGTAGGGATTCATGTCATGGCCAAAAACAAAAGGTACAATGTATCAAAACCCTTTAACCGGCAAATCAATCATGCCTATAGTTCAATCGTGCTGAGCTGAGCCCCCAAACTACGATCCGAACCGCTTGGCAGATGAATGAACGACCACCCGGCAGAGACAGCAGAGGTTGATGTTACGCTCCAATATAATACTGATGTTTTGGGGGACCGAAGGATTCACTATAGAAAGCTCTCTACCTACAGCTACACCGTACGTGTGCGTTATTTAACCCAAGAAATTTGTGTGGATTTTTTTTACTATAATTTTTAGATAATTTGACTTGCATTTCTTAATACTTCTATGACCTCCAACCGAGACATTTAATCAAATTGCAAAAACCTTTTACTCTGCATCCATGAACTTCATTCTAAAGAAAGGAAGGGAATGTGTTTTGAATACAAAGTGACCTACATTTAAAGTGGATTTCAAACAGATTTCTTGTATTTCAATCAGCTCATTCAAGACTCAGTTAAAAGCACATCTTTTCAGACAATGTTAAAGCGCTTTGAAACGCCCGTGTAAAGCGCTATACAAATGTTACTATTATTATTATTATTATTATTGTTATTATTATTATTATTATTATTATTATTATTATTATTATTATTATTATTATTATTATTATTATTATTATTATTATTATTATTATTATTATTATTATTATTATTATTATTATGTCATTTTACTTGGTGAAGATTCAGTTGGACATGTTTAAAGGAACACGTTGCCTTGGATCGGACGAGTTGGTCTATGAAAAGCGTTTGAAACCGTTTGTTATGAAATGCATATGGTTAGAAAGATGTTTTAAAAGTAGAATATAATGATCCACACAAGTATCACTCAAAATTGCACGGTTTTCATTTTACGTCGCGAACTAACACGGTCGGCCATTTATTTGACTCCCATAAATGGCCGACCGTGTTTGTCGACGAGGTAAAACAAAAACCACGCAATTTCGAGGCATATTTGTGTAGATCATTGTATTCTACTTTTACAACATCTTTCTAACCATATCGATTTTAAAACAAACGGTTACTGGACGCTTTTCAAAGACCAACTCGACCGATCCAAGGCAACGTGTTCCTTTAAATGACATACATTAAAAAATGGTGTAAATTGAAAAACAGTGAACAGAGCATTATTATATTAGGCTGATTCTTAACATGTACATTCAATGTCAATTCTTGACTCATTCAATGTACAGTAGGCCTATGTATCATCAAGAGAATTTGAAATTCAAATACAAAGATCCATTAGTTTTAGTTTTTAGTTTTATTAAACTTTACACTGGCATAAAAATATAAATATACAAGAGAAACAATGATAAAGAAAGGAAACACAGGGTCAAAGTTCAGAGGTTTTGGGTAAGTGGGTTTTGGGTTTGTTTGTTTTTCAAAGCAAAGAAAAAAGCATACATGTGTACGTACACACGGACACATTGTATGTGGCCTTCATAAGGGCAAGGCAGTTTTTTCCTAATAAAGGGCACTGCTTGTTACTGAAACATTTCATGGGGCACCAAAGCATGGAGGCAATGAACCCTTCCCATGAAATATGCTAATTACATTCACGCATGCGTACAGACCCTGTTTGTTGGCAAACACCATAGAGTTGTGCACTAAGCAGACGCGCAATCGCGTCTGCGTCACGCACCCATTAGCCGTGTACAAAACAGCGCGATGTTCCCTCATTTTGTCGACCAAAACGTTAGTGCGCAAGCGCTATGTGCAATTTACATATTTCATGGGAAGGGTCTATTGCTTTGTGAAGTATTCATCAAGCATGTGTGAACTCTACATGAACTGATGTAAAAAATAAAATAAAAAGCGGCAGATATCGACAACGACATCACCAATAACAAGTTTTTCTTTTCAAAGCTAAGATTATAAGGTTACATGGATAAAAGCATTTAATGCATTTGATCTTATTGTTAACATACATTACTAGCATTGATATTTTTGACATTATGAACAATCAGTGTAATGCAAGTCATCAAAAGTGTTTGAGTTACTACACGTAGCCCAGAGCTATCGATAGTATAATCAAACTAGTTTTTGTTTTGTTTTCTTTACTCGGTGATGACAAAAAGTGTCTAAGAATTCATGTCTTCACGTAATTGCGACGATATTGAAACCTTCCTCTTCCCTTCACAACACTTCTTGTCAGTGCTGCCTTTTTCTCTATCTCAACATCTATTATTAGGGGATTCATTTATTCAACCGAACAGCTTTGTGATGTCGTCTCACACTGTCTACATTTCAGGAGGATGATCGAGGTTTAATCCGATACACATGACTCCATCGCAAGTGGGCGAGCGCCACCCGCGTGTGGAAATTCAAGATCCAAGCCGAAGAAAGACAAAGAAGGGTGGAGGGGAGGGGAGAACGAGACAGTTCAGAAGATGCATGGATGCAAAGGTTGGATTTCTTGGGGGAAGGGGGGGGGGCGAGGTGTAAAGGCAAATACCAATTCTCTGCACACATCTTTTGACAAAATAGCATCATAGGGAAATTAAGGGTGTATATTACGTCTTATGTCAGAGGCCTATTCAGCCAGGTCAGACAGGCTGTTGGCAATAACGTAAGAGACCCTGATGCCCACACATGAGAGGAAACACAATGCCATTATTCACCACAAGTCTTATTCAAGATGGAATGCGTGATTTTTTTCAATTTCGAGGAATTTGATGGATATTATTAAATGACGTCAAAACTTACAAATAATGCCCCAACAAATAGTGTTTTTTTTTTTCCTATCACAAATTTGGTCAACAACAGAAGGTGAAATGGTGAGAGTAAGCTAAAACAGGAAGTGTTCAATAAAATGTACACTGTGCGTTATTAAATAATGTAGTAAAATCGACAGGTTTTTAATTTCGTGGGGGAAAAAAAGGGAAAACAAACTTAGAATTCAACTGTTTGAGTGCCAGAAGAGGCAGATTTTTTTGTGTGTAAAAAATTGTGTTATTCTTCGGTTTCCTGTCGATGACTCGCAAGCTAGTCGAAACGCTGTACAAAGTGAATACAGAAGCCACTCCGAGGTAGCGAAGTAAATAACTAAAAGCTGAAGTATTATTCCTGGCCAGGTTCTAATCACCCAGGCCGTAATTAAAAAGCAGGACAGTTGTTTTCATGACTGAAAAGTCTCCCAAAGTCTGGAGTAGAATATGTTGCAAGACAAATTCTCAAAAGAACATAATTTACCCAGCATATGTACACAATGGTGTTATCGCAAACCAAAATACAAATTAACACTATTTCTGTTAACCATTGACATACTCTTTGACGATGTTCATCGTCCTCCAAGCTCACCTTTCTGTGAACCCAGTGGAGCTCATTCCAGCCGCTATGGAGAACCACATCTTATACAAACAGGCAATTCTTAATAAAACACAGACTCCACAGGGAATGGTGTCTTGTGCGTTTAGATTAACATGTCTCCAGAAGAAAATCCAGTAATATCAAAGTGACTTTCTTAAAATACTTTTAAAAAACTAAATTAAACAAATTTGATGTCTGCAATCAGGCTCCTTATTATTCTCAGGCCTGATGCTTCGTTATTTGAAAGGGCAACAAGCAGACACAGAGGTGTTTTCTTCCATGGTAAATGGTTAAAGGCAGTGGACACTATTGGTAATTACTCAAAATAGTTATCATCATAAAATTTTTCTTGATTACGAGTAATGGGGAGAGGTTGATAGTATAAAACATTGTGAGAAACAGCTCCCTCTGAAGTGACGTAGTTTTCGAGAAAGAAGTAATTTTCCACGAATTTGATTTCAAGACCTCAAGTTTAGAACTTGAGGTCCTGAAATCAAACATCAGAAAGCACACAAATTTGTGTGACAAGGGTGTTTTTTCTTTCATTATTATCTCGCAACTTGGACAACCTATTGAGCTCAAATTTTCACAGGTTTGTTATTTTGTGCATACACCAACTGTGAAGACTAGTCTTTGACAATTACCAATAGTGTCCCCTGTCTTTAAGGGAACCTCTAGATGACGAGATGTGCGACAAAGGTATTTTTTTTCTTCACTATCCCCCTGCAACTACGACAACCAATTGAGATCAATGTTTCACAGGTTTGTAATTTTACATGGTTGAAATGACACCAAGTGAGAAGACTGGTCTTTGACATTACCAAAGTAGTGCTCCTTCTATTTACCCCTTGTCAGCATTTGTAATCCAAATTGACAATGATTTAAATCCATCGGGCCTATATTTAAAGAAAGATTCCAGCTCTGTCTGTCTAGTAAGTCTACTGAGCTTGAGGGTCTGTCTAAATTGCAACATTATCTCCAGCAAAAGAGAGCCATTCCCATTGTGACCTTGACCAGTGTACGACTCTATATATTGAATGCTCAGCATACCCAACTGCACACATCCTCAACTGCTCAATCTATCCCAGAGGCTGACGTTTTAAAGGGATTGTCAAGAAGTTGGATTTTGTCACAAGAGGTGACAAAGATTGAGTACAAGATTTAACGTCTCAGGGCTGTGTTGTTCGGGGATTATTTAAAAACATGAAGACCAAGGTACATTGATAGTGATACATACACTTTCATGTTTAATGTTCATCCATGTGTAGATGTAACTGTACATACATACATTAGAGTGCACATTTAAATAATAAATAATAACAAGACTTGTAATGCGCATGTATCCACCCTGCTGGGTGTTCAAGGCGCAGTAATACCAACAACAAACAAAACAAAACAAAACAAAAACAAAACAAAGAAAAACAGACACAACAAAAAAATTAGTCCTTGAAAACCTGTGACATAAGGTAAGTTTTAAGAAGAGATTTGAATGTTGTGGTACAAAGACAAGTTCTAAGATTAAGTGGTAGAGAGTGGTAGAGAGTTCCAGATTTACAGTGTACCAATGTATACAACGTTCAATTCAGGTTTTATTTGCCAAGGTTGCATTGTGAAGCTTCATGGAGAAATCAAACCAAACCAAATCAAAATCTCGTCAGAACCTACAAGCAAAATGTACTGCACTCATCCAGAATTCAAATGACTTTACATTCACTGCAAATTTGTGATGCCAGGAGGTTGTTTAAAGTTCTCTTTTTATGTCAAGTGTTTTTTCATTAAAATGAACAGACGTTTGGCTCTCATATTATCTGACCCAAATTATAAACAGTAGAAATGTACACTACACATTGCACAGTCTAACATTAACAAGTCTGAACATTTTGGCCAATTGGTTTTCGTTGCCTGCCATAAAAGTGCCTGCCAGCGCCTGCTCAATACCTGACACCAAGAGACAAGGGTTACTGGGGCATGCTTGTAAAAAGATCCATATTTTCTTTGATGGTAAATTAGGTTTTCAGCTCTAGTGTGCTTCATAATTTTCCCATTAGGTCGTCAGCTTGCAAAATGGTTGGGGGCTGGAAAAACAGAGGCGGATAGAGACAGTATGTTGAAAAGGGGCTAAAGTTCAGCTGAATGCAATACTGTGTTGTCTTTCAGAGTTGTTGTCTCAGCAACTAATATTCTAAGGTACGCCTTCTACTATCATCATCTTCAAACGGTGTAAGTTTAATGTAAATCTGTGGACATTGTGTTTTGAGTACCCAAATCCTTTAATCATTAATTTTGTTTCATTTCATTTTATTTGTTCTGGTTGTGAAGTCAAGGACTCTCAGAAAAGCAAACTTAATCAACTGGATACTTGACCACATTTTGAAATAAAGTTTTAGCTTATAATATTGTTAGTTAAAGTAGGCCTAATTTCTCTATAATTAAAGGATTTGGGTTCCTTTTTGTAACACAAAACGCAATGTCCACAGGTTTACATTAAACTTACACCGTTTGAAGATAATAATAGCAGAAAGCATACCTTAGTTTTTGAGAAATGAGTAAAACAATATCACAAAAATAATTTTCGTCTCAGTGGCCATGAGACGAAAATTATTTTAGCATGTAAAAACGTATTTCATGACATTGTTTTACTCATTTCTCAAAAACTACAACACCTCAGCAACTAATATTTTCAGGGAAGCTTTCTACTAGCATTATCTTCAAACTGTGTAAGTTAAGTGTAAGTCTGTGGACACAGTGTTTTTTGTCCTACAAAAAAAAACCTAGACCCTTTAAAGCCATTGAACACTTTCGGTAAACAGTATTGTCCAAAGGCCCACACTTCGTGTATCACAATATATAAATAATAAACCTGTGAAAATTAAGGATCAATCGGTCATCAGAGTCGGGAGAAAATAACGGGAAAACCCACCCTTGTTTTTGCACGTTTCGCCATGTCATGACATGTGTTAACTATAAATCCTTAATTCTCGTTATCGAGAATCGATACTGTTTTCTCAAAAAGTAAAGCATTTCATGGATAAATATTTCAAGAGAAGTCTTTCACCATTACCTCCTGTAAACCCTGTAAATTATTTGTAAATCTGTGCTTTTATTTATTTTTTCTGTACCGAAAGTGTATAATGGCTTAAATATAGAGTTTTAAAAACAATTGAAGATTTCCAAAAGCTAAAGGTACATGTAGGGGGCCTACAATTGTACATGCACTTCAGACAAAGCAGGCCAAATGAAAGTGCATTGAACTTCCCACAAGTACATTCAATACACGAAGGACCATTGTAGGCTTTGAATACCTGCATACATGTACATGTAAATGTAGGCTACCTTGGAGAGACATTTTGAGGGTCACATCAGGGTCACAGGGTGATGGTCAATGCCATGAATGTGCACTTCAGACAAAGCAGGCCAAATGAAAGTGCATTGAACTTCCCACAAGTACATTCAATACACGAAGGACCATTGTAGGCTTTGAATACCTGCATACATGTACATGTAAATGTAGGCTACCTTGGAGAGACATTTTGAGGGTCACATCAGGGTCACAGGGTGATGGTCAATGCCATGAATGTGCACTTCAGACAAAGCAGGCTAAATGAAAGTGCATTGAACTTCCCACAAGTACATTCAATACACGAAGGACCATTGTAGGCTTTGAATACCTGCATACATGTACATGTAAATGTAGGCTACCTTGGAGAGACATTTTGAGGGTCACATCAGGGTCACAGGGTGATGGTCAATGCCATGAATGTCACGGTAATGTCCATTCAATTGTTCAGGAGAGAGGGGGTAGTGTTTAAAGGGTACAGTACATAAACAGTCTTTTTCGGAATTCAACCCATTTATGACACCTGCCTGTAAAAACAATAACATATTGGTCTTGTTTTTTTGAGAAAACATTGAACATCGATTTGTCAGGGAAACAGTAAAAAGTATTGCCACTGTTTTACAAAGTGACAAATCCACCCAACAGCCATAAATACATCAGAAAAGTATAGGGTAATGTACAAACGGCGTAAGTCTCGCGCTTCTTTGACCAATGGGACCTGTTGAAGAGCGCGAGCTTGCTAATCTAAGCGTTAAAGAAATGTACGTGTATGTGGGACCAAAGTATGGGATGCAAGTTCTGTCTTACATCTTTAATAATTTACATCATTTGTATACAAATAAAGCTTCAATTGAGATTTAACCCACAAATACTTTTTTTTTTTTTTTCATCAATTAAGGCCTACCGATAACATAAAATTGCAGAAGGCTTACAAGGTATAGGCCTCCAGGTAACCAGTTAAAGGAACACGTTGCCTTGGATCGGTCGAGTTGGTCTTTGAAAAGCGTTTGTAACCGTTTTTTATAAAATGCATATGGGTAGAAAGCTGTTGTAAAAGTAGAATACAATGATCCACACAAACATGCCTCGAAATTGCGTGGTTTTCCTTTTACCTTGTCGACTAACACGTCGGCCATTTATGGGGGTCAAAATTTTGACTCCCACAAATGGCCGACAGTGTTAGTTCGCACAGTAGAAGGAAAACCACGCAATTTCGAGGAAAACTTGTGTGGATCATTGTATTCTACTTTTAAAACATCTTTCCAACCATATGCATTATATAAAAAACGGTTACAAACGCTTTTGTTTTGACCAACTCGTCCGATCCAAGGCAACGTGTTCCTTTAATAGCGTTCTCTAAAAAGACCCCCCCCCCCCCGACCAAAGTTCTCTTGTAACACAACAGTCCTAGGTTGGGGTACAAGTAACTATAGGAAGCCATAAAAGCATGTAACAAAAACAGCCACACTTTGTAATTAATATTAGACGTACGTATTCACAATGCTGAATTTGTTGGAAACAAAGGCAAAGGCAACTGCACAAATTTGTTTTTTAATTGAAAGTTTGCGGGAATGTTGATGTTTAAGTCACATCTGTTACAACATAAATGTTTTGCAAACATTGTGGGCCAAGGTTTTTAACCAGGATTGGGTAGAAAAGTGCGCCACATTTTTTGGAAATTACAAAAACTGGTGCATATTCGCTGGTTTTCCTTTCACACATAGCGCGACCAACTCGCAGACAGCGCCTGCATCGCCCGTATCAAGAAACGTCTTGCATCAAGACTAGCGCGGAGTCTCCGCTCACAAACGGTTATAAACACTGGTCATTATCAAAGGTTTAAACACACCCACGTGACGCGCCCTCCACCAATAGGAATAGCGAAACCGTCTGAGGTATTTATGAATGACAGATAAAACAGGGCAGGACCAATTTCAAAATTTAAAACAGGGTGTCCAAAATACATCCTATGGCTAACATTATAAGTAGCGGACTGTTTATCAACAATAAACTTCCACAAATGAAGTGCCAAAACATTTGTTGAAACCATATTAGTGCAGAGTATGCAATCATTCTAGGCCTTTATACACAATATACATAGGCCTATTGCCAAGTAAAAATAAAAACATGTTTGACGTCCTCACCTGCTTCCTTTTTTTTAAATGAAAGAAGAAAAATACATTTAAGCGAACTCATAATATTTTTTTAAATAGCCCAGCCTGTTGTCTCTAAAAATGTGTCGGGGTGGCCATTTTTGGGAAGAAAAAAAACGGAGAAAAAACAGAAAAAGAAGAAAAAAATAAAGGTTGTCCCCCTTCCTTTTTTTCCATTAGGCAGGACGCTAAACACGTTTCGGGCCTAATGTCATCCACTGCTTGAGGGTCTTTTGCACAAAGTGAATGTATGACGTATGGTACCTTGACTTCACTCTGACCCATTAATTGAATGGGTGTGGGTGAAGGTCAGTTTATCGGTCAGTTCTTCAACTGTAAGAGAGAGAGAGACAGAGTCGAGGCTGGCCTCCATCATCATTCTCATGTTCAGTTCATAGCCTCCAGGCATTTCAGTGAAGTTTGTCCATATCAATCATAAACCACACCATATGCAAGGAGCCAACGACTGACCAGAGCAGGCAGACTGTGTGTGTGTCTGCTTGTGTGATCAAAATTAAAGGAACACGTTGCCTTGGATCGGTCGAGTTGGTCTTCGAAAAGCGTTTATAACCGTTTGTTATAAAATGCATGGTTTGAAAGATGTTTTGAAAGTAGAATACAATGATCCACACACATTTGTCACGAAATTTCGTGGTTTTCCTTTTACTTTGCGAACTAACACGGTCGGCCATTTATGGGAGTCAAAAATTTGACTCCCATAAATTTGACTCCCATAAATGGCCGACTGTGTATGTCGACGAGGTAAAAAGAAAACCACACAATTTCGAGTGGTACTTGTGTGGATCATTATATTCTACTTTTAAAATATCTTTTTTATAACAAACGGTTATAAACGCTTTTCAAAGACCAACTCAACCGATCCAAGGCAACGTGTTCCTTAATTTTAAGTCTATAGTTCTTATTCTTATTCTTTATTTGGCCAATAAACAATTACAAATACAAGCAGACAGTATGACAAATAGATAATTATAAGTACATGTACAAAACTAAATACAAAGCAAGAAAAACAATAAGGGCACAGGAAATTATAAAACAACCCTAATGTGATGGCCAGGATCAACAAAAGTATAATTAAACACTGTAGCTCGAAAGCCTGTTAATCCAGTCACATAGGGAAGCAAACACACTATATAAAATACTCTCTTTGGAAAATACTCTTTGGAAAATACTCTAGTTGTTTGATGGCTGAACACAGTGTTGCATTTCATTTTGCTATCCTATAAATTTTCTATTTACATTTATAAGCAAGGTGGGAGGGGTGGGGGACGAAAGTCATTGCCCCTGTTCTTGGCCTTTGTGCCCTTTAAAAGTGTCTCACAAACTTTCAGATTTGGAAGTGGCATGCCCTTAGCAAAATGAAATCTGAAAGATGAAATTCCTGATCCGTTTTGCACTTTTAAATGACTGTTTAGCATCTCATGTGTGCTGCTGGCGGCAGAGCAGGACAAGTGTGTCAGGCACGCTGCCCACGTGGGTGCCTTTGATAGTCAGTGTGGGTAAGGCTTATTAAAGGCAGTGGACACTATTGGTAATTTACTCAAAATAATTATTAGCATAAAACCTTACTTGGTAACGAGTAATGGGGAGCTGTTTGTAGGTTAAAACATTTTGAGAAACAGTTCCCTCTGAAGTAACCTAGCTTTCGAGAAAGAAGTAATTTTCTACGAATTTGATTTCAAGACCTCAGATTTAGAATTTGAGGTCTCGAAATCAAGCATCTGAAAGCACACAACTTCGTGTGACAAGGGTGTTTTTTCATTCATTACTATCTTGCAACTTTGACGACTGATTGAGGTAAACTTTTCACAGGTTTGTTATTTTATGTTGGGAAACACCAAGTGAGAAGACTCATCTTTGACAATTACCAATAGTGCACAGCGTCTTTAAAGGAACATTGCAGAATTGGTAAGAAAACAAACTTGCCTAAGATCACAGAGTTACATAAATCTTACACTGGCTAATGATGTTGATAGAAGAAAACATACCCTTGAAATATTTCTGCCTGAAAAGTATTTTAAATAAAACCAATTTCCCGTTTGGAGTGTTCAGTGAGCGTTTTATTCTTCTTTTTTTTTGTTAATAGATTTCATGCAAAATGTGTAATCGTTTTTTCACTATAATTTCTCTTCATCCAGATGGCCGATGGATCTCAAACTTCTACTAGGTTTGTCAGTTTATGTACGAAGGTTTGTCAGTTTATGTTAAAGTGCTTTTAAAACCTGCCAGCAACTGTTTTTTTTATAGCACCAACCAATTCTGTAACTCGTTCCTCTAATATTAAGACCATTCTACATACTAAACAGCATTCCATCATCAGAATAATACAAATTGTAACCATCGCTGATATTAATTGCTACCACTCCAAAACTGAATGGCCATAAAATTGTACAGCCTAGGTATGAAATACTGCAGCTGTTGATAATGTACAACATGTTGAGAACCAATTCCCTTCTAATCAATGTGGTTTTAGAGAGAGGATAGGGATAAAAAACAAAAAAACATTTCCACCTGAGAAAGGTTGTTTCTGCATGAAATGTTACGCTATGATGCCTTGTACTGTAGACTAGTAGTAGTGGGGTCATGTACATTAAATGTAGATTGCACGTAAGTTATAAATGATCATCCATATCATTTCCTTACTGCAAAAAACAAAAACAACACTGTACCAGGATTTGAACAAAAGGTCAATTCCATCAACAACAATGGTACCTTTATATTGTTAACCAATGAGTCAAAGTGTTTACAGAAAGAACCATTACACCTTGAAATGTTAAAACAGCCACAGCAGTTGCCTGCACCATTGATATCCCGATAGTGGAATTTGTGTGCAGTACCGAACAGATGCAGAAATAACTGTGTCACCCTTGGAACTGATGCCCCCCCCCCCCACACTCCACTCCTGGTCTGGAGGCTAAGTCAACCCGCTTGATACAGGCCAGACACCAGCCAGTCAAAACAAAGAGTTCAACCACAATGCCACAGGCCCCTCCAAGATTCAGCCTCTTCACCCCTGACAAACTCAACCCCACAGAGGGAGAGAGCAGATGAAAACAATCCAATGAATGGGTTTTGTGGTTTAGTTCCACTGTGCCACTCAGGTAAACAAGACCCTTGCTCGATTTTTTTTTTAATCTGCAAGTGCAGGAGGGCCAAGGTTGTCCCTATATATAACACCTGCTGATGGGGCTTGGCATGGCTCCAAAAGGGTGCCAAAAAGGTGAACCCTTTTTTTTTCACTATAAATAAAATTCCACCATGAAACAACACTTAACTGTCTGATTTGTTTACAAACTCATGAATTCTGATCTCTTGGTTTACAGTCCTTTGACATTAAAGGGAAGGTCGTTGTACAATTGGTACTCACTCTTAAAATTAATGGCAACAAAACAAAACTGTTGGTTTTTAACCTACATCAGTTTTTTATCACAAAGCTTTTTGACCAAACATTTCGCCTCAAAGTCACACGGTTTTATTGAAGAACAAAAAAAGTTATTTTTTATCCCCTGAAAATTTAATCTCAAAAACCTTAATGTCACCATTATTTCTCAGATTGTTTTCCAATTACCGATAACTGTTTCTGCGTAGACACAATCGCTGGATTCTCAGAGATAAAAAATGATATCGCCTTTCAATATGAACTTTCCACTTGTGTCCTTAAGCAAGACACATAACCATTGCTTTGTCCTTCGGATGGGACGTAAAGCCGTTGGTCCCATGTGTTGTGTAAACGCAGGTAAAAGAACCCAGTGCACTTATCGAAAAGAGAAGGGGTTCGCCCCAGTGTTCCTGGCAGCATATTGCACCACAGCACCTTGTAAACCATTACATGGTGCTTAAGGATTAGGTCTTATACAGTGTATCTCAAAATTCGCCCCACTCCTTGCAGTAATGATACCGGGCGCTTTGTATCCTTTTGCAAAAGGCGCGTTATAAATACGGTTATTATTATTATTACTATTATTATAGTTTAGTTGTATTAGGGCCCATCTACATTTATTTAGTAGGCCTATTTATCAACACCATCAAACAGTTCCAAAAACTTAAGGATACAGTACTTTGCCTTTAAAGACCTGGACAATATTGGTAATTGTCAAAGACCAGTCTTCTCACTTGGTGTATCTCAACAATTGAGAAAACTACTTCTTTCTCAAAAACTACAATACTTCAGAGGGAGCAGTTTCTCATAATGTTTTATACTGTCAACAGCTCTCCATTGATCCTAAACAAGTAAGATGTTATGCTAAAAATTATTTTGAGTAACTACCGATAGTGTCCAGTGCCTTTAAAGCAGTTATAAATCAACACATTTGGCTGTGGTGAAGTGTATGGATCGACTGAACTTCCAGATGCCTGCCAGCAAAAATCTTCAACCCCTACCCCCCCCCCCCTCCCCTCCGACTCCAAAACAACACATCCAGACTCTTTTTGTAGGGATCTTTTTATTTATAAAAGAACCCATGTTCTAAAATTGGTTTATTTTGTACTTTACGAACTTCCCCCGGGGATCTTCGATCGGATATTAGAGCAAGTTCTTGGGGCATGGGTAGGATTACATCTTTCAAACTGTCATTAGCTCGGGACATACTTTGCGGAAGAACTGAAAGCTGTCTTTAATTTGATGTTGGAAGTATGTGTGAAGAGTGTCAGGAAAATGTCATGAAAGTTGTAAAAAAAAAAATAGAAAACATATTCAATGTGTGGGCGACATGTACGTACATGTACATTGTACGTCATTGAAGGGCACAGAGCATCACTATACAGATTTTACTGGGTAGGCAAACACAAAATGAGCACTGCAATGAAAGGTATATTTAAATGAGCAAACAAATATTTGCAAGTAGTTTCTTGTTTGTTTCACTGAACTAATTTGTTGTTTAGAGTAATAAAAAAAAAATAAAAAAATACATCATGTGGCACCTCAGGCAAATGGCTTTGCCCGATATAATACGTGTGTACTTCACCCCCTGCCCCTGGTGCCCTTGAAATGCTATAGGAAGAAATTTACATTTCTCTCAACAGGTGCCCTTTTTACCAGTGAGAAAATGCCTTGGTGCCCTTCCAAAAAAGGCGCTTTATACACAGGCCTGGCCTGTAGGCTAAGATCACAAAAAAACTACACTTTGTTATTTTGCTTTCCTTGACTTCTCACTTGCTGTTTAGAAAGTAAGGGTTTCACACACTGCGCCAGGCCTGGAATTTTAACCTTGAGAGTGCAACATGGGCCCTTTTCACACTATACTACCCAACTTTGATCCATGTAATTGGCGACCCGTGTAAAACGTCTCCTATATACAGGGATTAAAACTGATTCGGATATTCCTTTCGCACTACATCTAAGCTAGAAGAGAAAGTAAACCTAGTTTGATACTAATATGGGGCAGTGCTATCCGTGTTCACACTACACGTTTTGGGATAGTTTAACTTCAGCCCAAGAAGGGCATCAAGTTCATCACTTTGACTACTTTTTGGTCTGTTTTGTTTTTATAATCTTGCATTTGTTAAAAGACATTGTGTTGAAAATTAAAAAATCTACTTAAAAGTGCTGTGAAATACCACATTGATCACAATGTACGTACAGTGTACACAACACAATTGTAGTCTTTATCTCATCGTTGCTTTGCGTGCTACCAATGAAGCTATAAGAAATATGTGAAAGCTGGATCCTTTTAGAACAATGAGATACATTACAGCATTATTAAGAGTAAATGCACTCTGTAATATTATGTGCTGTCAGGGCTGTATGATTCGTTTTTTGAAAGGGCAAGGGCACCAAGGCATTTTCTCTTTGGCAAAGGGCACCCTATGAGGAAATTGTAACTTTCTACTGGAACATTTCAAGGGCACCAAGGCAATGGCAAGGGGCAACGGAGGAAATCACCTCTGTTGCCTTCGTGAAGTATCAGGCCTGTGCTGTGTTTTTGATCACTAGTGGATGAGTACAATCTTTTTTTCACCATTGGAGTTTACATTTATACCCTGTACACGTACATTTGTATACCTAGTATAAGGAGAAACTGTCTGGGGTATATTTATGAATGTTTGATACCCCAATGATCCGGCTGTGCAGGGTCTGATCTTTTGTAGTTGGTATTGCTGGATCAAGTGGGAATGGGGTAAGTGGCACCTACTGTAAACATGTCCATGAGCAAGACACTTCACCATAAATTGCATTGCCCTTCTGGGCCCAATTTCATGGCTCTGCTTACCGTAAGCACAGAATCGGTGCTTACGGAAGCAGGGAATTCTGTGCTTTTGGCAAGCGTACTTCACGTTATTAGGCATTCTACGCTTACAAGTGCTTGCACGTAAGCGGGGAATCGTGATCGTAAGCGCAGAATTCGGCGGTAAGCAGAGCCATGAAATTGGGCCCTGGTGGGACACTCAAGTCCTATACTGAGTCACGTGTAAGAAACAATATTTTATACACTTCATGATACTGAAAGAGACAGGCTTGCTCGTGTTTCCCTCACTACTATTAAAAGGCGTTCATAAACCTTGGACGTCTAACTTTCTTCACAATACCCCACGCCTTGACATTGTTATAACAATGCCCAGAATAGTACCAATATTGTGAACTGGTATTCAAAACTAGTACATCCAGCACAAAGGTACTTCAGAACATTTTTATAAGGGTACGTTAAACCATGCATAATGCAGTCTTACAATAATACGCACAGTATGGGGTAAACTGTACAAGTAAACTGCATATTGGAATTGTACACACTGTATGTTTTGTAAATATAGCATCCCCTTTGCGCATGATGGGCGCGCAAAAGATTCTTGGGAAATCCTAGTCTAAGCAATAAAGCCTTTACCATCAATGTGTGCTGACTTTGAGGCAACGCGATACAACGCAATACACTACAGTAATGAGGAATTGATAATTCCATTGAAAACTACAGGCAGCATGGCATCCAGCTTAGCAGCTTGATACATATTTCTTAAAGGAACCAGTGCCTTGGATCGGTCGAGTTGGTCTTTGAAAAGCGTTTGTAACCGTTTGTTATAAAATGCATCCACTATTAAACACGGTTGGCCATTTATGGTTGACTGCCATAGAAGGCTGACCATGTTACTTTGCAAAGTAAAAGGAAAGCCACTCAATTACGAGGCAAATTTGTGTATACAACATTTTTCTAACCATGTATGCATTTTATAACAAACGGTTACAAACACTTTTCAAAGACCAACTCGATCGATCCATGGCAACGTGTTCCTTTAACTGTAGGCTACTCGGTTTTCCAAGACGCAATGAGGTATTTTAAGATGGCCGTTGTGCCACTTGCAAACGTAATTGGTATAAGGTGCAATTCCTTTAAAATATATTACCTCGGAACAAAGAGCAAATCCCCACAAAAATGCACTGAAGTCAAAATCGGTTCAGTTCCTTTTTCATGAAATTGGTACGAGATACTTTATTGTTATTATTGACTAGTACGCTCCATGCTATTGAGCTTTGCTACCCATACAACAATGTAAACAAGTTGAATGTTGAACTGGGTTTACAGACCTGTGGATTACATGTAAGTGACGAATGTAACACCACAGCAAGGCCATGGACCGGACATATCACTATTAAAAAAGGAAGTAGGGATAACTTCATCTCAAGAACAAAACCTAGTCAGGTGACGTGCGTAACCTAATGAAAGATCCTCTACAATCAGTGACTTAAACTGCAGGGGACTTTACAGAAATGGTAGAGTTTCAGACTTGAAAAATCAGTAGTTCATTTTCAGCTAAGAGCTTACTTCAAGCATGGCTTCAAGTGTTTGTGTAGTATTCAAATGAGGAATTGGTAACTACCGTACACTTCATCATCCTCCAAACAAAATTTCACAATGAATTTGCGATCAATACTGATGTTGGTTTGTTACATATTAAGTTACTCACTTTTGCCCGAGCAGGCAATTGAAAAATGTACAACCTTTAATTCTTTAGGCTTTGCTGTGAAAATTTAAGTTATGTCCAATAAAATGTTCAGGGGGACGATTTTGCGAAGATTGATTGTAACTGCAAATCAATCGTAGTTGCTATGGAAATGGTGATGTCACAATACAAATTACTATGGTTATACTGAAAAATTGTCTTGCAATGAATTTTATTGCTTTATGAAATCGGCCCCTGGTGTCTTTCATGCAAACAATATGAATTGACGGCTACGGCTAGGACTGTCGCTAAGGGTGTTGCTAAGGATGTCCTAGTGTACTATAATGTTTGATGCGGTGATGCAGCTGTAGCCATATCAGCCAATTCTGACACAGCCATATTATACACTTTCTCAGATATTTTGTGGAACGTTTACAGGTTTGGATAAGCTTACGGAGCATCTCAAAAGTCGGAACGGTAGGAACGTTCTTTTTGGATCGCAAGACAATCCCCGCCGCTTTTGTCCGTTCCACAGGACCGGTCTTTTGGAACGCTCCGCGTATACTTTGTCATGATGTTGCGATCCTGCGGGCATATGCCCGTGATCCATTGGATCGCGGGCATATGCCTGCAGGAACGTTCTTTTGCGTTAGGAACGTGCCCGACTTTTGAAACGCTCCCTTACCATACCAGCCATCGGTTTCACAAAGAGTTAGGACTCGTCTTATCTCGAGTTAGGACAAGTAACTCGTCCTAACTTAGGATTAATCCTAAGGTCCGCATGCTAGGGTTGGGATAGTCTTGGTTCCAAGACCATTGGTGTTGCGCGGTCACACACAACCAACGTTCCGATTATGCGCGGCAAAAACTGTCCACGCTTGTAATGAATGAACGCTAGCGGGCGCTGTTTCTCTGATTTACGGATCTCACCATGTCCTGTGCTCACCATGGTCTTGGATATTTGCAAATTGAAGGCGTGGCCAGACTATGTAAATTACTTTTAATGTATGCAATATTCATATCACGTGACGAATTGAAGATGACTATTCAAACTAGATCGAGTCAAAGGTCAATATGATCGGCGGTCTATTTTTAATAATCTTTGTTTAAAGAGTGATTCCGTGGTCATTATAGGCCTATTAAAAGGAAAACAGTGAAATTTTAAGTATAGGTACCTATTCAGATTATGGATACGTGACGATTTGAAATCGTAAATAATGGTCAAAAATCGAACGTAAAATTAGCATTCAGAGAGTCCGTGTATCGGACGCTGTATGGCCCCACGGCGTGGAGCAATCGGAACGTGAAATAAGCCTTGTGGAATATCACGTACCGCCCATGCCGTGTCTCGTGGGGGTTGGAGGTGTTACATCCCAGGTGCTATGAACTCCCAGCTTGCGGGTATCGAATCCGTTGTTTCTTATGATCGCAACGTTCCAATATGCTCCATTTTAATTCATGGCCCCTAATTTCTTTTTGTTATGAGTTTTCAGGTAATTTTGATGATGTCAAAACGTAGGAATATCGCATATTGTTATATTGACAGTGTTATTGTGTGAGTAGCTTAAAAAAATTATGAGAATTTTTTATAAAAGCTTTAAATAAAAATAATGCTAAAACAAAATTCCCTCAAAGCATAATTTTGTCAAACAAAGTATTATTTTTTTAATTCTGTGAATGAAGAGTTATTTTTGAGGTAATGATTAAACTGGGCAACTAGTGGAATTTAATGACCTGACTATTCGCCTCAAATAACTGGGAGTTGAATAGCAGTAGTCGCCGCTGGACAAGCAATCAAAACTCGAAATTTCTCATGAGTTATTCCAAAAGATATTGTTACGACTACATTAAAAAAAAATGTTATATGGTTACGTTCCAAGCTACGCAGCTACTCGGCTACGTTTACGTTCCAAGATACGCTTAGGTCTACGTTCCTTCAAGTTACACTATAATATCAAAAGGTATGTTTTCAAGCCCGAGTCAAGCTACGCTTACATTCCAAGATACGCAGCTACGTTTACGTTCCAAGATACGCATATAGGTCTACGTTCCTTCAAGTTACACTATAATATCAAAAAGTACACTTCCAAGCCCGAGTCAAGCTATGCCTACGTTCAAAGATACGCAGCTGCGTTTATGTTCCAAGATGCTACACTTCAGTCCAAGATATGCTAACGTTCCAAAAGATGTCAACGTTCCAAGCTACACAGCTACTCAGCTGCGCTTACAGATCTGCTTACGTTCCTTCAAGTTACGCCATAATATCAAAAGGTACGCTTTCAATCCCATGTCAAGTTACGCTTACGTTCCAAGATACGCAGCTACGAATTATGTTCCAAGATATGCTTACGCTCCACCAAAAGATACTGTTACGTTCCAAGCTACGCAGCTACTCAGCTACGCTTATACACTCCAAGATACTAATAGGTTACGCTACAATATCAAAAAGTACGCTTTCAATCCCGAGTCAAGCTACGCTTACATTCCAAGATATGCAGCTACGGTTACGTTTCAAAATACGTTCTCACAAAGACGCTTTTGAATCCCTCAAGATTTCCTTCCCCCAAGATTAAAAAACTTTCACTGTGAATAACACTACAGGGCCCACCAGTTAATATCTGTTTGGCAGAAAATACTGTACAAAATTTCTTTACTATCCAAAAATTTACTTGGGCACTACAAAATTTCAAATTTAATTAAAAATTGGCTGGCAACCAGTTTCTGCTAAGCAATACTATTTTGTGCTAACTATAAGCAAATTGTTTAGCCAATACAGGCTTCATCAGTGTGGGCCCTGGCACGTCGGGAGCATAACGCCACGATCGCATTTCAAGCTGCATATCATGGCAATGCAGGTGTCTGGATCTGGACATTATACACAGAAATGTTTGTGCTGGTACCACAAACCTTTCTTTATCGTATTTCCACCCTGTGTCAAAGTTTCAAATCCTACTGATCTGGACATTATTATACTCCGATAAAAACATATATACCCACACACAGAGTAAAGCAAAAGTCATGCAACGGAATTACTGCATGCATTGTACACTACATGCACAACACTGATGAATTATTCATGAGCCAACCGCAACGCAGCCTCTGATTGGCTCCACCGGAAAGTCGGGGGAGATTTGCCGAAAAACAATAAAAAAGTTAAGACCCGTCGTTGCAAATATTCAAGACCATGGTGAGATCTAAATCAGAGAAACAGAGCGCCCGCTAGCGTTCGTTCATTACAAGCGTGGACAGTTTTTGCCGTGCCATCGGAATGTTGGTTGTGTGTGACCGCGCAACACCAATGGTCTTGGGACCAAGACTAGGGTTGGGACAGGGTTGGGACTCGTCCTAAGTCCTAAGATTAGTCTTAAGTTAGGAAGAGTTATTTTAAATCGACAGCAGGCCTGGAATTTCATCTTTGAGAGGGCAATGCCATTTTCATTTTGAAAAGGGCACTTCGATTGGAAAATCTTAAAGTCTATGGTTTTTGAAAGGGCACCAAGGCCGAGACAAGGGCAACGGAGGATGGCCTCTGTGAAATTCCAGGCCTGCCATACTCTACATCTATTATGTGGTTACAGTTTATCTTACAAAAGAATTTGCTTGGTCGAACACAAGAATGCCAAACTTTGGTTTGAAGAAAGTGTCTTGATGTGAAAACCACTGGACATTGGCCTGTGGTCGGGGGGGGGGGGGGGGGGGGGGGGGGGGGAGGGGGGGGTACTCAAAGCCAGGGCTTGACTTACAATGTACACAATAGATGGAGGTACACACATTGTCTGGTAGAAACTGTTGTTTGTTGGAGCGTAAGATAACTTGTATCTCTGACAAGAGACCACTGATGGACAAAATTTAAATACATTGTATACTTGACACTTGAAGACATGAGACCTACTTGTACACATAAACTGATCAAAAACTGATCGTCTAGTACGTAGTTTAACTTCCTGCAGGCGAGTAACATACACAGTTGACCAGTCCATTGGGATACTTATTTGGGGAAGAGAAATGATGCTCTGGAACCGTCCCTTTAAGTTGCAGTGTATTGTATAAATTGTACACTCCACTCAAACTAATCATTTCCTTTAGCTAATAGAAAGTCTGCAAACATTGTATGAGGTTACACGGTGTGGTTTTGTGGTTGACGAGGCTGTTCTCTTGCCTTAAGATTCTGATTGGTTGTGATTCTAACAAGATTTTCTGGTCTCAAGCTGCTCCTTATAAAAAAAGGAACACCTGCAACTTTGAATGACTGTTTTAAAAAGTTGAAGGGAACTTTTGACGCTTTTTTTGGCAGTAGGGGAGGGGTGGACAATACTTTTAAAGGCTCTGTACGCGTTTGGTAATACTAAAAATATAGCATAAAAACTTACCCGGTAACAAGCAACGGAGAGCTGTTCATAGTATCATTGTGAGAAACAACTCCCTCTTGAGTAATGTAGTTTTTGAGACAGAGGCAATTTCCCACTAAAACAATAAAAGACTTCTGGCAGAAGCCTTTTATTCCTACCCGAAAGCACACTATTAATACAACAAGGGTGTTTTTCTTTCATCATTTCTTGCAACTTCAATGACCAATTGAGTCCAAATTTTCAAAAGCTTTTTATTTTATGCATGCTGGGATACACCATGTGAGAATACTTGTCTTTGACAATTACCAAACGTGTCCAGTGCCTTTAATATAACATTTAGTTATTGCAGGAAGGATGGAGATTCGTTGAATGAAGTCAGCTGAGTAGGTGTGAATCGCTGTCTCCAAGCAAGTCTTCATCCACTGCGAGTGATTTGTCAAAACTTAAAGGGCAAAGTACTACAAGTTTTTTCTAGATGAATAAAATAGCAAAGATATTCTTGTTTGTTAAAGATGCTACAGATGTCAGATTTTTGGCCGATTTGACCCAAAATTTTTGATTTAAAATTCGATAGGTATTTTGATGGCGGGTCGAGAAAGTTACAAGCTTTCATTTGAGCCATTGCTCAAGATCCGCCAAGTATTAGTAGCAGACTAGCAGTGAAATAAAGTGCTCAAAATTAGTTTTTGATATATCATGTGACCAATTCTTATGTGTTTTATAAGAAACGTTTTAAATTTTTGTCATGGTTCCTGACTATTAAAAGTAAAACTTAAACTTTTTTTCGTTAGAGCGGGTGATACTCTTTGAAATACCATTCACTCAAAAAAATCTATTTTTTAATGTTTGGGGCCAAAAATCTGACATAGGGCCTACATGTAGCATCTTTAAACTACACATTCCTACAAGCAACTTATAAATTTCATCAGAGCAAAGATTGACAAAATAAGAGACTGCCGACACAGTTCCAGGCTTCTCCCCTGATTTGTGCAAACTGTTGGGATTTCTGGACCCAAATTTTTAAAAGGTTGGACAAAGGAAGCTAAATTGGACAGAGATCTTTGGAATGTTTTCTACTCGAGGTGTTAATCTTGGTTTTCAATGCCCTAATGTGCATTATGGCGCATTGTTAATTATGGGTTTTTTTATCTTGATGATTTTTGTGACACTAGTTCTATAGAAACCAATAACAAAAATTGGAACAAAGAGAAACATTTTGAAGACCGACTTTGAAACTGTTTGGTTATGAGATCAATTTAAATGTACATGTAGCGCCACTTTAACTTTGCAAGGTGCTCCGGTGCACAAATATTTGCATCCACAAAATGGCAGACCAGGTTAGTTAGAAAAGAAAAAGGAAAACCAAACATATTTCAAGGCATATTTGTGTGGATTGTTATATTCTACTTTTAAAAAATCTTCAATAACCATTTATGCATAATTTCATAACAAACTGTTTCAATTGCTTTTTATGAGCCAACTCGCCAAGCCCAAAGCAACGTGTCCCTTTAAGGACTCTATCGGGGTTCATTTACGGTTCATTGTGGCCTTTTTCCACATTTCAATTCAAGGTTCAAGTATTGAATTCCCTTGAGGCTGTTTGTGCATTTTCAAAACTCCAAGTCAATCATTCATGTGTACAGAGCACATTAGTCGGCTTTTAATAAGTTATTGACACTACAGGGTTTAAGAAAAAACTCAACAACAACCCAAATCATTCAAAATCGAACAGCATTTGATTCTGTTGTTGGAATGGGGAGCGTTCTACTTATACAGTACTGTACTGTACTAGTCAACAATTGTAGTTTAAAGGGACCATTGCCTTGGATTGGACAATTTGAACAGCGTTTGAAAGTGTTTGTTTTGAAATGCATGGTTAGAAAATTGTTTTAAAACTAGTATGAACAATAATTGACTCCACAAAATGTACAAAATATATACAATGAACAATAATCCAAATAAAAATGCCTGGTTTTGCGAGCTTTCATTAATTTGGCCATTTTGTGACGTCAAAAATGAGAGTGTTGTATTATAATTCACGCCGTGTAATTTCGAAGCAAATTTGTGTGGATCATTTTATTCTACTTTTAAAAGACAATCAGCATTTCATAACAAACGGGTTCAAACTCGCTTGATCCAAGGCAGTGTGTCCCTTTCAACCGATCATACTTTTTTGATCAGGCACACTACATGTTCCATAATCAGAGTCCTGTAGTTTCAGGTGTCGTGTTACCAAACATGGTGTTGGATTTTGTTGGGAGTAGAGAGGGAGCCTGGTAAATCACTCAAGGGATAAGAAAACATTGACACTGTAGGCCTACTTACCAAATAATAATCACATTCTTTGAATGATTATTAATAATAATAATATAATAATATCAAAGTCTTATATAGCGCACGTACAATGTATAGTCTACCAAATAAGGTACTCAACGCGCTGAGACACAAACTTTCAGAAATATAGGTTATTGCAGTGATGAATTTTGAGACCCAATTAGTTAGCACCTTATAGGGGTAAGGGTTTACAAGGTGCTACGGCGCAGACAGCTGCCACAGCCAGGAACATCGGGCGAACCCCTTCTCTTTTCGATAAGTGCACTGGATTCTTTTACCCGCGTTACACAACACATGGGACCAATGGCTTATAACGTCCCATTGAAGGACGAAGCAATGGTCACGGCTGGGAATTCGAACCACCACTCTGTTGATCGGAAACATCGGAGTTTGAATCTGGTGCTCTTAATCGCGCCGCCGCGACACTTCCAAATTATATTAAAAACTGGCACTCGCTCAAAAAATCACCATTTGCTACTCATTATTAGCATTCAATGTGCACTAAACTTTCCAGTCTAAATATTTTGATTTTTTTTTTTTTTTTTGACCAAAAAGTGTTGATGTTTTTGACTGAAAAGGTATTATGAATGGGAATCAAAGTGTGTTGAATCGGTTTTCAACTAGTGGTTTAAACCTGCCGAGGCCTGGTTCTTGATAATTTACCTCGACTTCATCTCGGTAAAATAATCAAGAACCAGGGATGTTAGGATTAAACCACTAGTTGAAAACCTCTTCACCACACATTGATTCCATTATTTACTACCATTATAACATTAAAGGCAGTGGACACTATTGGTAATTACTCAAAATAATTATTAGCATAAAACCTTTCTTAGTGACGAGTAATGAGGAGAGGTTGATGGTAAAAAACATTGTGAGAATCGACTCCCTCTGAAGTGCCATATTATCGATTTAAGAAGTAATTTTCCTCGAATTTGATTTCGAGACCTCAGATTTAGAACTTGAGGTCTCAAAATCAACCATCTAAACGCACACAACTTCGTGTGACATTTTCTTTGTGGTTTATTTTCTTTCATTATTACCTCGCAACTTCGATGATCGATTTAGCTCAAACTTTCACAGGTTTGTTATTTTATGCATATGTTGAGATACACCAACTGCGAAGGCTAGTCTTTGACAATTACCAATAGTGTCCACTGCCTTTAACAGCCAATTACAGTACGTACATGTACATGTAGGCACATCCTGACACCCATTACGAGCAAGGATTTGCCGAGAGGGGACCACCTAAAAATGGATTTTGTATTAAGGATATTAAAATTACATGTACGTGTGTGGGTGAGACTAATGCTCCCAGGGACCTTGGTTACCGGTGCAGACTTCTCACCATCATGGAAGGGTGCTCAAGAGGGAAGAAACGATGAGGATTGAATAAGGGGGACCCTGTGGTGAATAAAAAACACATTGTGGTTGGGGTTTTTTTTCTGTGTTTTTATTCTATCTCTCTGGGCTTTCTTGTTTGGAAATGATTGTTAGTGGATTGAGTTTGCACATAATGCCTCTTGCAGTTTGTCCAATTGTTTGAGGGGAAAGCATTTATGTGGGTGTTGGACTGTGGGACAGTCACAATAGAAAATATTATATATATTATATTCCATCCAATCATAAACCACTGTAAGCAAATGGGATTGCATTTTATTAACATCAAAGCAGGTCATTAACCCCTTAGGCTACTGTCGCAAATCCTTCAAAATCCTACACAGGAAGTTGTCTGTTTTTTAGAGGGTTTGGGACAAGCACGTAGGCACAAATAACTCATCACTGGGCTGTGCTATCAGTTTGCAGTCCAAACATTTGGGTGTTGGGTTACGATAGAGCAGAGGACATCATTGGAGGAATTTGGGAGGAGAATATCTATGAGCCAGAAGTAATAAGGGGTGATTCAACAATCTGTTGTACTTAATTTTAGCTCGATTAAAAAATCTGGATGATTTGTACAATATACAACGGAACAAATCAAAGTGAAAATATCACAACAAACTGGATGCATGCATCTTGTCCTAGTAATTCAGGAAATTACAACAGGCCTGGAGTTTCATCATTGAAAGTGCATGGCTGTTTACATTTTGCAAAAGCAGTTCCATTTGTAATATCTAAAAGTCAATGGGAGCTTTTTTTAAGGGGCACCAAGGCCAAGACAAGGGGCGACAGAGGCAATGGGCTCAGTGGCCTGGGCCCAATTTCATAAGAGCTGCTATTATGGGTGCATTCCTTTAGCTTCCCTGGGTCGACCCCGCGGTGCTCACTCGGGTGAGCCCCTGACAAGAGCTAATCGTACAATCACACTTGCCCTCTCATGGTGACAGCATGCACCTCAGGTCACCCCCAAGTGACCCACTCCACAAGCAGGGCACTGGGGGCTGACCCGGGTGAGCCTGTCAAAGCTATTCGAACGTACCGGGGCAGACCGGGGTCGACCAAGGGAAGCTAACTGAACGCACCCAGTCAGCCAAAAAAATTGTGGACACAACAATAAAAAAAATTGACTTTTATGCTGTTTGGAAGATGACTTTACAAGTCTATTTTCGAAACTGACTCAAAAGAAGTAAATTAAAATTCAAAGAATTAGAGTGGAAACTTCACACTTACCAGTTTTTTCTGGATGATATTTCTCTTTGGTCTTTTCACCGCGCTCATTATTCCTTAACTGGTCGGGTCGCTCACTCTTGTCACATAAGCCCAACCTAACTTCACTCTTTCACTGAAAGGATGGGGGGGGAATAACACAAGAGAAAACAGCGAATGAAAGCAAGTTAATAAAAAGTAGATAAACAAGAATCTTCCGTTCACTTTGGGAAAGTACTGTGCGTGTACATTACATTGTTTTGCAATGTGGCATTTCCTGCTTGTTATGAATATGATTAGGCCCAACTATACAACATTTCAGACAGCGTTCTAGCAAAGAGAAAGGTTGAAATAATTCAAGGAAATTATACTCTCTGGTTTTTTTCTGATATAATTTAGTTTGTTACGGCTCATGAGAGCACTTTCTATATTTTTATCAATAGACTGTAACTTGTGAGGGGATTTCCCCGATATATGAAACAATATCAACTGAAGTTGTTCCTATTACTTGGTTTTATTTCATTTAAAGCCAGTGGACACTATTGGTAATTGTCAAAGACTAGCCTTCACAGTTAGTGTATCTCAACCTATGCATAAAATAACAAACCTGTGAGAATTTGAGCTCAATCGGTCATCGAACTTGCGAGATAATAATGAAAGAAAAAACACCCTTGTCACACGAAGTTCTGTGCGTTTCGATGGTTGATTTCGAGACCTCAAATTCTAAACTTGAGGTCTTGAAATCAAATTCGTGGAAAATTACTTCTTTCTCAAAAACTATGGCACTTCAGAGGGAGCTGTTTCTCACAATGTTTTATACCATCAACCTCTCCCCATTACTCATCACCAAGAAAGGTTTTATGCTAATAATTATTTTGAGTAATTACCAATAGTGTCCACTGCCTTTAAAGGTTAGTTCCTCAGGAAAAGGAAATATCTTTGCACACTGTAAGGCACACTGTAAGTCCTGGCTTTGTCGAAGAGGATTTGAAAAATATGTACAAGGAACATGTGAAAACGTTCACCCCTTCCTGAGTTAGGTAGAAATATTTTTTTTAAATAATGTTAATGTTTTCTCGCAATGGTACGGGACCATTATACCCTGAACTGTGTCGCGGTGCCTGCAATGGAGGAGTCCAACCTGGGCTAAGTGCCTGCAAACTCTTTGGCCAGAAGCGGGCACCTGTCTTATAGTGTTGTTAACCCCCCCCCCCCCCCCCCCCCCCAAGCAATGCAGAACTGAAACAAGAGTGACTCTTCCGGGGAATCCGGACAATGATGCTCTTCTGCTGACTAAAGAACTGTGGGATAACTTTCCGTATGGCGCCACCACTTTTTCACTCATTTTTACAAAAAGGGATATATCAATCAGGTAAATTAGATACTATATTATTTTATTTCGAATGAAAAAGTGGTGGCGCCATACGGAAACTTTTCCGAATTGTGATTTTCATGGCTACTCGTTTGTTATTCAATCATGATCTTAGTGACCAAAATACCAAACCCAAATAAATTTATATTAAGCCCAATCAATGCTTTTTAGGCCTTTAGAAGTTTAATAAATTTGTAAAAAAAATATCAAATACAACCATTTCTTGAATCATTTATAGGTTTTACAAATTATAATCTTCTTTTCAGAAGCTTGGGAACAGTAGAAACTCAAAAAGACTAAGAGTTTCCGATTTTAACAGAACTATAGAATTAAAAAACGGTTGCTTTTACTCAATTTCAAAATTCTTTTCTTACACACACAGCAGTACGGGTTGTGATAAAAATAAATAAAAAACATTAATTTTGTGTCTTTGTTGTCCAATATTAACGGGCGGTTATTCCTAAAACAGAGATAGGCCTAGTGCACGTTTAAGCACTTCGGTGCAACAGCACCGCTGGCAATTTAGTGTCGTGCAGTAAAACTGCACCACTTTTTTTCTTCTTTTTACCGTGCCTGCCAACTGCTGCAGCAACATCAGGGCGGTACACGACCGTCCACTTACGGCAGCATTTAATCAGCAACAACGGGGCCTTTTAAAAATGGAGGAAGAAAAGAACTTACCTCTTTGGCAAACAAAAATCAAGTTAAAAAGTGAGGTTTCAACGTGTGCACCGGAGCCGATTTCTTCCAGACGATCTAAGCGTATAATCCCACTCATTCGATTTGGTCATTTTTGCTCGACTCAGAAACCTGTGCCGTTTGAAAAGAGAAATTCTACAACAAAGAGGTTCAGGCCGGCGCCATCTTACACATGTGCCATTGCTTCACTGTACAGAGCCGGCGGTACGCGTACATTGTGTGTACTGCTGTACGGTAATCCCGATCACTGACCACCAATGTGTGGTCGCGCGAAAATAAACGAGACCACAAAATTGCAACAGCGCCCTCACCACAAAGATGGCGGCTTCCAGTTTTGAACGTGCTGCCGTATTTTGTGGTGTTTTCATCCTTGTTTTGGTGCACTTTACAGGGGCTGTGGGGGAAGACAGTTTTCAAGAGGAGCTGTATTTTAAACCTCTTTCAAGTGGCCATGTTTATGGACATTTTCAGTTTACAACTACCTGGAATGTTAGCCTCAAAGATGAAAGTAAGTGAAGTAAAATTAAACTAAAATCACTAAATTCTAAATGTTTATAATACTTTTAGTAGGCCCTATTCTAAATTTGAACTGATTGTTGTAGATTTTTTTGCCCTTTTCTTTTGTATCTTGATTGACTTTTTATTCAATCATGTACATAATTAATGCACATGTAACTAGACTGATGTTGAAATAACAGTTCAATGTAATCGTATGAGGCTCAATCATGTCGACGGTGGACCACTTTTGACCAAACCCCCACCAGCCATCGTCCTGTCCTCGTGCCTCGATCCCAGGCATTGGTTCTTTACTGTATGTAGGCGCGAAGTTATTGGACGCTCGCGCTGTGACTGTGACATCACAAACGGCGCCTGCCCTCAATCCCAAAGTTACTACACGCTCGCGCTTTGACTGTGACGTCACAAACAACACATGCCCCCAAAACCCACGGGTAACCCGAAATTTTCCCCAGGACGCATCATTTTAGCAGGGTGCGGGCACCACTTGACGTGAAAACAAAATGGCGCCGCCCAAAACAACAATGGCGGCGCCAATGCGATTTGAGCCTTGGTAGTATAGATGTAATAATGTAAAATAAGTAAATAACGAAACATTGTGTATTGTCATTTGGAACAATAATCAATATGTCAGTTAATGTTCTGTTTTTTTACTTCAATTCTACAATTTCATTTGCTTCAGTTGGGTATATATGTGACACTTAATCTGTGTTTTCTTTTAGCTCTTTGTCTGTGATGTAAGCAAATTCAAATCTCGACTTCAGAAACACTGGTGGTACCATCCATTGAAATACAACCCATATTATTACCAATGTAACAGTTTTCCAATTCAAGTCAAGCGGGACAAAAAGCGTTTAAAAGCGTTTTTAAATCTATAAATTCAGGTTAAATCCAGGTAAATTAAAGCAATCGCACAACATTGGTAAACAGTATTATCCAAAGGCCCACACTTCGTTAGGAATAACAAACCTGTGAAAATTTAGGCTTAATCGGTCATCGGAGTCAGGAGAAAACAATGGCAAAACCCACCCTTGTTTCCACATGTTTCGCCGTGTCATGACATGTGTTTAAAATAAATCTGTTATTCTCGACATCGAGAATTGATAATTGTTTTAATGTTTTCTCGAAAAGTAAAGCACATTACCCTCTAGCTGTAAACCCTGTAAGTTATTTGTAACCCTGTGAACTTTTAATTTTTATTCTTTTTAGAAAGTGTCCAATGGCTTTAATCTTCCTTCTTATTTGTGTCTTTTCTGCACACATCACAGTGTCCCATTACAACCTGTTCCCCAAGACACTTGGTCAGGTGATCTCCAAGTACTCCGTTCAGGAGCTCCATCTGTCGTTAACACATGGCCTATGGAGACATGAGAAATGGGGATACCCTGTCAAGTCAGCTCCTCCTGGGGCACAACTCTGGGTGTGGTTTAAACCCTCAACTCCAAGGTAATGGCTGTAATAGTTAATCATAATTAAGAAACCTTAAAAGACACTGGAAACTGTTGGTAATTGTCAAAGACCAGTCTTCTCACTTGGTGTATCTCAATATTATAAGCAAAATAACAAACCTGTGAAAATTTGAACTCAATTGGTCGTCGAAGTTGGAAGATAATAACGAAAGAAAACACACCCTTGCCACTCGAAGTTGTGTGCTTTCAGATGCTTGATTTCGAGACCTCAGAATCTAAATCTGTGTTCACATGGAACAGTTTTTTTTACAAGTGTGTTGTCTCTTGTCTCTTGTTTTTTATTGATGATCTTCTCAGCTCGTACAATCCTCCTCGAAAACTCAGGTCTTATAATTCTAGCCTCCTTATTGAGCCCATTTCCAAACATTCATGGGGAGATCGATCTTTTTCACATGCTGCCCCTCGTCTATGGAACAAACTGCCTGCACTAGTAAAATCATCCGTTTCTTTGACCCAATTTAAAAAACAACTGAAAACACATCTCTTCAAACAGGCATTTGATTCAATGGTTTAATTATTGTTATTTTTGTTACCTTTTAGGATGGTTTTTCTTAAATATTGCATTTGTATTATTGTATTCTATACCACATGTTCTAGATTTCTCTCAACTTAGGTTTACATTTTAATTTTTGTTGTTGTTATTGTATATTAATTAATGCTATTGTATGTATTTTAGCGCCATGAGCACTTCTGTGGATTTGTGCGCTTTATAAGTTTTCATTATTATTATTATTATTATTTGTTGCTAGTGTGGATGAGGCTTGGAAAGGGTTGATCAACGCACTATCAGGATTATTCTGTGCTTCGCTCAACTTTGTTGATGACACTAACACCGCAAAGCCACAGTTCTCATTCAAGCCCAGTGGGGTGGCTTCAGGTAAGACATTTCAAAAGGTGGTCACGTTTTTGAGATATTGGCAACAATCTGGAAGAATAATCACTAATAGCATTACATAGTCTGAGAAGTAGCTGTTCTCAGATGCAATGTTTGGGGCGTAACAAGTTATGTCTTTTTATCTAAACCACATTACTTCCAAGTGAAATGTTTCTCAAAATGCATTATACTATCGTCAACTGCTGTCGGCTTCTAGCCAAAAGTTTTTTTTGCAATTAGTTGCAAGAGTGATTAACAAACGTATTTACTACTGTTTAAATTCTTGTTGACATGACAGAGTCCTACGCCAAGAACCCGGCCAACATGCGCTACGCTACACTCCCAAGAGAGATTGTGTGTACTGAGAACCTAACCCCATGGAAGAAACTTCTGCCTTGTGATTCAAAGGTAAGAGGGATGAGTCTTCCCTTCATCCTAGCCATTCCCTGTTCAGTCAAACCTGAGGTAGCACACATTGCTACTGTCGGGGTCAAAGTTAAAGGCAGTGGACACTATTGGTAATTGTCAAAGACTAGCCTTCATAGTTGATGTATCTCAACGTATGCATAAAATAACAAACCTGTGAAAATTTGAGCTCAATCGGTCATCGAGGTTGCGAGATAATAATGAAAGAAAAATAACCATGGTCACACGAAGTTGTGTGTGTGTAGGTGGTTGATTTGATTTTTTAAATCTGAGGTCTTGAAATCAAATTCGTGGAAAATTACTTCTTTCTCGAAAACTATGGCACTTCAGATGGAGCCGTTTCTCACAATGTTTTATACCATCAACCTCTCCCCATTACTCATCACCAAGAAAGGTTTTATGCCAACAATTTTTTGAGTAATTACCAATAGTGTCCACTGTCTTTAAAGTTGGTAAGCAGTGTATGAAACAGCTTATTCTACTGTGTCAGTAACAAATGTGTTCACACTTTTGTTGTAGGAACAAATTGCTCATTGGGCCATCAAATTTCCTGTTCTTTCTTTCAGCTCCCTTGGGAGTTTACAATTTGGGTAGCCAGGGCGCTCCAAAGGCTTTTTCAACCTCTACTCTCACACGTATCTATTTATAACCCTGGGTGAAGAGAAGCAAGAAATGGGGAGAGGTTGATGGTATAAAACATTTAGAGAAATGGCTCCCTCTGAAGTGCCATAGTTTTGGAGAAAGAAGTAATTTTCCACGAATTTGATTTCGTTGAGGTCTCGAAATCAACCATCTAAATGCACACAACTTTGTGTGACAAGAGTGTTTTTTCTTTCATTATTATCTCGCAAGTTCGTTGACCGATTGAGCTCAAATGTTCACATGTTTGTTATTTTATGCATATGTTAAAATACACCTACTAGGAAGGCTAGTTTCTGACAATTACCAATAGTGTACACTGCCTTTAACTGTGACTGCTCAAAATTAGCCATAGGCCACTTGCCTGAGGCCAGTGATTTTGGCCTAGTACCTTGAAACAGACAAGTCCAGTGGTCTTGTGTTTCCTGAAATTCATAGAAATGGGAGTTTGTAGAACATTCTACTATTTAAAGTTTTGTAGAACCTTGTTGTTCAACAAAAATGTTGTTAAAGAGTTTTGTTTATGTTTTGTTTTCATTCGTAATATTAGGCCGGCCTGTCCACCCTCTTCCATGCGGGCAATCTCTACAATGCCAACTACCACTCCCTAGCAGTCGACCTCCGACCTGTATGTGATGATTACCCAGCATGCACTAGGACTGCCCTAGAGCTCAGCCAATCCCTGGCAGCCGTGTTCAACCCACCGGCGGGCAACAACGGCAGGCAGGACTGGACGCTCCGAAGTTTATTCGAGCGCCCTCTGAGTAACACGTGCCCCATGGCAGACGCTAGCAAGGTCTACGTGGATATTACTGATAAGGATGTAAGTTCTTGGTTGTCTGGAGACTGCCCAAAACTATACAAAGCAAAACTGGTTTTCAAATGACCTGGACCCAATTTCGTAAAGCTTATTAATTTGGTTTTTACCCATTCATAACGCTTAGCAAATTATTGGGTTACGCATGAACTGACCGGGGTACCAGTCACAGCAGTAGTAACTGTATGGTATTCTGGCTGGTAATCTATTTTTTTGTGCTAAGCAAGTTTTGGTGCCACCATTTTGAAAAGTCATCATGTTCTGTGAGACCTTTTGTTTTTGTACACGGTTCAGTTGCAGGGACGGGTTGTTCAAAATCCATATGGAGTTTTAAAAAGGCAGTTCTTGTTCAATATTGTTTCAGGATTCTAACAGCTGGTTGCTGACTCCAGACTACGCAACAGTTACGAACAGCAGAGGGCGCTCTTACGCCGTTTACGATTTGAAGTCCCTCACCAAGGAGCACAGAATCAATGTTGCTATGAAGTGGACTGATGACGTGCAATATTGTAAGTTACTGTACTGCAGTTTGGCCAAGAATAATTTTTGCAAATATTTTAAGGCTCATAATTCCACAAATGTCGCGGAAGAGCAGTCTTGTGCACCGGATTCAAGTTTTGGTGTTGTCATGAGTGAAGCTTGGGTCTTTCTCAAACCCCGGCTTGGGCTCCATCTTTGTTGGCTTGTGCTTCGCGTGCTGCCTTTGCAGTGGAAACGCAGTAAGTATGTATGAACTGGCTTCAGGACTATAGACGATGTGACCTCTGACGTCACTCGAAAATCATAACATAGCATACCGTCGGGCAAAACCTTTGTGTTTTGGCAGCCACGCATGTTTTTGCCCGGATAAACATGACGTGTACAATGTTTTGTCAACAGAGGGCGGTTGATTGTCACATCGTCGATGAGCCATGGGCGGTCACATCGTCTTTGGAGCAGCGAGTTTTTTTTATGCGTTGGTGGCTCGTACATCAGAGGGCACATAGAGCCGGAGCCCAAACTGAGGTTGAGAAATGCCGTAAAGACAGTGATCACTATTGGTAATTGTCAAAGACTAGTCTGCACAGTTGGTGTATCTCAACATATGCATAAAATAAGAAAACCTGTGAAAATTTGACCTCAATCGGTCGTCGAAGTTGCGAGATAATAATGAAAGAAAAAAACACCCTTGTCACACAAAGTTGGGTGCTTTGTGATGCTTGATTTCGAGACCTCGAATTCGTGGAATATTACTTCTTTCTCAAAAACTACGTCACTTCAGAGGGAGCTGTTACAATGTTTCATACTATCAACCTCTCCCCATTACTCGTAATCAAGAAAGGTTTTATTATGATAATTATTTTGAGTAATTACCAATAGTGTCCACTGCCGTTCCCGACAAATGATTTCTAATTTCTGATCCTTTGTTTTTTTTGCCAGCTCCAATTCAACCTCCTCATCTTCAGGTCCATCGTTTCCTCTCCGGTTACGGTCAAGAGAGAGGTGGTATCAAGTGTCAATTACTCAACAATCATCCAACGGAATCGCTGCGAGTGGTCTACATGGAGAAAGTGCCTTGGTTCATCAGGTTGTACCTTCATACGCTCAAAGTGGAAAACAATGTCCGGTTCATCAGACCAGGTATGCTGGGTTAAGCCTGGTTCATACTTGCGAATGCGAATGCAAAGCGAATGTTGACTTTACAAATTCGCAATGAACAATTCGCAGCAGTTGAGTTCGCAGCAGTTGATTCCCTTGCGAGTAATCGCTGCAAAAGGAGGGTGTGACGTCAAATTCACGTCAAGTTCGCTTCGCATTCGCAGGAAGTATGAACCAGGCTTTAGACAGTAGAGACGCTTTGCAACTGTTCAGATACAGATACAGATTTCGATAACCGTATCCGTTCTCAATGTGCATACAGAACACAGAAGTTCAGTTACGAGTCACGTGAACACACATAGTGTTGACGTACCTGAATCCTGTATCAATCTTCATTGTTAAGCAAAGTTATCGTTTCATAATACAGCTCACTATGGTAATATTGACAACTCAATTTTAGATTAATCCTAGTGTTTTTGTGAACTTGACCCCCTTTCAAAGAAAAATTGACAAAATCGAAAAGACCACCAACATTGGGTGCTTTTGATTAATAGCTTCTACAGATCGACCCAAGTCTGACCCCATCGTGTTCAAGTAGCCTTGGCGATATTGATGTGGCGCACCAAAGTCAGACCGCAGACAGTAGAGAGGTTTCTCAAGCGTTTAGATACGGATACAGATTCTATAAACTTATCCAGTCTCAAAGTGCATACAAAACGCGGAAGTCACAGTAAAGCCGGTTCATACTTCCTGCGAATGCGAATGTGAAGCGAATCTTGACGTCACAAATTCCCAACGAACAATTCGCAGCAGTTGAACTCTGCTTTACTCCCTGCGAAAGGAGGGTGTGACGTCAAATTCAAGTCAAATTTGCTTCGCATTCGCGTTCGCATGAAGTATGAACTGGGCTTTAGATGTCACGTGAACACACAAAGAGTGGTATTTTTTTTCACAGGACTCTGGGAAAGTACTGAGTATACAGTGCTAACACACATCAGTGTATGGGTAAAACAAAAACCGAAATTAATCCCGGAGGCTAATTGAACATCTATTACACAAGGAGTTGATATATTCGTATCAGTATCTGTATCTGTAGCCTTGCTAAACATCTCTTTTAATATACAGTCAAGTGTAAAAATTTATCTTAAAGCCATTGGACACTTTCGGTAAACAGTATTGTCCAAGGCCCACACTTCTTGTACCACAACTTATATATAAAATAACAAACCTGTGAAAATTTAGGCTCAATCTATAATCGGAATCGAGAGAAAATAACGGCGATGTCTCAAAAAAGCATGCCACCTGAAATGAAGTTTTCACAGGTCATTTTGTTGTATAAATTATATATGATGAAAACAATCAAATGGTTCCATAGAGGAACACTTTCTCTCTAAAGAATAACATAATGTTCAAATGACGGGGATAATTATCTTCATGTGCCATGAGCATAAAAATTGGCAGATACCAATCGGTAAATGTTCATTGATATTATGAATCAATTGTGTGTTACAGAGAAGCAGTTGTATACTCCTGGGAACGACCGCTCCAACCCCTACCTCTTAGAGCTTGTCCTAACCCTTCCTCCTAAATCAGTCACGATGCTCAGTATACAGTTTGACAAAGCATTCTTAAAGTGGACCGAGTACCCGCCCGACGCAAATATTGGCTTCCATATCAGGTGAGAATTTGTGAAATAGAAAAATTGTCAATGCGATGTGTAATTTTAGCTCATGACTAAGTGGTTTAGAGCATTGAACTCAAGTTCTGGTCATCGAAATTTTGTGCTTAAGCAGCTTAATGAAATTGGGCCCTGGTCATTACACTTGTGTCCTTGAGCAAGCTGCTTCACTATTATTGCTTCTCTTCACCCAGGGTTATAAATAGGTACGTGTGGGAGTAGAGGTTGAAAAAGCCTTTGGAGCACCCTGGCTACCCAAGTTGTAAACTCCCAAGGGAGCTGAAAGAAAGAACAGGAAATTTGATGGCCCAATGAGCAATTTGTTCCTACAACAAAAGTGTGAACACATTTGTTACTGATGATAGGCAGTTGACACTATTGGTAATTACTTAAAATAATTATTAGCATAAAACCTTACTTGGTGAGGAGTAATGGGGAGAGGTTGATACTAAACAAAACTGTGAGAAACGGCGCCATCTGAAGTGCCATAGTTTTCGAGAAAGAAGTAATTTTCCACAGATTTGATTTCAAGACCTCAAGGTTAGAACTTGAGGTCTCGAAATCAAACAGAACATTTTTTCTTTCACTATTATCTCGCAAGTTCGATGATCGATTGAGCTCAAATTTTGTACAGGTTTGTTATTTTATGCATATGTTGAGATACACCAACTGTGAAGGCTAGTCTTTGATGATTAGCTATAGTGTCCACTGCCTTTAAGGACCTATGGTGTCAATGTTTAAAAAAAGTTAGTGGCCTGATGTTTGGTCCCTAGCAGAGGAGAACTTTCCATGGCTAGAAAATAATGCGGAGTGTTTTTAACTGGCAAAGGTCAATTAGATTCAATAAGACTGGACTTCATAAAAACAATCTTGACTCTAAAGCCCGGTTCATACTTCCTGCGAATGCGAAGGGAATGTTGACGTCACAAAATTCGCAACGAATATTAGCAGCAGTTCAGCTCTGCTTAAAGCCATTATACACTTTCGGTAAACAGTATTGTCCAAGTCCCACACTTCGTGTATCACAACTTATATATAAAATAACAATCCTGTGGAAATTTAGGCTCAATCGGACATCGGAGTCGGGAGAAAATAACGGGAAAACCCACTCCTGTTTTCGCGCAATTCGCCGTGTCATGACATGTGTTTATAACAACTCCGTAATTCTCGTTAACGAGAATTTATATTGTTTTACCGTTTTCTCAAAAAGTAAAGCATTTCATGGACTAATATTTCAAAAGAAGTCTTTCACCATTACCTTCTGTAAACCCTGTAAATTATTTGTAAATCTGTGAACTTTTTTTTTTTTTTCTGTACCGAAAGGGTCCAATGGCTTTAACTCACTTGCGTATACTGCTGCGAGAGGATAGTTGTGACGTCAAAATCACGTAAAAATTCACTTCGCATTTGCAGGAAGTTTTAATCAGGCTTTACGCAGACAGTATTTGCTTTTATTATAAGAAAGTATTCCAACACACAAGGAAATTGTATAATCGTATTTATAACGCACCTTTTGCCAAGGCATACAAAGCGCCAGGTATTTTTACTGTAAGGAGAGTGGGACAAAGTTTATAATATGAGACCTAATCCTAAGCACCATGTAATGGTTTACAAGGTGCTGTGGTGCAATATGCTGCCAATCCAGCCAGGAACACCGGGGCGAACCCCTTCTCTTTTCGATAAGTGCACTAGTATAGGTTCTTTTACATACATTTACACAACACAAGTGGTGTATCTCAACATATGCGTAAAATAACAAACCTGTGAAAATTTGAGCTTGATTAGTTGTGGAAGTAGCAGGATAATAATGAAAGAAAAAACACCCTTGTCACACAAAGTTGTGTGCTTTCAGATGCTTGATCGCGAGACCTCAAATTCTAAATCTGAGGTCTCAAAACCAAATTCGTGGAAAATAACTTCGTTCTCGAAAACTTACATTAGCCGTTTCTCACCATGTTTTATGATATCATCATCTCCCCATTACTCGCTACCAAGTAAGGTTTTATGCTAATAATTATTTTTAGTAATTACCACACGTGTGTCCAAGTGTCACGGCTGGGGATTCGAACCCACACTCAGCTGATCAGAAACACCAGAGTTTGAATTCGGTGCTCTAAACCGCTCGGCCACGACACTTCCACAGAATAAGAGAAAGTATTCCAACACACAAGGGGAAAATGTTTCTGTAAAGTTGATATTGTTGCTTTTTGTTTGTACGCAGCTCTGCTGTTGTGTCTGCTTTTATGCCATCCTATAATAACATCACATCAACAGAACCTCACAGTGCCACAATGATCACCAGGTTTGTACTCGTTATACTTTATCATTGATTTGCATGATGGGGACCTGAGCCAAATTTGCTGGAGCTCTCTTCAGCAGAAATGGTTTGTTTAATCATTCCATCGTCACAGAAGTACGCAGATAACCAATGCATGTGACATAGTAGTTTCAGTTTGGATGGTAAACTTCTTTTGATAACCAATATTATTTCTGCTTAGATTTTTTTTCTTTTTTTTTGGGGGGGGGGGTTGAAGAATCTCTATGCAAAAAACTATGTTTATCAGAAATGGGGCAGCCGAAATTCACTGGTCTTATGTACCATTGTTGGGGATTGGTTTTCTGCTGAGGGTTGTCAGAACTTGGGTTTGTAGAGCAGTAACCTTATTAACTATCCAGTCCTGGAATTACATGCAGGCCACAGAGACCATTGCCTCCATTGCCCCTGGTCTTGGCCTTGGTGCCCTTCAAAAGTTTCTCACTGACTTTAAGATTTTCCAATGGAAGTGCCATTTGCTAAATGAAAATGACTTTGTCCTTTCAACATGCTCGAAGATAAAATTCCAGTCCTAACTATCCATGAAACCTTTCCTTTTCTTCCAGCGGTATAGGGTTGTCAGTTTATAGGGTTGTCAGAACATAGGGGTGGCGGAATATAGACAGCCAGGATATTTTTTTTCCCATTTTAGTCTGATTTCCGATTCCTTTAGGCCCTTGGACAAATTATAAAAATTGTGATTAAATAGTCTGAAAATTCTATTAAAACCGACATCATGTGTACATGTAGGTCAGCCTTTATCCTCTATAATATGACTATTTTTTTTCCTAATTGCCAAGTATTATCCCTGATATATAGCAGTCACTGAATTAACTATCCATGAATCCCTTTGTTTTCTTCCAGCGTTGCAGACCCAAGCCCAGGCAGGGCATTCTTGCGTGTGTACACAGAGCCACTTCTGATCCAGCTCCCCGTA
The DNA here is from genome assembly GCF_032118995.1 of Asterias amurensis. Taxonomy (NCBI): domain Eukaryota; kingdom Metazoa; phylum Echinodermata; class Asteroidea; order Forcipulatida; family Asteriidae; genus Asterias; species Asterias amurensis. The sequence continues at coordinate 22,583,249 of NC_092650.1, read as the reverse complement.
CCAGACTTCAGCATGCCCTACAATGTCATCTGCCTCACCTGTACTGTAGTGGCCATCGGATTCGGGTCTCTGCACAATCTCACCACCAGGCGCTTTGTTTTCTTGCCCAATAAGGCGAGTGGGGGCATCAAGGCCAAAGTTCTCAAATTTCTGGGGCTGAGTCGAAAGAAGGAGACCCCTGATGAGGATTTAGCAGTTGATGACCCAGCCAGGGTTGAGGATGTAACGGACTCTAAAACAACTAAAAGCTGATGTTGCCTATTTTGGGCTTGAATCTCAAGAACATTTCTACTTTTACCTTTAAAGGGAAGGTACACACAGTTAGTAGTCACTCTTAAAATGAATCGCAATAAAACTAATTGGAAGCCTACCAAGTTTTTGACTCCCATAAATGGCCGACCGTGTTAGTTTGCAAAGGAAAAAGAAAACCATGCAATTTTGAGGCAAATTTGTGTGGATCATTGTGTTCTACTTTTAAAACATCTTTCTAACCATATGCATTTTATATACAACAGTTACAAACGCTTTTCAAAGACCAACTTGTCCGATCCAAGGCAACGTGTTCCTTTAGGGAAGGTACACATTTGGCAATTACTCGAAACAAATATTTACTTAAAAATTGACTAGGTTATGAGCATTGGAGAGCTGTTGATAGTATAAAACGTTGTAAAGAAACAACTACCTCTGCAGTAATGTAGTTTTTGAGAAAGAGGTATAGTTCTCACTAGTAGCTAGTCTTTTATTCCTATCTGAAATCACACATATTTGTTCAACAAAGGTGTTTTTTCTTGCATCTTTTTCTCGCATCTTCGATGACCGATTGAGCCCAATTTTTCACAGGCTTGTTATTTTATGCGTATTATGGGATACACCAAGTGAGAACACTAGTCTTTGACAATTACCAAACGTGTACAGTGTCTTTAAGACTTTAAACATACAATTTTCATTCAAACACACCGTACGGTGTAATGTTTGTGTAGATCCATGCTTGGTTGTATCTTGTTTGCAATTGGATGATTTAAGGTTGTACATTTTTTATACTCTGGACTTTATATGTTTATATTGCATATCCTTTTTATGGTCAAATCAATTAAAGGTTAATTCATAAATACCTCAGACAGTTTCGCTATTCCTATTGGTGGAGAGCGCGTCACATGGGTGTGTATAAACCTTTGTTTATGACTAGTAAAAAGTGTTGAAACATGGGCGTGACATGCAAGTTTCTTCATTCCTATTGGTCGAGAGCATCGGCTGAAACAGTTGTGCCACATCACGCGATACTCGCGACGTGCACAGCATTCCCTTATAAAGAGTTATTTACCCGAGGGCCTTACCATTTCATAGCTTGAGGGTTGTTGTGTTGAAAGAAATCATCAGACAATTATAATTTTTGCGTTTATTTATACTTTTTGACCAAAAAGTGTTGACTTTTTTGACCAAAAAGGTATTTATGAATGGGATTCAAAGTGTGTTGAATCGGTTTTCAACTAGTGGTTTAATCCCAACAAGGCCTGGTTCTTGATAATTTTCCCCTTTTTACAACACATTGATTACCTTATTAAAACATGTGAAATATGCACGAGTATCCTTAATTTTAGTAACTGTTAATGTAAATACTTAAATCAATAAAAAAGAAAGCAATTCAAAAGTAAAACATTAAAAGCTCTTTTGATATGTGTATGTTTGATTAACTCCTTGAAATTTGTATTGACCAATTTCAATCATTTTCTTTTGATATAATTTATAGTTTATGATAATAGATTTTCTACTTGATACAAAAACACCCAAACAAACCAAGCTGTCCCCATTGTTTATTATGCTGTCAGTTTAATAATGTCAATTATGATAAACAAAATTAATCATGTTTGATCCAGTGTACCAATTTCATTTACCAGAACAGTAACTATGAACCACTGAAAACACATACTTTCAATTTCATAAAAAGTGTGTTATTTTTGCATGGAGGTAGAGGGTGCGTTCGTTTAGCTTCCCTGGGTCGACCCCGGTGTGTGGCGGTTTTTTTTTCTGGGACGAACGTGGGTTTAATATCTGCACACGCTCGTCCTGGAAAAAAAACCGTCACACACAGGGGTCGACCCAGGGAAGCTAAACGAACGCACCCACTATTTTAGTTGGGTATTTTTTTGTTTTATTCCATTGTTTTATGATGGGGGTGTCTCAAGTTATTCACGATTTTACCAGGAAATTGTCAAACATTAAACAGGTCCGTATTTATACATGACTGAAATGTAAGACTTACAAATTATATATTGCTCTAATCGCTTTACCACTTTCAGAAAATCTACTGTTTTTGTATCTCCACGTTGTATTATCCCCCACTGCATTGAATGGACTGTTCCGGTCAAACACGTGGGTACTCGATCAGGGTACAATAATGATCACTGTTGTTTTGTAATCTGAGACTTTTATATGGCACGCCTAATGCTAATAAACAGGATGAGAACGTTTACCTAGCCTGCAGAGTGCACGCTGCCCTTTTGTAAGCCGTATCTTTTTGTAGCTCCATATTGGGTTACGTGAATTTTAATAACCAAATAAGCAAGCAAAATACTTCTCTTCATTTGTGTTCTTTGTTGAATTTCCCCCCTAAAAATGTATTTTAAGATTTGCAACAAATGGTGTGCCATACTTGAACAACTCGTTCTACCCCGATCGGCGAGTCATTCGATCAGCTGGATCCAACCCGTGGACAAGTGCGTGAATGGAAAATAACCGGGAAATTACCAGCACTAGTCTTTATGCAAGGAGCCGGAGCTAGCTAGCTGTCAAGCAACAACACGGGACGTACCAGTGCAGCACAACTAGTCAACGTAACTGCTATTTTTTGTCAAAAAATAAGAAAAACAGCAATGGAGTCTTATATCAAGTGCGTAGAAAAGTCAATCGACAACGAAGAAAACCAACTGAGAGAACTCGGCCAAGAAATCTGGCGAAATCCAGAGTTAGGCCGGCAAGAATTCCACGCTCACACGCTGTTGACATCGTTCCTTCGTGAGCGAGGGTTCGAGGTGGAAGAACAGTTCTTAGCCCCCACGGGTTTCAGGGCGTCGTTCGGTGCTTCGGACCAAGAGTCCGGGAAACTTCACGTCTGTTTTCTCTGTGAATATGACGCCCTACCCGAGCTGGGACATGCCTCTGGTAGAAATCTCATCGCCGAGGCGACTGTGGCAGCCGCCCTCGGAATCAAGGCAGTGATTGAGACGAACAGCAATGGCAAAAGGCTCGGAAAGGTGATTGTTAGATTAAATAAATAATACTTTGGACTTTTGTTGATTGTTTGTATTTTGTATTACAATATCGTCATGATTGTACGAACAGCTAGTATTTATAGTAGTACTACCTAATAACCTAGTAGTCAGTACATGGTCATATATTTGTAAACAGCTTTATCTCGAATACTTGAAAAGGTCAATGGAATTTGGCTTGTTGTTCATTATTGCTTTCGCCAATCCATATTATTTTCTTGTCAGGAAGAAATGTACGTAGGCTGATTTTCAACGCTTCGTATACAGTCGTTTGACCAGTTCTGGATCACTTTTTGAATTCACATTGTTTTTTGTTGCAATCTCTTTGATATCTTAAACAAAAAAGTTTATCAGTTTACCTAAACATGACATAAAACTCACCAAGTATTCACTGACAAAAAAAATTTTGTTGTTTTTAAGAGGCTTTAAGAAAAGTATTGTCACCTGTTTGACCAGTTCAGGATCAGTTGAATCTATTCTGAATCAGTAGAGTGCCCTTTATTGCAAACCCATACTCCCATTCATAAAACTGTCTCTCAATGACACGAAACTTCAGAGGTGTGTTGGCATGGACTTGGACTTCCTTTCTTTAGTGAATGTCATGCAAGTGTCTTCAATAGCAGCGCAAAAACCCAGCGACAAAACCACAAAACAACAGCAAAGGCAAATGAAAAAGTGAAGCGATCCTAAGAAGCATTATTGACCCCTCCAAGTTTAATTTTCTCACAAAAAAAAATCTACAAGAATTTGTTGAAGTAATGTTTCTCAAAATCATCTAAATAAACTTTCTACTGCAGTAGTATGATTTTACCATACTTAGTAAGTTAGTGCGGCACCGTTTGAAGCAATGAGATGTTGAGTGATCTCGAACTGGTCAAGGGTAAGTTGCCCCCCCCCCCCCCCCCCCAAAGAAGATTTTGATAACTTCGTCTCCTCAAAGAAACAAGATGACTGCACAGTATTTACAGGAATGTTTTTTTACACATTCTTATCATTTTACATAAATATTTTTTGCCCCTGCACTCCAATTCTAAAGGTAAGAAGTTTTAACAGTGTTTTTCAACCAACATTTTTAAACAAAAAAATGATAAATTTCGCAGACAACCTTCAGGAAAACAGCCATAACTTTTTTGGTGATGATGTTTGGCACCTTATTTTGGGTTTGTTGGTTTAATGGGTGTTAATCTTCACATTTATCAACAGAAATGGGTAATAATGAGAAGTGATATAATTATTTGGTTATTGCAAAGTTGAAGTGATCCCGAACCGGTCAATGATCCCGAACCGGTCAATGATCCCAAACTGGTCAAATGACTGTAATTGATTCAGGCAAGCCAAAAATCATTGAAAAATAAAACTCAATCAAAGTATTGGCTAATTGGCTAATTTTGTTTGTGAATAATTAAAGATAGTGCTTGCATGTATGTCTAATGGATATGATCAAAACATACTGAAAAATAAATCACAATCCAAAGATACTTTTTCACTTTATTAAGCAAAATTTCATTTTAAATTTAAATAATCTATTGAAACAAACTTTAATCTTAATTTCAATTTCGATGTTGTTTATATTTGAGTCGACATAAATTTGTATTATAAATCCTAGAACTAGGTAGTAAAGGCTCAGAGGCTTTCGTTCAAAAGTAAAGTTATCCGTAAAATTTGTTGTGACCCAACCATGGTAGTTTTTAATCGCAACAAAGGTTATTTTCTTGGTTTTAATTTAAACAAATGATGTTGAAGTTGCTTCAATCTTCAATCAAGAGAAGCAACTGTTTGATAGTTTCCATGATCAGTTTTCATCTCCACTCAATGAATATGAAGGGCTACCAATCAAATATCACATAAACTACTCTTAAAAAAAGAGTCCTAACATTAACAAACGATACAAAAATTGTTACTCTGGTACGTTAGTCTAAGATTTTCAAATTGTTCACATTTTTTAAATTATTGTTTTATCCCTGGCCCCCTGGGACTAGTTTTATCTGGAGTTAGCACAGGACTAGTAACTCGTCCCTGACTAGTCCTACTTCCTAGAAACTATATGGCTCGCTCATAATAGCGGAGCAGTAGAAGTAGACTGGTCCTAAGTTGACTGGTCCCAAGTTGGGACTGGTCCTTATCCCTTTGTGAAATCGGCCTCTGTTACCTTTCTAAAAATATTAACCTGTGAGTAAGAAATACACTGACTACAAGCATACACTGACTAATCACCAAGTATATTTTTGCTGATCACCACAGCATTGACTCAATCACAAAAAGCAGCTTAAAGCCTAAACAACCTGTTTCCTGTGCACAGCATGTGACCGCTTTTCCTTCAATTCTTTGTTTTTCTTTTCAGTGGTCAATCATACAACTTTTATAAATAAAAAAATATCTTTGCCCTTCATACATTGAAATTCCCTACCTGATTTAGTGATTATGAGAAATTTCAAGAAACTTTTTCCAACTATAGTTTACAGTTCTAAACTTAAAACTTGTGAATGCAACTCACAGCCGACATGCTACAGAGATCACGGCTTTCAAAACTGGCGGGAACTGGTTGAGGTCACCATACACCATTTGCGTACACATACATGGTTGATTGCTTCTGTATTGGTTTTCCTGTCTATTATTATCCCGTTGCAGTCAGATTCATTGTTCACTTGTTTGTTTCTGTGGTGAATTGTTTTCATCTGAAATAAGTACACGGACAGGAACTTGAAGGGAAAAAAAGGGCTCAGAACAAAGAATCAGTTGCCTTTCATTGGGAAGCTTTGAGGTCATCATAGCTTGCCATGTGAGCCATTTTCCTAATTGTGTTCTATGTGATCATGATTTTACCTCGTGGCTGGAAATGTTGTGTTACTTTGTTACTCACTGGCGGAGTACTTTGATAAGAATTATAGTTTAATATTCATACTGTGCCAAATCCATTTGTTAAAAAGCTCCCGGGTGCATTATGTGCAGTAACTTTTGTAGAGATTTTTACGAACATACCTCATTTGTTACGTCATAAGAAAAATATATTAAGAATAACAATTTTTTGAAAACTGACTTTTCTTTATTATAAATAAAACACAGTTTAAATATTTTTGGCTTGACAGTTTACTAACTAGACAAATCAACAAAGACATTGACTAAAAAGGGAGACCTCCAACATTGGGCAGGATAGCTAAATTGGTTGAGAACTGGTTTAATAATCTGGAGGTTGTTGGTTCAAGTCCCACTCCAGTTAATTTGTCTCTCTGTTCATACACAACCTACTGGTGTATTTAAAGATTTACCCAGTCAGTTACCCAATGTTGTTTGATAGGACAAAAATGAACTGAAAAATTTACAGTGGGTGCATAGTTACATGTACAAGTAGGTCATTGCAAAACTAAACATTTACACTACAAATTTTTTCTACAAACAAAAATACTGTAGAATACTTTTAGCTGTTACAAACCAACCTCTCGACCAAGCCACCCTGGTAAATAGTGTTTTTTTTCTCTCTTTACAAATGCAGCTTTTAAAGCATTATCTTTTATCTAACTCCTGATCATCTTTCACAATCCCCCTCTTCTAGGTGACCGTCCTCGGCTGCCCAGATCAGGAAGGCAACGGCACCAAGATTGACGCCATCAACCAGGACTTCTTCAAGGATGTCGACCTGGCGCTGACAGTCACGCCTTACAGCGCCAACATCAGCAAGCCGATAATGCTGACCATCATGAGAGTCACACTGTTGTACCAGGGGAAAGCAGCCCATGCTTCAGCACAGCCCTGGGAAGGACGTAACGCCCTGGACGCCGCTGTACTCTGCTATAACAACATATCGGTCCTCAGACAGCAGTTGAAACCCTTCATGCAAATTCATGGTAAGTCTAAATGATCACTTGAACTGAACTTTCAAAGTTTTGTTATGACTAGCCAGTAGGGCCAGATAGATTAAAACCAATCAGGAACTCACTTGATGCTTACAGTAATGTTGTATTGGTGTATTGGTGTCCTGCTTCACCTTCCTCCTTTGGGACTAGGACCCCTGTTTCAATCCCAAGGGGGGTATTTGGATTGGGTTTTTCAGTCCCAACTTGACTATGTGGGTTTTCCCTGATGTAATTCTCTGGGGTTTTCCTCCCATAAATTTCGTCATCAATGGCTCTAAATAGAGCATTGAGAATAGTTATACAGATCCATAAACCAGTTCTCTAGTCAGTTATTCACTAGTCGATCTTAGAAATAAATGTTCATCCCAAACTTGTCTTCATCCTGTTTTCTAAAGGTGTGATCAGCAGTGGAGGCGTTAAACCAAACATCATCCCCGAGAAGACAGAGATGAAGTTCTACCTGCGCGCAAGAGACCACCTTGACATGGCCTTCCTCCAGCAGCGAGCCAACGCAGCGTTTGTCGCTGCCGCCAAGGCCACCCAATGCGAGATCGAGTTCAGCTTCACCGACCACCCCTACTCGAATCTCCTCACCAACAACACACTGGCAGAAATCTACGAGAGACAAGCCAAGAGCCAAGGGGTAAAGTTCACCACGGACTGCGACAAACTCAACACCCCCGTCGGATCTTCGGATGCGGGGAACGTCTCGCACGTCGTGCCGTGCATCGCCCCCGCCTTTGACATTGATGGCGGTGTTGTGAACCACACCACTGAGTTCACGGAAGCGGCGGGTGAGGTCGCTGCACATTGCAGCACTGTGAGAGTGGCTAAGGCACTTGCCATGACGGCCGTTGAAGCCATGCAGGATGTATCAGTGATGAACAAAGTGAAGCAGGACTTTATGGCTGTTGAGGGTGGATCGGTTGGGCTCACCAGTTGGCAGTGAGCAAACAGTCGCAATCGCAAAGATCCTGAAACACTTTTGGGGGGTTTTGTAAACAAAAGAACAGGAGGAGAAAGTTGTAAAACCCTCCTACAGATGCTGTGGTGAATGGAATCCCAAAGCAGATTCATGAAAAAAAGTTTGTGTTCCAGCCATAGAGTTATATATAAGAACTAGAGGGCGCATGAGTGATACTTCGTGCACAAACGCCACGGGACCGCAAGATGACAAGCACGTCATTCTGCACGCGCGTTGAATATGAATCACACGTTTGAGTTTTTTTTTATTGAACGCTCATGCGATGCTGTTTGTTCAACTTACAAAATGGCCGCACAAACATACGCTCTGAGATGCCAGTTTTGTCAACTTAGAAAATGGCCGCCAAAAATCGGACATAGTATCTTTAAAGGAACACGTTGCCTTGGATCGGACGAGTTGGTCTATTAAAAGCATTTGAAACCGTTTGTTATGAAATGCATATGGTTAGAAAGATGTTTTAAAAGTAGAATATAAAGACCCACACAAGTATCACTCGAAACTGCACGGTTTTCCTTTTACGTCGCGAACTATCACGGTCGGCCATTTATGGTAGTCAAAATTTTGACTCCCATAAATGGCCGACCGTGTTAGTCGACAGGGTAAAAAGAAAACCACGCAATTTCGAGGCATATTTGTGTAGATCATTGTATTCTACTTTTACAATATCTTTCTAACCATATACATTTTACAACAAACGGTTACAGAACGATTTTCAAAGACCAACTCGACCGATCCAAAGCAACGTGTTCCTTTAAAAGGAAAGAAATACTTATTGTAAACACAAACCAAAATAATTAATGAGATACTAATATGTCGAATATTAACAAACAAATTACCATCTGTAGATTTGATGGTTTTTAGACACTTTGCTCTCAGAACAAATATAATATGATGTCTCTGTAGTGATGTTAAAACTCCCTGTTCACCACTTAAAAAAACATGGAATAGAAAATTACTAAAATGGATTTTAGCTTTCAAATGAAAGGGACATAGGAAAAGCTCTGTTACATTTGTTTTTTGACAAAATTTGATTGAACATAGCTTGTATGCACTTTCAAATGTGTGGTTTAAAGACTGGAAACTATTGGTAATTGTCAAAGACCAGTCTGCTCACTGTATCTCAACAAACCTGGGAAGATTTGAGCTCAATTGGTCATCGAAGTTACGAGATCAAAATGAGAAAAAAAACACCCTTGTCGCACGAAAATTGTGTGCTTTCAGATATGCTTGATTTCGAGACGTCAAATTCTAAATCTGATGTCTCAAAATCAAGTTGGTGGAAATTACTTCTTTCTCGAAAACTAGGTTACTTCAGAGGGGGCCGATTCTTATAATGTTATACTGTCAACCTCTACCCATTACTCGTTACCAAGTAAGGTTTTATGCTAATTATTGTTAAGAGTAATAACCTATAGTGTCCACTGCCTTTAAATAATAAATTTTTAATTAACTCAATCATTTTGACCTGAAATAACTTCAAAACATGTAGAGGTTAATTTAAGTATGTCATATTAAACAACTGAATATTTACCAAACTATTAATGCATGCTATTTACAATTTGGGTGCAAAGGTGTCATGAAGTCTAGTGCTGCTTAAAGGAACACATTGCCTTGGATCTGCAAGGTTTTCCTTTTACGTCGCGAACTAACACGGTCGGCCATTTATGGGAGTCACAAATTTGACTCCCATAAATGGCCGACCGTGTTAGTCGACGAGGTAAAAAGAAACCATCTTTCTACCCATATGTACTTTATAAAAAACAGTTTCAGAACGCTTTTCAAAGACCAACTCGACCGATCCACGGCAACAAGTTCCTTTAACATTTATTTGTTTACTTCATATTTTGTTTGGGGGGGGGGAGATCTGTTACCAGAGAGCTATAATGAGAGAGGTGTGACTTGGTAGCACTGGTTTACCTTGTGTGGCCACTTGCAAGCATGACTGTATGCTGTTTTTGAAGGGCAAGGGCATCAAGGCATTATTATTTTCTCCTTGGTAAAGGGCACCCTATGAGGAAATTGTATATTTCTAGGCCAAGTCTTAAGCATTTCAAGGGCACCTAGGCAATGACCAGGGGCGCATGGAGGCAATCGTCTTTGTAGTCTTAGTGAAGATTCAGGTGTGTGTTCTTCTTTGGGATAGTAGACACTGAAAGTTGATCCACTCTCCAGTGCTACCAAAGTGTTCATTTTGCATGCACTGCATTTTGGTTGGGTTGGTTGGCTTGGTTGCCTTCTTGATATGCCCCCCCCCCCCCCCCACCCCCATATTAAATTACTTTGAATTTTGCGAATATACCTTTGTAAAACACACCGTAGCAACCACATACACGTCATGAATTTATTGGCTTTTGAATCTAAAATTGTATGTTTATCAAGAGAGGAGTACAGGGACACTGAAGTCACGTCCATGTTTTTACGCTCAAAGAACTTCGGTCATCTGATGATTTGCCTTCTTTGACCTCGGTGAGGGTGCTGTCATATGCAAGGGGTCATAGCTTATATTTATGAGTATCAACGTCTTTTCTTGGCAGGAAATGATGAGTCACTATTTTGTAAGAGTATAGTTTAATTTTGTAAGATGTTTGACCAATAACAGCAATTCTAACTTAGTTGGATGTCAGCCTAAACACCCGTTCTTAAGCAAGCTTTCAAAGTAGAAGCTCTTCTTGAAACAACAAGCAGGCGACAAACCCAATGAATATTCAGGTCTGGAGTGTACACGGAGGCCATGACCCCTGTTGCCCTTTTCTTTTCCTTAGTGCCCCTTCAAAAGTTTCCAGAAAGAGTTTTGGAAACTTTGAAAAAAGCTTTCAACGAAAGTGCACCCTTTGAAATGAAAATGTCCTTGCCCTCTCAAAGATGAAATTCCAGGCCCCATGATTTTTGTTGATTGCTAACTATATATCTTTACACCATGCCTTCCAATGAATTTCTTTACTTGAAAAGACTGACACGATCAAAATATTTGACACTAAGTAAAGGTCAGCAATATTTACTAATGTTGTCATTATTCAAATCAATGTGTAAATTTAACATACATGTAAATACTACAATTTGATGTGTACCGAAATGTTATTCTAATCAGTGTAATAAATTTAATAAGATTACTTGGACGGATAAGAGAAGTATTAAAATATTGAAATATTATTTGCATATTTGAAGTTTTTATTTATTGTACTTTCTTGCTGTCTGTTCTGGTTTAGTTTGATTGGAATCTTGATCATAATGACAGAATTTCACGGTCACACTTTTACAGAATTTAATGAACAAAAAGGGACACACATCTTCTGTTGTTTCCTTTGGCCCTGCAGTAAAAGAACCTCCCATAGACTTCGTACACACAATTCCTTGTTGAGGACACCACTAGAATTCCCCTATGAAGACCTTTTCCCTGCTATCTTTTCTGTTGTCGGTCTCCACTCAGTGGGCCCAATTTCATAAAGCTGCTTAAGCAGAAAATATTGCTTAACATTTTCTGCTAAGCAGAAATTATCACGATACTAGTCACAAATTGTACATGTGATTATGGTGTTTTGGCAGATAATCTTATTCTGGTAAGCACTATTCTACTGGGCTAAGCTACTCTTTGTGCTTTTAAGCAGCTCTATGAAATTTGGCAATATTGTATACAGAGTACCTGACCAATCACCACAGCATGGTGAAAGGTCTACAGAGACCTTCAAGTCACGGCCCGAGTTTTTGCCAACCAAGACAGGAACTACTATGGAAAGCCATAAGGCAAGTTATAAACAGATAACAACAGTTTTTAAATAATGTTACACAAACATTAAAAAGTGTGGTCAATTTGTGGATACAAAGCAACCAATCATGTCCTGTAACTTTTTTTTTTGTCACTTGAAGTTACCATCGCGTGTTGTTAATCAACCATGGAAAGGTCTATTGCGTCATCAATGGATCGGACATGCACAGTGTGCGCGTATCATCAATGCATAAACGCGCGCCCGTTTTGAATTGTTACGTAGTTTGCACGTGTCATGTTCTATGCTTTGTGACGGTTTACTCGAAAGCCAAGCAACAAACGGCACCAACAAATAAACTGCAAACAAACCTTAAATAAAACGTTACAGTTCTTATCTTGTGAGCGAATAGCGAGCATCGATTGCGAATCTTTCTTGAGAATTCAAGTTCAAAAGCAGTTTATTTCTACGAGTTATATTTTCTCTGTGTGAGAGAAACATCACCCTTACCAAACATCGGTGAATATGTCCATCCCCAAACCGGTAAGTTACAAACTTTTGTCAAGCTTTTCAATGGAGTTATATTAAAGACAATACCGATTATTTTGTCAATATGATGATACACGTAGGACGCAAGCATTGAATAATAATAATAAGTGTTGAGCGTTTACAATACTTCGATCAACGTTTTACTTTTAGGTATTTTTTTTTATAATGTAAATCCATCAAAGCTTATAATGGGAAGGATATTTGCACGTGTAATGTCGGACTATAGTTAGGTTGGGCGCTGGCAAATAAAAAAGTTGCCATTTTACGAAAAAAAAGTGGATTAAAAGTTTATTCACATCAGAGCATACTGATATGATCGAAACGTCGAGTTGAAACCAACAGTTCTTTTCAGAACCACCCCAACTCATAAGAGATAGTCATTACATGGTGTTACCGCAAACCAAGGCCCTAGTTCGGCATCCACATTGGTTTTACGCTGGCGATCAGTTTTAACAATAGATAGAAAACGTGTACATCATACAAAAACAAAACAATGAATCGGTTTCTATTGGGAAAGCAATATCGGCATTGTGTTGGTTTTAGGCTCCAAGTTGGCCCTAGTTCGGTATAATCACATTGGTTTTACGCTGGCGATCATTTTTTAAAAGATGGCAAATAATTGTACGTCATACAAAACCACAAGTAGGAATCGGTTTCTAATTGGACAGCAATATTGGCATTATGTTGGTTTTGGGATCCAACCACTGTTGGCCCTAGTTCGGCATCCACATTGGTTTTACGCTGGCGATCTATTTTAACATAGATGGGAAATATGTACATCACACAAAACCCAAAATTATCAATCGTTTTTCGTGAGAAAGAAAGATCGGCATTATGTAAGTTTTCGGATCCAACCAATGTTGGCCCTGGTTCGACATCGACAGTAATGGTTTTAGGCTGGCGATAATTTAACATTTTTTTACATATGGAAAAAACGTACATAATACAAAGCCCAAATTATCATTCGTTTTAAGTGAGAAAGAAATATTGGCATTGTGTTGGATTTCGGATCCAACCAATGCTGGTCCTAGTTCGGCATCGACAGTACCTCACGGTTTCAGGCTGGCGATAATTGAACAATACATGGAAAACATGTACATAATACAAAACCCAAATTATCAATCGTTTTTTTAGTGAGACAGAAATATCGGCATTGTGTTGGTTTTCAGATCAAACCAACTTTTGTTCAGCGTAACTCAGTTCGGCGTAACAGTTACGCCGGCGATTAATTTTAACAGTGTTGCTAACATGTTGGAAAACATTGAGTAATATTATGTTGCAGCGGGTAGCTTTTGGCTTTAGGTTTGCGGTCTTTATGTTGGCATTACGTCGACAAAAGATGTTGTTCGATGTTGTGAGGGTTATTATCATACTATATGAACATGAAGCAACTTTTTCATCTTAATGTGACAGTGCCATTATAGGAGTGTTCAAAATCTTGTATTTTCTCACAGAAATCCGGTTCCAGCCTAGGCTTACGTGCATGGCTGCGGGAATACTTGCAGCCTACGGCTGATGGTGTGTCACATACGAAAGTACAGGTAGGCTTATATTAAACCACTCAAAAACTAATTGCAAACCAAACAATCCAAATTCCAATTGGTCCTATTTTTGTGTGGGTTTAGTACCCCAAAAAATAAAAAATAATCTATTTATTGTTTGTCAAAGAATTCAATTGTATTAAGGATTGTTGATAACCAGTGCTATAAATTTCGTCCACATATAATTTTAGTTTCAGCCTGCTATGCACTAGAATTGTATTTTGTTTACTTGATCATGTTCTATGGTTTCAGGTGCTTTCCAAGACAAAGGGAGATCCATGGTCAAATCCATCTTCCCATGAAAACATCCAGTCTCCATGGAAACGCATCTCTGATATCAGAGGTGAAAAACGGAGCAACGCCACGAAGTTACGGTCCGCTGAACTTTCCCAACAAAATGGCGCGAAGGTGAGTAGTGAAAATATGGTAGTTTTGAATAATCTCAGCACAGTGTTCACTCTGGATTTACACATCGGTCACTTCCTCGACCTCTTGCTTAGTCTACAATTTTATAAGTAGAAATATTTAGAACATGGTTTAAATAATTGTTTATTACTTTCTTCATCAAACAGAATACATCTGATGATAATCCAGACCGCTCAGGGAAATCATCGAGGAATTCTCGGTCATTTCGTCAAGCATTACGCGGCAGCAATGGCAACCGACGTACAGCCAAAGTAGCACCACTTCCTGCCAAGAACTCTGAACAAAAAGGAGCACTAGTAAGTCCTAAACATAACAATAATAGTTTGTGTATGGTCTTGGTTATTTTGTACAATCTCTATGTCTTGATTTTGTGCGATGTACAATTGATATTATCCTTTGATTTTCTTTGTACTAAACAGAAAACATCAAATGCTCCAACATCTTCGAGGAAACTACCCAAGGAATTTGGGTCATTACTACAGGAATTTCCCAACTGCAGAGGAAACCAAAGTACGGGCAAATCAACCCCAACTCCTGTAGGTGCAAGCAAGTCTTGCATGAGCAATGATAGCTTTGCTCATGAACGAACCACCCAGGATCTTATCCTGTCTAACCTAGATGATAGAACCACACTCAAGAAACCCCCAAATCTTCATTCGGTTGGGAAACAGCTTGAGCAACGAAACCCTCGTTCTAAAATCCTCGGTAATGGTCTGTTGCAAAGAAAAAATGAAGCAGGAAAGTGCGAGGAAAAGAAGCTGCTCAGTAAGAAACGTGAACCAGTAAAGCACTCTAGAGGTCAAGAGAGCCTGATAAATATTAGAGGGGGAAGGGGAGTCGCGGTTCAAAAGGAAAAGCGGAGAATCTCACTTGATCATGGTGACAATAAATTGTTCACTTCTCCTGGGTTTCTTCTTCATTCTAAACCAACTCGAGGAGGAGCTACATCGCCCAGCCGTAGAGGGCGACGGGTACATGATTTAGACTCCATCCAGCGGGAGCCCAAACCATACAGCTGGACAAGTCAGTCCTCGATGTATGACATTTGGAAGAAGACTGAAGAATCTGAAGACGGGACCAAACTGGCAGATGGGGACAGCGAAGACAGCCTTACACCTTCAGGGTATATTGAGCAAAAAGTAGACAGTGTTAAACCACCTGGGTTTGTTGGTAGATCCCACACCATGAAACCACAATGGTTTACAGATTTCAACACGACCAACGACGCATCTAAGATGCCTAAACCCAAGACTCACCGAGGTCTTGTTACAAATAAGGCCAGTGGTAAAGAAGACTTTGACTTCTTGAGTCATGATCACTGCAATGACAAAAGAGACACCGCACACGGGGCACAAGCGATAGGACAAAATCATCCAATGGGAGATCTCGGAGTCAGTTCTAAAACCGAGAAGAAAGATGTCAACATCTGGAGAAATGATTTTGAAGAAAATGGGACTCTTGAAAACATTATTGAAGAAGACGAAGAAGAGGAGGAGGACAGTATACATTCTTCTGTCGACTCGTCATGTTTGTCCTTAGTCAAGAATACTTGGTACGGCGGCGATAGATGTGAGGAGAACACACTGTCTGAAACGGTAGATCGAGAAGACAGTCTCAAGGAAGACATTCGTTTTGATGACTGTCAAAAGGAGAATGGAGAAGACTCTGGGGATGATAATGAAGAAAAGGAGCTGACAATAAAGGAACTGGAGAAATTAAATGAGATCCAGAAGGAGCAGTGGGAGCTGGCTGCTCTTGGCGAATGGTCTCTGATATGCAACGATAATGAAGATTACGAAGAATATACCAATATTTACCTCATGATGAATGAGTTTGAAAAAGAGCAAGAGGTAATGGAACATCTGAAGAGCATCATCTGTGAGTTTCAACATCTTCAAGTCATCAAAGATTTCCAGAAGATGCTAACCGTACCAGGATGCCCAAAGGAGCAGGTCCGTAGAGCTCTGCGTCAATTTGCTCGTATCTGCCATGGTCCAGTTCCACTCACCGTATCAGGACAATCAAAAGCAGAGGCGGTTGCATCTCTCTCGGTCAACCTTCGTCATCGAACCAAACGCTTCCCCCGGGATCAACTGTTTAGCTTCAAAGAGTTTGCCAGTGTATTGGAAGAGCTAGACACCCTAAGAGACAGACAAGACAGTGTGGAGGTTTCCCTGAAAATAAATTTGAGAAAAGAGGAGGCAAGAAGGAGGGAGGCCCAACCACCTAAGAGAATAAGAAGAAAGATACCACGATGGGCACCAAGCGGAGATTTGTCTAATTGGGAGGTAGACACGATACTTATGAACATGTATTCATTGGACGACGGGAAGATTAAATCAAGCTCTCGAATTGATGTAATGCAAGTCATTTTAGAATAAAGTTGGTTCTAACAATGAAGAGACGAACGAAACAAACGAAATTTACCTGTGCAGTCATGGAATGTTTGCCTGTGTGTACGTTTTAATGTAAAAGAGTGAAAAGGCACTCTTTGAAGAGCCATTATAAAGGACAACTCTTTTTAGAGTGGTCTTCCACTCTTTTAGATTGAATTTTGCATCGTTTAGGGTGATTTTTCACTCTGTCCTGGAGTGAAACCCCTCTAAAAAGTGAAGTGATCACCACTCTTTTTAAAGAGCCATATGGAGGACAGCTCGAAATGTAAAGAGTGGTGGTTTTCACTCTTTTATATTTAGAGAGTTTTCTTTGACTCGTAAATGACAGGTAAAAAAGGGTGTAAAAATTTAAAACAGGCAGTCCAAAAGACACACATACACCCTTTGGCTTACACCCTAAAAACTATTATTTTGAGTAATTACCAATAGTGTGCAGTGTACAAAAATAATATAATCATGAAGTCTTTTCTTTTGAGTGAGAATTTTATTACCTCCTTTTCAAAAACTACGTTTTCAGAGGGAGCTGTTTCTCACAATGTTTTTTTATACTATCAACAGCTCTCCACTGCTCATATGCTAACTATTATTTTGAGTAATTACCAATAGTGTGCAGTGTCTCTAGTGCTTTGTGAAATGACATACCCGACTTTGCCGAAAGATGGTGGGCGAAAAAAAAGAGAGAAAAAGGGCATTGCATCTTCAAAGTTAATTTACTTCAAGTAAGTTAAGTTTTGGAATGTTTACCCTTTGTTTCATTTTTTACAGATAAAAAATAATCAAAATACTAAGACACTGGACACTACTGGTAATTGTGTCAGACCAGTCTTCTCACTTGGTGTATCTCAACATAATGCATAAAATGACAAACCTGTTAAAGTTTGAGCTCAATCGGTCATCGAAGTTGCGAGATAATAACGAAAGAAAAAACACCCTTGTCTCACAAAGTTGTCTGCTTTCAGATGCTTGATTTCGAGACCTCAAATTCTAAATCTGAGGTCTCAAAATAAAATTCGTGGAAAATTACTTCTTTCTCTATAAAAAAAACTACGTTACTTCAGAGGGAGCCGTTTCTCGCAATGTTTTATACTATATATCGACAGCTCCTCATTACTCGTTACCTACAATGTAGTAAGGTTTTATGCTAGAAAGGATTTTTAATAAAATCAGTGAGATTTCGGAGACACAAGGGGTGCGTTTGACGTTCGTAAACAAGAAACTGTTTCTGTTGAACTGGCTATTGGTTAATTAATCAGTGGCCATGACCGAAGCAGTTACTGGTTTTGACCGCCAAAACGCACCCCTTATTAGGCCACATAAAACAAAATTGTTGATCGTCCTTTTTTTTGCGGATGGGGGAGGGAGGGAGGAAGGTTTTTTTAAAGTTATTTTTTTATATAAGTTTTGTTGACATGCCAAAATGAAATCAAGAATAAAGAAATCAACACAATCACTATAAAACAGAGGGTTTGTGTGTTTTTGATGTTTTCAATTGTTTTGTCAAGCAAATTTAACTCCTAGATGACATTTTCTGTGACTTTTTTAAAACAAAGTAGCCCAAGTAAATATTAATTGAAGAATTGTTCTTGCTTTGCCAACATAAATAAAAACCTTCTTTAAACATATTTTCAAACCTGTACATTTAAAAGAAGATATCAACTAAAAAGGTTGTTTTTTATGATAAAAAAAAAATTAAAAAAAAAAAAAAAATGGGGTCGGGTGCGGTTGCGGTTGCGGGGACGAACAACAATCTTTTTTTTTATCTGGCCTTAACTTTCTATTGGCTGTGGCGGTTCTGGGAAGAGCCGGTGGTTAACAACTCAACTAAAAAATATTTTATTTTATGATAACAACAATAGTTGGCGTTACATGGATTCTTGTTCATTGTTTTAAATCATTTTTTTTTTTAATAAGCCTCACTTCTTTAAATGTTTCCATGATACATAGGAAATGGTATTTTATGTTGTATGTATGACGGTCGATTTCAACACCCTACTCATCCAATTCCGTTTCAAAATGAATGCGATTAGGATGCATCAACATTCGGGGCGTCATTCAACGTCATAAAGTGTATAGCTGGTCAAAATAATAAGATCGTTCAATTTCAGTAGGCCGCAAGATGCGCAAAACTTGAGTCTTGCATTCCTACCCATGAAACAAAGTAACTTAAACGGATCAGTTTTGAGAAAAAACTATAGAACGAAATTGAGTCCTGCATATAAAGGGAAATGCGTGAATTTTTACGCTTAATAGTGCTCTTTGATGAGTTTTTGCTGAAATTGGCCGGGATATTGAACGTGGAATCACCCATGAAAAATCGATTGATTGAAAACCAGAGGATTTTTCATTACGATCTGCCAAGAAATATTGTCACTGCCTTAAAAAAAAAGAAACAATGTGTTATATATAATAATAATAATAAAAAAACAGTTTGGGGAATAAAAATGAAACAAAACAACTAACAAAAGAGACATACACATGTAAACTATATTCTTATAAAAGTAGGCTATATTATTGTTTTATGAAACTAATGTGAAAAAAATAAAATGTCTAATGATTATCACTTTGTGCATGCGTGTTTATGACAATCTGCATCTGTAATGATTATGGTGGGTTATTTAGGCCTCTCAGCAGTAAACTAGGCCTACCCGTTCTAAGAAAACAATCACATACAGGTCATCGCTCAAATTAAAAAAACTAACGTCAAACCACAAAGTGAAAAAACACACCACCAAAACGAGCAAACGTTTCAGCTCAAACCACCCCGCCCCCCCCCCCCCCGAACTCACAGAATCAAGCCCCTTCCTTTACCCTCTCTCTTGGATGCTAAATGGTCCAAAAATCATGTGCCAAACTTTCATAATTCATCTAATACAATAGATTCATCTATTAGATTGTGTTTTCGAATCACAACCTGGGGTTCTGTGATTTCAAGCTTTGACTTTATATACTGAGTTGGTCCTATTTAAGCTTGTGGGAATTGGAGGAGGGGTGCCGCCTCATGAAAACCGGCGGCGAGTGAAAAACACACTCCAATTTTCTTCTTCTTCTGGTGTCCCTTAGCAAGCATTTCAAACGGCTCAGCTGCTGACTGATCAGTGCCCAAAAAATGCAGGGAAAAATCAAAGCTTTAGTGGCCTGAAAATGATATGATTGGTTTTCAACCTTGTAATCTTTGTACAATAATTACATTGGAACATAATAACTTTGTACATTTCTGGGTTTTTTTTAATGATTAATTTTCCTTAAAAAATAATGATCGTCTTCAGGAACGCCCACGTACAAATAGGTCACTTGCGTATGGCTGGATTCCTACGTGACGTCACATTACGTAATAAATATTTAAAGTGGACACTATTGGTAATTGTCAAAGACTACGTTTTCACAGTTGGTGTATCTCAACATAATGCATAAAACAACAAACCTGTGAAAAGTTGAGCTCAGTCGGTCATCGACTTTGCGAGTTAATTATGAAAGAAAAACACCCTTGTCACACGAAGTTGTGTGCGTTTACTAGATGGTTGATTTCGAGACATCAATTTATAAATCTGAGGTCTCGAAATGGAAAATTACTTCTTTCTCGAAAATTATGGCACTTCAGAGGGAGACGTGTCTCACAATGTTTTACATCATCAACCTCTCCCCATTACTCGTCACCAAGAAAAGTTTTATGCTAATAATTATTTTGAGTAATTACCAATAGTGTCAACTGCCTTTAATCATGAGTGAAATTGACAATAAAAGGAACACATATTATTTGCCATTCCTTTAACTGACCCTGTACCATAACAATTGTTCTCTGAAATAGTCCATGAGTGTATTCAGTAATGACAACGTTACGTAGGGAATCCAGCCATGACGTCAGCAAGTGAATTTATAGGCGTTCCTGAAGACTGTTAATTATTTTTTAAAGAAAATAAGTCATTTAAAAATAAACAGGAATGTACACAATTTATTATTTTCTCCAATTGTGGGATGACAAGGTTTAACTGAAAAACATCATTACTTTGTGTAACAGCAAACCTGGTTCATCCGTGACTGGGGCACATCCCTCTCCCTTCTCTCTTTCATCCCACAACGCAAAGCCCACTCAATTATGTTTTACAGCTCTGAGAGTCGACCGTGAATGTTTAACAGCGCCCTCATGTGACAGTTAGCATCCTCAATTAAACTTTCCATAGCGACGGAAAATGGCGGCGTCGACTACTTGACAGATTTCATTCACTTCTTGAATAGGAAGTAACGAATCCTGATCGGCTTAGATTTACAAGGCACGGTAAGTCAGTTTAATTAATTAATATGTATGCATTTATAATAACTTGCCACCCAACGTTTTAGTGCACACTTTGCTTAGGGTTATAAACAAAAATGTCGTACGAAACGGTGTAACTTTTTGAATGAATTTAAAAATCTTTTTGAACAACACAGTCATTGTGACAATCAGTATCACTTCAGTCAACAGGCATTCGAATTGCTCTAGCCTAGCGGCGTGACACGCTGAAGTACAGCAGGAAAGGTTTCCGTATCCAGCCACCACTAATTTTCTGCTGGGTGCTCAATGTTTTTCTGCCGAATCGCACGTTTTTTTCAGTCAAAAAACGTGCGATGCGGCAGAAAAACAACAGTGAGTACAGTACCGAGGAGAAAATTGCATTTGTTGACAATGTTTTTTAATTTCACTCAATAAAAAGGAAAAGGAAATGCAAGCAATAGCATTATGAATGTATATTGAGTATGTGGGGGAAGTTTTGGTAGTGTAACAAAAGAAACTTCAGTTATTGCTGGCTAACGTAACGGTCGTAAAACTTTTACCTTTAAACTTTTAGGCCTATCAACGCTGATTTGAAAAACAGCATTAAATTAAGGAGGCCTAAAATATGAGCCCCCTAAAAAGGCTCACGGGGAAGCCTTATAGTTTCTAGAAGTAAATTGATTCCAAATATGAAATTTTAATAATAAAGCCAAACTGCCAAAGCATAAAAAAATATAGCCTATATTTTTGTTAATAAAGGAACATCACTTTTGTTTTTGACTTGGTCATGATGTTGGTTGAGTCATAAGTTTTAATTACATTGATTTAGATATCAATATAAACCAAAGATTTAATAAAAAATGAATCACATTATAAATCAAAGATTGCAATTTATTTGTAATCAAAACATTATTTACTTTTTCTTTTGATGCAGATACTGTGGTCTACCTGTGTCTGCCGCTGAGTTAAGATGACATGCCACAAGGAATAATCAAATCAAAACACAAGAATGCCTATTGAAATGGATAGTTTGCAATAGAGAATAAATAGCACAGTGCTCATCATTTCTTACTTTATTAGGGGCTTCTCTATAACTGCTCAATTTTAAATCAACCCATTTGAGATCCAACTGTATTGGGTCAAGGGTGAATGATTGTGCTGTAAATGGAGAAACCGAAACAAAAAGAACTTGTGAGCTTGAGTAGACCTTGTCAAGCATGAGTGATTCCGTGGCAAGGATCTTGAAGGAGCGGGAACGCCGTCCAGGACAAGCGGATGGCGAGGCAACGGGACGATTCCTCTGGCGCATCCTGCGCGAGTCGATACGCAAGACGACCAAGGAGGTGGCCCGCGTCGACTCCATGGAGATCCACATAGGACACGGCATACATCACTTGCGTAAAATCAACCATGTTAACCCTCTGCTTGATGTCATATACAATGCGGAAACAGAGGTACATTTACAGTTTTAGAAGTTAATGAATAATTTTAATGGTAAATAGAAATGTTTTATTTTAAAGAGGACTCTGGATGGTAGTTCATCAAATTACAGGGGCCAAATTTCAAATTAAGCACAAAAACTTTCTAAGCACAGATCACTCTTGCTTGGCATTCAAAGGTTATTAGCCAAATTACCGTACATGGACATTGTCATTGCTGTGACTGTTACCCCACTCACATCTTGCTTAGCCTAGGAATTCTGCTAAACAGCTTTATGAAATTGGGCCCAATTCTCTAGGAAAATACTATAACAATCAGGTCTAAGATGCGATCTTTGTGAAAGGTCAAGACCATTCTCCTTTTGCAAAAGGGCATTTTTAATGTCCATGGGAATATCTGAATGGCTATTGTAAACATTTAAATGTGGCACCAAGAAGCGAGACTAGGGCAGCGAACCATGGCCTTCGTGGTCTCCATGTATTTATAGCCTGAAATTGCGTTTGGAGACCTTCTCAGTCAACTTTGCTTCGTTTGATCGCAGAAGTTGAAACGGAGAAGTGATTGTTCTTAACATTTCCTGAATAAAGTTGATCACCTGAAAAAGAAAAAACGGCAGTAATAATTGTCAAACCCCACAATTTGATCTTGTTTTTCAATATTTCTCTGGAGATTTGTTAAAAGTATGAACTTAAAAGTCAGTGAGTTCACCTATCATTTTTTGCTCCCAGGAATATTTAACAATTGACTGCCATGGGATTAACTTATACCACAAAGATGGCCGAGCCAAAGATCAAATTGAGCCGGAGGAACCAATCGGGAAACTTATGTACGCTCCTGAGGTGAAGAGATATGTCGGCTGGAACAAAGGGGAGGAATATCTGAAGGTAAGCCTTGAAAGTACTGTAGTACTGTAGTATGTCGTGGTGGAGATGGCGGCCAATGCCAGAGGTCGATTGGGTGTCGGGTGTTGCTGACAAATTTGTGATAGCGTTTGAAATAGAAAATAATTCATAAAAATAACATGATATTTTTCCATTTCTTTCAGTTTAGTAAACACGTATACTTTGTGTAGCCAATTATTTGTGGTATTTTTAGCAGTTTATGAAAGGTCTATGTACTTTTTGTAGGACAAAATATACAACGTCCACAGGTTTACATTAAACTTACACCGTTGGAAGAAAATGATAGTAGAAAGCTTCCCTGAAAATATTACTCGCCTAGGTGCGGCAGTTTCTGAGAAATTAGTTAAACAATGTCAAGAAAATAATTTTCGTCTCAGTGATCATGAGATGAAAATTATTTTAGCATGTAAAAACGTATTTTAATGACATTGTGTTACTCATTTCTCAAAAACTGCAGCACCTCAGCAAGTAATATTTTCAGGAAAGCTTTCTACTATCATTATCTTCAAACGGTGTAAGTTTAAAGTAAATCTGTGGACGTTGTGTTTTGTGTTACGAAAAGTACCCAAATCCTTTAAACAAAATTCATCCTGTGTGTGTTTTTCTTCAAATTGTCTGTTAATTACTTCTCATTTTAGACGCTCAATTAACATTCGCATTTCATTTTCAATATTAAGTGTGTAGATACATATTCAATATGAAACAAATGTTCAACATGACTTTAAATTTGTACACATTGTTTTGCATTTTCCTCCCTTGTAGATGTTTACAGCAGATTTTGACTTGATTTCCGAGGCCAAGTCTCCGCATCAGATCTTCTGTGCATTATACAACGAGCAACAGAATGAAATAGTAACGGCTGGTCAAGCATCCATCATGGTAAATGTCTCTAACCCTCTCTATTTCCCTGGGCCAAGTTAAGAGTCTAAAATAAAGGGGGGGGGGGGGGGGTAGGGACCCAAAGCTTGTAAGCCATTTTCAGGAATTTGTACACAGAGTAATTCCCTGTAGATCATATTATTCTCACTCTGCAAATTTTAAGATTCACATTGTTTGGTGCAAAAAGAGACCTGGCTTGTGCGAAAAGACCCTTTTGGTTTATGTCAAGCTCTGGTTGCTGAGTCAACAGGGTGTGGGTTCGAATCCCGGTCATGACACTTGTGTCCTAAGAGCAAGAGACTCCACTATATTTTTCAGGGAGTGTTTTTGCTTAGTGTGCTCGTACTTGGCAGCACAGGCTGTATACTTCCCCAGGGAGCTGAGATGGTTTAAAGTCACCTGGAAATAGATTTTTGTTTTCTTCAAACATTAGAGTAAATGTTTCTGAACAATAAAATAATTTTTTGAGTCTTTGTTTTTAACGACTTATATGTTTACAAAAATAAATAAAGTTGTGTGGGGGTGACTTCGCCTACCCCTTTTGTGACCTCAATTGAGGCAGACTTTGCCTCGATCGAACATTGAACACCCGTACGTGCAACTACATTCATGTCCTAGTCGTGAGTTTGTACGTTTCAAAAAGTTTTTTTCTTGCATTTTTCCGGCAGCGCGACCAGGTGTATTGCTGCTGGATGCAGCAAAACAACTAAAGCCGTCGTGCTTCGCGAAACCGGAATACACTACAAATTTTGACATGAAGAGAAAAGTACTTTTCTAAAACATGATGGCATCCCAACAATTTTTCCAGCTAGTGGGGAAGTCGGAGAAGGTACCTGAAAGATGTAACGAACCAAAAGGAGCATTTGCCTTACATGAACAAAATCGGGTATTGTTTCAACTTTGAAGGCATGTTTTTAGCTTGCGCCAAGCGTCACTATCTTGTGTTGGCACTGTATGTGATTCATCGCGCCTCGATTGACGTCACGAACAGCGCCCCCTCGGGTTGGGCTTTTTTATCCAAATTTGTAAATAACATGGAAACTAATTTTTTTAAACCTTAGTTAAAGGAACACATTGCCTTCGGACGAGTTGGTCTATAAAAAGCGTTTGAAACCGTTTGTTATGAAATGTGTATGGTTAGAAAGATGTTTTAAAAGTAGAATATAATGATCCACACAAGTATCACTCTAAATTGCACGGTTTTCTTTTTACATCGCGAACTATCACGGTTGGCCATTTATGGGAGTCAAAATTTTGACTCCCATAAATGGCCGACCGTGTTATTGGACGATGTAAAAAGAAAACCACGCAATTTAGAGGCACATTTGTGTAGATCATTGTATTCTACTTTTACAACATCTTTCTAACCACATGCATTTTATAACAAACGGTCACAAAACGCCTTTCAAAGACCAACTCGACCGATCCAAAGCCGTTCCTTTAAACGTTTATATTAATATAACGTTAATATTCCACTCATCAAAAGACATATTTTAGTTACAAAAGCTTTATTTTGACAAAATAACACTTTCAGGTGACTTTAAGGAATGAAATAATGCCCAAGTGACCTGGGGCCTTTTTTAAAGCTCGGCTGACACGTTGCTCCAAAATGCAGGTTAAAGGCAAGCTGTGTACACAGCGCGCGGTGCAAAAGCCGGAGCCAAAGCCGAGGTTTGAGAAAGGCCCCAGGGGTTATATGTCGTTTGAAGTGCAATGATCATTTTTGATAGAACTGCAATTAATGAGAGTCTTTTTTGTGAAAGAGGGCCAAACAAAAATGATTAAATGTTGGATAAACTTATCTCACGAATTCCTCAAAACCGTTGTTGTTTTTCCACCAACAGTCGTGGTGTTTCCGCTACGGTGCCAAGCATCTCATTCCGAAAAAGTCTATCGACCCCAGCGGGCTGACAGCCGAGGACGTCTTCACGATGATAGCGCTAGAGAAGACGGCCAGTAGAGCACAACGCTGTTTCGCCGTTCACGATACGGGGGTGGCTGTCTTCAATCTCTATGAAGGGAAGCTACTCTCGTACAAGAAGAACCTTCACGTCAGGAACATAACTAGGTGAGGTTTATGGTTTAGTTCGTTAGTCCGATAGTGGAGGTGCTAATATTAAAGCACTTTTAATTTTTAGAATCAACTACAGCTCGGTTTATACTTCCTGCGAATGTGAATGTGAAGCGAAGTTTGATGTCACATGGCTGTTTTCACAGTGAATGTTTCGCAGGATTTGAGCACGAGTCAACTGATGCGAATTATTCGTTGAGAATTTGTGACGCCAAAATTCATATCGCATTTGCAGGATGTATGAACGGGGCTTGAGCCACGGTAATCAAACTTGCTATTAGTGTTTTCTTGTGTGGCATAGGGCCCAATTTCATAGAGTTGCGTGAGCACAAAATGTAGCTAAGCACAGCAAAATAATGCTTACCAGAATGAGTTTACCAGGCAAAATACTGCTTTACATGTGCCGTTTGTGATTGTTATCCTGCTAATTAATGCATAACAGTAAGTTGTTAAGCAATATTTTCTGTTTAAGCAACTCTATGAAATTGGCCCTAGAGTTTCATAAAGAAAACAGAAACTACTGCTTGACAAATTTCTTTGCTGAGCAAAAATTGAGTGGGGCACCAATCACAACAATGTAAACTGAGCGTTATTTTTGGCTAGAAACCTGTTTCTGTTAAGCAAAACTTTTCTGTGCTAAGCAAGGTTTTATACCTAAGGCTTTAAGCAGAAAATGGTGCATTGATATAAGTTGAGGCCTTCTTTAATATCCCATGATTTAAATGAACAGAAAACAGTGACTGAAAGTAAAGACTTATAGTCTTAGATCCTTTTTTTTCTCTGATTTATACTTTGCAGTATCCCTTTTTTATCTCTAAATAGATGGATTGCACTGAGCGTTATCGTCCACCATATTTGATGAAGTGTGCTTGTGCGGAAGGCTATCATTGGCTAAGAGCTTTATGTAGCACTTACATGTATGGACTTTTGCATTGTTTATCATCAAATATGGCGGTTGATGACGCTATTAAGTGCAATCCATAGCCTATAAATTGATGCAATTCAAGGAGTATGGGTGAGAAGAAGCATCAGTCAATTTGGTTAATTTGCTTTTATTTTTTCTTCTCACAGCATTTTGTTCTTCAACCCCCTGAAACACCTAGTGACAGGAGCCAGAGATGGTTCTATTAAGGTATGGGATGACGCCTGGCATGTCCTCCTGGTCTTCGTGGGTCACTGTGCAGCGGTCACCGCCCTCTGCGCCTACCCCTACGGCCCTTATATCGTGTCTGCGTCACAAGACTGTACGCTTCGTGTTTGGAGCCTGGAGACCTGCGACGAAGTGGAAATGTGAGTTGTCTTTTTTTTTAAATTTTTTTAAATGAATTGAATTCTTACTGATTTTGAACTTTGCTTAGTGGAGAGACAATACAAAAAGAGATTTGCAGTTGCTTTGCACGTGCAATAATCACTTAAAGGCAGTGGACACTATTGCTAATTACTCAAAATAATTATTAGCATAAAACCTTTTTTGGTGGCGAGTAATGGGCAGAGGTTGATGGTATAAAACATTGTGAGAAACGGCTCCCTCTGAAGTGCCGTAGTTTGCGAGAAAGAAGTAATTTTCCACGAATTTGATTTCGAGACCTCAGATTTAGAACTTGAGGTCTCGAAATCAACCATCTAAACGCACACAACTTCGTGTGACATTTTCTTCGTGGTTTATTTTCTTTCATTATTACCTCGCAACTTCGATGACCGATTGAGCTCAAATTTGCACAGGTTTATTATTTTATGCATATGTTGAGATACACCAACTGTGAAGGCTAGTCTTTGACAATTATCAATAGTGACCTCTGCCTTTAAGATTTTGGGTTGTACTTAAGGATCGCCTAACATAAAAAAGCCGAATGGCCACTTCATGGTGAGGGCTACACTTAACTGATTTGGGCTATCAGCCAAAATCAACTATCACCAGGGGCATGTTGTCACCTGCTTGGTGATGACACTTTGCTTTAACCAAAAGAAACCACAACTGCTGCTGCTTTGAAATGAAGGTCAACTGGTAGATGTTTTCAATCTAGAGAAGTCGAATCACAGTAGCTATTGTGCACAATGTCAAGTTGCATTATTTTTTTCTGACAGGATTGAAACTGACGAGCCAGTTGAGGGTCTCGGCACGATCCTGCAGAAAGACAACATTCATTCAGTCTCGGCTAACACCGTGGATCTGTGGCGTCTCAGACACATCCACAACCTCTTCACAGCTGTCGGGTAAGTCAGCAGCTCTCTCAGGGAGAACTGAGGGCGACAGAGAGGTGGGGAGGAGAATTTGACTCTTTAGTATCACTCAATGGGTGCGTTCGATTAGCTCCCCCGGGTCGACCCCGGTCTGCCCCCGGTACATTCGAATAGCTTTGGCGTCATTCCAGGGGCTCACCCAGGTCAGCCCCAAGTGCCCTGCTTGTGGACAGGGTCACTTAGGGGCTAGCCCAAGATGCATGACATCACCACGAGAGGGTGACTGATCGTTCAATTAGTTCTTGTCAGGGGCTCACCTGAGTGAGCACTGCGGGTCAACACAGGGAAGGTAAACAAATGCACCCTAAAGTCTGTGGAGTGCAAAGCAAAACAGTGTAGTTTTCTTGTAGTTCTTGTAGTATATGTAGTTTTCTTGTTAATTTTTTAAGGTGAGAATTGCATCATCACTGTTCTTCTTTACTTTTGTTTTTGTCTTTCAGGAGCAAAGTGGCAAAAATAATGGTCACCGATCATCCAGATGTGAGTATAAAGTGTATTCCTCATTCCTTTTATGTAGTAGTTTAGACATAAACACTGATGATGGGGAAGGATGAGTGGGGGAAAGGAAATGAGTTGAAACACTAACATAAAATTTGTTTTGAATATTTCCTCGACTGAAATAAAGGGGATTCAAAAATGGACTAGCACAATAACCAGTAGAGAGAGTCGAAAGCTATGACTGCGAAAAACATTTAACGACTAGTCAACAAGTCCTTACAGTTGTTAAAGCCCGGTTAGTATTTTCTGTGAATGAGAATGCGATACAAAATTTGACATCTCAAATTCGCAACAAAAAATTCGCAACAATTGATACATGTATACATGCTCAACTCCTGCGAAACAGTCTCTGCAAAAAACAGCCGTATGATGTCAAAGTTCGCTTCGCTATCACATTCACATAAGCAAGTAGTATGAACCGGGCTTTATTCTGACATTTTTTCTCTGATAACCACTCAGATGCCAACTCGAGCAATCTGTATCTGCAAGGACAGCAGTGTACGGATCGTCACTCCTGGGTCCGGTGATGTACTGACTTCATTCCTTGCTTCCTCCAAGCAAGGCGTATTAGACGCTGCCTATGCTGCTGCTGATAGTAAGTCCGATCTCTCAATTCTACACAAAGCAATGAGATTCATTTTATAATGAGCTGTCGATTCTTCAATAGTGGTTTGCATTGTGGTATTACACGGTGCTTAGCAATTAAGAGTGGTTTGCAGTTAAGAGTGGTTTGCAGTTAAGATCGATCTTAACTCTTTGTGAAAAATGAGGCCTGCAGCCGATTTCACGAAACGCTAGGATTAATCCTATCTCGAGTTAGGACGAGTAACTCATCCTAAATTAGCATGGGTGCAATGCAGCCCAACGTCTTCGGGTACGGAATTTAACTCTTGTAAAGCCCTAGGATTTATCCTAAGTTAGGATGAGTTTGGTGAAATCGACGGCTGGGAAACAAAGGGGGTGGGAGGGGGGAACATTTGGAACTCAACAGACCTTCATGATTAGTGGCATAACCAGATATTTGTTGTGGGGGGAACAAGCTAGGGCAAAGACATTATTTATTGGGCTATTTAATGTTTGGAACCGTTCATGTATGCATTAAAAACAAAACTTCATATGGGGGCAAGAGGGGGGAAAGGTGTCTGAGTGGGGGGGGGGGGGGGGGGGTGGGGGCTCTAGTCCCCCTTTAGTTAAGCCAAAGTTTATGGCTGAGTTTGAGAAGCACTGTACAATCAGAATCTCCTAATACTTGTACTTTTGTGACCAGCCAAAGAACCATGTCACGTGCAATTTTGTAGCTGGTAACCTGCTCATTTCTGCTTAGCATAAAATTTATAAGCAATGCTTTCTGTTTAAGCAGCTCTATGTTAAATTGGCCCATGGTTATTTAAATATAGACTAGTTTTCTCCAGACTGTTTTTCACCCTCGATCCGCTCTTTTAGAAACCGGCACAACTCTACAGACATATAACATTATAAACTATGGCTTCAAACCTCCCCTATTACAGACCTTTGAAAGTTTGTTAAGACAGTTGTATCTCTAGGGTTAAAACACCAACATCTGTTAATCTCTCCATGGTAAATTTTACCGTTCATTTTCCCAGATGTTTTGTTTGTCGTCTGCAAAACCGGTGACATCATCAAAGCGGACACCTCCAAGAACCCCGCCAGGGTCATGCGCGTCTGGAAACACGAGGGCCGCAACGAGAAGTCGTATCTTAACACCATCGCCCTGTATGAGTACGTCATCGAGCCAACGCAGACCTCGGACTTGCGCTGGAGCAAGACTAAGTCGAGAAATCGCACTTTACTGATCGGAGGTCGGAGAGATGGGAATGTTGCCGTGCTCCACTGGAACACGATGGAAGTGGTCTTCCAGGCAGATGTAAGTTAACAGTGAAGTTTACTTTTCTTAGTTTGAGGTGACGACAAGTTGCAGCTCTCAAAATTTTCCAGTTGGAACATTCTCCTCCGTAAAAGTTTTCACAATAGATGTTAAATTTGCATCAGGGATAAAGAATATTCCGATCTGTGTTAGCAAAATAAATATTCTTTATCCCTATGCGAATTTAACATGTATTGTATCGTTTCGGTACCCGCTGCCAAAACATAGGATTCGAACTGCCTCTAGCTACCGGGCAATCTCGATAGTCTAGTTGGTAACCTGTACGATTCCAACTTATAAGATCTTATAAGATTCTCATAAAATTCTTATAAGATTCTTATAAGAGAGTCAGAATTCTATACGAATCCTATAAGAATAGGAAAAAAATCCTATGAAAAAAAGAAATTGTTTCATCAAATAAGAATTTTGCAAACATTTCTTATAAGAAGTTTCCGAGTAAGAAAAACATCTTGCTCATTTCTTACTTCAATAAGAAACCATTTCTTACTTCAGTTAGACACTGCTCTAGAATTACAAGGGTCTTGGGTTCGAATCCCACCAAAGTAATATGCCTGGGATATTTTTCACAGGACTGAGTATACAGTGTTAAAGCCATTGGACACTTTCAGTAAACAGTTATGTCCCAGGAGTTGGGAGAAAATAACAGGAAAACCCACCCTTGTTTCCACACGTTTCGCCGTGTCATGACATGTGTTTAAAATAAATCCGTAATTCTCGATATCGAGAATTGATATTGTTATAATGTTTTCTCAAAAAGTAAAGCATTTCATGGAATAGTATTTTAAGAGAAGTTTTTCACCATAACCTTCTGTAAACCCTGTAAGTTATTTGTAAATCCGTGAACTTTTAATTTTTTGTTCTGTACCATAAGTGTCCAATGGCTATAACACATATTGGTGCACATGTAGGTAAAAACCACAATTAACCTTTTTCATATTGGTTGGCAAAGTCTCTTCCCAACCTGGAGCAATCGGGTTGGTGTGGTGTTATCTTTCCTCACTGTCCACCTTTAGCATATCACGCCGGGGGCACTATATGGATTAGGTTTTCGTTTTTTTCATATGTACTCTCCTGTTAGCATCCCTTCTCCCATAAGCCTTTTTGAGGTATGGTGGACAGAATGCTACAACACTATAAGGTTTGGGTAAATTTGTGCGTATTGACCATAGAAATAGAACGTGTGTTATTCTGCGAAGTGCGCATTTTAGGCGACGCGGCGTTTACACGTAAACCTAACGACCACAAACATGGTGAGCGTGGCATATCAGTCGCTGCGTGTGACGCGCGTATCACGTCCGCCATACCTCAAAAAGGCTTATAGACCATTTGTTTTGTGACCTTACTTTATTCTGTCTCTTTCCTTAAAGGCACATGGATTCAAGGGAGTGCTTGGTCTTGTAGCCAACCCTAGGAATGACCAGTTAATCTCAACAGGTTTAGGTGAGTATTTCATCCAACCAAAACAAATCTTCTTAAAGGCAGTGGACACTATTGGTAAATACTCAAAATGATTATTAGCATAAAACCTTACTTGGTAACGAGTAATGGGGGAGGTTGATAGTATAAAACATTGTGAGAAACGGCTCCCTCTGAAGTAATGTAGTTTTCGAGAAAGAAGTAATTTTCCACTAATTTGATTTTGAGACCTCAGATTTAGAATTTGAGGTTTCAAAATCAAGCATCTGAAAGCGCACAACTTCGTGTGACAAGGGTGTTTTTTCTTTCATAGTTATTTCGCAAAACTTCGACGACCAATTGAGCTTAAATTTTCACAGGTTTGTTATTTTGAAGACTGGTGTATTGACAATGACCAATAGTGTCCAGTGCCTTTAAATCTTAAAATAACCAAATGCTCCCGGCCCTTTCAGCTATTATAAGACGGGTTGCATTGATGCCATCCTGCCACAACATTATGAGAACGCTTCATTAAGAATTTGGCCGCCAAAAAGTATACATCCTTTTTAGTGTCTGAGTGTAATGACATTGGCACTTCTTGGTTTATTAAGCAGTTGATCTGCCTTGGAAAGACAGCAGCACTTCTTGTTTATTCCTGATCCAATAAAAAGATTAGGGGCCATTCCTATTTGGAAAAGGAGTTTCATTGATATGACAGGTGTGAGTTGGTGAAGACAAAAGGACGTGTTATTTTTTGCCCATTTCTTTAACTGAATGTTGTTGTTTTGGTGTCTCGTTTGAGCATGCAACTTGACAGCTGTTTTCTTCATTTCTTCTTTTTAAACGTCATAGAATACTATAAACAAAACCACGGTCTAACATTTTGTGTTTTAGGCAGTTTTCTCTTTTTGCATGTTTTGATTGTTATCTTTCTTCATGGTTTCTTGTTTTAAATTCATTATGATTCATGCTGATTCATTTAGATTAGTTTTGATTATTTTTAGATTAATAATATATAGATTCATTTACATTCATTTAACATCCCCGTCTCATTGTTATTGTTAACCATTTTGTTGATCGTTTCATATTGTCTTTATTCTCGTCAAATGTTGCCTTGTTCTTATGTGATAAGATTATGGCATGCTGTACAATGGTAAGTGGGATTGCTGTTGTGTCTCCCCCTTCCAATATGCACCCCAGCCCATCTCCCCCACCCTGTGTCCCCCGCGTCCCCCCTGCCCCTGTCTTTGCTATACCTCAAACTACCCAGAATACCAGGGCTTTGTGATTGTGCACAATGTGTTAATATGAGCACGTTTACACCCATTTCAGATGGGCGCTCCAAAGTCGCGCCAAACCAATTTCTGACTTAATAAGTACATGAAAATTGAGATGTCTGAAACAGTTTGGAGCGGCTGTACGCGCTAGAATTCACAAGATCGACTGTTGTAGTTGTTCGGAATGACTCAGCTGGAGCGCCTTGGTTTCAGACGTTGATCTTGTCATAAACCGAGCCATTGAAATGTTATGTTAAGTTTGCCAGTCTGAAACCAAAATTTATTTGGGTCGAGCTAGAGTTGCTCCTTATCTAATTGGTTCGGCGCGTCACTGGCACGCCCGTCTGAAACGGTTATTACAGCAACAACCACAGACTGACAACTAGCTCATGAGATTTTTGTCACTCTGGATTGAGTATTGTTGTACTGCATTGTTGATTCGTACGTCACAACCCCACCCCCCCTTTCCCGGGCTCCATCGATGACTGTGTGTGTGGTGAAACAGTGTTGAATGGCTACCGGCTTTGGGTGTTTGGGTTAGCAGTGGTTTGCTTCAATGCCTTCCACCTCTAAAACCTCTAGGACTAATGTTGATTGGGTTTTCAGTCTGCGTGGGTTTTCTCTGGAAATAATTCTCTGGGGTTTTCCGCCCACATCTAAAAACTGAATCTTCCTGCCTTGTCTTCTCTACACGGGCTTCTTGGCTGGTACAGTGATTAAATTGGCTCCACCAGAATAAATTAAATGAAATCTGAATTGTGGGAGCTCCAACTAGTGTTTCCAAATTCAAAATGAGTTATCCAGATAATAACCAGATACCCGCTCGACTAATATCAGACTTGTACACTCTGTTACCTGTTCATGTTTGTTGTGTTGTCATTTAGCCTTCGAGAAAGACTCTTCTAGGGTCGAAATGTCAGGCCATTAACTATTTTTTGCAAGTCTGATCACTTTACAATAACATTGCTGTCCCGCAAGCCCCAATCTCCATCCCTAGTGTGTGTCTGTTTTGTGAGTTTGTTTCAAACTCTTGCTATCTGAGAAGCAAGTCCTGCACCTTTATTCCTTAGTGACTATGTCAAGAATACTTTGGCCGTGATCATTCACCCAGATCATTTACAAAGCATGCAAACCATTTGTCAAACTACTGCACCCAGCACCAGCAACATTATATATTTTCAGAACAATTGTCAAAGGGAAAAATGTTAAGAGAAATAAGCAACAAGCCCTCAAAGAAAAAATCACATCATACCAGACACTTGGGCTGGCTAAGTAAAGCATGTTATGGTGGAGCTGTCTAAACATACCTTGCAGGAAAAAATACTTGGCGCTTGGAAATGCCCGTAGCCTGTGATAATGCGCTATATAAGAGCCCAGGGGCCGATTTCACCAAACTCTTCCTAACTCAGTATTAATCTTAGGACGGTAGGAAGAGTTAAGTTCCTTATCCATAGACGTTAGGATGCATTGAACCCATCCTAAGTTAGGACGAGTTACTCGTCTTATCTCGAGATAGGATTAATCCTAGCGTTTTTGTGAAATCGGCTGCAGTATCGTTAAAAACAGCCGCATGCACCAGCTCAATGGGAACCATTAGACTCTGAGTTTATCACTTCTGGCAAAACTTCCAACAGTTCAATGTCCCTTTATTTAGAACATAGACAGTTTGACACATCTTTCTGTGCACAGTATAAAGAAACACCGTTGACCACCAAAAGGCTTGGAGTGTTTTGTTTGCCTCCAGTTCACCAGAATATTATCACATTATTTCCAATTCCTTTGCCACAGCCAAAAGAAGTTTTTTTTTTTTTTTTTCTCTCTCTTTTTAATTATTTTCCACTTAAAGGCAGTGGACACTACTGGTAATTACTCAAAATAATTATCATCATAAAACCTTTCTTGATTACGAGTAATGGGTAGAGGTTGATGGTATAAGACATTGTGAGAAACAGCTCCCTCTGAAGTGACGTAGTTTTCGAGAAAG
Organism: Asterias amurensis; assembly: GCF_032118995.1. Classification (NCBI taxonomy): domain Eukaryota; kingdom Metazoa; phylum Echinodermata; class Asteroidea; order Forcipulatida; family Asteriidae; genus Asterias; species Asterias amurensis. The sequence goes on along the minus strand of NC_092650.1, from coordinate 22,547,692 downwards.
AAGTAATTTTCCACAAATTTGATTTTGAGACCTCAAGTTTAGAATTTGAGGTATCGAAATCAAGCATACAACTTCGTGTGACAAGGGTGTTTTTTTCTTTCATTATTATCTCGCAAATTCGACAACCGATTGAGCTCAAATTTTCACAGGTTTGTTATTTTATGCATATGTTGACATACACAAACTGTAAAGACTAGTCTTTGACAATTACCAATAGTGTCCACTGTCTTTAATTTAACAACAGGGCCCAATTTCATAGAGCTGCTTAGACACAAAAAGTAGCTAAGCACAACAAAATTATGCTTACAAGAATAATTTTACCAGCCAAACTGCTATGTCACATGCAGAATTTGTGACTGGTATCCTACTCATTTTCGCTAAGCTGAAAATCCGTAAGCCATATTGTCTGCTGAAGCAGGTCTATGAAATTGGGCCCAGGGGTGGATTTCACAAAGGTAGTCCTAACTTAGGACTAGTCCTAGGCAATGCTAAGAGATAAGACCAGTCCTAAGTTAGGATGAGTTACTGGTCCTAACTTATGACCAGTCCTATCTCTTAGCATTGCTTAGGACTAGTCCTAAGTTAGGACTACCTTTGTGAAATCGACCCCTGGTCTAATAAAATAAGTTAATAGAAAATTCTTGTTTTAATCTGAACTTTTGTTTTGCCTTTCCCTCCTCTCGCCACAGACAACGTGATCAAGGTGTGGCGTGTGTTCCCGTTTGCCGAGGAGTCCCTCGCCCCTTTGATGTCCTTCTACTGCGCCCACACCCCTCTGCGCATGACGGTCTTAAGGACAACGCTCTGCGTTGCGTTCCAAGATGAGTCGTCAGCCACTTACAGTATCGTCCATTACAATCTCAAGAACAAACGTAAGTCAATAGTTTTTTATTTTTGCAACCGGTGATAAAGAATATAATTTGTTTTTACCCTTACACTGGTGTGCATTATTAACAGCATGTATACTCCATGAAGTGTCGACATAAAAAAGGATGTAATTTTATAGAACTTTGCCCTTAGCACTTACAAAAACCTTGCTTAAAAAAAACATTTGAGACACAATGCTTACGGCTAGTTTTTCTCTTGCATTTGCTTAGGAATTGTGTTAAGTAACATTTGCAGCATAACAGTAGTTGTGCCCAAGGGATAAAAAATACCTCATTGCTGTACTAACAAATAAGATTTGTAGAAATATTGCGTGAGTCCTTCTAAATGTTTTATTAGATTGATTTTAATATATATTTTGGTTGCAGTAAAATGATGTGTGTATCTATTTGCTGGGTAGATTATGTTCTTTAGAGAACTTTTCTGTATATGCTACTGCCACAGAGTAGATTTTTCACAATTTGGGCGACTTTTCTGTTCAGAAAGAACTGTCCTGCTTATTAACTACCGCCTGAGCAGATAGTAGGTATTTGCCCAGGACTACTGCTTTCGCTTTAGTGGATTGAGGGGACTTCTTATTTATTAATTTCACTACGCGGGAGTGGGTTCCTAATTGGTCTTCCCTCAGTCATCCTCAGGAGTTTGATTTTGTTGTTATTTTATTTGTTTGCAGAGCGCAACGATCACAGCCCAAACGAGGACCACATAGATACTATCACTGGCTTGGCCTGCAATCCACGCATGGGAGTCTTTGGATCATCTAGCACGGACGGAACCATCAAGATCTGGGACGAAGACAATAACCTCATCAAGTGAGTGTAAATGCCCCAAATTATATCACTCAGTTTTTATCTGTGGGTCATTACCTAGCAAGCTCCCACTTATCTGCAAGAATTTATAAGGAACACGTTGCCTTGGATTGGACGAGTTGGTCTATAAAAAGTGTTTGAAACCATTTGTTATGAAATGCATATGGTTAGAAAGATGTTTTCAAAGTAGAATATAATGATCCACACATGTATCGCTCAAAATTGCATGGTTTTCCTTTTATGTCGCGAACTAACACGGTCTGGAATTAAATCGATCAAAAAATGGTAAACCGTGTTAGTCGATGAGGTAAAAAGAAAACTACGCAATTTCGAGGCATACTCATGCAGATCATTGTATTCTACTTTTACAACATCTTGCTATCTATATGCATTTTGTAAAAAACGTTTACAGAACGCTTTTCAAAGACCAACTCGACCGATCCAAGGCAACGTGTTCCTTTACTGTTTCGTATACACCAACTCGTCAACTTACATGTAGGTCAGCTACCCACAACCTCATCGTCCATTCAGAGGTTCTCTCACAGTTTCATGGTGAGCGCAGCTTCTCCTTCATCGATCCTTCTCTCTGGAACGCTCTACCAACCAGGGCCCAATTTCATAGAGCTGCTTAAGCAAAAATTTCTGCTTAAGCAAAAAATTCATTGCTTAGTAAAATCAGATTACCAGCCAAGACTCCACTCAATTGTAATGCTAAGTAAACAACAGCTTAATACTAGTCATAAGCAATGTATATGGCAGGAAATTTTGGCCAGTAACATGTGTAAAATAAGCGAGCTATTTTCGTGCTTAAGCAAATTTTTTGCTTAAGCAGCTCTATGAAATTGGCCCCTGGATTAAAAGCTCTCCTTCTGTTGACTCTTTCAAACTAAACCTTAAATCGATTCTCTTCCAAGAACACTGTCAATCTTAACTCAAACACAAACTCTTTCTACAACTTTCTTCTTAAAGCATTTTGAGACCGTTTTCAGAATTTTTTTTACAATATACAAGAAAATTACCGCCATGGTCACTGACAATGAAGTTATAACTAAACACAGTTAATAAACAGTTACTTTTTATGAGAGATTTTGCATTAAAATATCAGAGCAAACTTGCTTCTTTTTGTCTACTAAAACTTCTTCTTTGGGATTTCTGTTCAGAAAATGATATTTCTTTTTGTCGGTTATTTTCTATTCTCTTCAGGTCAATCAAACTGAATGCAGAGGCACTGAGTCTCAACTTCTGTAGTCAGAAGGGCGACTTGTTGGTAGGAGTTGGGAATCATATACATAGAATAGATCATAGCAGCTGTAAGTATGGACATCATTAAATCCGCCGTACGTTTGACCGTGTGAGAGCGCTCTCAAACATTTTTGTATCACTTCGGGACAAAGACAATAAACTCATTAAAGACAGTGGACACTATTGGTAATTTTCAAAGACAGTCTTCTCACTTGGTGTATCTCAACATATGCATAAAATAACAAACCTGTGAAAACTGCGAGATAAAAATGAAAGAAAAAACACCCTTGTCTCATCATGTTGTGCGCTTTCTAATGCTTGATTTCGAGACCTCAAGTTCTAAATCTGAGTTCTCAAAGTCAAATTTGTTGAAAAATTACTTCTTTCTCGAAAACTAAGTTACTTCAGAGGGAGCCGATTCTCACAATGTTTTATACTATCAATCTCTCCCCATTACTCGTTACCAAGTAAGTTTTATGCAAAAAAAAAGTCCACTGCCTTCAAGTGAGTCTATAAAGCCCCCAAATTACATCACTCAGTTTTTATCTGTGGGTCACTACCTACAAGCTCCCACTTATCTGCAAGAACTTGTCGTTCCCTATACACCAACTTTCAGGAATTTGGGGGTATTTTCATTTATACTCAAAACAGTTATAAAGAATGGAACACATAACCATCACAGACATCATATCAATTGTGGACAATAAGAACTTTAAAGGAGCTGCTATAACCCACCTCTCAAGTAACTTAAAACTACGGCGCAACAAAAGTGACAGAATGACGATTAAAACTGTGCAGGACGAATAACTTATACCCCCTGAGGTGATAAAAATACTATTGAGAGCGCCCTCATACGATCAAGGCAGATCGACGTAAGAATTGCATCCAGGATAAAGAACATATATTTAGTGTTTACTCTACACTGGTGTTTGCTAAGCCTGTGTACTCTGTGCTTTCTATTCCTGCTAGAAGAAATCCACATGCATATTAATCTGGTGGGATTCGAACCCACATCCCACTGCCATGTGGAGCAGGTGTCTTTCGACTAGACCACCGAGCTGCTTTGTGACAAAAGGCCATTCCAAATCCAGTAATTAACAGCGGGTACCAAAAACAAAACTGTAGTCGGGGATATTGAAAATGATCCAGTGTTCTCTTTATATTTGGAAAAATATTGGTGTAATACTAAAGAAACTTCTGGAAACTGAATCTGCTAGGTTAAAATGACGTAAGGCTTGGTTTTACAATGGAGATTTTTCATTTGCTTGAAATATATTTGGCAAAGAATTTTGATGCTTAGATAAGACAATGAGGTACGATTAAAAAAAATGAATAAATGATAAAATGGTGTATCATTTGTTTATTATAAATCAAACATTGTTAATAGCATGTATCTTTCCTTTACAGTTATGCCGAGATTGTACCTGAGGAAGATGGTATCCATGGTGTTTCCCGAGGTACCAATCGAGACGCCAATACCCATTGATGTTGACAAAGTACGAGCGTTATCACCCATGAGTAACAAGAGACTCAAAGCCGCTCACTCATCAAATTACAAGTGAGTCAACAAAACCTTGCTTTCCTTTGCTTTGCTTTTCTTTTTTTTTGCTTTGCTTTGCTTTGCTTTGCTTTGCTTTGCTTTGCTTTGCTTTGCTTTGCTTTGCTTTGCTTTGCTTTCCTTTCCTTTCCTTTCCTTTCCTTTCCCTCCCCTGCCTTTCCTTTCCTTTCCCTTCCAAGCTTTACTTTCCTTGCCTTTCCTTGCCTTTCCTTTCCTTTCCTTGCCTCGCCTTTCCCTTCCTTGCCTTTCCTTTCCTTGCCTTTCCTTGCCTTTCCTTGCCTTTTCTTTCCTTGCCTTCCTTGCCTTTCCTTGTCTTTCCTTGCCTTGCCTTTCCTTGCCTTGCCTTTCATTTCATTTCCTTCCTTTGAGTGCAGCCTACAGATCATGAGTGCAAACACACTGCCAGATACACTGGGGCGAACCCCTTTTCTTAGCAATAAGTGTGTACTGGGGTCTTTTTTTTTTAGTGCAATGATAGTTTGTTTATAGCAACACATGGAACCCACAGCTGTACACCCAATCCGAAGGATGAAGCAATAGGCCCTTATGTTATAGGACACAAGTGTCATAGACCTTATCTGTGAAATCCAGCCCTGAATATTGTTTGTGTCCTGTCTGCAGATTTGATCATTTTGTGGATGTACTTACTGAGGAGGAGACTGAGGAACTAACTAGAGAGAAGAAACTTAAAGAAGCTGTAAGTCACATTTTTAATATTTTTAATAATAAAACTTTACTAAATGAATAGTACCCTTTTCTGGTACGAAAATGAACGGTTCCTGAAAGTTTTGTTGCAGGACAAAAAACTCCAATGAAGAAAACCTTCCTAATCAGTAATGAAGCTCTTGATTCTGAGCTGAAGTAAAAACACAGGTCAAGATACAGCCAAGAAAACCAAATTTTATTTTCTCTGACTTTGAAGAATGTTTATTTTTCCTTGTAGGCGTTTACATTATTGGATTCGAGAGAGGAAGAGCTGCGAATGCTCCGTGATGGCGACTTTGATCAGAAACCCAAAAAGGCCGTCGTCTCCGCCTCCAAGATCAAGAAGCAAGCCTTCAAGCAGTACTGGAACATCGTCCACCTCGACACCGATCATCCCAAGATCCCAGACCAGGATGACTTCAATCCCGATGCGGGAGATGAAGACGAGGAGTCTGAAGCAGCCTGGCGAGCCGACCGAGAGCCTTCTGGATTCTTCCCCCATCCCTCGACGGTCCGCAGACCCAAACCTCCAGAGCAACCGACGATCTTTGAGACACAGCTGAAGGAAGAAGATTACGAGGATGGGATCCGGGAGACGGTTGAGCAAGTCGAGGTTCCGCCGCCACCGTCAAAGCAGAAGCCGACACGGCTTCCCATCAATCCGTCCGGGTTTATCCCAAACTCCGTCTTGATCCGGTTGCTTTGGCCATCAGAGGAGACAGAGAAAATGAAGGAGCAATACAAGCCGCCGTCTCTGAGCGACGATCAGCTGGCTCAGATTGCCAAAAGGAGACGGGTCAGTAGAGAGAGCAATTTCTTGCTTGCTCTTATTAGTATAGCTGTATTAAACACTAACCTTGAAAAGTCCATCAAAATACATTGATGGATTTTGAAGGACTTAAGGGGGGCCTGTGTAGCAAATTAAGTTTCTGTTCTAATTCTGGAAACCCTACAAACATGAATCCAAAATTTTTAACAACATTTGCACATTGCTTAAATGCACTTTATCGTTTCTGAACCACAGTACACTTGTACTGGCATTGTTTTTTTTTGGTTTTTTTTACAGCAAATACCTTATTTCTAAACTCACATCTGTAGGTAGTATTCACTTCACTTGAAGTAACTCAAATTTAGCAAAGCAAAGCAACAAATGTTTGCGAAGGGTTTGTTTGGAGACTAATGCTATATTAGGTTATACTTTTTTTTTTTTGGTGGGGGGGGGCCTACGTTTACTTTGCATGCTAAAAATGCCCAAGAGACTGACCTACATTGTAAAAGGACCTGAGACTTGACCTTGATTGACTTGAGACTTGACTTGAGGCTTGACCTAATAGATTGGGGCCTGACTTTAGGCTCGACCTTAAAGGACCTGAGACTTGACCTTGATTGACTTGAGACTTGACTTGAGGCTTGACCTAATAGATTGGGACCTGACTTGAGGCTCAACCTTAAAGGACTTGAGACTTGACCTTAAAGGACTTGAGACTTGACCTTAAAGGACCTAAGACTTGACCTTAAAGGACTTGAGACTTGACCTTAAAGGACCTAACACTTGACCTTAAAGGACTTGAGACATGACTTGAGGATTGAACTAATAGATTTGGGACCTAAATTTAGGATTTACCTTAAAGGACTTGAGACTTTACCTAAAGGACTTTACCCCCCCCCCCAAAAAAAAAAATAAATAAATAAATAAATAAAAAATAGAAGGCAAAGTATTTATGACCAAGCAATGAGTTTAAGCTGGCCTTAATTCAATATTGCAGGTGACTCATTGGACAAATAACACACATTTTAGGACATCGCAGGTATACAGACCTTTATCATAGTGCAGCCATCTTGTTACACTCCCGTTCAAACCATCGCAACCAAATCAAGGCTTTAAGTCTTGGCTCCTTTTTGGTTCTATGCAAATCTGTATCAAGTACCTTCAGTGGACACTGGGAATATGACCAAGATGGTGGCAAAGAGATAAAGGTTTAAAGGCACCGGACACTTTTGGTAATTACTAAAAAATATATCAGCATAAAAAATTACTTGGTAACGAGCAATGGAGAGCTGTTGAAAGTATAAAACATTATGTGAAACGACTTCAACATAGTTTTTGAGAAAGAGGTAACTTCTCACTACAAAAGATTTGGATCTGAGAAAGACTTCAGGCCTGAGAACCTTTCTGTGACATCTGAAAGCACACAAGTTTGTGCAACAAGCATGTTTTTTTCTTCATCATTTTCGTGTAACTTTGATGACCAATTGAGCCCAAATTGTCACAGAACTCTGGCCTTTGACAATAACCAAATGTGTCCAGTACCTTTAAAGACAATAGACACTAGGTAGACACTGAACAATGCAAAAAATAACAAACCTGTGAAAATTTGAGCTCAATCGGTCGTCGAAGTTGCGAGATAATAATGCAAGAAAAAACACTCTTGTCACACAAAGTTGTTTGCGTTCTGATGCTTGATTTCGAGACCTCCAATTCTAAACTTGAGGTCTCGAAATCAAATTCGTGGAAAATTACTTCTTTCTCGAAAACTACGTCACTTCAGAGGGAGCTGTTTCTCACAATGTTTTATACCATCAACCTCTTCCCATTACTTGTAATCAAGAAAGGTTTTATGCTAATAATTATTTTGAGTAATTACCAATAGTGTTCACTGCCTTTAATTAATAAGTAACACAAGGGGTGCTTAGCCAATGGTTTATTAACTCACTCCAAGTAACCCTTTCTTTTTCTTCTCCACTGCACCTGCAAATTTTCTCTCTTTAACGCTCTCGCCACGGCAGCCGAAGTCCATGGACAGCCCAGAGGTGATCATTTATTTGTTTTATATTATCATTTTGTCAGACTTTTCTCATAAAAATGCAACAATGTCATATTGCAAATGTGAAACAACATCGTATCTCGTACCGGCTGTGTAAAACCATCCAGGTTACATATTTTTTGTTAGCGAGATACAACCATTTGACACTTTGAAAGTCCTTTGTAACAAAAAAGCTATTTAAGGAGATATTTTTTGTTTTGCCCCGTTTAAAAAAGAAATGCTTTGAAGCAATCTTGAACCAAGCAAACTTCTAGACAACAATTATGATTAAATAATAGATATAAGTTTATGCATCTGGGATGAAGAATATAATTTGGTTCTTGCTCTTCATCTGATGTGTATTGACCACTGTAAGAGTCCATATGCAAATCACTCGGGTGGGATTCGAACCCACGCTCTTTGCATTGCAAGAGCAGATGTCTTGCCACTAGACCACTGACCTAGCCTGGCCCAATTTCATGGCTCTGCTTACCGCCAAATTCTGCGCTTACGATCGCGATTCCCCGCTTAGGTGCAAGCGCCGAATTTCTGCGCTAGCCTTGTAAGCATAGAATGCCTAGTAACGTGAAGTATGCATGCGCAGAAGCCCAAATTCGCCGCTAACCCGTGAAATATGCTTGCCATTAGCACAGAATTCCCTGCTTCCGTAAACGCGGATTCTGTGCTAACGGTAAGCAGAGCCATGAAATTGGGCCCAGGTGGCTAGAGGCAATTTGAATCCTTTGTTTTAGTAGATTTAAAAGACTACATAACATACATGTTTATTTTTTGCTCATTTCAAATATTTCAAAGATACATTGTTTTTGTATACTTCAAGGCAAATGTGAACCCATCAAACCTTCAAATAATACTCCATTTTGTTTGTCTAATGTGACCTTTAACCTTTGAACCCTTTTAGCGGGTCATTGTTTGGAGTGACGAGGAGGAGGTATTGTACACATTTCAAAAAGTTGTTTTGATTTCTTTCGGTTTGAAGCATGCTGCTCGTTCAATAGCAGAATCAACTTCTAAATAACCAGGCATGATTGAATATAGACACTCTGGTTTTATCCGACGATTTTGTTTTTGCACGTTTTCAAAAAAAATGTTTCTCACCAATTAATAAAAAAGTAATCAGATTTTCTAAAGTTGTTTTTAAAATTTTTTTTTTTTCTTTAATTGGTTTGTATTTTTATATTTTGATCCAAACTATTTAACTCACTTTATGACTCTTTTGTTATTTCCTGTGGCACATTATTTTCAATTACAGCGAATGGATTGTTGGTGTTTACCTTTTTTGTAAATTGTTGTTGTTTTTACCTGCACACTGTTCAAATGGATCAATCCGTGAAAGTGTTTTTATTTTTTTATAGTGTAAATTTGATCATCACTTTTGTGACTAGTTTTGAAATGATTTTTTTTTCCTTTTTGCACAGTTTTGTGAGAATGTTGAATGATTTGCTTGTGCTTTTTCCAACCTGCACCGTTAACTGCATACTAATATTTTTATGTACAGTTTTTAATCAAAGTTAACAAATGCTCTAACCCTCCCCCCCAAAATCAAATAAACACCCAAATAAACTGTGTTACCCCGGATTACCTTAAATATGTCTGTTCATACACTTGGTGTAGAACAATACAACAAAAGTCAGCACCGTCTCTTACTAAAAACCTTTAGAATGAGAGAAACGGCAGTAACTCGACAAACTTAATTATAAAATCATGTTACAGTTTCTAAAATGTGCTTCAAAAGAATAGTAATACCTTTGCCCAATAAAAGAGAAGAACAAAATTGTAAAAAAATAGCAGCCGCAAGTTTCTTCTACCGAGACATCTTGATGAACAGACACAGGGCTAATTACCAGTCAAAATGCCATGTGTTTAACCCAGCCTCTTGACTGGTTCTCCGCTGTTTTGCGTTTGTCAAGTTTGTTTACGAAGCAATATGTTTTCACTAGGCAACAGTGTTGGGACAATCCAACAACTACTATGCACTTACACCGACATCAAACAAATAAATGTCATGTTCAAAATGAATTTCAAGACTTGACATGCTCAAATTTAACGCATCAATTAATAATCCCATAAAAACCGAAACCAATTTTAAATAACTGTTTTATATCTTCCTAAAATAATCATGCCTGATTGTACCAAGCCTCCATGTCTTTGTGTGTTTTTGCTAATTCTGTTAACATCTGCTTTTTAATGCCTCCCTCCCCTTCCCCCCCCCTCCCCTTCCCGTCATGCTTACAGGAGTTGCCCATACCATCAATAGGACCAACGCCGGTAATTTTTGTCTTTTTAATAATTGTGTTTTCATTGCTGTTACCCATTAGAGACCATTAAGTATTGTTCGAAGATGGTCGGCTTTCGAGTCATTTGGTTTGTCCTTTACCAGTGCTTCCCATCAATGCGCTTTAAGACAAAAGCACATTTTATTGTGTGCCCTTACTTGTCAGTACTAAGCCTGTCAACTGGATTGGCTACATGTTAGGGTGTGCTAAAAAATATACACGTACCGGTAGCCACCAAGTATTAACTGGCTGTTTATTAGTAGTGTTATTTTTTAAAAAACCAAAAACCAAGAACATTCTTTTTCATTTAGGTTAACTTGATTGATAAATTTAGTATTTAATCGTTTATAACTTTGTTTGCAGTGTCTAAGAATTAGTCTACCGTTTTAGTGAATGCAGTGATTTTGTTTAAAAGGGATACTTTAGAGGTTTTTAGAGGGGAAGGACACCACAGAGAGAAGGGGGAAGTTGGGCGGTCACCAGAAAAAGAAAAACAAATTAACGCAGAATTTCAGTGAGCCTATGAGTACCTGGGGATTTATTGCTGTGGACCTGTTGTGCTGTTTCAAAAAGTAGTAGCAATATTTCCCAGTGTTTGAACAACTTCCTCTTTGAATTGTCATTTCAATTATCCAGGAGAAGGAGAGGACACTGTCGCTGACCCCTGACCTGGAACGGGCGGACACCCCCAAGACATCCCTCCTCGATAAATTCAACATCGACATCGCCCCCACCTCTCTAGACATCGATGACCATGAACCCACACCCACCCCACCTCGTACGCCCACCCCTGAGCCCAAACCGGAGACCCCCAAGGAAAAGCCTAAACCCCCTTCGAGACCTAAGGTGCAGAAGCTACCCAAGCCTGTAGTGCGGGAGGTCACGCCCAAGCTCATCACACCCAGTCCTCCGCCTCCACCTACCCCATCGCCGCCCAGGCCACCCACACCCTTGCCTTCGTTCATCTCTCAATTCAAAGGAGCAGCCTGGTTTGAGGAGTACTTCCCTAACACTTCAAATAAGGTAAGACTCTTGATGATAGCAAGCACCTTTCTTCTTTGCTGCTGCTTGAGCAGAAAATATTGCTTTAAGAAAGGGTCTATGTACTTTTTTCTATCACAAAACACAATGTCCACAGATTTACATTAAACTTAAATAGTTTGAAGAGTATGATAGTAGAAAGCTTCCCTTGAAATTTTACTTACTGAGGTGCTGTGACTTTTGAGCAATGAGTACAAAAAATAATTTCTCTTTTTAACAAGCCCACTGGGTTTCTTTTACATGCGTTTCACAACACATGAGACCAACGGCTTTACTTTTCATCCTTATGCTTTCAGACGTTTCCCAAACCATGGACAGCTACAGCCTTCGTGGCCATGCTGCTCCGCCTCCTGAAGATCTCAGACTACGCCATGAAGACACCGATCCTAGAGGCCATCATCATGCTATATCAGCAAGACTCGCTAGCGAACACCAAGGTGGTGGTCGACACGCTGATGGGGGTACTCAACAAGAGCAACCCACCGACGTGTCAGGACCAGGATGAAAAGGTTTGTGGACTCCATATTCAGGGTCTTGAATTCTAAAAAATAATGTACAAATATTGAGTGGCTCAGAGTGGAATGGGAGGAATATTATCGCAAGGTAAAATTTGTACTGTTCCATTTTGATTGTTTCATCACCGTTTTTCCACTAAGATGGCCGCTGGATGACTTCAATGCATAAGGTCTATTCAAAAGTCCCGGTACAAGGTGTCCATACCACTGGTTTGTGCTCTGCCTCAGAAACAGTGACCCTGAGTCATGTGAGTAGGGGCATATAGCATCAGCTTGCTCACTGCCAGCTCAGCATGTCTGAGACAGTCACCTGCTAAGCTCAGCCTTCTTGCCCTAATCTTGGTGCTAACACATCATGTACCAAGAAACTAAAAATTGAAGAGTGTTTCATTAATTAGATAGAGTTATAAGAGTGTACCCGGTTTGATTATTTTGACAGAGCTTTATCTTAATGTCGCTGAGAGCTCTTCAAGCAATGACTAATCCTGATGCTGAAATGATTACAGAACTCATCGTTCAGTTCCTGGATGGCGACAAAGATGTCAGGTTAGTTACTTGTGTGTGTTTCGATTAACTTCCCCGGGTTGGCCTTGGTCTGCCCCTGGTACGTTCGAAAAGCTTTGACATCATTCCAGCAGCTCATCCGGGTCAGCCCCAAGCTTGTGGAACAGGTCAGTTGGGGCTCGCCCAAGGTGCATGACGTCACCAACAGAGGGTGAGTGATCGTTCGATTAGCTCTTGCCAGGGGCTCACCCGAGTGAGCACTGTGGGGTTGACCCTGGAAAGCTAAACGAACGCACCCTAAGTTTCATTTGATTGGAGGCATTGCATGGTGAGCTATCTGTGTAATGATGTAACTGTGTAACTATGCAACTTCGCAAAAGCTTGACTTGTGTGGCCGCGCGGATAAGGGCACCAGACTCATGCTGTGGTGTTTCGGTTCAGCAGAGTGTGGGTTCAAATTTCGGTCCTGATACTAGTGTCCGCAAGGCACAGTGCTTTGATACATTAATTAATATTAATAATAACAACGATAATAGCATACATTTATAGGGTGCACATATTAACTTAAAACACATCTTTTCAGACTGGCCTTTGAACTCATCTGAGATTTCTTTTTTTGACCTGGACCGGCGCCTTTGAATGTTTTTACAGAGATAGTGCGCCTTACAAATGCTGTGTTTTATTTTATTTATTATGTGTACTTATAGAGAGTTGGTGCATGACATCTTCCTGTCGCTCGGCCTACAAGACATGCATAACTACTTCTTCAAGGAGCTGGATGGATGGGATATATGGAACGTGGATGAAGAGAATCGTAAGAAAGAACTGAACGCCATGGCTAGACGGTGGATAGAAAAGTGGCTGGCACTCTTCAAGGTAAATTAGATGGACAAACTGTTAAGAAATGTTGAAGACTGATCTATGCAGATGCAAAAGAATATTAAATGATATTCTAAAAATGACCCGTAATGGAGAAACAAAGTACACACATGAATCAAAAGGGAAAAAACTGCTTTGTTCATCTTTTTAGATTAAAACAATCTATTTGAGAAATTTGAGAATATAAACCTTTTTAAGAAGCAAGACACAGCATATCACAAAAATTCATTTCACATTTTGTTCACCCCTTTCCAACACTCAACAGGAAATTTTCACAGGTATGTTATTTTATATGTAAGTTGTGATACACTGTTTACCGATGTTGTGCGATTGCTTTAAAGTGGGCTGTGCGACAAGCAATATATTTCTGTAGAGCCTGTCACATATTTATTAGATAAGCTGGCTGTGGGTTTTTTTAAATGTCAAAGTTCCATATTTTTTCAATTATTTTCTTCCCTTCTTGGATTTCAGAGTCATCTTAGGAAGACGATTGAGCAACTGAAGAAAGGCAAAGTGGCTGGTAACATCCAGCGACGGCAAACATCGAGAGGAACTCCTCCATCTGAGTCACCGAGCAAAGGAAAAGGGATTCTGAAAACCAAGAGTGATCAGGTATGGGAGTGGAATATTTTTCACTTTTGTTTACAGAAAGTTTTCTTTTTGTTTTAAAAACTTACTTATTATTTAGTTAGAACAAAAACAGGTGTTAATTATGTAATTTAGTTTATTCTAATTTCTTTTCTCCTCAATCTACTCAGGGCGATGATTCCAAGCCCACGTCATCCAAGTCTGAAACTCGATCCAATTTCTCCCAAGGTAGAGAGAATTCACCGGTTGTAGAAAGCTTTCTTCAGAACCAGCAGCTAACAGGTAAACATCTACCCCACATATACTCCACATATACTTCACACTTACCCCGGTTATATCCTTTCATGTACACTGACCAATCATTTGACCAGGATGCAATTGTCAGACAAACAGGAAAACAAAGAAAAGTAATAGCTATTATGAACTGTTCACAAACCAAAGTTACCAGTGGTATAAACAAATTGTTATTGACCTTATGTGCCGACCCCCTCAACAAGCGAAGCAAAATCAAGAGCTATCTGGATGATGACGAAAGTACTTTTTCATCTCACTGTGATTATTTCCTCAATCTTGTCTCTTGCCAGTGACCTTTGACATGCCTCCCGATCCAAGCATGGTCGAGAACGCAGTCCCGCTGGAGGCCATTAACTACTTTGTGGAGATGGAGTATGAGAAGTACATGGAGAGGATGCGACTGGCCGCCGCTAGAGAACAGGCCAGCAAGGAGGAACCTGAAGACAAGAAGAACACGGTGCTGGTCCTCCCAAAAATTAGAAGGTGGGCAGGCCTTTCTTTACATCCACTGGAATTTCCCCAACAGAAATAGGGCTTCCCTAACAGCCCCAACACTTCCTCCCCTAACAGCCAAGGGCTTACCCCCAACTTCACAGGGTGTTCCCAACATACCCAGGGCTTCATTCTAACAGCCACAAACTTCCCCCTTATAACCAAGGACTTCCCCCAGCGCTCCCATAGCAATTGCCCTGAACAGCTTTCTTTTGACATCCCCTTTTTCCCTTTTTTAGCACAGGGCTTCCCCAACATCCATAGGGCTTCCCCCAATTACTCAGTGCTTCCTTTTAACAGCCCAAGAGGCTCCATGAGAACCAAATTGCATGATTCACACCCACTTCAAGACTAGCCTACCACAACAAGAATAACTTGCTCCAGACTAAAACAAATGGGTAGTAGATCAAGGTTTAAATATGAACTTGACTTTAAAAATGCTTGCTGTATACATTGTATAAATATAGCTCCTTAGGGAGACAGATATCTTCATTCTTAATCGTTATCGATTACTGGCTGTTGATAATCGGCTATTGGTTATTGACTACCACTAACGGACTTCAACTTTCATAAGCACGGTCCCTGGTTTAGAGTAGGACATTTCTTGCAGGACAAACATCTTCGTTCCTGGTCATTATTGGTATTGACAATTGAGTACTTGCTAATGACTATTAGCTATTAGTTAATGTCTATTGATCATTGATTATCTGGGATTGATTTCTTACTACTGATTATTAACTATTGACTATCTGATAAGACTGATTTCCAATTTTAATTGACTTACTGCCATCATCAGTGGATCAGCGCAGTCCTTGGTCGGAAGGTATTTCAGCGAGTGGTTCATAGTCAATACACCTAACCTCATGCTTTGTGTTTCAGTGTGTGTTTTCTTAACCATGTTTGTTTCAGACTTGAGAGCTGTGTCACGTGTGTTTAGGTTTTTTCCAGAGACATTTTGACATCTACATTACAAATGCCGTGAAAGTAACAGCTTATTGTCATCAATATATTATAGATGCTATGTCAGATTTTTGGCCTAAATCATTAACAATTTTGAGTATTGGTATTTCAAAGAGTATCACCCGCTGTAACAAAAACAAGTTTAACTTTTACTTTTATTGGTCAGGAACCATGACAAAAATTTAAAACGTTTCTTATAAAACACATAAGAATTGGTCACGTAATATACTGTCGGGATCCCGTCAAAATACCTATGAATTTTAAATCAAAATTTTTGGGTTAAATCGGCCAAAAATCTGACACAGCATCTTTAACCATGTTTGTTTCAGACTTTTTTTTTTTAGACTTAAGAGCTATGTCACATGTGTTTAGGTGTTATTTAGAGACATTTGACATCTACATTACAAATGCTGTGAAAGTAACAGTTTATTGTCATCAATGTTTTAAACAATTCATGTAAATATTTAAAACAATAAGCTTTTTTGAGGTAGGTCTATGGCTGACGTGATAGGAGTGTACTGTTTGGTTTGGGTGTTTACACACAGATTTACCCAAACTATTATAGTGTTGTCGCATGGTGTCCGCCATATATCTCAAAAAGACTTTTGAATGAGGCTGTAGCACTTACATGTACAAACTAAATAATTACATAAAAACTGCATAAGTGTTGGTAATTAGTTAGTTTTTAAAGGCAGTGAACACTATTGGTAATTACTCAAAATAATTATTAGCATAAAATTTTTCTTGTGATGACGAGTAATGGGGAGAGGTTGATGGTATAAAACATTGTGAGAAACGGCTCCCTCTGAAGTGGCATAGTTTTCGAGAAAGGAGTAATTTTCCACGAATTTGATTTCGATAAGTCAGATTTAGAACTTGAGGTCTTGAAATCAACCACCTAAGCACACACAACTTCGTGTGACAAGGGTGTTTTCTTCTTTCATTATTATCTCGCAACTTTGATGACCGATTGAGCTCAAATTTTAACAGGTTAGGTGTTTTATGTTAATGTTGAGATACACCAACTGTAAAGGCTAGTTTTTGACAATTACCAATAGTGTCCACTGCATTTAAGTGCTATTACATGTACTACCTTCATTGTTTCATCCATCAGACTAACACAGCTATTGCTTATTAATGAAAGTGTTTGTAAAATGTATGATACATTAGTGGGTGTGACTAAATCAGAGGGTATAAAAGCTTGCTTGATTTTGATACTGAGAAATACTTGCAACTCAAAAACTGCCAGGTACCAAAACAACTCTTAAGCGCACTTTTTAAAATTTTGGGTAGATTTTAGAAATCGAAAAGTTGGTGGGCAGCGAACGATCTCAACTGGTGCCCAACCCATTTTTTGCCTACCATCAGGATTTCCGCAGCAATATTTTCTGCTGAACATTTTAAATTGGGCCCAGATTGATGATGTTTGCTCCTCTTTTGCTACACATTTCTGTCAGTCAGTGGTTTTGCGTCAGTCGCTTAGGTACCCAGCTGCAACTGTTCAGAGTTCTTTTTGCACAGTACATTTTTGCCATTGTTGATCACTTTTGCACATCATCATCATCATTGTCACTTTTGCGGAGTGCATAACCAGATGCTGCGTTGCGGGTTTTTTACCAGTGTGATTGTGCCTTAGAAATAGAACATGTCTAAACGGTAAATACATAACCTTCAAAATTCAGAAACATTATTAACTCCCACCCCTCCCCCCCCCCCCCCAAAAAAAAAAAAAAATTACATATATTACTAATAAACTGAGTTTATTTTCCACAGAGGAAGCTCGGATGAAGGGGATCTGGACAGCAGGTGATGTGCCAAAATAATTTAATGCTTTTATTCCTATGATCAAACAATTTGCCTTGTATTGACCCAATTCAACTGATTTCATCATCAGAATAATCTTAGCTGCGCCATTTTGGTAGGTAGTGTCATTGTGCATTATTCAGTGAGGTGCGCATTTTTAGGTGACGCGGCGTTGACTTGTAAACCTATTGACCACCAAAATGGTGAGCTTGGCACAGTCGCCGCGTGTGACGGGCATGCGAGGGGTCAATAGCAAAGCAAAGTACTGTTTAAAATGTATTAGTTGCTTCTCAATATTAGCATGTGGTGTGATTAAATAATGCGCAGTTTAAAAATGTTGTAACGCAAAATTGATTTGCAAAATTTGTCTCTGCTTTTTCAACCTATTTAGATCAAAATTTTCAGGTTTTTGCACCTCCATTATAACATGGCAGAAACATTATGAACAATTAAAGATGCAAACAAATTACTAGGATTTCAAGAATAAGTGATTGGCACACGTTTTTATTTAACCAAACTTATTGAATGATTACCTTCTCCTTTGTCAAAATATCTTAGAGTTTTTAATTGCTTTACATTTTTAAAAGACTAATGTCATCGTCATGTGGGTAGACAAGTTTAGCTTATATTTCCTTCATAGAATTTGAAAGTTACAATTTTCTTATTTCCCCCCTGTTCTTTGCAGTTTTTTCCTTGACTCCAAGTTCAGGTATATACCAAATACTTTCTCTTTTCTTCCAAACGCTTTCAAGTCTTTTATAATTCTGTCAGTTTGTGTATGTGTGCATCGCTCTGTTGGGTGTTTTGCCGTCTTTTCTATTTGTCTTCGGACTTGTTCACGAAATATATTTGTAACAGCACATTGTCCTTGTGGATTTTTACTGGAAACAGCACCATTTTGTCCGTTTCACATTTGCAAGTTCAAAAATCTAGGAGGTGTTTTACATGTACACTGAGACAAATAATGAAGAGTTTTCAATTTTTTTTCAAAAGCCTTTCTGGAGAGCACAAAACACCCAGGTATTTCAATTTATTTTGTTATTAATTCTTAAGTCCTAAATTTTTAATGGCTGGTCTAATGAAAATCAGTCTTTCTGAACTTTTTGTTCTTTACATTGAGTGTGATATTACAGGTTACAGGTTGGGTAATAGATTAGTAAACACTCCAACTATTAATGACAAAATAAACCCTACTTGGTGAGGAGCACCGTAGCTGTTGATAGTAACTATTTTGAGAAAGAATTCCATTCAAATCAATATGGTTTGGATAACTCTCACCCAATATCATTTAAAAATTAAAAACGATTCATAGATGGGTGCGAATAGCATAATATCGAGAGAGGGCGCTGTTGAACCCACACAATGACATAGGCGATGCGTGCGCAGTTGTGCATGACAACATACATCGCAAAGTAAACTGCCCCATATGCCTTCCCACAACGCATTGCGGTTCTGAATCGCGTTAAACCTTGACCCGTTCCGCAGATTTTTGAGGGTTGGCGTCTTTTCGTGAATGCTGCTGCTAGAGATGCCATTAATACCCGCTGTTGTGTCGCTAAAACGTGGATGGATTCGACCATTCTTGTGAAATTATTGTGACAGTTTTTTTACTTTTTTGCTCAGCAAGTAGACACTGTATTCGGCTGAAACTTTCTCATTTGACTTTTATTGTGTCTTTCTTAACAGTTTTTGCCTGTAAATCAACTATATGTTGACCTACCTTACCCTACCATGACCTTACCTTTAAAGGAACACATTGCCTTGGATCGGACGAGTTGGTCTATAAAAAGTGTTTGAAACCGTTTGTTATGAAATGCATATGGTTAGAAAGATGTTTTAAAAGTAGAAAATAATGATCCACACAAGTATCACTCAAAATTGCACAGTTTTCTTTTTGCGTCGCGAACTATCACGGTCGGCCATTTCTGGGAGTCAAAATTTTGACTCCCATAAATGACCGACCGTGTTATTGGACGAGGTAAAAAGAAAACCACGTAATTTCGAGGCATATTTGTGTAGATCATTGTATTCTACTTTTACTACATCTTTCTAACCATATGCATTTTATAACAAGCGGTTACAAAACTCTTTTCAAAAACCAACTCGACTGATCCAACGCAAAGTGTTCCTTTAAATTATGCATTACTGGATAACCTCTTTAGAGGAGTGAGGCTGCTTCTGTATTGCTGCAACTTGGTTCCATTGCAAACTATAAAAAGTAACATTGTGCATTTGTGTGTTAGACTCCACTTTCTAAATGTTTACTTTCTTTTTTTAATTCTTTACTCATTCAGCGAGCTTTGGGATGAACTTCAGAGGTATCTATTGTATTAGTTATTTTCATGAATTTAGGTTGAACAAAGAAACATTTGACATATTTTGCACAATTACTTCGTTTTGACAAAACAGTTATTCAAAAACGAGAAAATGTTTGCAGTTATCTTGCTTCATGTAATTTAAGGGTTTTTAAAACTTTTTTTAAAATCTTGATTTTAGGCTATTCTTTAATGCTGTGTTATTTTCAGTCAACTTCTTATCTGCAATATTTTAATTAAGTCCACAATTTTTTAGTTTTTCACTTTACAATTATTGACCTCTTAACAGTGACACTGTATGTATTTAGTTAGAAATATTTATAGTTTTATTTGCTCCAAGTAGTAATTTTCTCTGTTTTTTGTCTCTTCAAATTAATTCATTGCTTGCTTAAAAGGATGAAGAAGAAACGCCGCACACCAGAAAGGTATTTGAGAGATTGGTAAAAACAAGATGCAGAGTAAAGAATGAAACAAATTTTACCAAAAGTTGCACTTCAGAAATATACAAAAATAATGGCATGTGGCACAGAATAATGTGGCACAGGCTTTATAATGCAATTTACATTCACCTCTTGCAGAGCTGTTAAAGCCACTGGACACTACTGTTAATTAATATTTAATAATGTATTTTTAATGGCAGTTTTGCACAACACATCTAACTATCTAATATAAGACAGAAAACCAATTTATACTGCTTTCTGTGTTTTGTAGCCTTGGTCTTCCCCCCCCCCTTTCATGAGGACTTGATATATTGGAAAATGGGTGTATTACAAAACTTTTAGTGTCTTGCTTTTGGACACACAGGCCATGACCAGGGCTGAACCCACACTTAAGTCGGGTGCACCAGGCCACTCACCTTCACATAGTGTTAATAATGTAAATTATTTTTTCATTACTAAACAGCAACTAAATGTGAGATTGAAGTATTTTGTGCAATTTATTAATTCCATTTTTTTGTATCTTGCTCTTTTCTATCTACCCATCATGCTATCCTTTCTCAGAATCAGGAAAAGGTAAAGATTTCTCCATCTTTTGTTTCACTATGCAAACCCTTTCTTAACTTCTTTTTGCAGGTTTGAGCTCCTTTTCAAATATCAAAACTTTTATAAAATGTTTTTTTTTGCAGATTCTGCTTATTTCGGTATCTTTTTCCAGTGCATTCTTCAATGTACAGATGAATGTTTGGTGTTTTTTTTACCCCTGGTGATTAAATAGCTTTCTGTTAATTGGTTATTCCTTAGAAAACATTGTTTGTACTCTGTTTTCATGAAGTATAGAAATAAGTATAAGTTTGAATGAATAAATAAAAGTGGATTTGTAGGATTTGAAACTTTGCATGGTGGAAATACGATATAGGAATGTTTGCGGTAGCATCATGTAATGACTATCTCTAATGAGTTGGGGTGGTTCTGAAAAGAACCGTTGGTTTCAACTCGACATTTCGATCAGTATGTTCTGATCGTCTTCTGGAGAAAGTGGATTAGAACAACTACCTAAATTATTTATACAAACTATGAATATGATTTATATAGTTTGCAAAGCACCCTAAAAGAAACATCACACCAACTTTGGGTGTAAAGAAGACAATATAGAATTTTCAGTTTTTGAAGTGGGAGGAATGCAACCTCGCTACCATGGGCCGCACGCCGTATCATGCTAGCTCTGCGTACGTCTCTAACCCCTAGGAGGGAAACTCCGATCTGGGTCTTTGATTGGCTATCATATATGCACAAAATTTGAAACGCCATGCGTCTCAAAAAAGCTCTATACGCCAAAATAGAGATATAAAGATGTACGTATTAATTTTTTTGTCACGCAACACTGAACGCCAAGGCAAGTTTATGAATTTTATTACACACAGCGCATCTAGCGTGTGCGCGACCAACGCCCAACACAGAAGGGATTAACCACAAGACTAATTGTAATATCCCTTATATTTGGATATTTTGGAGTTACACTTCAAGGGGTTATGACCGAGCAAGGCATGCTGGGAAAAAATGGCACGGCGAGATCGGTCACCCCTGGGAACGAGGTTGGGAGGAATGCAATCTTCTAGGGAAAACCCATTCCGAGTATCGCACCAGGGTCCACAGAGGTGAAAGACTGGGATAGAAACAACTGAGCCAACCTGACTGCTGCTCCTAGAACGTTGCCTATGAGCATAAAGATAAATATATGCATTAATTAATGTATTTCTTGTATTTTCTCTCTTCCCCTCCCCTCTCCCCTGATTTCAGTAAACCAAGCCTAGTCCGACTAGGTGAGACTCACACTAGCCAATGCAGGCCCCACAGAGAAACAACACAAGTAGCTGGTAAGTTCCACTGATATCATTTCATGTTTAACCATTTCATGTTAGTACTTTGTGGCATATTGTTGCTGGGCAGAAGAACACCGGACAGAATGTGGGTTTGCTTCCCGGCCTGGTCAGTTGCGAAGTGTCCTTGAGCAAGGCACTTTATCATAATTGGTTTTCTCCACCCAGGAGTACAAATGGGTACCGGTGAGAGCTGAGGTGTAAACTGTGATGGACTGGCATTTTGTCAAGGGCGATTACAAACAGTCTCAGTTGTTTAGTTCCAAGGAAACCAGATATAAACGCCAGCCTGATGAGCAAAATTTGCTCGGGACAGACTTTTTGTTTATTTCATCAATCAAACTTATCTTTCTCAATTTGTATATTCCCTCCTTCCTCTCTCAGATCTGCGTCTTCCTCCAATAGCCTCTGCCAGACGATTCGACTTCGACGGCCTCTATAATTCCACAACCAAGATCGACTTCCCAATGAAGACGCTGTATATGAACCCATTCCCGAGCCCCATCGACGTATACGACCAGCTTCATCAGCCTATTCTCCTAACGCTTAAATCTGCCCAGAAGTATTTTGTGCCTGGGCAGTCCGTCGTAAGAGAGGAGAACTTCAGGTGATGTTGCTGGATTAAACGCTTTGAGCCATGAAATTGGGCCCGGAACTCAAAGATAAAAGCACTTCCTACTTATTTTGATCAATTGTGAGAGATGCCCTTTTCTTGACAAACTCAAATTTGTAAACAAGATATTACACAAAAAGTGTGATTCTCATTCATGATGAAGCTTTAAAAAACAATTAAATTATTTATGTATTAATCAATTTGCTAACCATAGGAAATTTCTGGGGAAGTACCGGTAGATTTTTGCCTGGAGGATAACAAAACCTGTGTGTTATCTTTGCTAAAAAAAGCAAGTATTTTTATACAAAACATTATATTTATATATTTACATGTATATAATTGAAAATAAGATGGATGGAGTATGGGTTTACTTTCTCCGGGATTGTTTTGTAGTGTATAAAGGATATGAGAAGAGCCATAATAGTTGATACAAGTATTACAGAATTAACACTTTAACCTAAACAAGAGGACTGTAAATAGGTTTATACCTTTTTTTTGGGGGGGGGGATTTATTAAAAACAAATTTAAGAGACGAACTGAGAAGTCTCCCACATTCAAAAAATATTCTCCAGGGTAGTAGAATATAAGGCAAGACATTTATCTATTTAGAACAAATCGCAAACCAAATATATATCAAAAAATGATTGGTTATTCTGAAAGCTAACTGATTTAAAAGATTTGAAATTTTGAAGTTTAAACCATTTTTAGTTTTCATTGTTTCTGTGCTCATGTGTTACTGTTTGTTTATGCTTTATTAAATGATATAAATATAAGCAGCAAACGCATTTAGAGGCACAACAAATAACCATAATCAAATTAATTAATAGGACTTTATTGCAACAAATACTATTATTATTTGCACACCATTTATATCATTGAACTGGTGCAAAAATTGTATCTCAATTTCTCTAAAAAACTGTATCTTGCACAAAATTGTGCAGTGCAAACAAATTGCTGATCATCTGTTCCATTTTAAGTGAGATACAAATGTTTGAATTGTTTTTGAGAGATGCAACTGTTTTGCTGTGACACAACTACGACAGAAATGTACACATTGCATATTATGAAATCAGAAATAGCATCAAGGTGATTATAAACTAGTATAAAAGGCAAGTTTTGTTGGTTTTAAACACTGTTTAAAGTTTATGTAAATGTTAAATAAATAAGGTTTTTATGTTGATATTTTGCTTTTGAGAGAGTTCATTTAATCAAAATATGTGTGTATATATTAAATGATCAACAACAGGTGTAATAAATATTCTTTTTATCAAAGAACAGTGGAACAAATTTGTTGATTGTTTTTTCGTTTTTATTTGGGAGTTTTTTTCCTATGTCTCCACCATGCCCTTACTTGGCCAGCCATGATATTCACCCCCCCCCCCCCCCCCCCGGCCCACGAACCCCGAACTAAAATCACATTTTGTTATTTTAAACAAATTTAAAATTTTAGTGTTTTTTTGCTGTTATTATTGATGGTTTATTTTAATTTAATTACAAAAAAAATTTTTTTAAAGGGAGACACCATTGAAATTCATAGCAAAGTGTTTTTTCTATTAAAGGGAAAACGGTCAATCTCTGTGAAGGTGTACAAAATCTTTAAAATGGTAAATCAGGGTTCAAAGTGTCTCCATGCGGCTGGTGGGTTGCACTGTTAGACCCGAACCCACCTCCCTGCTCCGCCCAAACAATGGTTGGTGTTGGTGTTGTTGATGTCTTTTTTTTAATTTTATTATTCCATCGAAAAAAAAGTCCAGTCCTACATCTAAAGTCTTTTAAGGAAAGACTGTATACATTATATAAAGCAAAAGAGCCTTCATCCGGAATAAAACTTAATATTTTGTTTGAAACTTTTCACATGTTTGTAATGGCGTTCATGGGACACCGTAATGCGAACTTCAGTAGACTGCATGCAACTCTAACTAGTTATCAAATACAGACGTCTGGGTGTCGTGAAAAAATCGCTTGCGTAATTTCATACGCAGTAAACAACGTGTAAACACGGAACATTACTCTCTCTCTCTGTCTGCTAGCAAAAAAGCTGAAAATTTCAGCAATTCTTGAAGATGTCAGACAAAAAGCAGATAACATTGCCTTCCATAAGTTCGCTGACTGAAGTTCCGACGGGGCTGCGGTATCTGGCATTACCGGAGGGAATTCTGGAAGTTTCAGAAGTGGTAAAGTCTAAATTTTTAAGTTGTTTAGAATGTAAAAAATGTGCAGGAGCACTGCACTGCATGCAGTCAAATGGGGGCCCTGCACCCGGGTCGGCGGCCCTCCCCAGCCATCCTGCGGCCTGCTGGGTCTGCTAGGCCTTCCTCTCGCTCGGTAGCCTCCTCCAGATTCTTTGAGTCATTACATTAGAGAAAATCGATTGTGTAGACATTTTGTCTAAAAAGCGCTACCTTTTGAATCACTTCTTCACTGCCTGGTTAAATGTTTTCTTCATAAATGCAATTCAATAAAAACATGTTCACTTCCTTGACTGTTTTTAGTTTAGTGTATTTCTTTTCCTTTGTTTTTTATGTACACAACATTGAGGGGGTCACCTTACTTGAAATAATTTCATTTCAATGTTAATGTTTATAACATTTGTTTGGATTTGCATGATTTGATCAACCATTTGATTTGTAGATTGGTGTGGAATACTTATATATTACTTATACTTAATATAGTTTATGTATCTCAACTGGCCACCACTTTTTCACAAACGTCATTGTAACCCAAAGCAGTCTCATTTTGATTTTAAATAAAAAACTTTTAAATTCACAATGATTGAAAAAGTAGTTTGGTCAATGCTGCAACATGCAAAGCACCGTGTGTTTTTTTAGGCTTACAATTTAATTACAGAAGTAAGGGGACAAGTATGATTGAACTTCTTTAAAAGTTCTGGTATGTACATGTAGCTGACAATTTTAGGTAGTGCACCACAGAGCATTCTGTGAAAAAAACAGAGAGTCTTGTATAAAAATGAAATTAACAATAAATTCACCTCGAAAAATCAAGATATTGTTTTGAGTACTTTATTTTTGAATGTTAAAACTCTGCAATTTGTCAGCAAGTTTTCCAAGCGTTTCAAGCTTTTCATTGTCAAGTTTTTCCGTCAAGTGAAAATATCATAATTATAGGAATTTCTTCAGGTTTTATTTTAGTCAATGATTTAATTCAAATGGTTACTCTTTCTTAAAGTGGAACTTTGCAGAAAACTGAATCAGTTTCAACTCATACCATAGGCCCTAGTCTTCAAGATTCATGTTCTAAAACTACAAAAGGGAGGATTGATTTTAAATTTCGATTAAAATTTAAGAAATCATTTATGGTGAACAAAAAAATTAGTTTTTTTTAAAGATTTGGTCGATTCCCAATTTTATTTACAGAAATATTTGGTTGAAATCCAAGAATATTCTACACGTTACCCCCTTTTGTTCCTAGACAAACAATAAAAGATTGGGAAATGAATGTGATGGAATTCAGTATCCATTCAATTTTTAAGTAGGCATTTTAAGTTGGTTAAGAAAGATTTTGGACTATTGGACTGTGATTCTAGTAACAAAAATGCTGTGGTAGGCTATCTCCAGCTCATCAAATATTTAACAATAAAAATTGGGTTGTTGCCAGGGGTTATTATTGAATGTATGTAGCCTAAAGTCCAGCAGACAAAATGAGGTACTTCTTCTGGGGCCGATTTCACAAAGAGATACTTGACAAGTTAGGACCTGTAACTGGTATTGACGTGGAGTCGCAGACTAGTCTTAAACAGCCAATAAAGGATGATCTCAAATTTATTAACCAGTATCTACGATGTCTATTTGGCCATAAAAAGGTAATAATTGAAATGTTGAGATCATCCTTTATTGGTTCTTTAAGACTCCTATCTCTTAGCATTGCCTAGGACTAGTCCTAAATTAGGAAGTATTTTGTGAAATTAAACCCTGGATATTTGTTATTAGTTTTGCAAAAAAATACTCAATGGCCTGCTGTTTCCACCCTAGCAGAATCTTGAAGGCTAAATAGCAACTGAACTCAACACACATGAACAGGTATTAAAATGTAGCAGAAGCTGTCACAGGCCTGATACTTCACGGAGGCAACAAAGGCGATTGCCTCCGTGGCCCCTGGTCATTGCCTTGGTCAATGTTGCCCTTGAAATGCTACAGTACAAATTTACAATTTCCTCATAGGGTGCCCTTTACCAAGGAGAAAATGCCTTGGTGCCCTTGCCCTTTCAACAACGAAGCATACAGGCCTGCTGTCAAATAGAAGTTGGCAGCTCCACAGGCAGAAAGCACACAGAAAAAGCATGGTGTAAAAAATACAATGTGGATGAAAAAGAGTGCGGACCACACCCATCTAGCGTGTCTATTAAAGCAAGTAAGCCAGGGATTAATATTGAATTAGCAAACCTCTTAATAATTAAAAGAAAAATAATGCAGGCCTGATACTTCACGGAGGCAACGAAGGCGATTGCCTCCGTGTCCCCTGGTCATTGCCTTTGTGCCCTTTGAAATGCTCCAGTACAAATTTGCAATTTCATCATAGAGTGCCCTTAACCAAGAAGAAAATGCCTTGGTGCCCTTGCCCTTTCAAAAACGAAGCATACAGCCCTGATAATGTACTTCTGGATATCTGGTTTTTAACCAGGTACATGTAGGCCCCCAACTTAACAGGCAGGAAATTATTTACAGATATGCAAAATCAATTATGGCCTGATTGTTCAACCACTAGTAGAGTCTTGAAGGCTAAATAACAACTCAACACACATACAGGTAGAGGCCTAGTTGTTGTTGTTCCATAAGCAGTCAAGTGGTTATGGACAGAGAAAAGCAGAAAGCACACAAACAAAGCAACAGGACCACTCAACAAAAGAACAGGACCAGGTCATTGTGAGGTAACTGAAGCTGCAAATTTTCATGGAAATTTTTTTAAGCAACTATTTCTGCACCTCAATGCCTGAGCTACTAATGTACACAAGTTTTGTATCGTTTGTTCCCCCCCCCCCCTTTGATGGGTTATGACCTGGTTATTTGTCTGGCAACAATTTTGGTAGAAACTCCTTAAAAAAAACCTCTTGACAAATTGCAATATGGCTTGTCAGCAGTCAACGCAGGAAAGACTCTCGCATCGAGGTTAAGACCTGAGCTACATGTAAAAAAGTTTGTATAATTGTTTGTCTTCCCTGTTTTTTAAATTTTTGCAACTGATGACACAACTAGGTTCTAATGTGTCTGGCCACAAAACACCTGGTAGAAACACCTCAACAAAAATGAAATTAATATTCTTTATCCCGATGTAAATTAAACTTATATCATTGCGGGACCCGCTGCTTAACATAGGATTTGAACTGCTTCTAGCTACCAGGCAATCGGCCTACTCTTAAAAAACCTCTTCAGAAATTGCCATATAGCTTGTCTGCAATCCACATCTAAAAGACTCTTCAATCGAGGTTAAGGCCACTTCAAAACATGACTACTGTGTGGAAACTAGCCACCACCACCTTTTGATTCAATGAATTGGTTTAAATATTAATACATTCAGGGCTTGTAATTAAGAATTAACAGACGACCCAAGGACATTGATTTTAACTTTCTACCATTCCAAGTCAGACTCTCTTATGTTTTTTCAACTGAATTATAATTAGGCCACATAAAAAAAAGGATTGTTGATCGTCCCCGCCCGACCATTCAAAAAACCCGACCCCATTTTTGTTCTTCTTTTTTTCTTTTTTTCGTCTCATGTCTGGATATCTCTTTATACTTTAACTGCCCAGATTTTTTCAGCTGATATTTTTTTCAAAATGAACAGGTTTTAAAATATGTTTAAAGAAGGTTTTTATTCATGTTGGCAAAGCAAGAAAAATTCTTCAAATATGTACTTGGGTTACACTGTGCTTAGTTGTTTGAAAAAGTTTACAGAAAATGTCATTTAGGAGTTAAATTTGTTTGACAAAACTATAGAAAACATCAAAAACACACAAACCCTCTGTTTTATAGTGATTGTGATGAATTCTTTATTTTTTATTTCATATTTGGCATGTCACAAAACTTTGTATAAAAATAAATAAATAAATAAATAATTAATAAATTTAAAAAAACCTCCCTCCCTCCCCATCCCCCCCCCCCAAAAAAAGACGATCAACAAACTTTCTTTTTATGTGGCCTTATGGTGGCAAAAGGCAGTGGTTATATAAATGATTCATTTGATTCATCTGAGAAAACAAGCCAGAGATTATTGAGGGAAAGTTTGCCCTAAAATCTTACAATCAGATCATTTTTCCCGTAAATATTGATTTTAAAATGTAAGAACTTCCCAGGCACCTGTGTTGAAAGCATTGTTTTACATGGCTACATAATGACACAGGCTTGGAATTCTTTTAGAGGACAAAGGGCACTTTGGTTGAAAAATCTTTAAGTCTTTGGTTGAGGGGCAATAAGGCGTAGACAAGAGGTAGCCTAATGTTCTTCCAGACCTGTAATGGAACTGAAACCGTATTTAAAATTTTTATTTAGAAGCAAATAGGGACCATAATCTATAACTGTTAAAAAGCAATGTCCTGAGTTTAGAGTTCTTAGAGGATTCTAAAAGACACGCGGCTGAAAGTCCATTCTGAGTTGTGCAATACATGTATCCAAACCGATATTCAAACAGATAAAAACTTGAGATTAAGATTAAAGGATTTTAATCGCTCTGGTGGATCATGATTGTCAAGACTCTGGTGGTGGATGAAGTTACGGTCTCCGAACAAACATTAAACATCCACCGACTAGACCATGACTCATTTTTCAGTACAATAATCCAGAATGCAAACAGTCAAGTTGCAAACAGTTAGTTAATAATTAGGCCTATATAATGCCTCTTAAGTTTCCACAGCTAAGCCTGAGTAAATTTTTTTGAAATTAAAAGTGCTAAATCATGCTCAGCTCAGATCCATTTAAGTTTATGAATGAAATGTGAACCAACCAAGCACAATCATGTGATTGATGGTGATTCTCAGATCAAAGGCACTGGACACTATTGGTAATCACTCAAAATAATTGTTAGCATAAAAACTTACTTGGTAACAACATGGCAACAAGCAATGGAGAGCTTTTGATAGAATGAAACATTGCGAGAAACAACTCCCTTTTGAAGTAACATAGTTTTTGGGAAAGGCTAGGTAATTTCTCACTATAACTAATAGACGACTTCTGGCAAGAAGCCTTTTGTTCCTAGGGCCCCTATCTGAAAGCACACTATTTTGTACAACAAGGGTGTATTTTTCTTTCATTGTTTTCTTGCAACTTCAATGACCAATTGAGTCAACATTTTCACAGGTTTGTTATTTTGTGCATATATGTTGGGATACACCAAGTTAGAATACTGGTCTTTGACAATTCCCACGCGTGTTCAGTGCCTTTTACAAAAAGGAACCACTTCAAACGCTGTTATATGTAAATTTAGAAATACTCATTGAGTGCTACTGTACCAGACATAAAGCGAAAACTGTTCATGAAAACATCTCATGTTACTACTAAGCTTCAGATGCACATTGATTTGCACAACCATGCACGGTGACCTTTGACACACACAGATGTATGAATAATGGACACAATGCTTTCTTCAGTGTAGTGTTACAAACAATAGCTTCTCTAGATTTACTGACTAAGCAAATAATATATAGATTGCAGATCTTAAACTTCACCGAGCCATCTGGCGGGAATTGCTTCCATATGCCTTGTCTAGCTATGCGCTATCCCTTATTGTTTTGTTTTGTAAGTGGGTTTTGTTCTTGTCTTTTCTTTATGGGACTATATTGTAATTTATATTGTATGTATTTAAGGACACTGGTTATTCATCCAATAAATTGTGTGAATAGCCAAACGATTTGACCCTTACAGAAAGAGACTCCCTTGTTAGTGTAGAAACTGTGGTGTGTCCCCGCCCCCCTCAAACAAAATAATTCAAATAAAATAAAATATAAAAAAACCACAAGAACAGCAACAGCATATTCCTTTTAAGGAACGTTACAGAATTGGTGAGAAAAAAAAATCGTGAAGATAACAGATTTACATGAAACTTACACAGTCTAATGATGACAATAGAAAACATCCCTTGAAATATTTCAGTCTGAAATTTCATATTTGATGAAAATTAAATAATCTAATTTCGCTTTTTGAGTTTATCGTTCGGTAAGCGTTTTATTCATTTTTGTTTTGGCATCGATGCAATGCAAAATTTGTAATCGGTTTTTCACTATTCTCTCGTGACCCAGATAGCCGATCGATCTCAAACTTCTCGAGGTATGTCAGTTTATGTATATTGTGGATTACATAGAGTGCTTACACTGCCAGCAACTGTTTTGCTCGCAAAACCAATTCTGTAATGTTCCTTTAAATATTTCTTTTTTTTTACGTTCACATTGCCATCGTATTTTGCTGGCAATATTTTCAGCTTTAAAGAGCCTTTTCTATGGCCGAATCTATTAGAAGATTTTATTCTGAAAAAGATATGGGTACAACCAAGCCTCTTTGCCCTGAAGTGGTTAAAGCAGTTACTAAAGTATATATAAAAGTCTGTAAAAGTACTGCCAGGTTTAAAGTTGGGTCTTGTTCAAATGAATGGCTTTATCAGTGACTGTTGCTGAATCTAAGTCTAATTCTTCAATAGCCCAGTCCTGGAATTTGAGCTTTGAGAGGGCAAGGCCATTTTCATTTTAAAAAGGGCACTTCCGATGGAAACTCTTCATGTCTGTGTGAAACTTTTGTAGGGGCACCAAGGCTAAGACCAATAAAACAGAGACCGTGGCCTCTACGAAATTGCAGACCTGAAAGCTAAAGCGAAGTCAGGCCGTGTCCGAATTGGCGACTTCGGCTACAGCTACGGCTAGGGCGCGCGCGTCTGCCATTCTTCAACATTGACAGACGCGCTGATCTAGCCGTAGCTGTAGCCAAAGTTGCCAATTCGGACACGGCCTCACTAGCTTAGGACTCAGCCTCAATGTTTAAAACCACCATATTGTGAAGCAACTCAATAACCTTGTTTTGCCTCTCTCTGACCTTTGACCTTTGACCTGCAGGTCAGCCTCATCATAGCCTTTGTATGCGTAACTGCAGTTCCCAACAAGCCCCCAGATGAGTCGTCCTACTGGCACTTCCAGGCGGCCTCCGCTGGCTTTGCTTTAGTTACAACACTCCTCATCATCGGCTATATGACGGGAATTGTACACAAGATCAAGATTCCCTGGAGTGTTCTGGTAAGTAGATATGAAATCTCAACTTCATGTAGCCCCTCCCCACCCCACCCCCCCACCCCCTTCAACCCACCCTCCCCCTACCCACTTACTGAAGAATTGAATAATTCGCAACTGTTCAACTCCTGCAAAAAAAAAACTCGCTGCAAAAACAGCCATGTGATGTTAAAATCCGCTTTACATTCGCCGGAAGAATAAACTGGGGCTTATATGGCGAGCGAGTCTCTTCAGCCTGATGCAGTGATCAGAAAGGAAGAACTCTGAAATGGTAATATTTTCTGATTTGTTTATACATGTATTCTGTTTTCATCTGTTGCAGGAGATTGTTTACTGTGCTACAGCTTGCCTCCTGATGCTCACCACTGGTGCCCACATCGTCGCTAACACTTTCGGCAATGCTGTACTCGTTATCTCAGCAGTAAGTTCTCATTTTGTACAAAGGTTCTCATCTGTTTTTATGTAATTCTTCTCGATTTAGCTGTAAAAAGGTAAACAATTGTTTGGGTTTTATCTTTCTTACTTTTTAGGGATGGGGCTGGGGTAGGTGTTGACCGTCCCACAGGATTCTTCGTTGTTTCATTTTGACAAAATATTCCAATTTCTTGGATATTAAAAATGAGCTGGCAGGCCTCTCATATTACCATACTGCTGTTAATAACTTCATCTGTGTACAGAACTCAATGGCAAACCTTTTTGTTCATGTTGTCTGTACAGAATGAAGAGAACTGTTGCAAAGAAGTTTCATTAAAATAATATTGCATGCGTCATATTGGTGGGCAATGTCACTGTGCGTTATTCAGTGAAGTGCTCATTTTAAGCGATGCGTAACCATATTGTTGATCAAAATGGTGAGAGAGGTACAGTTGTCACATGTGACGTGTGTGTAAGGGGTCAAAAGATCATGGTATTCATTTGAGAAAAATTCTGCAGGTCAAAGCATCTCAAAGTTAATTAGAACTGTAATGAACCACCGGAAACTAATAATGGGGTAGACGGGGTACCAGCCAGTAACGGATATTGCATTGGGACTTGAGTGACAGCATAGATTACATTGTCAATAATAATAATGATGTCTCAGTGCACGTATCAATCAACAAGGTAATCATCAATGCGCGCAGTATAAACATTTATACAGAAAGAGAGGCTATTAAAAGTTATGAATTTTGAGACCCAGTTATGCAGTGCACCTTATAAGGGTTTACAAGGTGCTTCGGTGCATTCAGCAGCCACAGCCAGGAACACCGGGGTGAACCCCCTTCTCTTTTCGATAAGTGCACTGGGTTCTTCTACATGCAATACACAACACATGGTACCAAGGGCTTTACCTCCCATCCGGAGGACGAAGCAATGGTGAAGTATCTTGTTTAAGGACACAAGTGTCATGGCTGGGGATTCGAACCCACACTCTGCTGATCAGAAACACTAGTGTAACTTAAATTTGGTGCTCTTAACCGCTCAGCCATAGATCATTTTCATGGCTGGGGATTCAAACCCACACTCTGCTGATCAGAAACACTAGAGTTTGAATTTGGTGCTCTTAACTGCTCAGCCATAGATCATTGTGTCATGGCTGGGGATTCGAACCCACACTCTGCTGATCAGAAACACTAGTGTAACTTAAATTTGGTGCTCTTAACCGCTCAGCCATAGATCATTGTCATGGCTGGGGATTCGAACCCACACTCTGCTGATCAGAAACACTAGAGTTTGAATTTGGTGCTCTTAACTGCTCAGCCATAGATCATTGTCATGGCTGGGGATTCGAACCCACACTCTGCTGATCAGAAAGACTAGAGTTTGAATTTGGTGCTCTTAACCGCTCAGCCATAGATCATTGTGTCATGGCTGGGGATTCGAACCCACACTCTGCTGATCAGAAACACTAGTGTAACTTAAATTTGGTGCTCTTAACCGCTCAGCCATAGATCATTGTGTCATGGCTGGGGATTCGAACCCACACTCTGCTGATCAGAAACACTAGTGTAACTTAAATTTGGTTCTCTTAACCGCTCAGCCATAGATCATTGTCATGGCTGGGGATTCGAACCCACACTCTGCTGATCAGAAACACTAGAGTTTGAATTTGGTGCTCTTAACCGCTCAGCCATAGATCATTGTGTCATGGCTGGGGATTCGAACCCACACTCTGCTGATCATAAACACTAGAGTTTGAAATCAGTGCTCTTAACTGCTCAGCCATAGATCATTGTGTCATGGCTGGGGATTCGAACCCACACTCTGCTGATCAGAAACACTAGTGTAACTTAAATTTGGTTACTGCTCAGCCATAGATCATTGTCATGGCTGGGGATTCGAACCCACACTCTGCTGATCAGAAACACTAGAGTTTGAATTTGGTGCTCTTAACCGCTCAGCCATAGATCATTGTGTTCATGTGAGAAAAAAGTTCTGCTGACCAAAACATCTCCCAAACTTATAATTGAGTAGTTACATGTAAGGTACCAGCCACTAACGGATATTGCATTTAGACTTGAGTGACGGCACAGATTACATTGTCAATCAGAGGTCTTGTAAAGTTTTCCTCGCTCAGGGTTCTCACCATAAAGCCATTTTTAGGTATGCTAGATACATTACTGCTGCACTGGGCCAAATAACATGGATCTGCTTACCGTAAGCACAGAATCGGCGCTTAAAGGCAGTGGACACTATTGGTAATTAATCAAAATAATTATAAGCGTAAAATCTTTTTTGGTGACGAGTTATTGGGAGAGCATGATGGTATAAAACATTTTGAGAAACGGCTCCCTCTGAAGTGCCATAGTTTTTTCAGAAAGAAGTAATTTTCCACTAATTTGATTTCGAGACCTCAAGTTTAGAACTAGAGGTCCGAAATCAACCATCTAAACGTGCACAACTCTGTGTGACAAGGGTGTTCTTTCTTTCATTATTATCACGTAAGTCCGATGACCGATTGAGCTCAAATTTTCCCAGGTTTGTTACTTTATGCATATGTTGAGATTTACCAACTATGAAGCCTAGTCTTTGTCAATTACCAATAGTGTCCACTGGCTTGAAGCAGGGAATTCTGTGCTTACAGCAAACGTATTTCAACGTACAGCGGCGAGTTTCAGCATCTGTCTGTTTATGCACCCTATCCAAACAGTGCATTAAAAGGCTCATGCACAGACTGGTGTAGCAAGCTGATATGTGCAAATTGTTTGTCAAATATGCGTGAATTGTAGCTGATGCGCAAAAGGATTCATTTATTTTAGTCTACACAAAGAGAGCCCAAACAAGAAACCAATAATGGAGTGATTTGGGTGCGAGTGGCTTCATTATTTACCTTGTCAATCAGATTTTATAATTAAGACTAGTTGTTTTGCTTCAAAATGATTTTCTGATTGGATTGAGGGAAGATCTCGAAAATTAATGGAAGTAGCTTGCCTTGATGGATTGACAATCAAAATATGTTTAATCTCCAAAATTAATGGAAGTAGCTTGCCTTGATGGATTGACAATCAAAATATGTTTAATTGTATCCACTCTTTGGATGTCACTTTACTTCTAAATCTAGCATCTATTAACAGCCGCCATCAAATCCTTCCCATCATTGCTCGTTCACAACTACATTTCGACCGCTACTGCTCGTTTAGCAACTACATTTCGCTCTGAAGGAAAAGGCAGACTACAGAAATCTGTGTACTGATAAAGATGTGAATGCTGTCACAAAAACAGGGATCTTGTGCCCCCCCCCCTTAGAATTGAGTTTTTTAGAAGAGAGTGTTTGACACTGCAATGGAGTCTCCTTTGAATATCTCACAAGATGTTCCTCTCTTTGAGAGGAATGCATCATTAGTTCCAAGCTACACAAACTGTTCTTTACTGGAATCGAGAATCGGCATAAATTGTTCCGCTGTCATACCCTCTGTGGATCCAAGCAACTTCACCATGAATCAAAAAATAGATAGAGTAACTCTGGTCGTTATTGATATAGCTCTTTCAGCACCTGTGCTCCTCGTGTTGTCCGTTATTGATCTCTGGATTCTCATCGTGATTACGCTGAAGAGGCAGCTGCACAGTTACTCAAACTACTTCTTAGCCAATCTTGTCTTCAGCGAACTTCTTTATGTATTTGTCATGGTGCCCATGGAGACTGTTTTACAAGGAGTCTCCACACCACACCGCCGCAGTTGTGGAAGCAACGTTCTTTACATTTTGATCCATAGCTGCATTTACACTGGCTATTTCCACTGTGCGGTTTGCTTCTCAGCGGACAAGTATATCAAGATTTCACGACCTTTAAAGTATGCGACCATAGTAACAGGCCGAATCTGTGTTATTGTCATCGCCATGGCATGGGTCTCTACATTGGCCTTGAGTAGTGCCATAACGGTTCTTTCCATTTCAATTCAAGATTGTCTGAACAATGAAAGGGGTAGTTTTGTCGTTGCATTGAAGAGGAAGTTTCTCATTGAGAACAATACCGTTGCTCTGGCGTCGATTGCAGTCATCACTGCTCTGAATGCTGCCATAATACGCATAGCCAGGCACCAAGCGAGGGCCGTTGCGCAGCAGGCCCGTGAGGGGAACCATCCGGATGCTAGCAAGACTAAGCGTTACTTGGGACGATTCCTGTGGTCCTTCGTTCTTGTCTGGCTACCCCCTATCATCATCGGTGACTGCTTATATTTGACTATGACACGGAGGGACAATCTAGATTGGTACTTTGTGTCTAAGGTTGTCATTAAGGTTTTTGGGTTGTGTCAGATGCTCTATGGGACCATCGCCATGATCCTTCTACAAGAGCAATTTAAAGATGTGCTGAGAAGCAACTGGCAGTTCATGAAGACGAAGCTGCACATCTAACCTGTAAATACTAAAGCCGTAACAATTATATTACAGTAACTATAAACATAAATATGAATAGTGGACTTGGGGGTACAACCATGTGTAAAATCTCGTAGAGGGAGTGTTGGTTCTGAAAAAGAGCCGGTTTGTCACACGAAGTTATGTGCGTTTGATTTTGAGACCTCAAGTTCTTAACTTGAGGTCTTGAAATCAAATTCATGGAAAATTACTTCTTTCTCGAAAACTATGGCACTTCAGAGGGAGTCATTTCTCACACTGTTTTATGCCATCACCAATTACTCGTCACCAAGAACGGTTTTACGCTAATAATTATTTTGAGTAATTACCAATAGTGTCCACTGCCTTTAAAAAAGAACCTTTAGTTTAAGCCATTGATCAAATTCTCTCCCTGATTTCCTTTGTTTGGTTTGGATGGACCGGCCTGGGCTGAAGTTCATTGTGTATCAATCAGACTTTATCAGCAAAAGGATGTTACAGTAAAAAAATTATCGGTTTTTCATTATTATGTCTGTCTCTCTTCTCGTGTTGTTTCTTGTGCAGGTATTTGGCTTCATTGCTTCTCTGGCTTACTTGGTCGAAATCTTCTTTGCAATCCGAGCGTGGAAGAAGAGCATCATAGCGGATACGCTGAGAATGGTAGAGGCAGAAAGAATGCAGAATAGCGGACAGATAGAGAATGGATTATAGAAAGTCAGCCTCATGCAAAGGGTCCTGAGTCAACCAGAGGCAAGATAAGTGGATGACCATTTCTCCATTTTAATTTGTTTTCATCCTTTTGCACCGATCGATGTATACTCAGTACTTTCCAAAGTTCTGTGACAAAAAAAAACATGAGCAAATCGCTTGGGCGGATACCAACCCATCACCTACTAGAATAAGCCACTTCTGAATGTCAGTGGCGCATGTTTGTTACTGCTGACAATGGATTTTGTCTATCTCCCTTAACCTTTTGAAAAAGGTTATTGGAGATAGACAAAATACAGTGTCGGCGGTAACAGACATGTGCAGCTGGAACTCCGAAGTGGCTTATTTCAGATTTCAAATATTAAACTACAAGGGAAACTAATTGGGTAAAGTTAAAGGATTAGGGGTTGAACAAAAAGCAAATTGACTAGAGCAGGATTTGAAACAATGACCTCCCAGGTTGAGTTTTAAGCTTGTGTGTGAGTGTGATTCTTGGCTGCGCTGCGGGTTATGGTTGCAAAGATTGACGAAATGGAGAGATCGCCAACAAAGGGCAAGATAGCTCAGTTGAAGGGTCCATTTCACAAGGAGTTAGAACAAGTCCTAACTTGGGTCTAGTCCCAGGAGTTATTAAAAACGTTTGGGTAGTCCTATGTTAGGAGGAGCAACTTGTCCTAAGTCGAGATAAGACTAGCCTTAACTCTTTGTGAAGTCCACTCTTGGTAGAGCACGGTCATCTAGAGTTTAGTTCAAATCTTGCTCTAGTCAATTTTTTTTGTTCAACCCCACATAATTGTTATACAAATAAAAGTAAATCCGGAGGTCGTTGGTTCGAATCCCACTGTAGTCAATTCTTTGTTCAACCTCAAAATCATTTACAAATTTACCCAGTCAGTTTTCCTTGTGGTTTATATTGATATCTGAAACAAAAAAGTTGCATCCCCTTAAGGTGATCCCCTAGCTGCCGCTTCCCAGGTTGTATCGTAATTTGGGTGTGATCCCTGGTTACATGGCAGTTAACGGTTGTATAGCTTCTGACTGGCACCCCCGAACAAAGATATGGACAAAATAGGGACACTGCTAATATAGGGCTAGATAGCTCAGTTGGTAGAGCGCCGGCACGTTAATCCGGAGGTCGTTGGTTCGAATCCCACTCTAGTCAATTCTTTGTTCAACCTCAAAATCACTAATAAAAGTAATAAAAGTAATAAAAGTACTAAAGACAGCAAAAAAGTAAATCGGCTGTTGTAAAAGCACCTATAATTTTAAAATTGATGCTCATTCTAAAAATGAATATACCAGGAAATGGAAAATTTTATTACGGTGATTTTTACACTTTTTTTTTACAATCGGTCGAGAATTGTTGTGGGGGTGTGTGCTTACAGGTGAAAAGTGCCCATTATCCATTGTTGCAGTACTTCCTATTGACATCTCTTTGATTCAGTGTGAAAATAACAGCGGGAATTTTGAAAAGCTTCTTGTTGAACGCAAATGTGCAGATTTGATATTAAAATTCCCGCTATTAGCTTCACGCTGAATCAGAAGAGAGATCAATGATGTCAATAGGAGTTACTGCAACAATGGGAATGGGCACTTTTCACCTGTAAGCACTTACCGCGACAACAATACTCGACCGATTGTTACAAACAAGGTGTCAAAATCACTGTAATTAAATTTTCCCTCTCCTGGTATTTTCATTTTAAGAATATGAGTAATATATTTTAAGTTGTAGGTGCTTTTACAACAGCCGAGCTACTTGTCTTGCTGTCTTTATAATGCATGTACTGCATCTTCATGTATACCCTTACCAAGAGTGGCTTTTAGCATTGTTTGTGGCAAATTTGCATTTCACAAAAATTATAATTTTTACTACTCGCAGTAAACAAATATGCAACTAAACCTTCTTATACTTTTTTTTGCTGTGTCTACATTTGTTGATAGCCAGAATTAAAAAAAAACAAAAAACTGTTGTATTCAACTTGTTATTGATGGACATATATTTTTCTGTAACAGGAATCTTCTAGGTAAAAGTTGCATGTTTAAATGGTGGCATTGCTAACTAGTTATTAGAAAAGGTATTTACCATGCTCTAAAAGCTTTAAACAATATATCAGGCTCAGAAAGTCTACATATTGTATAAAGTGTAATTTTCTTTCTTATAGTAAATGAAACTATCAAAATCAGATTATAAAACTAGTTGGTACCAGAATTTGGTAAATCTTGTTTTTGTTACACTTTTGAAAGTTGATTGCCGTAGTGGTTAACTAGACGGGAGCAGACCAAGTATAAACACATGCTCTAAATGCTTTAAACAATATATCAGGTTCAGAAAGTCTACATATTGTTTAAAGTGTGAATATTTTTTATGAAAGTGTATGAAATTATGAAATCTAATCATTATCACAATAATAACTATCATTTTTATCAGAATTAGGTAACTCTTTTTGTTCACTTTTAGAAAGTTTAATGCTATAGTAAGCAGCTGCAATGAACCCATAATGTAAATGCTTTAAACGATATATCAGGTTCAGAAAGTCTACATATTGTATAAAGTGTGAATATTTTTTATTAAAGTATATGGAATTATGAAACCTAATCAGTATCAGAATGGGGTTACTCTTTTTGTTCACTTTTAGAAAGTTTAATGCTATAGTTAGTGGCCGCAATGAACCCATAATGTAAAAGCTTTAAACAATATTTCAGGTTCAGAAAGTCTACATATTGTATAAAGTGTAAATTTCTTCTTATTTTATATTAAAATATGAAATCTTATAATTATTATCACATTAGAAGTACTAGAATTTGGTAAACCGTTTGTTCACCCTTAATAACTTTAGTTGATACTAGGTATGGACCCACGATGTAAAAGCTTTAAACAATATATCAGGTTCAGAAAGTCTACATATTGTATAAAGTGTACATTTCTTCTTTTATAGTATTTGATATTAATATCTTATCCATAAATTAATAATTTTTCTCAAATAGGACACTAATTGTGTCCAATCGGTGCTACAAGGTTATATTAAATCTATAGATCAAATGTTTATCTTTTACAAATGGGCACGATCATCAGCAGATATAAGTCTGATGGGCGGATTACATTGTTATACAAACTCATCACGCAACATTGTACTGTTGAAACTGTTGCAAACATTTTAATGGAAACGTGCCTTGAATTTTGGAGCCACGCATACACAAGTAGTGCAGAAATTTGCTGCTGATACCATTTGTTAGCTGGTAGGGAATATATATTGTCAGTGTATAACTCAGTGGTAAGCAAAGTTACTAAAATCTGCAAGGGAACAATTTTATCTAGAACTTTTGCATAGAAGATAATTTGACCGCTAACAATTTGTGCATACTAATGGTAACACTTTTAGCAAAAGCATTCACTGTATGCTCTCACGTTTTCGCTTGAATTGAGCTGGACTTTTAGTAGACTTGATTCAAGTCTTAGATTGCCGTTATTCTTCTGCATCTCAGCCACGAAAAACATTATTAGCTATCACACGCCCTAACTCGGCTAAATGACGAAGGTTGATCACTAGAGGGCGCTGTTTGTAGCCGCTATAAGGACGACTAAAAAGCCTTGATCAAAGACTTGGAACTAAGTCTAGACTTTTAGATGATTGGACTTTTTTTGAATATTACATTTTAATTTGAATAATCATTTTTTTTAATAGAAACTGCTTGTTAAGTAAAATTGAATTAGTAAATTTTTTTGCTGAGCGGAAACTACAACTTTGCTTCTTGTGTTCTTAATTTTTGTGTTTTGGCAGTGGACACTATTGGTAATTACTCAAAATAATTATTAGCTTAAAACCTCACTTGGTAACGAGTAATGGGGAGAGGTTGATAGTATAAAACATTGTGAGAAACAGCTCCCTCTGAAGTGACATAGTTTTCGAGAAAGAAGTAATTTTCCACAATAGTCTTTGACAATTACCAATAGTGTCCACTGTCTTAATTAGTTTTGTTTAGTGTTTTTTGTTAAGGAAAAAACTCACAAGGGGTAATAAGTAAGTCCAGCATTGTTATGATTTGGGGGTAAAAAAAACAAAAAGAAAAAAACCAAAGGGGGTAAATTCAGTATTCAGTATTCAGGAAACAAATCACAAGGGGGTAAGTCCAGCATTGTTATGAATTTTGGCTCAAAATAGAGGGAAAATCCAAAGGGGTAAGTTCAGTATTTTTATCAAATTTCATTTTAAAAAACAAAGGAAAAAAATTACAAGGGGTGAGTTGAGCATTTTTATCAATTTCTGGTCAAAAATTGAAGAATAAGGTTATTCAAGCTTTTTTCTTGAAATTCATTTCAAGAATGTAGGAAAAACACACACAAGGGGTCTGTCCGGCATTGTTATAAATTTGGGTCAAGAGTAGAGAAAAGGAACATAAATAAGGGATGAGCCAATCATTTTTATCAATTCGTTTGAAATAAAGAGATAGTTTAGCATTGTTAAAAAAAATTGGTACAAAATTGAAAAAAGGAACACAAGGAGTAAGCCATGCATTTTAATCCAATTTCAATAAAAAATAAAGAGAAACAAAGCCATAAGGGGTATGTCCAGCATTGTTATAATTTTTTGGTCAGAAATAGAGGAAAAGCCAAGAGGGGTAGGGCCACCATTTTAATCAAATTTGTGGCAAAAATTTAAGAAGAAAAACAATCACAAAGGTAACTCCAGCATTTGAATTCAGGCCAAATATTGAAAGAATTTGGGTCAAACAAATTTAATAAGAAAAAATCCAAAGTGTTAAGTCTAGCATTTTTATCAAATTTAGGTCGTAAATTTAGACAAATCACAAGGGGAGACCCAAGTCGAGCATTTTTATGATTTTTTTGTATACAAAAAGGAGAAAAAGAATACCAGTGGTAAGCTCAGCATTTTAACACAATTTCATTAAACAATTTCTAGCATTGTTTTAAATTTTGGGTCAAAAATGGAGAAAAATAACACAGGGGTAAGTTCAGCATTTGAAGCAAATTTCATTCAAAAGTAGAGGAAAAACCACAAGAGGTAAGTACAGCATATTTATCAAATGTGGGCCAAATATTGAAGCAGCAAAAATCACAAGGGTTAAGTCCAGCATTTTTATGCCCATTAAATTGACACAAGGTGTAGACCTAAGTTCAGCATTGTTATCAATTATGGTAAAATATGGTGGGAATTAATACAAGGGAATTGGCATATTCAGCAAATTTCATTAACAAATAGAGACAAAAATGTGCGTCAAAAAATAAAACAAAAAAATCACAAGGGGGTAAGTCCAGCATTTTAATCAATATATTTTGCCTAAAAAGACAAAAAATTTAAAAAGGTTAGGTCAAGCATTTTTATCAAACTTAGGCAGATTTGAAAGAATAAAAAGGATCGGATAATGTACAAATGTAAGTGACAGCATTTATATCAAAATTGATAACTATATAACAGGAATTGTTCAAATATTGCAGACCCACACAGTGTACAATTTCCATTTTGAATTTGTCAGG
The DNA here is from genome assembly GCF_032118995.1 of Asterias amurensis. Lineage (NCBI taxonomy): Eukaryota > Metazoa > Echinodermata > Asteroidea > Forcipulatida > Asteriidae > Asterias > Asterias amurensis. The sequence continues at coordinate 22,504,843 of NC_092650.1, read as the reverse complement.
AAAACAAAAAGCAAACAAATGACACAGTTGACAATGAACCAATCAGGTTAAATTATGGGGTTTTAATATTAACTCATTTAGTACATAATAACAATTTATGAAAAATCTATATTTACACTCAACAGCACAACTATTTATTACTTCAATAAAAAAAAATAATGAGATTAGCAGGAAATATTGCTGATAGGTGAACATAAAGCTCCAATGAAGAATTCCCTAATTTGGAGGGAAAGAACTGAGTGAGTGCGTTTTCAATGTTGAGCAGCCCTACTGGTTTAATCCACTGTTTGGAACATAAGCAATTACATGGAGATAACAGGTGTGAGTTGCCGAGAAAAATTATGTGTTATTCTGACCTCTTTCTTTACAAGAGATTTCCTATAAACAAAATAGCTGCAGTGAATCAGTCAAAGGCAAAAATTAAGCAACCAGCATTTTGGATAGCGACAATTTTTCAGTTTAGAACAATTCTAAACATAGGTTATGGTTTTTAGCCCTTCACAAATGCGTGATAAGCACTGTATACAAAGACCTGTGGATAACAAACCTGTGAAAATTTGAGGTCAATCGGTTGTCAAATTTGCGAGATATTAAAGAAAGAAAAAAAACCCACCCTGTCGCACCATGGTCACATAAAGTTGTGTGCTTTTAGATGCTTGATTTCGAGACCTCAAATTCTAAATCTGAGGTTTTGAATCAAATTCGTGGAAAATTGCTTCTTTCTCAAAAAACTACATTACTTCAGAGGGAGCCGTTTCTAACGATGTTTTTTACTTTCAACCTCTCCCCATTACTCGCTACCATGAAAGTTTTTTTGCTAAGAATTATTTTGAGTAATTACCAATAGTGTCCACTGCCTTTAACGATATCACCCCAATACATTCTTTCTACCTCCAGGCTTGAACCAAGACAAGTGGACCACTAGACCCATCGAGCATGCGGATGGCAAGAGGCTAACTAGTTTGATTTGTGCCAGAAACCACATACTCCTAGAACTATGAGGCTCGCTCAGCTATCTTCTCCCGATAGCGGAAGGAACCTCAGAGTTTTAGGAGTACTCATCACACATCTGTGACAAAATCCAAAAGTATAATTCTTTATTCCCTGATGAAATACACTCTAATATACATTAACAATTATCAGCATTGCAAAAAAAAAAAACACGTAATATAATTTACATTTGGGGGGCTAATCATCGTTACTGGCAAAAACCTGAATTGTGAAGAGCGTGGCTACAACAAATTCAAAATACTGCTGGCATGCAAAGTCGCTTGTGGCAGGCCAGCCACACCGACTCATGACTATGGAGCATAAAGATCAAACAGTCAAAAGTGTTTGATTCTTGTAGAGAGTTAAGCTGGAGAACCTGGAGAAAAACCTGAATGGCAAAGGAGAGAACAAAAGCACAGCTCCACCCACATGCGCACTATACATGTTTTTTGCACTTACCCAATTTTTGTTGCTTAAAGACAATGGACACTATTGGTAAATGTCAAAGACTAGCCTTCACAGTTGGTGTATCTCAACATATGCATAAAATAACAAACCCGTGAAAGTTTTAGCTTGATTGGTCGTCGGAGTTGCGAAAAAACTATGAAAGAAAAAAACACCCTTGTCACTCGAAGTTGCGTGCTTTCAGATGCTTGATTTCGAGACCTCAAATTCTAAACTTGAGGTCTCGAAATCAAATTCGTGGAAAATTACTTCTTTCTCAAAAAATACATCGTTTCAGAGGGAGCCGTTTCACACAATGTTTTATAATATCAACCTCTCCCCATTACTCGTCACCAAGAAAGGTATTATGCTAATAATTATTTTGAGTAATTACCAATAGTGTCCACTGCCTTTAAAAGCAGAACTTTGTCAAAGACAAATAATCCCCAAATATGAATGTCTTAATAAACACATTGACATTGACATTTATAGTTATCGATATGTATACCATTATTACTTACTTTGAACAATACATGGAATAAATATTAACTGAATCTTACTCATTTTCCAAATTTTGTTTCATTGATTTTTTTCAATATCACATCAACATAACTTAAAAAACAAAAACCCAACTACACACTACAACTACATTACAAACTAAACCAAAGTTTAAAAATTAGAAAAACTAAAAAGAAATTTTATGAAAAACTGCCCCCCAAACAAGAAAGTAAATGCAATAGTGTTCCCCATTTCCTACACACAAACTGCTAGCCATAGCCCCTTTATGTGGTTCTGCTTACCCTGGAAACCTGCAGTTAAAGCCATTGGACACTTTCGGTAAACAGTATTGTCCAAGTCCCACACTTCGTGTATCACAACTTATATATAAAACAACAAACCTGTGAAAATTAGGCTCAATCGGTCATCGGAGTCGGGAGAAAATAACGGGAAAACCCACTCTTGTTTTCGCGCGTTTCGCCGTGTCATGACATGTGTTTAAAATAAATCCGTAATTCTCGCTAACGAGAAATTATATTGTTTTACCGTTTTCTCAAAAAGTAAAGCATTTCATGGACTAATATTTCAAGAGAAGTCTTTCACCATTACCTTCTGTAAACTCTATAAATTATTTGTAAATCTGTGAACTTTTATTTTTTTTCTGTACCGAAAGGGTCCAATGGCTTTAAAGAATATAATTCTATGCTACATGTTCATTGCTGCACTATCTGTGTTCACATTAAGCACATTTTTTTTCATTACTGTTTGCTTCAGAAAGGGTTAGACCTCTCAACGCGGGAAGTTCCTACAGAGACAATATCAGGTTTGACCTATCTTGTGACAACGTAAACACTATCCCTTTTTTGGAAATGAAACTAACAGTAGTTTTGGGCGACGTCTAGGAAAAAAAAACTTTTCCGCATAACTTTGATATGCTTAAAGGATTTGGGTACTTTTTCAAAATGTCCATAGATTAACATTAAACTTACAGGGTTTGAAGATAATGATAGTGGAAAGCTTCCCTTCAAATATTACTTACTGAAGTGCTGTAGTTTTTGAGAAATGAGTAAAACAATGTCATGAAAATATGTTTGTAAATGATTAAAATCATTTTCGTCTCATGAGACGAAAATTATTTTCATGACATTGTTTTACTCATTTCCCAAAAACTAAAGCACCTCCGCACGTAATATTTTCAGGGAAGCTTTCTACTATCATTATCTTCAAACTGTGTAAGTTTAGTGTAAATCTGTGGACATTGTGTTTTTTGTCCTACAAAAGTTACATAGACCATTTAATATTGTAATATCTCATGCAAATTTGGGTCACTACATGTTTGTGATTATAATTATCGTAAATAAAATATACCAATACTAATATCAAACATGTCCACAATCTTTTTTTTTGGGGGGGGGGGTACAGATTTAGTTCTGTATTAAACTCTGCGGCAAGTATTATTGCGTCTTGTCTTATTTCAACAATCTTGCAACAGGAATGATATAAAATATTGTATCTAGACCGTAGTTAATATGACGTCACACAGCTCAAATATCTGACCTACAAAATTTCGCTGTGCGTGTGTGCGTGCATGTGCCATAGAAATAGAACCCGGAATGTTGCGTGCTGCGTGCTTCGATGATGTACGCGTTTGGAGGCGCATACGGTTTGCCCTACAAGATGGCAACTTTTCACAGCAAAAAGGGATTATTCAATACGGTCTATACACTATTTTGTCTAGAAAGTGAGCGCTGATTTTGTAAAACGCCTTCCAAGGAATGTGTTCCTTTTAATGGTTACATTGAAAATACAATTTTTTAAAGGACGTAACATTTTTTTGTCAACGTTGACTGTGACATGTTTTACTTTGCTGGGCATACTAAATACTACATTTTTAATGTACAGTTATGCTCAACCATGTTGACTGATACAATATTCACCAAATTTATGTGACGACGTCGGCGGTAAATCTCAGATTCTGTGTGGTGTTTGGGAGGTAGTGCTTCTGCTCTACCAGCCAGTTTTCTGATGGATGATACCCATGCCTACATCTGTATGGACTCTAAAGGGGGTACTCACTGGTAACCCTATTTTAGCCCAAGGAGTACAAGTACAGGTGGCAACGACCCCTGGAAAAACATTGGATTTAAAGCCATCACGCCTTTAGAGTTATAAGAACTAGAGGGCGCTCTGGTGATGCTGCGTGCACAAATGGACGAGACCGCAAGGAGACAAGCGCCATTCTGTAAGATTAACATTGTACATGTAAGCTCGTTGAATACGGTACTCGTACGTCTGTGTTTGATGATTTTTCAACTTACAAAATGGCCGCACTGCGTAACCAGAGCAAAATATTGGGAGAGTAACGACAACTTCCGATTAGAAGCCATTTTGTTCACCAAGAAACGCATGGGCGAACATGGGGTGCCAGACTAGTCTGCATGCCATTGGGTTGTGATGCATTTGGAGACAACATGGCGTCCAGCAACCATGTGACAAAAAATTAACTTGTCTTTCCATGTCACAACCAAAGATAAAAAATATAATACCTAGATCGGCCGCGCGTACATACGCGCCATAAACCGTACACAAACATTTCTATTTTTTCATGGACACGCTAAAAGGTCACGTGCTGGTGCCAATGCGCAGAAAATGAACATGAGAGATAGGCCTTTAACCACACTATGGACGCGCTAAAAGTCACGTGCTGGTAGAAGATACACGTTGGACATAGGCTAATGGCTGCCCCCATGCCAGCACCCGCGTATGTACGCACGGTCGATCTAGTTATTTAATTCTATATCTATGGTCACAACTCTCTCAATACACAGCTCTACGGGTAACTAGGCCAGTGCGCCCTCAACGTAGTTCTTATATACTCTATGCATCAAGAGCCTTTTTACCCCTTGTACGATGCGGAATGTGTCGCACAGAATCCACATCTTCTATTTCCGCCATATTTGGGTCATGGGAAAACTTTTTCTCAGGTACATTTTTACTCCCAAAATGAATAGGCACGTTTAAGTGTTTCATAAACTGGGTCAATCAGTTTTTGGTATTACACGTAATAAATCATCAAAAGCTGTTGGATTCTGATTGATTCAGGAAAGATTCCTACAAAAAATATATTGCTTAATTAGCTTTTAAGCTGACCTGGCATTACATGTCCTTACGGCTAGTAAGTTGGATTGTACGCCGTGTTATCGCTACTGGTCGTTGACTTATTCTGGCGCCACCTCTTGAAGTTGAGATAAACGCTAGCTCCAAAAGACAACATAGCAATGAAGCCAAACACCTGTAGAAAAATCGAAAGGGAAGCCAAAGGGGTTAGAACGGAGAGAAACTCAAGATGCACTCATCTTTCTTCATGAGTTTGCCCACTTAAATGTGTTTTAACAAGGGTTTAGGTACTATTTGTAGATCAAGTTTTTGGCAATGACATGAATCCTTACTCACTGTGAATGAACATGTACATTTTTACACAATTACCTGGAGAAGTTTCAAAATAAATTGTTTGCCCAGGGTGAACGAAGCCCTGGATGAATTTTGACAGAGTTTCGATGGATTTTGGGGGAGTTTTAGTGATTTGTAACACTTTTCATAACCACAGGAAAGAACAGGCAGTCTTTTCACACTATCATAGCTTTCCCCAGGGCAAATGAATGGCATACCCTTGGGAAGAGCCACTCCTGCTCCGAAGCAAGGGGTAAGCGTAGCCCTGGTGGCCTTACACTTTCGTATTGTACTACAGTGACGTCCTGGACATCAGGTAAATTTTCACAGCTTCATAACTCAAATCTTACCTGCAACAAGCCACTAATTTCAACAGATTCACATTCCATGGAGCATATATTTTTCTGCGGTGGGTTTTGGTTGCCATATATTCTTCACAAATCCGTCATTTTCATGAAATAATGCAGCTCCCAACGTTAAGAAATTCAAATTTTTGTTCGTATTCTCACAGTCTGCCGTGTTTACGCAAGACAAAACGCACGAGGCGCAAATCTTGCATTGTGGTTGCGTGTTAACGCTGTGCAGTCAAGAAAGGGTGACCAAAAATTATTCTTGCATCATGCGTCTTTACGCGAATGTATACGAGTATGCACGGCAACAGACAACACTGTGAGAAAACGATCAAAACAGGAACCTGGGCGGGGACAGTGTAAAAAGGCCCATTCACACGAGCGCTGCAAACGAGGGTCCCTGGTTAAGGGCGCCAGCCGTCTGTCACCTTTACCGCGTGCGATTTTTTAGCGAGCATTCACACGACACACACACACACATGTAAACATACGTCCCTCGTTTGGGTAGGCTTGACTGCATGGACTAAAGTCTACAAGCAAGAGGTTTGAGTTAAAACAAAAACCTTACAGTTAAAAGGAATATAATAAATCAATTTCGTTGAAATCAATTTCATTTTAAGTCACATAAAATGTAGAATATTTTACAAACATTTGCGATAACGTAAATCTCATCCTGGCGGCCGGCGGGAAGGGGGTTACGTTTTCGAAGCTAAAAAAAGAAAAACACGATTCAAATAGCTTTTTGGACGTTACAAATGCTACATTGTTGAATGGAAATGCTTTATAGATATGAAATTATTGATGACACATACCAAATAATGAATTAAAACATCAAAAAACTTAGCCAAATGACGTATTCTGCTTCCGAATGAACGATGTTTTTGCTTCAAGGTTTGAGCTTGTCTTAAAATGCAGCGATCCAGCAACGTCGAGTCATGTTCGAGTCAAAGAAAAACACAAAATTCCACGATTCAAATAGAGTTTTTGACGTTAAAAACGCTACATTGTTGATGCGTTTTTTTGGAGGAGGTCTCGATCTGTGTTATGAACAACACGGGACCCAGGTAATTTCGTAACATACATAGCATTCACACGACGTGGATTTGCGATTTCATAACATCGATGTTATGAAATCGCATGGGACCCTCGTTTGCAGCGCTCGTGTGAATAGGCCTAAAGAGAGTGCACCAGGGCCGAGGGGTAAAAAATTACTCCTGGGGCCTCCACTGGGCTGCATTCTATGGGAATAAGAGATAGAGTGTAAAAAGGGCTGAAGTGATTTGAATAAAAATATTACTCACACAGGCAGCAATCAATACTGGGTTGAAACTGAATAAGCCCCATAGACTAACGATGAAATAGGCAATCGTGCCAAGAAAACTCACAATAAAGTCCTGGAAATACATAAGAACAAAAGAACAGCAACAAAAACAGCTGATAAATGATTCACTTCAAATAACAGGCAAGATATTTGATCCTTAAAAAAAAGTAGGAACATTTTTAACTATGAGTACCATGGCTGACCTACATGTTAAGCCTACACCAAAGCCAGTGTTGTAACAAGACCAGTTTTAGTGGTGGACTCTAAATCCATCTTACTCCACCAAGGGTGAGCAGACCAACAAAATTATTCAAAACATGAATAATTAAAGTTTTAGATATGGGGCCATCATTGCTGAAGTGCAGTCTGTGAGGAATCTATGCTGGCAAGCAGTGTACTTTGCTCAGAGTACTGGGCAAAATTGGTTAGTTCTGGACAGGCCCGCCCCGGCACCGCCCACCAATGGCTACAGCACTGACCAAAGCATCTTGCAATCAGAGAGATTTTGTACAACAACCAGGGAGATATTTAGAGTCATATTCAATATAATGGAGAAAAAGTAACCATGAACCAGGAACATTGTTTGGAAAGATTAGTCTATTTTGGGGGAACTTTCTGCTGAATAAGCTAGGGTGATATCATGATGTTATCGAAAATTGCGATACCACTTCTTAAAAGATAACATATTGTCTTGATTTTTAAAAATCAAACTATAGGTAAAGTTTGGTGGAGTGAGGCACGTTTGACATTCACTTACATAAAGGTACATGAACAAAGGATTTACAATAATTCTGGAGGATTGAGGCAGTACGGATCCTACATAAAGTCAAACTGATTGTACCGGAGGATTGAGGCAGTACGGATCCTACATGAAGTCAAACTGATTGTACCGGAGGATTGAGGCAGTACGGATTCTACATAAACTCAAATTGCTTGATTCTGGAGGATTGAGGTAGTAGGGATCCAACATAAATCTGTATTTGAGGTGGGGCTGGTTTGAGAAAGACATAAGATTAATTGAAATCTCTCTCAAAAGTTACCCGACAAACAAATTTGTTAACTCACAAATTTATAAACGTTGATCCTCGTGATCTGCTTGGCTTTTCCGAAAGCGAAGACGAAGAAGAGCATGATGCACAGCATTAATCCACTGAATACCACAACTCCAAAAAGGATAGAAGTGACGCTTACTCCTGAGAAGATGCAGAGAAAAAACGCGATGAGCGACCATCCCTGGTGATAAAGAATAAAGTTGAGAATATAAATAATAATAATAACCAGTTTTTTATAGCGCTTTTCACATCCGAAGGGCATCTCAAAGCGCATCCATCATTATTTCCCCATGTCACTGGGCTTGGCCATTTAATTCATTCCTTAAACCATCTTGGGAGTAAACAGCCTATTCAACAAATTCGTACAACTCGGCTAAATAAATCATAAGAACCATCTCTGCCCTCACAGGTACATGCATCCATTTAATCTGGATAGAGAGAAAATGTAGTTAAAGAAACTGGACACTATTGGTAATTGTCTAAAACCAGACTTACTTCTCTCTTGGTGTATCTCAACATGCATAAAATAAAAAAACTGTGAAAATTTTCGAGATAATAAATTTAAAAAAACAAACATTTCGAGACCTGAAATTTTCAATCTTGAGGTCTCAAAATAAAATTCGTGGAAATTACTTTGAAAACTACGTTAACTCCAGAGGGAACCGTTTCTCACAATCATTTATACAATCAACAGCTCCCCATTACTTGTTACCAACTAAGGTTTTATGATAACTATTTTGAGTAATTACCAATTATGTCCACTGCCTTCAAGTGTTTTGCTCAGGTACACATTGTAATGCAGGCCTGGAATTTCGTCATTTTTAGGGCAAGGCCACTTTGGCCTTCGATAGGTGCACATTTTGAAGGGCACCAAGGCCAAATGAAAGGGCACCAAGGCCAAAAATAATTTTTTTTTCAAGGGCACGGAGGCCAAAGATTTTTTAAATGAGCGATATATGCAAAAAAAAAATGCACTTTTAATTTTATATAATGAAAAAAATAATTTAAAAAAAATCCTGGACGATCTTCAAATTGCGCAAATAATTTCTCTGCACTATCTTCAAATTGCGCAAAATATTTGTATACGATCGGCAGATTGTGCACACCATTCCTGCACTATCGGCAAACTGCACAAACTATTTCCTGATGCAATTGCACAAATTATTCCTGTACGACGATCGTTGAGTGACCAAACAACAAAACCACTGCTAAAAATTACTCTTTGTGCACGATCGCCGATAGATTTGCGTTCAACTATTTTTCTTATCCTGCTTTCCGCTTGGTCTTGCCAGTCCTCTGAATGCAAGGTTTGTTAGACTTAGCTCCAAGTATGCGATCTTGCGGTTTAGTCGTCCATTGCCAGAAACAGCGCCCTCTTTGAATAACCACAGTCTCAGACTTGAAAAAGGCTAAATGTTCATCGGCTAAAAATATAGTCAGGTTGCCTTGCCACACAGAGAAAAAATGCATGCAAAATTCTATTACAAAAAAGCAGACTTCAGGTTACCAGCCGCCGTGCATGTTTTTATGTGGTGTGAAAAGATCGTGGCCGCGTGGTAAAGTTTGGTTGTGTTGTGTTCGCTTCGTTCGGTGGCTGCACTGGATGCTTCGGTGTGGATTAATTCGCGGCACGATCAGGCTGAAGTGGACCTTGGATTTTAAGGTGAAAAGGGCACTACGGCCATTGGGGAAAAGGGCACGGCAAACTTGGCCGTGATGTTTGGTTATTTTCAAGGGGCATCACGGCCACTTGAAGGGCAACGACGGCAATGGCCGTCGTGGCCGCCGTGAAATTCCAGCCCTGGTAATGAGTCCGTTAGAAATGAGCAAACCCTGACTGAATCTTTGTGGTTATCTGCAACCAGATACGACTACTTTGGAGTGCAAGGAACTACATGTAAAATTGATCATGCTCAAAAGCTTTTCATACTAAACACAACAAGTTTTTACTTAGAATACGGAACATAACATTTTGATTTAAACATTTATTTTGTTGAATGAAATGTTAAAAAACTCATAAATTTGTCTAAATGGGGTGTCAAAAAGGGCATTAACAAACAATCAGGGGATGACGAATGTTTTGGCCTAATTTATTGAGCCAAGTTTTATGGTTGCAGTTTTTTTTGTGGTAAACACGACATTAACTTACAATTTTCTTGGCCATCAATAAGCCATTGAGGGTTTTGACGTAACTCATTTCCATTCCGCATTTACGCTCGCTGGTTTCGGTTCCACTGCTTGCCCCTCCAACTTCCTGTGCACCCATGTCGGCCATGGTGAAGAAACAATTGGCTTCAGATTACCTGTGAGAGAATAAAGAATAGCGATGAAAATTATATAGCAAAAACACCATCACTGAGCTAGTAGTACGCCCCAAAAGGCTACGCTACTTCGGCCGTGTCAAGATGAGGAACCCAGAAAATAAAATTTAAAATTTATAAGGCGCTATTTCAGCAAGATAATAGCGCACTTGAAAGACATGGAAAAAGTTAAATCTATGAGGATTTTACGAAATGCAGATAGTGTAACAGGGGTGGATTTCACAAAGAGTTAGGACTAGTCTTATCTCGAGTTAGGACCAGTTACTCGTCCTAACTTAGGACTATCCATGCAATTTGTATATCTCCTAGAACTAGTCCTAACTCTTTGTGAAATCGACCCCAGATTCCCTAAAGGCAGTAGGGAGATTGTTCCAAATTATTGTCCCAGCCACACTGTAGGCCTTTAGACCTAGAACTTTGTTTGCTCGAGGAACATTCAAGCGAGTGATGTGGACCGAAGAAATCGTGGAGAAGTATAATGTTACAGTAAGCCCACACGTAGTTCAGTTCATGGATACCGACCAAGACAAAGACCAGCCAAACTTTGGGAAGACTGTGTTAAGCTTGGGCGACACTGCTGTTATTATCCCACAATGTATCCTTCAAAAATTATTGTGATATTCGAAAACATAGCAATTTTATATTTGAAGTCTAAAATTCTAACATTCCGCTAGGATAAAGACAGGTCCCTGCTGCTAGATCCAGTGATTCCATTGAATACAACTGTCGTTTGATAAAACGTGCAGTGACAGAGATGCCCAAATAGTCACTGCTGTCACGCCGGGTTCGCTGGTTTTAATGCCGGTCTCTGGCTTATTCACGAGCCTCGAAGTGCGACGTCAGATGCTCAGAACACAAAGCCGTCAGTCGACATCTTGCTTGGACAACAGAGGGTACTTTCCTGCATATATGGAATAGTCTTGGGCTAATGATCGGTACCACATACATGTAGTGTAGGCCAAATGTACTGCACATTGTGTAAACTGATCTCTGACGTCTTGAGTCAAGACAAATCTATTATCTGCCAAGTGCTTAGTCTACACTCTACAGTGGTTGACTTGACAGCAAGTTGACGACACAAGTAAGTTCACAGCGGTTGACAGCGAGTTGACAGCAAGTTGACAGCAAGAAGTAGGACCAGTTGGTTGGGCAATAATTTTCTGATATATTCAAATAATGGCATTCCTTTTTGTATTACATTTATACTATTTAAAAATAAAGTGAAAAACAGATGGCAGATGTTAGGTTAAGATGTTAGGTTTTAAGTTTTCCAAACTGTCAAAATCAAAATTTCAAAAAGGGGAGTATACTGTACTGTATTATAATAATATCAAAGTATATATATATAATATAATATAGCGCACATATCTACCAAACAAGGTACTCAAGGAGTCAAGGCACTGAGTATATACAAACTTTTGAAGGAAGATCGTTAATAACAAAATATTGCAGTGATGAATTCTGAGACCCAATTATTTAGCACCTTATTTTTATAAAATTATAAATATAATCAGCCTTTATATACGGAATTACGAGGTGCTAACTAACTAAACTAACAAGCTGCTACGCCCGCTCCGGTGCACTGCATGTGTGATTACTCTATGGTGTGATGATGTGTATCCTCTGCTTACCAGTTATCACGCTATTATGCCTTTTTCTTTGAATTGGGAAAAAAATACTGATGCCATATATCAACCGATGCCCTAATTATCTTCATTTGTTAATACGAAGTATGCAAACATGTATTAAAACTTGATGGACATTGAAATGTTCACACCACACACCGATCTTGGATGACTTCAACTGGCCCCATTTGTTTTGAGTTTTTCCTGTTTTCACGGCAAATGAGAAAGTATGGTTTCCCGGTGAAGCCATACATGGAAGAAACATCTGCAGTGACTACAAGTGTTCTTTGAGACTCTGTGTATGACTGTATAGCCAGCAGTTGCCTTCATTTTATTCAAAATATTTTTTTATTAAATTTTTAAAATTACCATGGTAACTTGCAAAAAATAAAAAAAAATAAAAAAAATATAAAAAGTGTGAATAATTACTGGCTTCAAAATCTGATTTCTATTTATTTTTTTTCTATTTTTTTTCTTAATATTTATAATAAAGCGTATAAATAAACAGTGATAATTGAATCAACCAGCTGATGTTTAAATTTTAATATAAATAATAGTATTGATACGAGGGTGACAAAATAAAAATCTCCAAAAATATTAGAAAATGATATAAGGCACAGCCTTCTTTAAGCCTCGGTATTTTTTTTCAGAATGCTCAGCAAAACATTCAGTCACATGATTTTGATCATCATGAATTGTGAATTGAAATAGCGTTTGATGAAACTTTTTCGGTGGGCAAATATTTTTATATGGCCTCAACATTATGAGTGATGACATATTTTGTGTACCTTGTAGAAATGCCTTAAATACCAAACTTTTTGCATTTACAAGTGCAAATGACCAGTGGAGCCTTACGTGTTTCTAAGTTTTGGTCAAAGAAGAGGAGACTCTTTGCTTGGCGAATAAAACCACACAATTTTTATCTTGGGACTGTTTACATCACGCACAGAGAGGTAAAAGATTTGCCACGATATTAGGGACACCTCGAAAACAGGACCTCCTACGATACAAATTGTACTACATACAATTCTACAATGTATCATCACAGCAGCCACAGCTAGCCTGGCAGGAACACCAGGGCGAAACTAAAGTATCATTGAATGGGGACCTTGAATGGTACTGAAGTTTTACTTTTATAGTGGTGGAGAGTGACACGCTATGGAGGCTGTTTACATTAAAACATGTAGCAGAAATCTGCTGAGCACTGACTTATCATGACAGTGACATCACATGACAAGCGACACTGGCCCAGTTTGGACGCCGAGTGTTGACACTAGCGACAACCAGGTACACTGAAATAAAGTCATAAGACAATCGTAGCCCTGCTTGCTTACCTGATCATTATTAAGAATAAAGATAGGATAAATAAACGCAACTTACTTGAATTTGCAGCAAAAACTGCGGGAAAATATCCAAGAAAAAATTATGCTCCGCCCTTCACATCTGCTGCACGCCTAACACCTAGACTACCTTTAACGGAAATTGTTAGTGTTACGCTGTTATTTGGAACCAGACTTTTCAAGCACTCTACCTACACCGCGAGAGGGCGCTGTTAAAAAGAGGGCGAGGCGGGGCGGGGGGGGGGGGGGGTCGGTTTAATTTTGTGTTGTTAAAGACACTGGACACTGTTGGTAATTGTGACCAGTCTTCACAGTTGGTGTACCTCAACAAATGGATAAAATAACAAAGCTCTGAAAGTTTGAGCTCAATCGGTCGTCGCGAAGAAAAAAAACACCCTTGTTACACAAAGTTGTGTGCTTTCAGATGCTTGATTTCGAGACCTTAAACTCTAAATCTGAGGTCTCGAAATCAAATTCAGGGAAAGTTACTTCTCTCTTGAAACCTATGCACTTCAGAGGGAGCCGTTTCTCACAATGGTTTATACTATCAACCTCTCCCCATTACTTCTAATCAAGCCTTGTTTTATGATAATAATTATTTTGAGTGCATTACCAATAGTGTCCATGCCTTTAAGTTTTGCAACAATCTCCTTGAAAACTCACAAAAAAACCTCTAAAGAATGTCTGAGGTCCCTGCTTACCTTAGATTGTCACCCTTCCTATAAAGTGCAAGTATACAAAAGTTTGCAGTAAGCAAAAACCATAAAATTAGGGCAATGATGATATAAATGTACCCCCCCCCCCAAAAAAAAAAAGTCAACAAATAAGCCTTATTCCCACAAATTGATGCCACTAAAATACCCCAATCTAATGTAAATGTTTACAAATTGCTTTTTTTGTTGTTACAAAAATAGAAGATGAACATTTATTTATGCTTTAAAAAAATCATTAAAATAACTTTCTTTAACTAACTTTAATAGGGGACAAATAAAATTGCAAAATAACTAATGTGAGAAGCTTTCATCAGTCAATCAAACAGTTAATTCCTTTTTTTCAACTCATCCAGTTTAATAAAATAACAAATAGTTCACAGCCTTGCACCATAGAAATAGTTATAATACATGATATAAGTTGATTTATATTTACAACTCAGTGCAATGAAGTGTTTTTTTAGGTATCCCTAAACACACTTATCACAACAAATGCCATGGTTCAAAGTCATTCAGAGCTATGGATATTTTAACATACTAAAACAATACATTTTATACAACTATATTAGTATTGCAACGATTGTGTCATAATATATTATGTGAAATACACTGCTCCATATCTTGTTTAATGTCCTTTTAAACATAAAATTATTATGATGTTGACATGTGCAATTCAGTTTTTAACTGCGAGACATGTTTTAATAAACCATTTTTGAATTGAATTGAACATCAAGTCCCGATCATAACAAAATGACCAACCAATAAGCCAATTACAGCGAAAGCTCTATTAAAGGGAAGGTACATGTTTGGTAATTACTCAAAACAAATATTAACGAGCAAAGAGCTGTTGAAATATTGTGATAAACGGCTCCCTATGAAGTAGCATAGATTTTGAGAAAGAGGTAATTTCTCACTTAACTTCTAGCTAGAAGTCTTTTATTCCTATCTGAAACACACAAATTCGTCCAACAAGGGTGTTTTTTCTTTCATCATTTTCATCCAACAGATTTGAATGCCTAGCCGCTGGCCCTATTCACAAAAACTGGGACATTTTCAGAATTCAGTGCAATCATTGTACATCGGTGTAATGGTAAAAACAAATTATACTCTTCATTCCCGATGCAAAACTAACATCTATTAAATCATTGCATACCCACTGCTATAACACATAGGATTCAAACTGCCACTAGCCAACGGTTTAGTGGTAAGACATCTGCTCTAGCAATGCAAAGGTAGGGGGGGGGGGGTTTGAAGCACACCCGAGTGATTTGCCCGTGGGATTTTTTTCTTCTTCATATAACTCTGGAAAGTACTGTAAAAAGAGCTTGGAATGCAACACAAAACATGTTCACTACACAGTACTGAGTATACAGTTCTTAATAGGCACTGGACACTATTGGTAATTACTCAAAACAACTGTTAGCATGGAAGTGAGGCGGAATGGATCAGTCCAAAACTTAAGGAATTAAAGTTAGCCAGAATGAGTCCAAGTTATGGTGTTTCGTTGTGTTAGAAAACAAACAAATTTCAAGAATAACTTTGGATATTTTAGATTGTTTGAGCTTTCTATAAATTATGTAGATGTACACAGTAAAACTAACCTGTAAAAATTTTGTTTCAAAAGGTGGTCAGGTTTTTAAAGATAATTGCTAAAATTTCAGAGCGAATGAATCCACGCAGGGTGAATAATCCGTAACTGGAATATACCATCTGAGAAATAGTTTATGCAGATGTATGTATGTATCTTATATTGAAATGTTTTTGAATCCTATCTTTTTAACCCCATAAGCCTTTTTGAGGTATGGCGGACACAATGCAACAACACTGCAAAGTTGTGGTAAATTTGTGCGTATTGACCATAGAAATAGAACGTATGTTATTCAGTGAAGTGCGCATTTTAGGCGACGCGGCGTTTACACGTAAACCTAATGACCACCAACATGGTGAGCGTGGCATCAGTCGCGACGTGTGACGCGCGCGTATCACATCCGCCATACCTCAAAAAGGCTTATTCCTTTGAAGGGAATTGTTTCTCAAAATATTAACAGCTGCAGTGCTTCTTACCAAAAGTTTTTATGGTCAGAAATTTTGCAAGTAAAAACCAAAGGTAAACCCTCTCTACTCTTTTTAATGGGAATAGATGTGTATGAGACGTTGTCAATTTGTTTGTTTAATGTTGAAATACTGTATCCCATCTGTAGCAGTTAAAAAAAACCTTAAAAAAAGACTATTAAAAAAAAATCCTTTAAAAAACAACAATAGTTGCAAAAATTTCATTTTTAGTGTTTAGAAATAAAGAAGGAAAAAACAGAGGTGAAATATTTCCCACAGTTATCATAATGCTGTTCGTTTCACAAAAAGAAATCATAACAAAATACATATTAAAGAACAAAAACAATCCAAAATAATATACGAGTTTTTTAAACAAATGAGCACCAAGCCACTCTGATATATTTACATTCCCCGACAAACAAATAAAAAAACTTTGCCCAATATATTAAAACATCAGCAAAACTTAAGTAATATATTTGTCATAAATAATTCATAAATTTAATAATTACATCAAATTTAATATATACACTTTGTCTTCCCGCTTCATTGGAGACCGTTGTCATGGCAGATCTAATATTTTCCAGATGCATTGGAGTTGAAGGTTCCAACTTGATATCGCAAAGCACAATGTACGCCATCTTTTATGAGCAACGTTAAATAATTTTTTTAACGCAAAAATTATAAATATGCATTATGCATAAACATCACAAAATACCCTGACAGGGTTTGGTCTTACACAGTGCAAAACATGAGTTTCATGATAAAGGTGGTCAAAAGACACAGGGAACATTTGATATTGTGTCCCCCCCAACCTTCGAAATTGGGGTGGGGTTGGGTGGGGTGGGGGACACGTCCCTTCCACTCTTTCAAGGGGGAGGTGCAAATCTGTCAACGATGGAGCATGCGTGTGAGAAGCCTTTACGGCGTGGGTTGTGGGTCCGATTAAGGGCCCGGTAAAAATTTGGCATTTTAGGTGCTCTGGGATGCAAACTAGGGCCAATTTTAAGGGGAGACATTTTATATAGTGTCCCCCCACCCCCTTCAAAAAGTTGGGTCATCCCTTGCCCCCAGGATTTATGTCCATGGTGGGACACAGGGTGCGGTCTAACACAGCGCACAACTTGGGCTTCTTGATGATAAAGGTGGTCAAAAAGATGGGGGATATTTGATACTATGACCCCCACCCTCCAAAAGATGGGGGACATGTCTCCCTGTCACCAATCCCCCCACAATGTGATTGGTTTAACCGAGTAGCGCACATGTATATTTGTTACTCGGGCTGTATGATCCCCAAGGAGCTGAGATAGTTATAGAAATGACCATGGACCATGGGTAGTTATATTGGAAGCGCACTGAGGCGCTCTTCGGGTGTGGACAAGTGCTATATAAACACTATTATTATTATGATTGTGTTTACAAACTAAATGGAGGGCCTGTTTCAAAGACTCTATGGGGCGCTTAGCTAACAAATACACTACACCCTTTTGCTATGTAAAGATGCCCTTACAGTCCTGGCATTACAAGAATGATAAACCAGGCCTGCTATAAAAAAAAGCTCAGTACTGAAAAAGATAAATAAAAAATGGTAGCACATATAAATGTTACACTTTCATTTTTATCGGCTCTTAGTTAACAGAATTTGTGTTATTATGAAAAATTTCATTAAAGACTGGTTTAATTTGTTAACGAACAGTTCATGGTGTCATGCATTCACTGACATCAACTGTATGTTACATATTGCATTCAAGTTTTGGTAGAGAGCTTTGTGACCAGCAATTTATGCTGGTTGAACTACGGTCGTTTACAAGGCAGTGGACACTATTGGTAATTACTCAAAATAATTATCAGCATAAAACCTCTCTTGGTGGGAGAGGTTGATAGTATAAAACATTGTGAGAAAGGGCTCCCTCTGAAGTGGCATAGTTTTTGAGAAAGAAGTAAGTTTCCACAAATTTGATTGTGAGACCTCAAGTTAAGAATTTGAGGTCTTGAAATCAAGCATTTAAAAGCGCACAACTTTGTGTGACAAGGGTGTTTTTTCTTTCATAGTTATCTCGCAGCTTTGACAACCAATCGAGCTCAAATTTTCACAGGTTTGTTATTTTATGCATATGTTGGTACACCAAGTGTGAAGACTGGTTTATGACAATTACTAGTAGTGTCCACTGTCTTTAATGACAACACAGAAACCTCCCTGGCTGTTACATTGAAGTTCTCTTCCGACCAGCAGCCTCAACTACTTTCTACTATATTACCATTGCATTGTTTTTTGCAGCGTTCTACTTTTCCAATCCACATTGTCTGCTTTTTTACACCGAAGCATTGGAAATTTAACACTTCACAAGTTCACATACCATGTAAACAAAGTCAAAATTACTTGAAGTAAACAACTCTTAATTTAAGAGATATTTGTGCATATACAAACACACGCTTATACCAACATTCTTGAGAGAAATATTTCCCTTCAAAAGATTTTCTGATTTCCATTTAAAAGATGTTAAATTTGCATCGGGACAAAGAATATAATTTTTCTTAATTTTTTTTTTACCCATACACCGATGTGTGTTAGCACTGTATACTCAGTGCTTTCCCCGAGTCCATTGAAAAAAATATCACAGGCATGTTACTCGGGTGGGATTAGAACCCACGACCCTAGCAATTCTAGAGCAGGTTGTCTTACCAACTAGACTACCAAGATTGTCACAGGACTCAGGGAAGTACTGAATATACAGTGCTAACACACATCGGTGTAAGGGTAAAAAAAAAAAAAAAATTAATAATATGATTTTCATTTGTTAAATCAAAATGAGAATCACAGTCATAAAGGTGCAGAAATAAATTCAGTTTTGACAATTTCACACTCTGCTTGTGTTTTAAGTAACCAATATAATTCGTTTCCATCTATGTGATCCTGTAAGCATTGCATACTCAGTACTTTCCAGAATTTTGTGGAAAAAAATCCATAGGCAAATCACTCAGGTGGAATTCACACCTATGACCTTTGCATTGCTAACCCTAGTTTTGCATAGGTGATAGAGATTATAATGCTCTAGAATTGCTAGGGTCGTGGGTTCTAAATCCATAGGCAAATCACTCAGGTGGAATTCACACCTATGACCTTTGCATTGCTAACCCTAGTTTTGCATAGGTGATAGAGATTATAATAACTCTTTCACAAATATGTATTACGCACTGTATCCTCAGTATTTTTAAGAGCTCTGTGACAGAAAATCCACTCGGAAAAATTCTGAGTATAGTGTTAAATTCACATCGTGAATGAGAAAAAAAACCAAATTATATTCTTTATCCCGATGCAAACTATCACGAGAAATCTAGTTGGAAAAAAAAAAAATAATAATTGTTCCACAAACCAAAGATGTATCATACCTGACTGACTTATTGGCCGAACATCACTTTGAATTATGCAGACCAATCAGATTGCGTCTTATTTCAATGAGGGATGCTGATTGGTTACTTGGCCATAGCAGCTGTCATTAGACTCGTCTCCAGCTCTTCCTCCGTATCGGACTTTGTGCCTCGGACTTCAGAGTACCACTGGTTGGCAAGGTGGCGCATTTGAATTCTCCCAGCAATTAATTCCTGATAGAAAAACAAAACTAGTAATTTTTGAGTATTTTCTTTTCAAATTTTCATGAAACCTTTCTTAAAATTTGATTGTTATTCCTCTCAGCTACAGGCAGCAAGGCCCAATTTCATAGAGTGCTTAGGCAGACAATAATTTGCCGCGCCATTTTTCCCCCAGCATGCCTTGCTTGATCATAACCCCTGGAAGTGTAACTCGAAACTATCCAAATATAAGGGATATTACAATTAGTCCTGTGGTTGATCCGTTCTGTGTTGGGCGTTAGTCGCGCACACGCTGGATGCGCTGTGTGTAATAAAAGTCATAAACTTCCTTGGCTTTCAGCGTTGCGCGACAAAATCACTTTATACGCATGCGTTTCGGCGTATAGAGCTTTTGAAAGACGCATGGCGTTTCAAATTTTGCGCGAATATGATAGCCAATCAAAGACGCGGATCGGAGTTTCCCTCCCAGGGGTTAGAGACGTACCCAGAACTAGCGTGATACGGTGCGCTGCCCATGGTAGCGAGGTTGCTGCATACTAGGCTTACATTTCTTGAAAACGAATAAGGCATACTGTATGAAATGTTGAGTTGTCAACCACCGGTTCTTTTAAGAACTAACACTACTCAAAAGAGATTTTCACATGGCGCTACCACAAACCTTACCCAAAGACAAAAGACATTTGAATCTCACCTTGTTTGTATATCGTCGTGTAAAGAATGGCACAAAGTATTTGGTGTCCCATTTGATGAAGCCTGTGAGGTGGGATCTGACGTAGTTGACTTCGTACTCTTCCTCTGTCAGTTCAGACAAGTGCTCCGTATCCACAGCACTCCCCTAAAAAATAAACAACAACAACAACAATGACACAAAAAAGTAGAGAAAAGCTCCTGGTCTTGAACTTCGTTCTTGAAGCGGCACAGCAATTTCCCTTCTGGTAAGAGGTACTTCTATGAAGAAAATGTAAATGTGTACAGGAACATTGCACATGGGAACCAAAGAGTTATTTCTCTGTGAGACACCAAGTGAGAAGTTTGGTCTTTGACAATTAACAATACTGTCCAGTGTCTTTTAAAAAAAAACTTTCACTGCTACCATTCCAGTCATAGCAACTCCACAGGCATTAAACACAATTATTCTCTCCAGTGAAAAAAACAACAATTAGCCTTTTTGAGATATGGCAAACACCATAAGAGTACACCATTTGGTTTGAGTGTATACACAGAGAGAATAACCCAAACCAGACAGTGCAATTAAAGTATTTCCACCGAATCTCAAAATGGCTCATAATGTCACATCTTTGCAAACTAATAACGACTGCTGAGGGCGACAGACACAGAGTGTTTTGAGACTCACCAGATCTTCTGTTTTGCTGAGTGTAATTTCCTTCTTGGGTTTATCCGATCCTGGATTGATGAACTGGATCAACAAGAGGAGACAGAAAGTTTTAAAAGGTTAATCAGATCTTTGTATTAGTGGTGATTTTCTTTTCGATTTTGTTTTTAAAACTATGTTATTTGTTGCAATACTTCTTCTCAGTAAAATTACCGAGAACCAGGCCTCGGCGGGTTTAAACCACTAGTTGAAAGCCTCTTCACCACACATTGATTCCCTTATTCAAAACCACAGTGGATAATATTAAATGGTGACACTGTGGGAGGGTTAATGTACCTTCAATAACGGCATTGTGAGTCCTCCGATGACCACCACGGTGAAGAGTACGATGGTGAGTGTGGTCGTTACCAAGACGTGTCGCGTCTCGTTCCCAAACATCAAGTGGAGACTTAGCGCGTATGCGATGGCACCCCGTAACCCTAACAACCAACAGAAACAAAAATGCTTCAAGGGAGGGTACGTGTTTGGTAATTACTCAAAACAAATATTAACTTAAAAAACTGACTTGGTAACGAGCATTGGAGAGCTGTTGATAGTATAAAACATTGTGGGAAACGACTCCCTCTGAAGTAATGTAGTTTTTGAGAAAGAGGTAATTTCTCACTAAAAATTTCTCATAATAAGAATTGCACACAAATTCGTCCAACAAGGGTGTTTTTTCTTTAAAGGCAAAGTATAACTATGTTTTTTAAAACTGATCAATTGTTTTAATCCTGTAGTCCAGTGAAAACTTTGAGCCCTCCAGAACGTTCCATTTCAACATTCAAAATGCTACCACGCACATTCTATCCTGTGGTAATTATATCATAGTTTGGCACAACATTGTGATCTAGCAATGAGGACACCCTGGGGTCCTACGGGTCGCATTAATAATATAAATAATAATAATCTATTACATTTCTTGTGCGCCACCTCCACCTCCATGTTTATAAGGTACAAATAACACAAAACTTCCATAAAAAGAATCACAGCAAATTACAATCAATATAAATAACCCTGGGGTCCTTCGGGTCGCATTAATAATATAAATAGTAATAATTTATGCCTCTGAAGAAGGTCCGGTTTGGATCGAAAGCTAAGGCAACCTACCCTATTCATTATTGATAATAATAATTTATTATATTTCTTGTGCGCCACCTCCATGAATCACAGCAAATTACAATCAATATAAATAACATAGAAAAACAGACCAAAAAGTCCATACAAATGTCCATTTTTTTTACACACTCCCGAACAGTGACAGGCAGAAATAAAATGGCTCCGCCCTTGTTTTGTTATATTCTGACCTCCCAAGTGATTTCTTACCACTGAACCACATGACCAGCTGCATCTTCAAGGTGATCTTGTGCTCTCGGAATTTATTGCAGATAAACGACAGTGGGAATATGTTGAGGGCTCTGCCTACCAGGATCAGGATCTAATGACATGGAAAGAAGTTAGGGAACTATTATGCCTAGCTATGCATTCACAATGCCAAAATGACACTCTAGACGGACAGGTTTGTGTCAGGTCATGAAACTGTTTTTACAGCCTTTGAGGTTTTTGCGCACGCTGTGTGTTGCGATGGTAAATTGGACCTCGGTGTCAGTTCGTGAAACCGGTCAGTTTCGGTGGAAAGATGCCTAGCCTCATCATCAGAATTAAAAAAGTACAGCTCCCGAAGCATTGAAACTTCATGAGATTGAAGGCCTAGATTAGCATTGTCTAAACACGCAAACAGCTGAAGTACACAGTGTAGCAGTTGATTTGTAGGCCTAGATTAGCATTGTCAAAACACGCAAACAACTGACGTACACAGTGTAGCAGTTGATTTGTAGGCCTAGATTAGCATTGTCAAAACACGCAAACAACTGACGTACACAGTGTAGCAGTTGATTTGTAGGCCTAGATTAGCATTGTCAAAACACGCAAACAACTGAAGTACACAGTGTAGCAGTTGATTTGTAGGCCTAGATTAGGATTGTCTAAACACGCAACCAACTGACGTACACAGTGTAGCAGTTGATTTGTAGGCCTAGATTAGCATTGTCAAAACACGCAGACAACTGAAGTACACAGTGTAGCAGTTGATTTGTAGGCCTAGATTAGCATTGTCTAAATACGCAAACAACTGAAGTACACAGTGTAGCAGTTGATTTGTAGGCCTAGATTAGCATTGTCTAAACACACAAACAACTGACGTACACAGTGTAGCAGTTGATTTGTAGGCCTAGATTAGCATTGTCAAAACACGCAAACAACTGAAGTACACAGTGTAGCAGTTGATTTGTAGGCCTAGATTAGCATTGTCAAAACACGCAAACAACTGAAGTACACAGTGTAGCAGTTGATTTGTAGGCCTAGATTAGGATTGTCTAAACACGCAAACAACTGACGTACACAGTGTAGCAGTTGATTTGTAGGCCTAGATTAGCATTGTCAAAACACGCAGACAACTGAAGTACACAGTGTAGCAGTTGATTTGTAGGCCTAGATTAGCATTGTCTAAATACGCAAACAACTGAAGTACACAGTGTAGCAGTTGATTTGTAGGCCTAGATTAGCATTGTCTAAACACGCAAACAACTGAAGTACACAGTGTAGCAGTTGATTTGTAGGCCTAGATTAGCATTGTCTAAATACGCAAACAACTGAAGTACACAGTGTAGCAGTTGATTTGTAGGCCTAGATTAGCATTGTCTAAACACGCAAACAACTGACGTACGCAGTGTAGCAGTTGATTTGTAGGCCTAGATTAGTATTGTCTAAACACGCAAACAACTGAAGTACGCAGTGTAGCAGTTGATTTGTAGGCCTAGATTAGTATTGTCTAAGCACGCAAACAACTGATGTACGCAGTGTAGCAGTTGATTTGTAGGCCTAGATTAGTATTGTCTAAGCACGCAAACAACTGATGTACGCAGTGTAGCAGTTGATGGTGTCGGTGACAATCTGTCAGTAACGGAGTATTCCATTGTTGTTTTATTATTCCCTTTTCTGAAGCATTGTTCCATTGTTATACACCGAGTACCATAATTTGGCGTGTGTAATGGCACCAACAATCACTTCATCCTCCTTTTTAAAAGGGCAAACAAAATCAACTTTTTTAAAACTTACTAATGTCCAGATTGTGAACGAGGGCTGGAAATTGTGATTAAACGTTGGTATAGCCAGACCAAGGTACACAAACACGCAAGTCTCTGCAACAAAAAAGAAACAACAACAATCAACTCAATTCAACTCCAATGTAACAAGGATCTCTAACCCCAAATCTTGTCACAAATTGACTCATATTCACGAATCAGTTTGAGAACCAGAACTCTTGAAGAATGATTTCTATAATGACAAAGAGAGGGAAAAACTATTAGGTAATCCTCTAAAAGGAAGATTTTGAGCATGAAGTCCTGTACCGGCTGTCCCTGTTTACACAGGGACAACAAAGCGTAGCATGGTATGCTCCCCACATCTGGAACTCTCAACAGCTTAATCTTAGATCTTGTCTTTGTACTACAAAATTCAGATCTCTTCATAAAAATAATCTTTAATATTTCACAGATTTTCAAGGACTAATTTTGTAGCGTCTGTTTTCTTTCATTTTAGTTTTGGTTTTTAATGCGCCTTAAATACCCAGCAGGGTGGATATGTGTGCATTAAAGACACTGGACACTATTGGTAATTGTCAAAGACTAGTCTTCATAGTTGGTGTATCTCAACATTGCATAAATTAACAGACCTGTGAAAATTTGAGCTCAATCAGTCGTCAAAGTTTTGAAACATTAATGAAATAAAAAAAAAAACCTTGTCGCACCATGGTCACACAAAGTTGTGTGCTTTCAGATGCTTGATTTCGAGACCTCAAAATTCTAAATCTGAGGTCTCAAAATCAAATTAATGGAAAATGTGTTCTTTCTCGAAAACTATGTCAACTCAGGGGAGCTGTTTCTCACAATGTTTTATACTATCAACCTCTCCCCATTACTCGTAATCAACAAAGGTCTTATGATAATAATTATTTTGAGTACTTACAAATAGTGTCCACTGCCTCTAAAGGTCTTTATTAATATTTTGCCAATTGAAGACACCCAGCTACCCCCAAGGCTTTAAAACACTACCATGCTTGTGATAAGGCCACATAAAACATTTTTTTTGACATGCCGAATATGAAATCAAGAATAAAGAAATCATCACAATCGCTATAAAACAGAGGGTTTGTGTGTTTTTTATGTTTTCAATAGTTTTGTCAAACAAATTTAACTCCTAGATGACATTTTCTGTAAACTTTTTCAAACAACTAAGCACAGTGTAGCCCAAGTAAATATTTGAAGAATTGTTCTTGCTTTGCCAACATAATAAATATCAGAATAAATAACAGAATAAAAACCTTCTTTAAACATCTTTTCAAACCTGTACATTTTGAAAAAATATCAGCTGAAAAGGTTGTTTTTTACGATTAAAAAACCCCCCCAAAAACAAAAAGGGGTCGGGGGGTTTTGAACGGTCGGGCGGGGACGATCAACAATTTTTATTTTTTATGTGGCCTAAGTCACACAATGTGTCTGCAGAGGTTGGTATTGTTTGAAGCTTTGCATGGTTTGGATAATTAGGAAGAAATTATAAATAAACAGTAAACTTTCCAGAGCCAACACACCGCCCATTTACAAATGGATGTACCCACCAGTTGATTATTTATTTGTAGTGTCTTCCTAGAGCAAGAGGTTGTGAACTCACCTGCCAAGAATGCCAGGGTCCTGAATGTCTGCTGCACGTTGATCTGAGTGATGGGTGAGAGGTTGTGATGAGTGTAGTGAGACATGACGATCCCGCAGAATAATATCGACATGATACCTGAAGAGATAAACCCAGGGGTAATCAAATAATAATAATAACAAATTCTTATATAGCGCACTTCACAATAACCGTATCAATGCCCTTTACATTAGTGCCCTGGTCATAGGGCCAATAACATCCCTGGAATGTTTCTCAGCTCCCTAGGGAGTATACAGCCCTGAGCTGCCTGTAAGGCGCTTGTGGCTTTTTCATACACAACATCAACCTCTACCCTTGCAGGTACCCATTTATACCCCTGGGTGAAGAGAAGAAATTATAGTAAAGTATCTTGCTCAAGGACACAAGTGTCTCGACCGGGATTCGAAACCCACACTCCGGTGAATCAGCACCAGAACTTGAATGTGATGCTCTTAACCACTCGGCCATGAGACTCTCTAATCAAACACAAGTTTAAAAAGTATGTAACAATACGTTGAACACTAAGGTAAGGTAAGGGAAGGTATACATTTGGTAATCACACTTAAAATTAATGGAAACATAAATATTTGGTTAGAAGCCTGTAGCAGCTTTCGCTGGTAGAAAAGCGTTTTCAGAACCATTCCTAGGGTGTTGTGGCCGCTGGTAGAAAAGCGTTTTCAGAACCATTCCTAGGGTGTTGTGGCCGCTGGTAGAAAAGCGTTTTCAGAGCCATTCCTAGGGTGTTGTGGCCGCTGGTAGAAAAGCGTTTTCAGAACCATTCCTAGGGTGTTGTGGCCGCTGGTAGAAAAGCGTTTTCAGAACCATTCCTAGGGTGTTGTGGCCGCTGGTAGAAAAGCGTTTTCAGAACCATTCCTAGGGTGTTGTGGCCGCTGGTAGAAAAGCGTTTTCAGAACCATTCCTAGGGTGTTGTGGCCGCTGGTAGAAAAGCGTTTTCAGAACCATTCCTAGGGTGTTGTGGCCGCTGGTAGAAAAGCGTTTTCAGAACCATTCCTAGGGTGTTGTGGCCGCTGGTAGAAAAGCGTTTTCAGAACCATTCCTAGGGTGTTGTGGCCGAGCAGATAAGAGCACCGCACCCAAGCCCTGGTGCTTCTGTTCAGCAGAGTGTGGGATCAAATTTTTTTAGGGCAAAATAAACTGGTATTCCGTTAAAAAACGAAGAAACCACATCCCTGCAAATGGTTGAATACAGAAACTGTTCAAAAGCATTTGCCAAACGGCTGGGAGGAATGTTTGTGTAACGCTTCAATTTGCTCAGCTTATCTGATCCTCCTTTAGTCAGAACACGGGTAATATTAATCGGATTACGGTCTATGAGAAGAATGAACTTACCGGAGAGTTTGAGTCCTTCTGACAGAACGTAGGGCAGGTAAGAGAAGATCATAATGATTCCAAATTCCAGGGATGGGGTCTTTCTCAGATCGACATGCTTCAGGAGGTGCTTAAAGGTCAAGGTCAATGGTCAGAACTCAAAGGTCAAACTCCATAGAAGTATCCTCAACTCATGAATGCTAATGGGGTACTTATAGAACACTTGGTGGCAGCAGACTTACCAGGCAAACCCATTGTCTCGGTAATGTGCGCATGCTCAAAACTACAAAAACAATGGAAGTTTACCTGGTAAGTCTGCTGCCACTGTGTGTTCCGAAATCTCCCATTGTTTAACTTATGGCAATTCTTCATATCTATAGAGAGGTTTGCGGTTACACCATGTAATGATAACCTCTAAATGAGTTGCAATGGTTCTGAAAAGAACCAATGGTTTCAACTCGGGTTTCGATCATGCTCATCATCCAAAATCTAAAGCTTGAGACTAACAAAAACAATAATCACCAAATTTCAAAAATCAAACACTTTCGATCTTGGCTGTGCTCCGTGCTCACAATGGGTTGATGTGGCTGGCAGCCAGAGGTCACAATGGGTTGATGTGGCTGGCAGCCAGAGGCGCCCTTGTATGCCCGCTTCTCGAACATGTTGTAGCCGCGTCCTTCGCAATTCAGCTCTTAGCTGCGAGTAAGGATGATTAGCCCCTCAAATTATTATTATTATTATTGCAAAAGGATATGAGAGCACTGATGAGTCCAAGAGCTATGCCGACTGCAGCGGACGCACTGAACATAAGACAGAATGAGCCTACAGCAGAACCAAAGGCCTCTGTTGAGGAGACGTTGGCCATCGCTGGTGTATTCAACATGATCACAGTGCTGTAATAGAAAAACATAAAACCAAGTTGATAATAACTCTTTCATGTGATAAACCATCTGCTCTGATTAGGCTACGTTTGAATTGATGACTTCATGAAACAGAATGAGCCAACAGCAGAACCGAAGGCCTCTGTTGAGGAGACGTTGGCCATCGCTGGTGCATTCAACATGATCACAATGCTGTAATAGAAAAACATAAAAACCAAGTAGATAATATAACTCTTTCATGTGATAAACCACCTGCTCTGATTAGGCCATGTTCAAATTTATGATTTCAGCTCTGGCATGGCTTGGACGAGGGGTTCAGTGCATCGAACCAAAGTTCTGGGCCAAAATTGGCCGTCTGGGACTTGACACATTTATGGGTTTTTATAATGACCTCCAACCAACAATCCTCACTCCAGTGTACAACGTGGCCTGATCCAGTTTGTCTTCACTGCTCTTCTACTCTACATCTTTGTAAAGCTTTAAAAAGTTTTAAATAAAAACATCCTGTACATAATATCCACGGAGAAGAGTGTTTATGTGAGTTTTTTTCAAATGAGTTACCGGCAAACTCATGTGACACCTCTATTTTGAGCGTCACAATTGTAACATATCAAAATTTAACCACATGGAAAACTTGGGCGTGATCCCTTGCTGAAAAGCAGTTAAAGGCCGACAGCTTCTGACTGGTACCCCGAACAAAGATATTGACAAATAGGGAGACTGCCAACATATGGCTAGAAAGCTCAATTGGTAGAGCGCAGGTCGAGGTTTGAGTCAAACTATATTTTTTTATTTTAATTCCAAAAAAAAAAGCAAAACAATAAAACAAGCACAGGCCGTCCAGGGAAGGGCAAAAGTAAAAAAACTGTCAATAAAAAAGATGTGCCCTCCCACACATAGCTCATTAAAAAAAAAACATTTATATACTGTACATTAAACATTCTAAAATTGCAGTAAAAATTAAAAACAAAAGATGGCAAGTAAAAAGCAATAACACAAACGATATGCACAAGGTTCTTTTTCAAAACGTCCACAGATTCACACTAAACCTACAGCGCCCGAAGACAATGACAGTAGAAAGCCTCCCCCGAAATACCACTTACCGAGGAACTGCAGCCCCTGAGAAATGAGCAAAACAAGTCACCAAACATATTTCGTCTCAGTGAGATGAACATTATTTTAGCATGCAAAAACCCATCAACCAGCCATCAAACTCTAGTCAATTTTTCCCCTTGTTCAACCCCAAATCAACAATTATACTATAAAAGTATCTCAACGATCAACTCACTCGGACATTACAATGGAGACGGCATCGTTCAGGATACTCTCACCAAAGACCAGCATGTTGAGGAGTGGATGAACGTCAATGGCCGAGAAGATCGCTAGGGTCGCCACAGGATCCACAGCCGAGATGAGAGACCCGAAGGCAAAGCTCTCCACCAGGTCTAGCTCGTACGCTACCTTAGCCTGGATTGGCAAGACATTGACAACTTCGTGTGACAAGGGTGTTTTTACTTTCATTATTATCTTGCAACTTCGACGACCGATTGAGCTCAAATTTTCACAGGTATGTTTCCTTAATGCATATGTTGAATGTGAAGACTAGTCTTTGACAATTACCAATAATAAAACTAAAATGGCACAGAGTTACATTAAACTTTATACACGGCTTAAAGATAACATAGTAGAAAGCTTCCCTTAAAATATTACTTGCTGAGGTGCTGTAGGTGCTGTAGAAAAATTACTAAAACAGTTTCACGAAAGAGATTCTCGTGATTTACATGACACTCCTGTAGACATTGCTCTGTGATTTTCACTGTTTGTGATTTCCATTTTTTTTCTTTTAGTTTTTGAGAAAAAGCCTGATATGGTTTTACGGATTTTCCAGTATTATTTCACTTTTCAGTAAAAGGGCATTCATGAATGGGAATAAAAGATTAGTGACTCGGTTTTAAGAGAGTAATGGTCGTGTGATAAAGGACCTTGTCCCGCCAGTTTTAAACAGCCGTTTAAGACCAGGTTGCCTAGTCTGTTATTCCCATATCTAATCATTACCTTTCCAAGAAGAAATAACCCCCCTCCAACAACACTAGCTGAGATGACCGTTCCAAAGACTGCAAACACCAGGATAGAACCGATGTTCTGGAAGAAGTTACCCTGAAGGGGAAAAAAAAAAACACAGAAGGAAAATTTTCAATTCATTTAATTTATTTTGGTTGTGAAGCCAAAGTCTCTCAGAAAATTTAAACTTCATCACTGTACTAAAATTAAGCTTAGTACTAAGGCCACATAAAACAAAAACAATTTACGGGTGGGGGAGGGAGGGAGTTTTTATATATATATATAATTTTTTTTCCACAGGTCCCTCATACCTATTTTTAAAATCATCATACCTTTGATCTTGCTATTCTTATTAATTGACCATTGTTAGTTGCATCATGATGCAACTTGCTCTCTAATCCTACCCTTTCATGTCTCCCTGCATTGTTGTCGAACAATACATTTACCACTTTTATGGTCCAGTAACCCATCCTTTCATTCTAAACATCCTTTGTCCTCGCCACTTTACTCCTATTGGTTCATAGCCACACATTGTCTCTGAAATAGAAACTTTGATTGGCTGTTATTTTCCCGCTTCTTTCTGGATCCTTTCCTTAATCCCTTTCCCCCTCTCTTTTTCTATAAATGGATATGTATTTGTTTGTACTTGTTTTATGCCTCTGAAGAAGGTTCGGATTGGATCGAAAGCTAAGGCCATCTACCCTATTCATTATATATAATTTATATATATATATTTCCCATTAACCCATTCGTTTTACAGGATTGTGTTTAACCCCCTTTTTTTCACAGGCTTGTGTTAACGTTTTTCTTTTTCAGATTTGTTGTTAACCTTTTCCTTTTCAGATTTGTAAATAACGTATATTATTCTGCAGGTTATATAACCCTTTCTTTTCAAACCTGTACATTTTGAAAAAAAATATCATCTGGGCAGAAAAAGTATAAAGACATATCCAGACATTAAAAATAAAAAAAAATAACAAATGGGGTCGGGGGTTTTGAACGGTCGGGCGGGGATGATCAACAATAATTGTTTAATGTGGCCTAACCAAGAACCCAACGGAGAGAACACAATGAAGGAAGTTTCAGTTGTACATGTACATGTGGGAGGGAAAAAACACATTAAAATGAAAAAAGGAAACAGCAATACAATAACTTTAAAAATGAACAATTAAATTTATAATTAAAAGAGTT
Source organism: Asterias amurensis (assembly GCF_032118995.1). Lineage (NCBI taxonomy): Eukaryota > Metazoa > Echinodermata > Asteroidea > Forcipulatida > Asteriidae > Asterias > Asterias amurensis. The sequence goes on along the minus strand of NC_092650.1, from coordinate 22,473,522 downwards.
GTCTGTGCACTGTACATGCATTTGCACCATAAAAATACACTATACAAATATACACATTATGCACTATTACAGCTACCCATACTAAAATAAATAGGACAAAAGCAATCAAATTACTCTTAAACTGAACAATTAAATTTATAATTAAAAGGGGTGACTGTGCACTTTCACCATGATGAGCGGATGATCATTTTCATTACCATGATCATGTTCATTACCTCATGATCATTACTATAATCATTACCTCGTGCATGGTATCATCAACACAGTGCTAAAAGGTTGTTAATTGCAAAGTCATACTCTTAAAGGGACACGTTTAAGAGTATGACTTGGATTGGGCAAGTTAAAACCATTTACATGTATATATGATTTGAGGTATATGATTTGGTTTGTGCTAACACCATGTGTGTATCTACTTGCCAGGTAGAGTTTGTTCTTTAGAGAACTGTACTGCGAAGTAGATTTATCGGATATTCGGGAGGCTTCTTAGTTCTGAAAAGAACTGTCCTGCTTTTTAACTACTACCCGACGGAAGGTATAGAAAATAGGCTAGGACTTCTACTAGAATCGTAATTACTAAACTAACGCAGAGGCGGTTCTTCAGTTGGTCTCAAAAATTTGACTAGTCATCGTCAAGAGACTGAAGAGATAAGAGAAAAGTGGGCTTATCTATAGGGGTTCAAACTGCAAACATGTTTTAAAATACAATACAATGATCCACACAACTATGCCTGAAAATTACAAGGTTTTCCCGTTATCCAGTGCCTTTAAAGGATTTGGGCACTTTTTCAAAATGTCCAAAGATTTACATTAAACTTACAGGGTTTGAAGATAATGATAGTGGAAAGCTTCCCTTCCATTATGACTTACTGAGGTGCTGTAGTTTTTGAGAAATGAGTAAAACAATGTCAGGAAATTATGTTTGTAAATGATTAAAATAATTTTGGGCTCATGAGAGCAAAATTATTTTCATGACATTGTTTTACTCATTACCCAACAACCGCAACACCTCAGCACATAATATTTTCAGGGAAGCTTTTTGCTAACATTATCTTCAAACTGTGTAAGTTTAGTGTATATCTGTGGACATTGTGTTTTTTTGTCCTACAAAAAGTACATACTCCCTTTAAGGGTCAGACAGTTGGAGGGTTAACATTCTTACCTTATGCAAAGAGTAGCCCGACTCAAAGATGATGGGAGGTAGGAGGATGAGAAAGAACATGGTAGGGTCCATCATCTCATAATCCTGTTACAAAAAGAAACAAATCTTGACATTTATACGTTCTAAACCTCTCGACCATGACACCTTACGAAACACACTAAGAGCAAGTTCGAGAGTGCACAATGCTTAACTAAAGGTTGACCATTTTGACTCAAACCCAGGCTGGTCGACCATTGGTTGACTACTGTGGTCGACCATTTGGACCCAGCCTCGAGCCCATGGTTTCTTCACTGGTCCCAACAGCATGTTTCATTCTAACATGTGTTAAGCGCAGAGGGGAACCAGTGACACTTTAGCGAAAAGGTGGAAGGTTGACTAGACTCGTTCGGGTGAGTATGTCATTGCACATGTGCATTGCTAGTCTGTGGTCGACCACTGGTGGACTAAATGTGTGCACTCGAACTTGCTCTAAATTGCACGCCACCTTGAAAGTACCTTTGCTTCATCACAAAATAACATCAATAAAGACTGAGAAATCCTGTAAAGCAAGGGATACTCACCGTTAGGTTGTACTCAGCGATCGTGACATTCTTCAGTAGTAAAGACACCAGTCCGATGAGTACGCCCAGACCAACGACGGCCACGCTCTCCGGGAGGTAGTGAAACTTGAACTTAATCAGCAGATGAACAAGGATGATGGACAGAGCTGTCATCAGAAAATAATTGAAAAAAAAGTTGTAAAATGTTATCAGCTTTGCTTCAAGGCACTGGAAACGTTTGGTAATTGTCAAAGACCAGTATTCTAATTTGGTGTAACTGAACATGCATAAAATAACAAACCTGAACGAATGTTTTGGTATGGCTGCACTTGGCTCAATTTCATAAAGCCTGTAAGCACAAAAACTTGCTAAGCACAGAATAGTATTGCTAAGCAGAATCAGGTTACCAGCACAAAATTACATTAAGTTTGCATACTGTGCTTGCTGCATAGAAATTGGTTAAGCATTATTTTCTGCTTAAAGGCAGTGGACACTATTGGTAATTACTCAAAATAATTATCAGCATAAAACCTCACTTGGTAACAAGTAATGGGGAGAGGTTGATAGTATAAAACATTGTGAGAAACAGCTCCCTCTGAAGTGACATAGTTTTCAAGAAAGAAGTAACTTTCCACAAATTTGATTTCAAGACCATAGATTTAGAATTTGAGGTCTCAAAATAAAGCATCTGAAAGCACACATTTGTGTGACAAGGGTGCTTTTTATGACCAATTGAGCTCAAATTTCCACAGGTTTGTTGTTGAGATACACCAAGTGAGAAGACTGGTCTTTGACAATTACCAATAGTGTCTAGTGTCTTTAATAGCTTCATGAAATTGGGCCTTCATCTATTGTTGCATCAAAAGAGTTGGTTGCTGAACAGGCGTCCAGTGAAGATTTGACATAACCCGAGTTCTCCATCTTGTGCCTTATGTGCTAGGTTAGGGGTGTAACATACTTCTTTTTTTCCTTTTTTTATGCAAGTCGCCAGACACACAAGGCCTGAAGGTGTGGGCTACAAATATTTGTTCCAGAGGCCGTTGCCACCTACTCCTAGGGCTGAAACAGGGTTACCCCCTTTACAGTCCATGCGGATGTAGGCTTGGGTATCATCAATTCGAAGCCTGGCCGGTAGAGCACAAAGCACTATCCCCCAAATTTACATAGCAAGTGTCACGACCGGGTTTCAAAACCACATTCTGCCGATCAAATACCAGGGCTCAATTTCATGGCTCTGCTTACCGTAAGCAAGGAATCGGCGCTTATGGAAGCAGGGATTCTTTGCTTACGGCAAGCGTATTTCATGGGTCAGCGACGAAGTTTGGCTTCTGCCCGTGTGTACTTCACGTTACTAGGCATACTACGCTTAGGTAGTGCGGAAATTGCACTTAAAGCCATTGGACCCTTTCGGAACAGAAAAAAAGAAAACAGTTCACAGATTTACAAATAATTTACAGGGTTTACAGAAGGTAATGGTGAAAGACTTCTCTTGAAATATTAGTCCATGAAATGCTTTACTTTTTGAGAAAACGGTAAAACAATATAAATTCTTGTTAGCGAGAATTACGGATTTGTTACAAACACATGTCATGACACGGTGAAACGCGCGAAAACAGGAGTGGGTTTTTCCGTTATTTTCTCCCGACTCCGATGTCCGATTGAGCCTAAATTTCCACAGGATTGTTATTTTATATATAATTTGTGATACACGAAGTGTGGGACTTGGACAATACTGTTTACCGAAAGTGTATAATGGCTGTAAGCGGGGAATCGTGATAGTAAGCACAGAATTCGGCGGTAAGCAGAGCCATGAAATTGGGTCCAGAGCTTGAATCCGGTGCTCTTAAACGCTCGGCCAGGACACGCCACTTACCCAGAATGAGGAGAATGAAGAACAGCGCTAGGCTGCTAGAGTGTTCCTCTTCAGCTGAATTACCAGCAGGTAGTTGATGATCTTGGACTGTTGCTTGCTCCGTGGAAAGAGCGTCAGTCAAAGTGGCTTGAGTAGAAGAATTCAGCTTATCCCTGCTCCAACACAAAATGTAAATATAACAAAAACATATTAAATATGATATTGGTAAGACAAGTCCTGCTCTAGAATTGCAAGGTTGTGGGGTTTGAATCCTACCCAAGTAATATGCCTGTGATTGGTGTACTGTATGGGTAAATTGAAAATTAATATTCTTTATCCCCGATGCAAATTTACATCTTTTAAAGGCAGTGGACTATTGGTAATGAATCAAAAAAATTATTAGCATAAAAACTTAATTGGTACCAAGCAATGGGGAGAGGTTGATAGTATACAAATATTGACTGCTTCGAGTGCTATGGTTAAAACTATGACTCCCGAGGTGATCCCCGGAGCGTTCTATTTTCCCGAGGCGAAGCCGAGGGAAAATAGAACGCTCCGGGGATCACCGAGGGAGTCATAGTTTTTAACCATTGCACGAGTAAAAGCAGTCAATATTTGTTTTATAACACCCCAAACATTTCTAAATACTGTACTATTATTATTAAGTTACAGACCTGAATGCTACAATCCACGGACGACGCGAATACAGATTGCAAACACTTTTACTTACTGTGTTGCATGTAGTGTCGTGCAATCTGAAATGGTTACAGACTATTAGTTTATCATCCTCGTACACGCAACGGACGTCTGGGTACTGCATGCCGTGTGCTAGTCTGTCGGACTAGCGCACGGCGCCGTGTGCTAGTCTTCGGACTAGCGCATGGCAAACCGATGCACTATCACACGGCCGTCGTCTAGCAAAACTAAGACATGTCATGTGACGCGCTCTTAACCAATGAGCAGGCAGAATACTTGCAAGGGGTGTTATAATATAAAACGTTGTGAGAAACTGCTCCCTCTAAAGTAACATAGTTTTCAAGACAGAATTACTATTCCCCAAATTTGATTTTGAGACCTCAGAATTAGGTTTGAGGTCTCGAAATCAAGCATCTGAAAGCACACAACTTCGTGTGACAAGGGTATCGACCACGCCATACTTCTTCAGCGCCCGTCTTTGGAACTCGGCTTCTCCGACAGTCATGTGTCATGGCTTAGATCATACCTCAGCAATCGGATTAGCAGAGTTAAAGTCACGAATGATCTTTCAGAACCCCAATCACTTGACTTTGGCGTCCCACAATGCTCTGTTTTTGGCCCACAACTGTTTACCATGTACCCTAGTCCATCATCAAGCAGCATGAAGACGTGCAATACCATTCCTATGCGGACGATGTGCAACTATTCATTACAGTCGACCCCCGGAGTCAAAATTCCATCGAGGCTGGTCTATCGTCATTGTCAGAGTGCATTATGGACCTACAGACATGGATGGCTCACAACATGCTTAACTGCAGCAAAACTCAGTTCATGGTCGTCGCTAATTCCTGCACTCTTCCACAACTCGCAAATATTTCACTTCGGATCAACAATGAGATCATTGCACCTTCCACTACTGTTCGGAACCTTGGCGTGGAGTTTGACTTTGCTCTGAAAATGAACCATCACGTGTCTTCTCTTTGTCGCTCGCTCCACTGCCATCTACGCAATATTGGACGCATAAGGTCGTCACGTCAAGACTCGACTATTCTAACTCATTGCTACATGGGCCTCATCACAGTCCGCGCAAAGTGCAGATAAGGCAACGTTGCCTTATTGTGCAACCAGTAGCGCAATAATGCAACTTCCGGTGTAAAAGTAGAAAAATGTAAGCTACGTTGAAAACAAGGTGAAATACTGTCAATGCTAATCAGCTTATGTGGTCTGAGGGTAAAATAAAACATCTTTACTGTTGTTTTAGGACAGTTGGGCTGGTTGGGGATGGGGTGGGTGGAGCATGGAGGAGGGGTGGGGTATGGGGGCGGAGCTAATACTACACGTGAGAATAGCGTCATGATTAAAGTTTATTTATTCATTTTTTTAAGCTTCATAATTATGTTCTGTATTTACATTGAGTTTTTAATTGTAATACATTTCTTTAATAAAATTATTTCTGAAAGTTGATTAGTTCTTTTTTGTATTTATATTTATAATGACGATTTAATTCCTTCTCTGTGAGCACAGGCTTTCCTGATCTGCCGGCTCTAAGTCTTTTTCTCTGGATGGGCTGAAGGAATGGAACAAGTTACCTAAACTCGTCAGGGAATCATCTTCTACTGCCATTTTCAAGAAAACCTACTTTTTCAGTCAGCCTTGACATTAATATTTTGTTGTTTTGTTTTTCTTGTTTCTTGTTTAGTTCAGGCGCTATATAATACCTGTATTATTATTAATATTACCAACTCTCAAATGTTTTACTTTTTTCTAAGTCTCATATTTCAAAAGTGTACATTTTCTAGGTTTTATTTTTAACATTGAAAGAGCAATAAATAATAAATATAAACTATAACTTGTGTTTAAAGTAAAGTTATTTCTAGAAAAATTTACTGACAGTGATTGAATAATTTAAAATAAAAAATGGCAAATTGCAAACTGCATGGTCACTTAAAAAAATGTAAATAAAAATAATTAAAAATTTGTCTCATACAAAAACACAAAAGTTTCATTTATGGTAATGATTAATCAAGATTGCACAATTTAAAGTAAACATCAAAGTGAAAAACACTTCTTAAATAAACATTTTATAAATCTTTAAAAATTAAAACAAAATGTGATTTTCAAATCAAATGGAAGTCAGCAATTACAACAATGTTACACTTTTACCAAGTTAATAAAATGTTGCCACCATGTGTGTTCAGAATGTTGAATAGGGCATCTAATTAGTACATAACTTCCTGCTGATTGGCGTGCCCAATAGTTTTTGTTGAACAGTGGATATACCAAGTTTAGTTCTGCCCTAATTAATAAAGATTGCACAAACCAAAATTAATTATTTTATATCACTGATGTTTAATTTGTAGCCATACTTGACAAAGATTGCATAATTAAAATAATTACTTATTAATAATTATTTATTTCCGAAATAATTACTGTACCTTCCTTTTTACTTGTTTACATTTGGTTGCAATCTACTGTTTTAAATCAATTATGTCAATGGGACGGGCCGGGATGGCTAAGTTAGAGACCCGCTTGCACATCTCCCCCTCTCTCAACCTCCAAAATATTTTGGGTCCACCACAACGAACTTGTCTGGCGTAAATGAAAAATTCCGGCATCGGGCCGATCTCAAGTTTCAAACCACGGTCCCTTGGACATAGACAGGTCTACTCTCGCCAAAGTTGTCACTTTATTTACTTAGGTTCCCTGCTTTAATATGAAATTCTCGTCTACATACAAAATTTGTTATCCAAACTACTCAGCCAAGGCAAGGAGCAAAGTTACTAAAATAGTTATTACTCTTCCAAGTTTCCCGCCATCTGTTTATGTTTCGCGCAATTCATGAATGGTCAGGCACGTCAATACATTTAAAAACTTAACATCAATAAAGTTTTTATTTTATTTAATTTTAACAATAAAAAATATTAAGTTTAATTTAAAACTGTAATATTATTTTTTTATTGACTATAAACAATATTATTTAAAAAAAGAGAGTGGGTTTTAAACTTGCATAAATTAACACCGCTGGACGAGGATACAATCTGACACAGTAAAATGACGTCGCAGTTTTCCTGAACGGCAAGTGTGGAGTGATGATTTTCAAAAGCCATTTGCGCGAAAACGCACAGATAACTTTTTGATTTGCACAGATAGAAAGTTGGGTAAGGAACTTAACAATACTATTATATGATTTTAACTATTCCAACAAAGCCTTTTTCGATTCCCTTTTTGTGTTTGAATGCAAGAGTTGCCGAATAGTGCAACTTTGAAGTAGTGCAATTCGTCAACGTTTCCGAATTCTGCTACTCAACGTTGCACAATAAGGCAACGTTGCCTTATCTGCACTTTGCGCGGACTGATCATCTGACACCAAACATCTTCAGCGCGTCCAAAACCGGGCTGCCAAACTGATTTTTAAGTGTAGTAAATACGACTACGTCATAGCACTTCTCCATCAACTTCACTGGCTCCCAGTCCATCAGCGTATTGTTTTCAAGATTCTCACCATTGTATACAAAATACAAATGTCTTCACCATACCGCTCCTTCATATCTCACCAGTCTCATCAAGATTTACCAACCTGGAAGACCTGGCCTTCGCTCTGGTTCGGACAGTACACTCTTCTCTTGGCAGTTCCAAAGGTGCATTCCGCTGCTGGGGATCGTGCTTTTTACGCAATATGCTTAAATTCGTTCCGCGTAAATAAAGGGCCTATTTAGTATCGTAGCATCATACGTTATCGACCCTCATATGTTTTCGAACCCCAACATTGAATTGATTCCCGTTTACAGAAGCTCTGCATGCAGTTTACTCAGACAACATAACAAAATTATGGACTTTTAACTGTAACTGATAGTGTACATGTTTCCTACCCTGTTCCATTGACGATCGACGTTTCTTCACTAATGCCGTCTACAGACGCTGCTGCAGGGGTGGTCTTCGGCGTCGGCGGTAGACTGCCGGCATCACCGCCGGCATCTCGCCTTACCAACAACCTCACTACATCATCATCTCTATCGTTGGCTTCGAAGGCACAGCATTCATTCCAGCAAATTAATCGTAAAGCAAGCAGTAAAAAGGGCAGCGTAAACCCTTTCATACTATTCGAAAGAAACATATACTTGGATAACAACTTATCAGTCAGTTAATTGGAGAAAAGGGAACACTAAACACTGCTACTAGTACGGGTACCTTCCTCTTTCGTTCTGTTGTTTTTCTTTCTGTAAACGTTTCATTAACCGTATGGTTCCCCCTACACACATTATAATCAACACATGTTTACGTTTGGGTGCCAGTCATTTTCCTCATCGTCAATAGAGGGCAGCATTTAGACTGGATGGGCGGGGCTCTTATACCGCTTGTGGTGTGGTGGGGGGGGGGGCGTAAAATCAACCCCCTTTTTTCATTTTCCCAAAAAATAATGGTAGAATAATTGTTCGCCTATTAATGTAACAATCTGTTTATTTTTTGACGAAAATGCAAGGTTGACCCCTTCTGATTTTCTCCAAGTTCAGCCCATTTTTGACAAAAATGCAAAGTTTAGTCGTTTATGGATTTTATCAAAATTCAACCCATTTTTGATGAGAGTGCAAAGTTTACCCCTTGTAATTTTATCAAATTTCAGCACCTTTTTAACAAAGAAATGCAAGGCTTATCACTTGTAATCTAATTTCTGCCCATATTTTACGAAAGTGCAGCACGGCAAGGTTTACTTCTTGTGAATTTATCAAAATTCAACACATTTTTTACTAAATTGCAAGGCTTATGCCTACCCCTTGTGATTTTTTCACATTACTGCCCATTTTTTGCGAAAGTGCATTTTATCAAATTTCAGCCCATGGTTGACAAAACTGCTGTCGCTCCTTGTGATTTAATCCAATTCCAGCCCACTTTTGACGGGGTTTACCTCTTCCGTTATTTTCTCCCGACTCCGATGACCGATTGAGCCTAAATTTTCACAGGTTCATATAAGTTGTGATACACGAAGTGTGGGCCTAGGACAATACTGTTTACCGAAAGTGTCCAATGGCTTTAAAGCTACTTATTTTAGTCATCACTTTGGTTTCCTTTTAGTTCAAAGGTTTGCTGCACATCTCTGTGATACCTTTGTGGCTAAATAAATGCTTTTTATTATTATTGTTAATATTTTAAAAAGAGACGAAACGTTAACAAACTAAATTCACAATGAGACAGCGTCATAGAAATCATCGGCACTCTTATTGTTTTACAATCGGCTGGCAATTAAAACCGCATCAAACGGTTAATTATCACAATAAACCGTCCTTCATTACAATATGAAGTAAATAACCATACTAACTATCCAACAAAAGGGACGTTAAAGCATATTGACAATTAATTTTTTTATCATTAAGACCTAAATAGTTCTGAGAACAATTTAAGTATGACTTTGTAAAAGAGAATACAAAAGTTAGTTTGAGTTGACATGGTGTGGTACAAACATTTGTATAGGAATCAGTTTGAATCATCTCCTGACGAACAAGTTTCTAAAAATGAGTAACTTCTTTTTGTGTCTAGAAATATAAGTGTGGGCGGGAGGACCTGTAGCTGATTATTCCGAGATCGAAAACACTGAAAATCACAATTAAGTCGGGAGAATTTATTGCCCATTAGAAAGTTTGAATTGAAATCGAATTGACGATGATAGTTGCTCTCTATAATAGCCACCACCCCTGATTAAAAACCTGAATGTTTTGTAAGACTTTACACTGCAGGAGAATTAAACTGACTGAATTCAAATACGAATGCCGCAACCATCCCAGTTAACTTCGCTATCGTTTAACTCTTTACACTATATAAATCATGAACATGAACAACAAATTCAATCGTAGAGGACCCTACGAGAGAAAATAACCGAACCAGACAAGACCACATACACATAGCACTACTCACTTTAACATTTTAAATTCTACTGTATTATATACAAAATGACAAAGTTCTCTAGTCCACCTCTAGGGGAAAACAAAATTCACTGGGTTGTTGCTGAACACAAAACGTAGCAAGTAGCAAAAGACCCCATGCACACACTTCATGGGATCGGGCAAGTTGGTCTATAAAAAGCATATGTAACAGTTTGTTCTAAAATGCATATATGGTTACTATAGAAAGATGTTTTAAAAGTAGAAGACAATGATCCACACAAATGTGCCTCGAAATTGCACTGTTTTCCTTTTACTTTGCGGCTACTTCCTGCAGTCAAACAATTTGATTATTTAGTCAAAATAATTTAGTTCACAACCTAAAATGTTTTTTTAGCAATGAATATAATTGTATGCTCTGATTAGAAAGTAGCAAATGAGTAGCTTTACATCAGTTTTTGTTTTCATTTAAAACTTCCAAACATGGCGTAATTTCCAGAGCTGAATTACAGTTCTATGCAAATGTGATGGAATCACTCAACCAAAGCCTTCCCTTTTATGAAATAAGAACCCCCGAAATTGCAAGCTATAGCAGTGTGGGATGTCTGCACAGTGTCTTAAATCCTGAAGTACAATTTTGACACACTCTTTGCCCTTGTTGCATTTTGGATACAGAGTCAATGTAATACAGGGTTCGTTCGAAACGAACGATCACTCACCGCTCTCGTAGTGACGTCATGCACCTGGGGCCAGCCCCCAAGTGACCCACTCCACAAGCAGGGCCCTGGGGCTGACCCGGGTGAGCCCCTGGAATGACGTCAAAGCTATTCGAAGGCACCGGGGGAAGACCGGGGTCGACCCAGGGAAGCTAAACAAACGCACCCACAGACACGAGGATGCACTTCAAATTTGTCCACACTTTGAGGCATAAAACCCTTTTGGCCACAACAGGTGAACAGCAACAAATCAAATCAACAAGTCATACATACATTCAAGACACAAGTGAATAAGTCAAAAAATCACTTTAGATTCAGACCATTTGAAATTCCTTTTAGCGTAGGGGGGAACTGAATTAAAGATTTTTAACAACTGTATAAAAATCTGTACACAATGTTTCTTGGTTATTTACTTTTGTGTGTGTGTAATTTTTACAAAAATTTACAAATGCACCAAAGTTTCCCTCGGTAAAACATGTTGTCAATTACGATAATAAAGCCTCAATGTTCCGCTCTTTACATATCCCTACCGCCCTTCCCCTTCGACAAAAATGTAGCAGGGACCAAGTTCAGACAGAGAAGAAAGACCGGGCCCAAATTTGTACTGTCTAAACAGTGCTACAACTGTAACTTAGGGTATAGGGTATCAGACCAAGATGGCTGTGATGTAACATGGCTATAGACCGTTCTATTGCAACGCCACATTCCAAATTTTTGCCACCCAAAAAATGCAAAGCAAACACAGGCAGCTTGTAAAAAAGTTACACAAATATTAAAAAAATAGTGATGGATTTGTTGGAAATAAGGCAACAAATCATGGGATGCCAAGTATAACAATCTGACCCACTAAAGTGGAAACCTAATGACATCTTCTGAGGAGTGGAAACCCAATGACATTTTCTGAGGAGTTATGCATACCACATTGCTAAGAAATTATTTTCTTGAAAGATCTTAGAGTTTAGCCATTGAGCTCTTTGTTTATTTCTAAACCAACCTAATTGGAATCTGCGTGCCATGTCTTTAATACAATATCTCCATCCCTTGTGAAAACCATAATTTGCCAGCAGAGTCCATTTTGCCTCTCTTTTTTTTTTCAGGTGAAGGGATTGTGAATGAAATTGTTCCCTCAGTGGACATTCTTCAAGGAGTTATGCATACCACACTGCTAAAAAAAAGAAGATTTACTTGAAAGTTGTTAAAAGAGTTAAGACCATGTGTTATTTGTCTACTACCCTCTATCAGAATCTGTCTGCCATGTCTTTTATTATACAATTTATCCATCCCTTGTTTTTTGAGTGTGAAGAGACTGAGAATAAAATTGTTTCCCTCTGTGGACTCAGCGTCTTCTCTTTCTGTTAGCCGAGCTCGGCGGCTCTTTGCGCTTCCTCTTTCGGCTGAGTGTCTCTTCTTCGACTTCTTCGTTCCAGTCTCTCCTCTTGTCAGCTGCGTTGAGGAAAAAATAAAAAGGTGAATTAAAATACAAATTGAAAAAATGTAAAATTGTAGCTCAATTAATAGTGTACAACTCAGCCTCCTATCTAATTTCATTTTGTATTTTTTTGTGTAAATGTAAAAATAATTGTTATAATTCAGCCTATGTACTGCGAGGACAGTTTGTTAAAGGAACGTTACAGAATTGGTAAGAAACAAAAATCGTGAAGATCACAGATTTACATACAACTTACACGGTCGAATGAATATAGTAGAAAACATCCCTTGAAATATTTCTGTCTGAAATGTCATATTAGATGCGAAATAAATATTCTTTTTTGCCATTTGGAGTTTACCACTCAGGGAATGTTTATTCATTTTTGTTTTTTTATCGATGTCATGCAAAATGTGTAATAGGTTTTTCACTATTTTCTCGTGACCCAGATGGATGAGCGATCTCCAACTTCTACAGGTTTGTCAGTTCATGGAGGCCTATGGTGGAATACCGGTACATACAGTGCTTACACTATCAGCAACTGTTTTGTTAGCAAAACCAATTTAGTAATGTTCCTTAGGACTAGTCTTATCTTGAGTTAGGACGAGTTACTCATCCTAAGTTAGGACTACGCATACATTTTGTATATCTCCTAGGACTAGTCCTAAGTTAGGACTATTCCTAACTCTTTGTAAAATCGACCCCAGTACTTCTTATTCTTCACACCATGCAAAGCTTCAAACGCCATTTATGTTTCAATACATGTTTACATTTTCCCCTTACCAGTGCCCTTTACCAGAGGAATATTGCTGTGCCCCTTCAAGGCCTGTGTTCTTGTGATTGATTGAGCTTGATACCACAATACTTGGCGGCACAGGCTGTATACACCCCATGGTACTGATATGGTAATATTGTTCATGTGCTGTTAGAATCGAAATTGCCGGAACTTTGATCAGCTTCCCCGGGTCGACCACGGTCTGCCCCAGACTGTTCGAATAGCTTTTCTGCATTCCAGGGCTCAACTGGGTCAGCCCCAAGTGCCCTGCTTGTTGAGTGGGTCACTTGGGGCTGGCCCTAGGCGCATGACATCACCATGAGAGGGTAAGTGATCGTTCCATTATCTCTTGTCAGGGTGTTACCCGAGTGAGCACCGGGGATTGACCCGCAGAAGCTAATCGAACACACATAAATATAGCCCCCATTTGTGGCCTCTTTAAAGGTCCGAGGGATAAGTGAAACCTTAAGCCCCTAATTTCTTACCGCTCTCGGCTTCCTTCTCCAGCTGATCCCAATCTTTGCCGCTCTCGTCACTGCTACCAAGATTCTCTTCCACTAAAACAATCAAATAAAAACAATCAAAAAACAATCAGTTATACATCAAGATATAGAGGTCTGTAACACTCTTTTCAGACAGGCCTTCCAGAGTCGGACCAAACTATTTTGACAAATATTGGCAGTGGACACTATTGGTAATTACTCAAAATATTTATTAGCATAAAACCTTTCTCGGTAACGAGTAATGAGGAGAGGTTGATAGTATAAAACATTGTGAGAAACAGCTCCCTCTGAAGTAACGTAATTTCCAAGAAAGAAGTAACTTTCCACATATTTGATTTCGAGACCTTGGATGTAGAATTTGAGGTCTCAAAATCAAGCATCTGGAAGCACACAACTATGTGTGACAAGGTTTTTTTTGTCTTTCATTAATATCTCGCAACTTAGTCGACCAATTGAGCTCAAATTTGTACAAGTTCGTTACTTTATGCATATGTTGAGATACACCAAGTCTTTGACAATTACCAAGAGTGTCCAGTGTCTTTAAGTGCATAAAAAGTTTGATGTCTGAATCAGTTAGGAGCGACTGGACTTGCTAGAGGTTGAAAGACTGACTGTTGCAGTCAGTAGGAATGACTCTTGAGCCCCTTTGGTTTCAGACGTCGATCTTGTCATGAGCCCAGCCATTGTAAATGTTATGTTAAGTTTGCCTGTCTAAAACCAAAAATTTTCTGGGTCGACCTAGAGTCGCTCCTAATCTGCTTGGTTCGACGCGACTCTAGAGCGCCTGTCTGAAACGAGTGCTACTTTATTAAAGGCAGTGGACACTATTGGTAATTGTCAAAGACTAGCCTTCACAGTTGGTGTATCTCAACATATGCATAAAATAACAAACCTGTGAAAATTTGAGCTCAATCGGTCATCAAACTTGCGAGATATGAATGAAAGAAAACAACCTTGTCACACGAAGGTGTGTGCGTTTAGACGGTTGATTTTGAGACCTCAAGTTCTAAATCTGAGGTCTCTAAATCAAATTCATGGAAAATTACTTCTTTCTCGAAAACTATGGCACTTCAGAGGATGCTGTTTCTCACAATGTTTTATACCATCAACCTCTCCCTATTACTCGTCACTAAGAAAAGTTTTATGCTAACAATTATTTTGAGTAATTACCGATAGTGTCCACTGCTTTTAAATTCTCTAAATACTCTTTGTTTAGTTCCACCAATAACTAGAGCCAGCTAGTTCAGAGGGTGAGACTTCCCACATTACTAGGAATTCTTAGCTTTTTACACAGCCTACACATAATCTTGACACTTCAGCGAGAATCGTGATTGTAAGCGCATAATTCAGCGGTAAGCAGAACCTCCTTATCCTGGATTCATTTTGACAAAGACCCCCTCCCCTACCCTTACCCGAGAAGTCGCTCTCAGATTCTTCAGACTCTTCTGAGTAGTCATCGCTGTCGTCCGAGTCGTTGCTCCCCACTTCCTCCTCGGAGCCCGAGGGTTCATAAGCTTCCTCGTCTGACGAGTCTTCATCGTCATTCTCACCCTGAGGGCAAAGTAATACAAATAATACGGAGCATTTACATAGCGCTATACTAAGAACAGAGCGCTTTTCAGGAGACAAGGACAATAAGGAGACTTTTGAATACAGGTAACAAGTAAGAACCGATCTTTACCTCGCTGTCGGGTTCCAGAAAACTCCAGCCACCGTTCTCAAAGAATCCCTCGGGGTCGTCGAGGATGGTCTTCATGATCTTACTCCAGTTCAGGGACTGAACTCCTTCTGTGTACTTGATATCGCAAGAGCTTTGGAAGGGAGGGGGAGGGAGGGGGAGAGAGAATACAAAACGTTAACTGCATTACTTTGAATTCTTCTGTTGAAACCAAAATGAATCTTGGTAGTGTCGGTGACAAAAACTATTAAGTTTCTATTATTATGGAGTGTAGACTATCAAGTTTACACTCCGTCAAGGAATCTTTGATCAAGTTCATTGGTCTCCTCTGACCAAAGTGTCTGCACTGTCACCAAGGGCATAACAACTGATATCTTTTTCCATAATCGCATTGCTTCAAAGTGAAATGTTTCTCACTAACATCCAAAGACACTGGACACTATTGGTAATTGTCAAAGACTAGTCTTCTCACTTGGTGTATCTCAACAAGATACATGCATAAAATAACAAACCTGTGAAAATTTGAGCTCAGTCGGTCGTTGAAGTTGCGAGATAATAATGAAAGAAAAAACACCCTTGTCACACGACGTGTGCTTTCAGATGCTTGATTTCGAGACCTCAAATTCTAAATCTGAGGCCTTGAAATCAAATTCGTGGAAAATTACTTCTTTCTCGAAAACTACATCACTTTAGAGGGAGCTGTTACTCACAATGTTATATACTATCTACCTCTCCCCATTACTCGTTACCAAGCAAGATTTTATGCTAAAAAATATTTTGGGTAATTACCAATAGTGTCAACTGCCTTTAAGAGTGATTACAATCATATACCTTTCCTTGGAAAAAGTACATTACACGGCCTGGCCTACATGTACATATGGTGCAGGCATTACAAGACTTTTAAAGCTTTTTAATCACATTTTCCCCTGATTTGTTTTTTCCAAGAGGAAAACAAAAACAGAAAGGAAGAATGTAACAATGCCTGATAAAATGACTTACTTGAGCCAGTCTTTAACGTTGTCCAGTAGGTTCATGGGAACAGCGTTGACCATTGACACTTTGCGTGTGTAGTCCTTGAAGATGAACACCATATCAAAGTTCTTGATGTGGAACTGAACACGCTCAAAGTGCACCAGCTGAACCTCCTCCAATGAGATCACGAAAGGAGGCTAAAAAAAAAAAAAACAGGAAACAAAAAAATTAATATCAGATAATTGTTATCCAACTACCTGTCCTGGATTTATTTTCACAAGACCACAAAGTAAAGATAGTAGAGATTGTTATAATGCAGATGAATAGCCACCTGATGTGGCTGCCGGTACTGCATACTCCAAAGGGGTCGAGATGGTTTCGGCAACGGTTAAAGGCAGTGGACACTATTGTTAATTACCCCAAGTAATTATAATCATAAAACCCTTCTTGATTACAAGTAATGGGGAGAGGTTGATAGTATAAAACGTTGTGAGAAACGGCTCCCTCTGAAGTGACTTAGTTTCCGAGAAACAAGCAATTTTCCACGAATTTGATTTTGAGACCTCAGACTTAGAACTTGAGGTCTCGAAATCAAGCATCTGAAAGCACACAACTTTGTGTGACCAGGGTATTTTTTTCTTTCATGAATATCTCGCAACTTCGACAACCATTTGTGCTCAAATTTTCACAGGTTTGTTATTTTGTGCATATGTTGAGATACACCAAGTGAGAAGACTGGTCATTGACAATTACCAATAGTGTCCACTGTCTTTAAACATAATTGCTTTTAGAAAGTTGTGATGGCAGTGTATTCTGCTCTACCTGCCAGGCTCTTTAATCTTTTAGCAGATGATACCCAAGCCTTCATCCCTATGAAATGGAAATAGGGTAACCATGTTTCAGCCCCAAGAGTCGGTGGCACCGTGCCCCTGGTGAGAGTTGATTTGAAAATTGATTATTTGGGTCAAAGGCACAAATTCCTTTAAGTGCCCGCACCGAAGTGGCCTTATTGCCTTGTGATGTTTGGTAATCTCTCTTCAAAAAATTGTTTGAAAAGAGACCTACATGGCTTGAAAAAATATCCAAACTATTATTAAACTTATTCTTTACCCATTCTGTGACTGTGACGAGGCAGCTACTGGTTGGGAGGAGCTGGACGGTACTCCGATGGGGGACACCGGGGAAACCAAGATCGCGAAACGGCACTTCAAACTCGATGTCTCCCTTCGTCATGCTCTCCACCTTCTCGATAAAACTCTTGAAGGCAGCTTTGAGTTTGTGTCTCAACTCACGCTCAGCCTGTCAGAGAAAAACATATTGCAAAATAATAATAATAATAGAAACAATAAAAACTGCAGTGTATTTTAATGGTAGTCAACAGGGCTAGTAACCCAGAATTTTCAGTAGCCCTGATAAAATTTTGGTTTGTAAATTAACTGTTCATAAAAATACATACAAAATGGCTTTACTGTTGCTTTTACCTGTTCACTGGCGATGTCGTCTCTGTCGTGGATGTTGTGATGTTTCAGGAGATCTGTCGTTATTTCTCCAACCTCAGTGTAGAACTGAATATCATTATGCCTTTTGTTGGAGAACAGGATGGCGTTCTAATATAACAGGAAAATCACAAACAAAAATGGTCAAACTGACAATGTCTCCTTATTTGAAAAGTCACACCTTCAGACCAGGGCACAATTTCTTAGAGTTACTAAGCAAAACAAAATTGCTTAGCATGAAAACTTCTTCCTTGATAAAATTAGGATTATCAACCAAGTTTCCATTTGTTGCATATTGCTTGTTAGTGGTATTCAGCTGATGTTTGCTCATCCTGAAAATCACGCAGAAATTTGTTCTTGTAAAGACAGGTAAGTGTTTCCTTAGAAAAGGGAACATATACGATGGAAATTTGAATTTTTACTGGAACATTTCAAGAACAATTGCCTACGTTGCCTCCATTAAAGACACTGGACACTTTTGGTAATTGTCAAAGACCAGTCTTCTCCCTTGGTGTGTCTCAACATATGCATAAAATAAAAAACCTGTGAAAATTTGAACTCAATTGGTCGTAGAAGTTGCAAGATATAAATGAAATAAAAAAACACCCTTGGCCCACAAAGTTGTGTGTTTTCAGATGCTTGATTTCATAACATTAAAATATAATTCTGAGGTCTAAAAATCAAATTTGTAAAAATCACTTCTTTCTCGAAAACTACATTTCTGCAGAGGGAGCCATTTCTCTTAATGTTTTATACTATCAAAAGCTCTCCATTGCTTGTTACCAAGTACGTTTTTATGCTGAGAAATTACCAACAGTGTCCACCGCCTTTGAGTATCGAGCCTACACTTACAAATTGTTAGATTTTCTTTTTTTCTAATGTTACTTCTTACAGTTCAAGGGTCCTTACCTTAAGGTGGAAGTGCAGAACGATTACCATCTCTCCATCACATGGTTGGAAAATAGCATGCTTGATATTGTTATATAGGATGTCAACTTTATCACCACGTACAGAGGTATACCGGAAACCTACACAAGCAGAAATATACAAACATTAAAATACAGACATCAGGAAAGTGCATATATTTGTGTTATCCCCGAACAAAGACAAATAAGGAGACCCTAGCATTGGGTCTACAGCTCTCCATTGCTCGTTACCCAGTAAGTTTTTATGCTGACAGTTAGTTTGAGTAATTGCCAATTCTCTTCTGCACAATGTTTGGTCTAGTCAACCCTCCTACTGTGTGACCATTTAACATAACCCATTGTGGTTGAGAGGATTAATGTTTACCATTTGCGTGGGCTTTGAGGGAGCCCTGTATTCTCTTTTGCACAATGTTTGGTCGGATGTAGAGGTCCTTGAGTTTGGTTTTCCCTCTGGTTGGGTTGATCTACACAGTACATAGTCAACCCTCCTACTATGTGATCATTTAACATAACCCATTGGTTGGGGTGGATTAACGTTACCAATTGTGTGGGCTTCAAGGGAGGACTGAATTCTCTTTTGCACAATGTTTGGTCGGATGTAGAGGTCCTTGAGTTTGGTATTCCCTCTGGTTGGGTTGATCTACACAGTACACAGTCAACCCTCCTACTATGTGACCATTTATCATAACCCATTGGTTGGGGTGGAAGGGAGGATTAATGTTTACCATTTGCGTGTGCTTCGAGGGAACCCTGTATTCTCTTCTGCACAATGTTTGGTCGGATGTAGAGATCCTTGAGTTTGGGATTTCCTCTGGTTGGGTTGATCACCAGTTTGTCTTGCTTCACGATACCCTGAAAATTAATGCACAAATTGAAACCAAAATTAAGACTTCTTTCAACAACTGCATATATACTCTTGCTTAAAGTAGGACTCAAATTTTACACTGGACCACAGGGCAAGTAGTTAGAGTGTCTGGCCAGAGTACCCTGACAATTATAGAACAAATTTAACAAAAATTACGACTTCTTTCAACAACTTCACTGCACATGTTAAAACAGCTATCTCTCCGGATGTCTCTCAAGTAATTTTGAACAAAATTGTTACCATGTAAAGCTGGGTTAAATCTCCAGATTGCAAAATACTTTACAGAACTCCATATACAAAAATAAAGCTTAGAGTATGGCCTGCCAATCCATGTATGTGACTCCATAAGTAAAATTTGTGACATAAGTGCCATTTTTGCAGAGCGGGTCACATATTCTTGCTAAGCAGGGCTCAAATTGTACACTGGACGACCACAGGCCCAAGGCCACCAGTAGCTTGGGTGTCAGTCAGTTCTTTTGAGAACTTCTCTCACTTGATTACTACTGCGGAGTAGATTTTTCTGAAAAGAACTGTCCTGCATTTTAACAACTAACTGGGCGGAAGGTATGAAATCGGCCAGGACTACTACTTCCACTTCAGTGGATTGAGGGGACTTCTCCTTATTAATTTCAGTGGATTGGTCTAAATGTTTTAACTAGCTTGCTCTAGTCATTGTCAAAAAATTATGTGTTGATTTCTCCATTCTTCCCACCCACCTCTTTTTCTCTCTCCTCAGCCTCTCGCGTCTTGAATTTCTTCTGGACATCTTTGATCATTCTGAAAGCCATGTTGAGGTTACTGGAAGGAGCGGAGCTCTCCCCTGGTCCCTTGTTGTTTGAACTCCGGTACGTCCTATCAAGTAGAAGAAAAAAATTAATTTCAGAACTATTGTTGATTCGCACCCATTCCTCTCTTAATTATTAGCATAAAACCTCACTTGGTAACGAGTAATGAGGAGCTGTTGACAGTATAGAACATTGTGAGAAACGGCTCCCTCTGAAGTAATGTAGTTTTCAAGAAAGATGTAATTTTACACGAATTTCGATTTTCGAGACCTCAGAATTAGATTTTGAGGTCTCAAAATCAGAGCATCGGCACGTCAACCCTGAGGTCAGCTTCAAATTCCACTTTAGTCAATATTTCTTTGTTCAACCCCAAGTCACAAATGTGATGCGAACAAGCAAGTAAGTCGTGTGTTGATCCAGGCAATTGATTATTTGTTGATACATTTGAAGAGAGCTCGACTTACAACTCTTTCAGGTAGTTGGCTTCTGGGTTGGTGAACATGTTTCCATCGGACTTTCCTAAAGCGCTGCCAGGATGGAAGAAGTTTATTCTCAAGTAGGTGTAGTCACCCTCAACGCTCTGACTGATGTTCTGCAGGGAAACAAAACAAAGTACACGACTCCGTCAAAGTACAGTTATTTGCCGAGTATACCTGAGCCTTTGAAATTTCAATGCAAACTGTTCGCTCGGCCCCAGCGGCCAGTCTACATACCCAGGACCGCTGGGATGGGCTAATCGCTTAAACAGATTCTTGTTCAGGAAGTACGTCATGTATGCAGTGCATATAAATATCGTGCAGTTCAGAGTGTGATGCATGATGGGACTGCGCATTATTAAAACAATTCGTGTGCATGATGCGTTTGCCCATCCCAGTGCCTTTGGTTAAAGCAAGGCCCTGGGGGACGAGGGAATGCAAACTGTAACAATGGTTGACACGGTTGATAGCAAATAATAGGGCAGATACATTGGGTTCTTGGCTAGTACAGTGATTAAGTTCTCTTTCCTAAGAGTCCTTGGCCTCACAACCAATAAATAAATTTAATGATCCAATGTATGTGGAAATCGTTGGATGCTACACAGCAGAGAGTAGCCCCTTGGCACTGTTCCTCTGTGCTGTGCACAGATACAGAGTCCTAAATATTAGGGCCGATTAATTCCAAAGCTTCATAACTCAAACCTTACCTGCAAGAAGTCACTACTTTCAACTGAATCACATTCCATTCCAAAGATTTGAGTTATGAAGCTTTGAAAATCTTCCGCCAAAAAAATGGACCCTGATGATATCCAGAACATCACTGTAGTAAAAGACAAAACTGAAGGCCACCTGGGGTAAGCAGAGAGCAGGGCCCAATTTCATGGCTCTGCTTATCGTAAGCACGGAATTGGCGCTTACAGAAGCAGGGAATTTTGTGCTTACGGCAAGCGTATTTCACCGGTTAGCGGCGAGTTTGGGCTTCTGCACGTTACTAGGTATTCTACGCTTACAAGGCTAGCGCAGAAATTCGGCGCTTGCACATAAGCGGGGAATCATGATCAGAAGCGCAGAATTCGTCGGTAAGCAGAGCCATGAAATTGGGCCCAGATGTTTGCTTCTGCTTCAGCTAGTGGATCAGACTGGATTGCGGTGATCAGTCTGTTGAATCAGCGAGCTTTTTGTAATGCCTAGGGGGTCAATCAGATTGAAGAGAGAGAATAATGCCCGTTGAAGATTCGCATTTGCCTACTATTGACCCCTTGCACACGCGACCAATGCCACGCTCACCATGTTGGTGGGCAGTGAGGTTTACGTGTATTATTAATGTCGCGTCGCCTAAAACGCACACTTCACTGCGTAACGCACAGCATAGATTATATATAAAAACCGCACAGTGAAATTGCCCACCAGTATGGCGCATTCAAGATTTTTCTGCTGATGACGTCAGGTGAAATGGGTCAATACCTTAATAGTAGATATATGGAATGGTGTGGCATGTCCAAACACTGGTAGGATGACCGTTTCGTATTTCTTGTCGACGTAGAGGCGCAACCGTTGAACGTCTGGATCACGGGGCATCTGGGATACATGTTTGTAAGACGCATTCGATTTCCTCGTTCTGCGAAGGAAAAAAGGTGAACATTTAAGAACATAATAATAATAATAGTAAACAGTAAGTAGAGCACTGGTATTCCCCTAAAGAAGGCACTTATGGCATTTGAGGAGAGAAAGGCAAAGGCAAGGACCGAGGATGATTTTTTTTCCTTCCAATAATGCAATATTACAACAAAAAAACAATAAACAACAATACAATGGGATACTTGTTTGTACATGTAAAATGCATTCGATTTCCTTGCTTTGGGAAGGATAAAAAAAGGTTAAATTTTGAGTTGAAATGTTTTTGTTTTTTCCCCGACTTTTTTCTTCACTAACGCAATATTATCAAACAACAATAAACAACCGTAAATAAATAAAGCCTTTAAGAAAGACTCTGCAACTTTACGAAAGTCTTTTTTTTTAAATGATTACAATCTTAAACTAAAGGTTTCTTCTCAGCTCCTTTTCATCCCGTTATTGGCACTCATTGTACCGTAGACGTGTAATCAACTAGAGAGAAAACTTTGAAAATATACAATTTCAAGCATTTTTGACAGACAAATTTCCAAACTGAACTGACTTTGTTTTGGAGGTCTTCTCCTTGGCTTGTTTTAATCGCTCCAGAGCTTCTCGATTCATTTCTTCTCTCAACTCTCGCTGTCTCTCCTTCCTCTTCTCCTCCGCTGTCATGTCCGTCTGAAGAAACACAACAAAATCCAAATATTTAACAAAAACAACTACCCAATTTATCAACAACACTTGCCAGGCGTTCATTGTGTAGTAAAACCTGCTACGGGCTAGTGAACACCACCTCTTAACTTGCCCTGTGGGCTACTAAAAACCGTCTGACCTATCTGCTCACTAAGCTTATATTCAGAGCTGCTAAAATGTGCATCTTGCAGTCACTTTTGCAGGGGCACCAAGGCCAAGACCAGGGTCTGTGTGTAATTCCAGGTCTGATAAATATGAAAGCCTTTGAGAAAACAATCAGTTTGGGTAAAAACACGAAGCCATTACCAAGTTTTTTTTTCTTTCACAGGCCTGAAATGACATGGAGGCAATAAGGCCAGGGCCATGGCCTCCATTGCCCCTGGTCTTGGCCGCGGTGACCCTTCAGAAGTGTCCCGTAAACTTGTTTCAAATTAAACAATGAAAGTGCCCTTTGCAAAAAAAAAAAAAAAATGGCCTTGCCCTCTTAAAGATGAAACTCCAGTGATGCAGTTTTGCAGCAGCTATTTCTAGTCTTCTTGACCTTGAGCGAGTTTACTTACCCTGAGTTTACTGTCGAGCACCGCCCTCCTCATGCCTCTCCCAAGAAGCTCCTCTTGTTTCTTCTTCGAAACTTCTTCATTGTCCTCTTCCTCCTCGTCATCACCCTACAACGGAACAATAGCGTCTTGTTAATTCGAAACATTTAAAACAAATCTGTGAAATGATCTGTTTGCTGTTGTGTTTCATCTCACTTACTTATATTTGCTATTGGTAAGTTTTCAATCGTCTCAGTTACAACAATGGAGGAATTTATCTCAATTAAAACAAAAATCTTAATAACACATCCTTTTCCTCTTTACCAACTCACACCTGTTATCTCCATGTAATTCCTTTTCCAAACCGTGGATTCTCATCTTTGAATTTGACCATGAAAAAGCCAGTAGTGCTGCTGACTGCCCCAGGCAGAATAACTCCTCATCCACAAAGTTTTATGACCCATGGAATGCCTGGCCAAAGACCGGCCTGCCTGGCGACAGCTTGTCCGACAGGGCTCTGGGCATATCAAGAATCATGGGCCCAGAGCCAGGAGGAGCGACGCGCCTTTTCCTTGCTGTAGGACGACCTCTGCAGGCATCATCTGACAAGATGGCCTGACGATGATGATGATGAATGACAATAGTACACTTTGGGTGGCCAAACTCTGAAATTCTTTTGTTGGTTGGCACTACTCATACAATTGTGCACTAGGCAATTCAAGTCTTGAAAACCGTTTTTATTTATGTAGAAAAACTGTCTATTCTGGATGAGGCCTTTAGTAAATGATGGAACCTGTTTGTGTGAAGTGACTGTCAATTTCAGTGGAAAAACATCACATTTAAAGATGCTATGTCAGATTTTTGGCCGATTTGACCCAACAATTTTGATTTAAAATTCAATACGTATTTTGATGGGGGTTGAGAAAGTTACAAGCTTTCATTTGAACCAAGAGCTGGTTTTATTATTATTGCTCGAAAAAGTCCGCCAATTATTTAGTAGCAGTGAAATAAAGTGCTCAAAATTAGTTTTTGTCGGGATCCCAACAATATATCACGTGACCAATTCTTATGTGTTTTATAAGAAACGTTTTAAATTTTTGTCATGGTTCCTGACCATTAAAAGTAAAAGTTAAACTTGTTTCGTTAGAGCGGGTGATACTCTTTGAAATACCATTCAATCAAAAAAAAATCTATTTTTCAATGTTTGGGGCCAAAAATCTGACATAGCATCTTTAAGAACAGGATTGATAGAAATAATTCTAAGGTTTCTTACCCTGAGAAAGATACCAATGTGCTTTATCCTCTTCTTCATTGGCGTCAAGAGAGTCGCTGGACCATCCTAGAAAATAAACAAGGAACATTCACTGAATCATTACACCATTAAACCTCCTACTGCCTGATCATTCAATACCATCCATTGTGGGCTTATATCTTATGAAAGCCTGCAATACGATATAATCTGCTGACTGCATCGATACACCACAGTCAACCCTTCTACTGTATGACCATTCAATATCACCAACAGTGGGCATTTGAATGTTAAATGCAATATGCAAGCCTGCCAAATGAATCTTTAATATAGTGAATGTGTTTTAAGCCAATGGACACTTTCGGTAACCAATATTGTCAAAGGCCCACACTTTGTGTATCACAACTTATATATAAAATAACAAACCTGTGAAAATTTAAGCTCAATTGGTCACCGGAGTCAGGAGAAAATAACGTGAAAACCTACCCTTGTTTCCGCACGTTTTGCCGTGTCATGACATGTGTTTAAAATAAATCTGTAATTCTCGATATCGAGCTTTGATATTGTTTTAATGATTTCTCAAAAAGTAAAGCATTTCTTGGAATAATATTTCAAGAGAAGTTTTTCACCATTACCTTCTGTAAACCCTGTAAGTTAATTGTAAATCTGTGAACTTTTAATTTTTTTTCAGTCCCGAAAGTGTCCAATTGCTTTAAGCCAAACAGTCAACCCTCCTACTGTGTGACCATTTAATTTCATCCACTGTGGGGTTTTGAATGATAAATAGGCCTACAGTAAGCCTGTCTGCCATGGTGAATGCGTCTACACAATACACGGTCAACCTTCCTACTGTATGACCATTTGATTTCATCCACTGTGGGTTTTTGAATGATAAACACACTACACCAGCCTGTGTGTTCTGCGTGGCTTAATTTCCAATCTTGAGTTTAGTGTACCTCGTTAACAAGAACAGTGTCCCCGATGAATAATGCGTATTTCTTGCCGGGGTTGTCCTTGGCATCTTTGTTTTCTAGGTTGGAGAAGCCGACGTTGACGTTGAAGACCATTCCCTTCTTGGCTTTGCATTCCGTCTTACTATTCAGCAACATACTGCCCTCGCGAAATTCAATCCCCATCAAAAAGCTGCAAAAAAAATTACACAAAAATTATACCAGCAGAAAAACTTGCTTCAGTATAAACTGGTCACCGGCCAAATGCATTGTGATAAACATTGATTGAAACTGGTTCCCTGTTCATTTTTGTCTCAGCGCCTTGTTTAAAAAAATAATAAAAAAATCACTATTTCGAAACCACTGATTATCTAGTGTGTAATAACCAAGCGCATTATGCATCACTGTTCAGAAAAACACAGTATTCAGAGCAAAATAAGCTACACCTTGTGCAGAAGATTAGAGTTCAATTTCACGCTTCCGCTTGCTACACAATTCTTCTGCTTTATTCCAATTCAAACCGACGAGTTGGCAGGTACGATACTTGCTTGTGTTTTCTATTGGTTTCAACTTACTCAGCAAGACCTCGCCGAGACCACGCTGGCTCTTTTCAGAGCCAACACTCCCACAAAAAAAGATTTACACATGGTTGTACAGGCTGGTTGATAATTTATTTGTAGACCAAACAAAATTGGTAGCGCCCTCTGTCGAAAAATTACCAACTGCGGCGTCTTTTTGTGCACAAACTAGGCATTGAAGACACCGCAGCAGTGGCGCGCGGTGCTCAATACCTGTGTGCCCGGTGCGCGCCAGGATTTGTCTATAGTTTCTTCCTATTTATCCACACCATGCAAAGCTTCAAACAATACTTACCCAGCATTTTTGGTCATATGTGAAAGAAGGTTTGGCTTGTCTTTCTTGACCATCGACACGGCTGCGTTGTACGCATCACAGAGTTTGGTACCTGTTGTTCAAAACCAACACAAGACACCTTAAAAGGAATCATCTTTCTTATTTTCAGCATTTAAAGTTAAAAATGTTCTCATGAATATGTTAATGAACATAACCTCATTGACTTTATTGAGACTGAAAGATAAACTCGGCTGCCTTGGACATGCGACGCAGAAGCGCTACGTTTTTCCTTATTCCACTCGCGCCTGTGTGATAACTTATAATAAATGTAGTTGTATAGACATTGTGACCTATGTTTACATTCAAACTGCCCTCTGTTGACAAAACACTGTACACGTCATGTTTCGCCGGGCAAAAAGATGCGTAGTCATGGTAAGATTGCGTGTACTTTCTAGCTGGCTGCCAAAACTAAAAGGTTTTGCCGGGTGGTAAGTTCGCGAATCATGTAATGGTTTTCGAGTGACGTCAGAGGTCACATCGTCTATCCAATAAAATTAAACTGTGAAACCATTATTTCAAAAGATGTTCATGTTTTTGAGATATCTCTAAAACTCCAGAATGAGTATGTCAATGCAGGTAGTAGATAAACCATGTAGGAATAATATCGTGTTACATGTTCATTTTCCTTTTAGATTTTCAGGGTCATTACCAACCTAAATAGATTCAACATTTGAACTTCAACCTTTGACCTTACCATGCTTAAGGTGACTGATGACCTTCTCCTCCACGCTGAGCAGGAAGTTGTAGTTCTCCTGTTGTTCCTTGGTGGGATCCACGAGGAGGGTTCGCACCACATTGGAGCAGTAGGATTTATAGCGCACACCGAGAGAGCAGGTGATGGAGCCAAAATGGAGCTTGTTCTCGTCACTGTAATCATAGAAAAAAAAACATCAATACCTAGACTGGGCCCAATTTCATAGAGCTGCTTAAGCAAATAATTTGCTTAAGCACGAAATTACCTCGCTTATTTGTCACATGCTACTGGCAAAAACTTCATGCCATATACATTGCTTGCGACTAGTATTTAGCTGTTGATAACTTAGCATAACAATTGAGTGGGTCTTGGCCGGTAATGTGATTTTACTAAGCAAGGTTTTTTTTGCTTAACCAAAATTTTGTGCTTAAGCAGCTCTATGAAATTGGGCCTTGGTCCCTGTCCTCAATAATAACAATAATAGTAGTGGCTCCTTATACAGCACTGATATCCGTCCCTCTGTGACGCTCAAGGTGCTTTAACAAACAGTACTATCCTGCTAAGTATGTGGTACTAGGTTTGAATTATAAGACCTACTCCTTTTACGTAGCAAAATGCTAAGGTTCGTTGGCGCAATATGCTACCTATCAAACCAGGAGCACTGGGGTGAGCCCATTTCTTTTTCCATGCGTTGCTCAACACATGGGACCAACGGAGAACAAAGCATCAAGGTTAGGTGTCTTGCTTAAAGACAGTGGACACTATTGGTAATTGTCAAAGATTAGTCTTCACAGTTGGTGTATCTCAACATATGCATAAAATAACAAACCTGTGAAAATTTGAGCTCAATCGGTCGTCAAAGTTGCGAGATTATAATGAAAGAAAAAACACCATTGTCACACGAAGTTGTGTGCTTTCTGGTGTTTGATTTCGAGACCTCAAATTCTAAACTTGAGGTCTTAAAATCAAATTCGTGGAAAATTACTTCTTTCTAAAAAACTAAGTCACTTCGGTGGGAGCCATTTCTCACAATGTTTTATCCTATCAACCTCTCCCCATTACTTGTCACTAAGAAAGGTTTTATGATGATAATTATTTTAAGTAACTACCAACAGTGTCCACTGCCTTTAAGTATCTAGCTTTACTGTTTGTACATACTCTTCTGGACGTTTTGTGGCAATACTGCCTTGTATAAATTCATTTTTATTATTTTGACTTAAAATTGTCCACCGGATCACCATTAAGGAAAACACTTCTAAATCAATCTAAATTTTCTAATGTTTCCAATAAAACCCCCTTACCTGACAACGCTGAATTTGAGGTTGTAGTTTCCGCCACTCTGTATGATGGGCGGATAGCAGCCCTCTACCTGGGACGGGTCTGTATTGCCCAACATCTTCTTGTCCTCGAGGGCAGCCTCTATACTGTCGGCAAGCTTGATATGACGCACTTTCTGCAGTAGGGAAATAATAATAATAATAATGAGAATAAGAATAAGTTCCTTTATAGTGCATTTTACAATAACCATATCATGGCAATTCACATAAGTGTCCTTGTCATTTGTCCAATAACATTCCTGTAATCTTTCTCAGCTCCCTGGGGAGTCTACACCCTGGGCTGCCATCGCGCTCCAGTGGCTTTTTCAAAGACAGTATCAACCTCTACCCGAGCAGGTACCCATTTATACCCAAAGGTGAAGAAAAGTATTTATTGTAAAATAACTTGCTCACGGATACAAGTGTCACGACCGGGACACGAAAAACCAACACTCTGATGACGCAACCATCTTTCAGGATATTTAATAATAATTTTGCTGAATCTTCCCGAGAGCAAAAATTTTGGAATTCAGACTAAAGCCTGGTTCATACTTCCTGCGAATGCATAGTAAGTTTTGACGTCACAGCAAATGTTTCGCAGGAGTTGAACACAGTTCAACTTGTTGGCAATTATTTCTGACCCCAAAATTTGTATTGCATTCGCATTCGCAGAAAGTATGAACCGGGCTTTTAGTAGGAAGAATATAATGCCTGTTATAAAGACAGCAGTTAAGAAGTAGTCCTCCTCATTAGGCTACGTAAAACAAAATAATTGTTGATGTTCTTTTTTTTTTTGCGGATGGGGGAGGGATTTTTTAAAATTATTTATAAAGTTTTGTTGGCATGCCAAATATGAAATCAAGAAATAAAGAGGGTTTGTGTGTTTTTGATGTTTTCAATAGTTTTGTCAACAAATTTAACTCCTAATTGACATTTTCTGTAAACTTTTTCAAACAACTAAGCACAGTGTAGCCAAAGTAAATATTTGAAGAATTGTTCTTGATTTGTCGACATGAATAAAAACCTTCTTTAAACATCTTTTCAAACATTTTGAAAAAAAATATCAGCTGAAAAGGTTGTTTTTTTATGATTAAAATATATTTTTTTTAAATGGGGTCAGGGGTTTTGAACGGTCGGGCGGGGACGATCAACAATTTTTTTTGCGTGGCCTTAGGTCTTCTTACCTTGTCTGCATCTACAATCTCCATGATGTCCTCCTTGACTTTCTTATTGAAGACGTCACAAGTGATTTGAGCGGCTCGTTTCATCAAGGAGAGCTCCTTCTCTTCCTTGACAGCCATCAGCTGGGCGACAGCACTGCTGATATCCACCTGGAAGGACAGAATATTAACAATAAAGATTTAGAAAATAGAATGTTGCAAACTGCTTATACATTAAACTTGTTCTCACTATGTTCTGAAAATGAAGTCAAAAGAACTCAAATTGTTTGCAAACGGACTGGTCATAGTACATGTAGCATTACTTTTTACTTTTTTACATTACTTTTTAAAGGGAAAGCACACGTTTGGTAATTACTCAAAACAAATATGAACTTAAAAACTGACTTGGTACGAGCATTGGAATGTTGTTGATAATATAAAACATTGTGGGAAACGACTGCCTCTGAAGTAACAAAGTTTTTAAGAAAGAGGTAATTTCTCACTAAAATAATAAAAGACTTCTAGCTAGAAGTCTTTTATTCCTATCTGAAAGCACACAAATTCGTCCAACAAGGGTGTTTTTTCTTTCATCAATTTCTCGCAACTTCGATGACCAATCAAGCCAAAATTTTCACAGGCTTGTTATTTTATGGTTATGATGGGATACACCAAGTGAGAAGACTGGTCTTTGACAATTACCAAACATCTACCTTCCCTTTAAGAGCTTCATGGACGGGCTACAACGAGTTTGATGGGGGAATGGTGCTCCACAACTTTGAGCCTGCTCAAAATAGTCTGGTGACTATACCATCCTGGAATTAGACGGAGTGGCAACGTACTTGAAACGAGAAGGATGTACTACGAACGGAGTTGCCATACTTGGATTGTATTAGGGATGTGCTAGACGTGGTACGGCCGGGCACCATTTCGATGTATGTGTGCACACAGACTGGGTTCGTTTGAACGGGCTCAAACTGTGTGCGTGCTCCATTCTTCTGCATGGCAGCGGCAGAAATAGTCTAATAAAAACACAGATTTTAGTCTATTACCTGTTCAGCATCTGCAGCACCAACGGCCTCCCTCCATCCATTCATGAAGTCACCCGGAAACTTATCCTTTAGGAAGGTACCCACACGCTTCCCCTAAAGATTCACATCAAGCAAAAAAAAAAAAAGAGTTCACAAAGGGTTCACAAACGTCATAGTTGAGTACACAATACACAAATTCCCTCAAAGATATTTTGTGAGCATTCTCACATTTAAAGGGCCACTGATCATTAAGCTTGGGCGATATCGATTTATTTTATTCACGATATATCGCCGACAATATATCGCGATATTCGATATAATCGCGATTAATGAAATTTGACATCATCAGTCTTAAAACTCCAAGTGAAAGTTGTAGAAGAGACAGTCCTAGCATAAGAGAGGTTTTCTAATGACCTATTCTTCTGGTTTTACTCCAAACCTATGGGGTGCAAGATGTCTCAGCTAGCAAATACATCGCGATATTTAATCGATATATCGCGATATATCGCGATATATCGATATTTCGATTAAAACAAAATCCATCCGATATCG
The DNA here is from genome assembly GCF_032118995.1 of Asterias amurensis. NCBI lineage: Eukaryota > Metazoa > Echinodermata > Asteroidea > Forcipulatida > Asteriidae > Asterias > Asterias amurensis. Next base: position 22,442,081 of record NC_092650.1, on the reverse strand, counting down.
AAATCGTGTCCAAATTAATATCGCGATATTCGATAATATCGTGATATCGCCCAAGCTTACTGATCATCAAAGCGTTAGTTCTTCAAAAATATTGCTTGACTTAGATGCTTTCTTATTTGTAACCACTCCATTAAATTCAAGTCAATCAGTACAAAGGATTATTATGATGGATCAGGGGTTTTGGAGAATTGATTGTATTTAAAATTTACAACTAGATCATCTTCTTCGCAACTTTAACCGTGGAATGAGGTGCATGCTGGTTACAGGTTAGGCAGATTTTGGTATGGGGGGTTAAGAGTTAATAAAAAAAGTCCTTCTACTGATACAGATGCCCTCTACTAAGTAAAAACTGTCTTGCCGTTGCAGCAACTTACCTCTTTGCTATTTTGGATGGCGCTAGTTAGGGTCTTGAAGTTGGCCTGGTTCCCATCACTCTTGTCCCTGGTTAACAGGGTAATGGATGGTACTCCGTTCTGGTTCTCTTTTTCGGAGTCCGCTATCTGGCGAAGGAACTCAACCTTTTTCTTGCTCGCTAGGAAATATATTTGGCTCTCGCAGAGAACAGTGACTGTGTCCGTCAGCTCGTAGCCGAACAACCAAGTCTACAAAGATTACAATCAATGAACTCAATAATAATAATATTATTTTAGAACATATGAAGTAAAGATGAAAGATGATGGTAGATTGGGTAAGGAAAGTAAATGGGGTGGGAGAGGGAATTTCGTGGCATGGTTCTTTGTAAGTTACCTCGACTTCCTCTCGGTAAAATTATCAAAAACCAGGCCTCGTTGGGATTAAACCACACATTGATTCCCTTAGTAAAGTACATATTCAAACCAAACATGGCCACTACTCAAACATAGATCTAGCATTTTGCAAATACCCATTTTGCAAGCGCTTACTGTTGAATGAGGTGCATGCTGGTTACGCTGGCAATCAAACTTGATCACTAACTAGACCAGCATGCACCTACTTCCACAACTTATGCGCATGTACCGATAAGGTCTACAGAGAGCGAGATAGCTGAAGGTAAAAACTCAATACCTGAAGAGCTGTTGACTTGGCATACACCACATCCTCATCCAAACCGACTGCCGTGTAAATAGCATCCACTTTACTCAGCCCATTATTATCAGACGGATTCTGCAGAAAAGAATCAAAGTGAACAGTCAAAACAAAAACTGGAATTTGCCTCCAAATACCCAATGATACCTAAAGCTGTTGCAGTAGTACCCTGTGGCTTTGCTAGGATGCCCTTGCAAAGTTCATACACAAAATTTGTGACCCACTCTTATCAAGTTATGGTCAGTTTAATGTGAAAAATGTAAAAAATATTTTTATTTTTACCTTTTAAAAGATAATACTCTTTAAGATCTATTATCAAGTTATGGTTAGTTTAATGAGGAAAATGTAAAACTACTTTTTTTTTTAACTTTTTTTTTAATACCCTTTAATATATTTATATTTGCTTAATTAACCTTTAGAACACTTACTTTTAGGCAATAAAGCTATGAATACAACATCTTCTAATTCGTATCCTTATGCGCAGAATGGTAGTTTAAAACAACACTTTACTTGTAATTCGTTTTTCACAAAAAATTGTATATATACAAAATTATTGCTGCTGTTATATTCTTTCCAGCCATGCATACACATAACTTGAGGCATGTCATGGCGGAGCGGTTAAGAGCACCGAATTCAAGCTCTGCTGTTTGATAAGCAGAGTGTGGGTTCGAATCCCGGTCGTGACACTTGCTACATAAAATTGGGGAGGTAGTGCTTTCTGCTCTACCGGCCAGGCTTCGGACTGACAGATACCCAAGCCTACATCCGTATGGACTGTAAAAGGGGTAACCCTGTTTCAGCCCTAGGAGTAGGTGGCAACGGCCTCTGGACAGGCCTTGTGTGTCTGGCGACTTGCATAAAAAAAAAAAAATAAAAAAAAAAATAAAAAAAAAAATAAAAAAAATCAATTCTTGAAATTGTCCACATTGACTCATTCCACAGAGCGGGTCACATTTTGATTTTTCTCATATTACAGAAGTACCCCTTAGCGGTGGAAAATCACTGTGCCCCTTTAAGAGCCATGTTCAAGAGTTGAAAACGATGACTTAGATTTACAAAGCAAAGTACTGGAATATAATTTTGTTTTTTTAAGGGTTACTTACATACAGAGGGCAAGACCAGGGCCCAATTTCACAGAGCTGCTAAGCACAAAAATTTGCTAAGCATGAAATTTCTTCCCAGATAAAAAACAGGATTACCAGCCAAATTTCCATTTGTTGCATATTGCTTGTTACTAGTAATCAGCTGTTGTTTTCTTATCCTGAAAATCACATGGAAATTTGGTTGGTAATCCTGTTGTTATCAAGGAAGACATTTCATGCTAAGCAAATTTTCGTGCTTAGCAGCTCTATGCAATTGGGCCCTGGGCAAAAAGGGCAGTTAGTTGCCTCCATACAAATATGACACGAATGAATTGATTTGTTCTAACATAGGGGCCGACATAAAGAAAAGATTATTATTGCTGTACCTCAGTTCTCACCCAAACAGAATACAAATACAAATTTGACTTGATTTTGATTTCCTTTGTTGTATTCTCTTTATTTAAAACTTTGCGAACTGTATGCCGATATGTGCACATATTGATTCTGCCAATACACTAGAATTTAGAAAGGAAAAAAAGGTAGGTCGTTTTCATAACAAACATCCAGATTGTTTTATAGTCAAACTTAAAACAAAATGACCATCCATGATCTGCACTATTTATTTTTTTTTATACAAAACTGTAGTGTTGACTATCCCGACTATATGGTCCTAAGTAAAGTTGCAATTATGCTTTTTAGATCTGCAATATTTTTAATTTAACTTGACAAAACTGGTCACTATCCCTGACTATGAATACTATGATCCTAAATCAAGTTGCAATTATGCTTTTTATTTTTAAAATTTAAGATCAAAATTATGTAACCTATTTAATACAACTAATACTATAGGCAAGGTCAACACAAAATTATAATCACAATAAATTGAGCTTTTCAATTAAACAAACAAAATATAAAAAAGGCTATGCCATGAAAAAAATGAATGCCAGTGAACTCGTTCCATTTTTTTTTTCTGAATTAGTTTATTTATTAAATTGTTTATTCTACAAAAGAAAAATATTTAAAAATGGCATAATTTATTGTAATTATTATGAATGATTATTTCTACCTTTGTCTGCCTTTATATTTTCAAACTAATCAAACTAAAAAAAAAATTCTTTTTTTTTTACAAATCAAAGCCTTGTCAACTGTTTATTGTTTTATTTTAGGCCTGTTATATATTTCGCTGTTTTTTTGTATTGTAGCACAATAAACTTGTACGTAAATGATCAATTCAACGTGTGTTCATAGAGCAAGGTTTATCTAATCTTTATGCCATCCAGTATATTCTCAGGTTTGATTCCCGAACATGCACCACAACATGCCATTGATGCAAACAATAAAGTACTTTAACATGTTTAAGGGGATGGTACACGTTTGGCAATTGTCAAAGACCAGTCTTCTCACTTGGTGTATCCCACCATAACCATAAATAACAAGCCAGTGAAAATTGGGGTTCAATTGGTCATCGAAGTTGCGAGAAAATGATGAAAGAAAAAACACACTTGTTGGACGAATTTGTGTGCTTTCATATAAGAATAAATTACTTCCAGCTAGCCTAGCTCTAGAACTAGACTAGAAAACAAACTAGAACTTACCAGAGAAGTCTTATTAAATTTGCCTATTTATTAAAGTCACCTGGAAATAGAATGTTTTTTCTTTCAAACATAAGAGTATATGCTTACGAACAATAAAACAATTTTTTTAGTAATTGTTTGTCACGATTTATATGTTTAAAAAATATATAAAGTTGTTTGGGGGGCTGACTCCGCCTACCCCTTTTGTGACATCAATCGAGGCAGACTTTGCCTGCAATGCGTATAGTTAACTTAACACACATGCAAAGTACATGTACGTCCAAGTCGTGAGTTGGTACATTTCAAAAAGTGTTTTTCTGCATTCAGCAGCAATACACCTGGTCGGCATTGCTGGAAAAAACATTTTTTTGTTGTTGAAACGTACAAACTCACGACTTGGTCCGTAAATGTACTTTGCAATTGTGTTTACTCAACTCTACGCATTACAGGCAAAGTCTGCCTCGATTGACGTCACGAACAGCGCCCTCTCGGGTCGGGGTCTACTCTTAAATTTGTAAATAACATAAGAACTGATTGTTTAAAACCTTAGTTAACTGTTTATTCACATTCCACTCATCAAAACACATATATTATTATTAGTGACAAAAGCTTTATTTTGAAACAATACCACTTCCAGGTGACTTTAAATTAATTCAATTACCTCTTTCTCAAAAACTACGTTACTTCAGAATCAGAGGGAGTCGTTTCACACAATGTTTTATATTATCAAAAGCTCTCCAATGCTCGTTACCAAGTCAGTTTTTAAGGTAATATTTGTTTTGAGTAATTACCAAACGTGTACCCCCCCCCCCTTTAATTAAAGCTTCTCCCTCATTTATGCACATTAGCATGACATGTGTTATGTGACATCCCCCGTGTACAAAGCAAAGCCAAGGAAACAAAAAATCCACTTACTTTCCACGCATCATACAGCGTTTTCATTCGCCTAAAAAAGGCGTCTTTGTCCACAACGATACCAGACATTCTTCAATTACCTAAATTAATTAAACAACTGGTATGAAATAATATTCGTCGGCCAGAAAAGCACACGACAATTTGCCGTGTCTTGGAAATCTTCTGTCGTCACGAACAATTTATGAAGTGCGCAAAATGGCGGGAGATAAAATTTTGTGGGAGACACGAAGGGCGCCCTCCAGCGTTGATAGAATAAAGCAGTAGAGTCTGGCTCCCCTTTCAACCATTTGGATACTCATTATAAAGTTAGTTTAGTATCAGACTAGTGTTTACAAAAACTTGAAAATTTACTGTGTGCATGTGGTGGATGTGACCAATTTTTGAGTCAAAGGTTGCACTCTGAACCTTAGTCAGAAACCCCCCCTTTCCGGCCGAGGAAATGGAAAAAGACATGGACCTTGTAGTTCGGCATTTAGGGGAGCTGGAAGCGCTTGCTGAAGAGGTTTTGTCTGACAAGCAGCAGGTATGAATGATTGACAATGTAAATGTTGAGTGAGGTCAGACTCAGAGGGATGAGGTTTGAGACTTGAGTTGAGTGAGTCTTGTCCCACCAAGTGACCATGGGCCCTTTTGTGTGGCCAAGGCTAGCTGTCAGCTAGCCTTGGCCACACACGTGGGGCTAAGCGAGTCTGGGACTCTGAATGGTAATAATTATTAAGTTTGCCCAGAAATTTAGCCCCCAGCCTAGGTTTTACTGACCAACAATCACAAAAATCACAATGATTGATGCGAACATCATCATCATCATGTATTTGTTGGGCGCGATCGGTCAATCCGCGCGATTGGTCGATCGCGCTGCGCTATTGAAAGATCAATATTCAATGGTCGCGCAACAATCGGTCGATCGCACAACAATCGGTCGATCGCGCAATGAACATCTTTGCGCAATTGACCGATCAGCCGATCGTGCAGGAAAGGCTTTGCAACTGATCGAACATCATCATCATCATGTATTTGTTGGGCACCCATAGATAGGGAGCTATTGATCATTGACATTGGCACAACGAATATGTGCGATCAACTGATCATCAGATCATGCAGGAAATATTTTGTGCGATTGACCGATTGCGCAGGATGGTTTTGCATGATTGACCGGTCGCACAGGAACAGATTTTCGTGATTGACTGACGATCGCGCAGGAACGTTTTTTTCTGTGATTGACAGATCGGGAGGAACATGAGGAACAGTTTTGTGGAAAAGACGAATTGCACAGGAATTGTTTTTGTACGATCGACCGATCGCCAGATTGTCTAGAAATGTTTTTTTTGTGATCAACTGATCGCGCAGGAACGATTATGCACCATCAACGATCGCACAGGATTGGTTTTGCACAACCGATCAACAGTGTTGATGTAATATTCAACATTTCTTTAATGGATAAATGCAGCTGACAGTCAACACAAAAGCGAGACCTTCCTTTCCTTAAAGAATTTGCACCATATACCAACTGAAGTCACTCTAAAATTTGAGTCCCAGGTCATTAAAAGATCAATAAATTGATAGCTTTGCATTGCTTTACTTTTAGATTGTTGATCTGGATCGGACAAGAAATGGGAACCGTGAAGCCATAAGATCACTTATGAACAAAGAGCAACAAAACAAAAGCAGTCAAAGTAAGTTCCTAATGCACTCACAGATTTTCTGTTTGTTTTTTACTTTTTGAGATCAGTTTGTGTTATTTTAATGACTTCTAATTTTCAATTCTATTGGATTATACAGGCAAGTCTTGGGTTTGCTTTGGTGAGATGTTTGTAAAACTTCCTGGAGAAAGTGCTAAAGCCATTCTCAAACAAGGTGAATATATCACAAGGTTTTGGTGAAGTGAAGATTACTTTTTATACTTCTGCTTCTATTACCTGACAATGTTTGTAAGTCAGGATATTAAGAATAATAGGAAGAATAATGAAATTCACCTCAGATTCAAACTTTCGGGCTTAAAAACTCGTATCTTTTGAATACATTACCACAAAACTTTGGAGTGAAACGTTTTCTCAAAAGGCTTAATACTATCAAAAGCTGCTGTATGCTTCTAGAAACCAAAAGGTTCCATTGCCAATAATTTTCTGAGTGATTACCAAACGTAAACCTTCCAGTTAATTGTTAACTATCTTTGCCCTGCTTCAATCACAGATCAGGTCAAACTCAACTCGGAAATTGACAGATTGCGCAAAGACTTGAAACCCAAGGTGGCCAAACTGAGGGATATGGAAGGTGAGATTATGAACTTTCCCATTGTGACAAAAACACTTTCGTTTGAAATCATGAACATAATAAGGCCTTGCCATAATCCTACAAATGGTTTTGATTTGTAGGAACACTGATGTTATCTACTTTTCCTGAGTAAAATGTGTGGCGTGTCTTGGTCGAGCTGTCTAGTATTAACAGACCCAAGTTTCATAGTGACACCAGAACCCAGACTATTCTGCTGAAAACAGTATTGTCAGCAGCAAGAAGCAGCAGAATGCTTTTTATACACAATAGCAACCTGTACCCTCGGAGGTACTTGTACCCATTTATACCCCTGGGTGAAAAGAAGCAATTGTAGTAAAGCATCTTGCTCAAGGACACAAGTGTCATGACCAGGATTCGGACCCACACTTCGATGACTTCAACACCAGAACTTGAATTTGATACATGAAATCACTCGGCCATGACACTCTACTTGCCCCAAAAACTTGTTTCTTGTTCACTCTAGAATTGTTTTTGCTCAACAGGTAGGAAGGAAGCCAAGGGCTTTGATTTGACAGCGTTATCAAAAGATGAACTGAAAGCCGTCGACACAAGGTGACGATCAAAGCTACTGCGTTGAGATATCTTTATGAAGTTCAGTGTTGTGGAGTAGCTGTGTAGTCTCATAAACCAGGCTCAACTTTAGTATTATTGCAATCTCCGTGTAGTATCATACACCAGGCTCAAGTTATGGTACTGTTGGTATCCTGTTGCTGGTTGCATACATTTTACTATCCTAGCTTTGTTCTAGCTTTGTTACCGGCCCGAGGCCAGTAGTTTTGGTGTTGGGCCAGCAAACTTACGAGTGGACAAGTCCGGTGTGGCAGTAGATTTTGTCCCCAAGGAGATTCTGTCCCCCCATACGGCAGCCTGTGTGCAAATTTCTTCTGATATAGAGCTAGACTGGGCCCCTGTCTTCATCCGCAAGGATAAAGACATTTCACTGCCGCTAGATCCAGTGATTCCCATTGGATACAATGCACGTGCTGACGTGCAGTGACATAGATGCCCAAATGGTCACTGCTCTCAAGTCCGCAATGGAATTTGACTGCGTATCTATATGTGAAACGACAGAGGTCAGAGGTCAAACTACACGCCGGTTTTTGGCCGCTCTCTCTGGCGTTATTCACGAGCCTCGAAGAATGACGTCAGTCGTTCAGGCTAATATAGAGCCCTCTTTTGAATCAAACTCCTCCGGCCCATGTCAATTCCAATATGGGGGACAGAGTTTCCAACGGACAGATTTCCCTGAGACACCGGCAGTCTTGTTTTTTTTGTATTTCAATATCAATGCAGCATAATACCACACTAAGTGGGTTTCAGGATGCTGATGAGGATTACAAAATAGTAATTTTCACGAAAGGCTAGTATTAATCCTATCTCGAACTTAGGACGGGTTCAGTGCGTCCCAGCATCTTCAGATACAGAAAAGGAAGAGGGAAGAGCTTGGTGAAATTGATGGCTGTGACCAGCCGTCGATTTCACCAAACTCTTCCTAACTTAGGATTAATCTTAGGACGGGTTCAATTCCGTATCCAAATACGTAAGATGCATTGAACTCATCCTAAGTTAGGACGGGTTACTCGTCCTAACTGAGTTAGGATTAATCCTAGCGTTTCGTGAAATCGGCTGCAGGGCACAACTGAACAGCACTGTGGTTATTATACATGTATAAGAACAAGTTACTATTATTAAACCACAGAATGTATATAACAATTTGAATCTCACCAGGGTTCTGCAATATAACTTGTTTATAAAATAAACCAGAGTGTAAGTCGACATGTTTTAATGTACACGTACCTGTTTTATTCTTATGTACACAAAAGTCTATGCAACAAAATTTACACAAAATTGAAGAGTTTTTTACAAAATGAACTGTTACTGGACGGAAGGGTGCGAATGGCACTTAATGGAAGTTTTTATACTATTCAAGGTCTACGTCACACAAGGCAATTTACGGGCAACGAGTTCCAGGCAATCTTCAAGAAGAGAATCCATTCACATTTGAATGTTCACATAGGGTGCGTTCGTTTAGATTCCCTGGGTCTCCCCCGGGTGAGCCCTTGACAAGAGCTAAACGAACGACCACTCACCGCTCTCGTAGTGCAGCGTTTACCTGGGGCCACCCCCCAGTGACCCACTCCACAAGCAGGGCACTGGGGGCTGACCTGGGATGACCCAGGGAGCCTAAACGAATGCACCCATATATTTACTGGGGATCTTTTTAATAAGTTGTTTGAACAATTGCCCATGTGCTACCAAAGTGGTCCTGTAGCATACACTGCAGTTGATTGCCTCCGAGTTGCCTGTAAAAGTTGTACAAGCCCCAAGATCAAGCACATTCGCATGGAAGGCAACATATTTATATAATACAGAGGTCACTGCAAAGAGGTCACTGCAGAGGCCTGGGTAACCACTCCTCATGGAAATGGTAGTTTTTATTCCACATTCTGGTTTTAATGGAGGCTTTTTTTTACTTTTCAAAGTGTGTGGTGAATTTCTGGCTGGATGCAACACTAGTAAGATACATGTAACCAACCAGTTAAAACCATTCAACTAATGAGCTTTGTATGGTGGCATAACTGTGCTCAAAACTCACTTGTGTTTTAAAGGCAGTGGACACTATTGGTAATTACTCAAAATAATTATTAGCATAAAACCTTGCTTGGTGACGAGTAATGGGGAGAGGTTGATGGTATAAAACATTGTGAGAAACGGCTCCCTCTGTAGTGCCATAGTTTTCGAGAAAGAAGTAATTTTCCACGAATTTGATTTCGAGACCTCAGATTTAGAACTTGAGGTCTCGAAATCAACCATTTAAACTTTGTGTGACAAGGGTGTTTTCTTCTTTCATTATTATCTCGCAACTTTGATGACCGATTGAGCTCAAATTTTCACAGGGTTGTTATTTTATGCATATGTTGAGATACACCAACTTTGAAGGCTAGTCTTTGACAATTACCAATAGTGTCCACTGCCTTAAACGTCACATTTTTAAGTGTGGATCGGAGAACAAAAGAACTCCACATCATGTAGGGACTTGGAACACTTTGTTGACTTACACACGTCCACACAGTAAGCTTGGGCAATATCGATTTAGTTTAATCACGATATCGCCGACAAAATATTGCGATATGCGATATAATCGCGATTAATTAAATTTGACATCATCAGTCTTCAAACTCCCAATGAAAGGTGTAGAAGAGACAGTCATAGCATAAGAGAGGTGTTCTAATGACCTATTCTTCTGGTTTTACTCCAAACCTATGGGGTGCAAGATGTCTCAGCTAGGAAATACATCGCAATATTGCTATACTTAATCGATATCACGATAAATCGCGATAAAAAATCGATTGTTCGATTAAAACCAAATCGATCCGATATCGAAATCGTTTCCAAATTAGTATCGCGATATTCGATAATATCATGGTATCGCCCAAGCTTACCACACAGTGTTATCTACAGTGTTGTAGAATAGGGTTTTGACTCATGCTTTGGTGGTATTCATGTCTTTCTGGTTGCCGTTAGATGCTTGAATAGCTGGCGTAGTTGTCTTTTCCGGTCATTGTGACATCCTGCAAAGGACAGGAAGAAGAATAAAAAAGTAAAAACTTGAATTAAGGACAGTTTAATTTATAACATAATAAAATCATGGACCGACATTATAAGCTGTTAAAGGCAGTGGACACTATTGGTAGTTACTCAAAATAATTATTAGCATAAAACCTTTCTTGGTGAAGAGTAATGGGGAGAGGTTGATGGTATAAAACATCGAGAGAAATGGCTCAGATTTAGAACTTGAGGTCTCGAAATCAACCATTTAAACGCACACACCTTGTGTGACAAGGGTATTTTTCTTTCATTATTATCTCGCAAGTTCGATGACCGATTGAGCTCAAATTTTCACAGGTTTGTTATTTTATGCACATGTTGAGATACACCAACTGTGAAGGCTAGTCTTTGACAATTACCACTGTCCACTGCCTTTAACCAGTAACAAAAACATTGCAAAGAGTGGAAGAAAACAAGACATTGGCAGTTTGCAAAGTTTTCCAGTAAGCACGACTTTCCAAGTAAGGAGGACCTTGCTAGCGAGACATTGCCAGTAAGAAAGACATTGCCAGTAAGAAAGACATTGCCAATAAGCAAGACCTTCCTAGTTAGCAATAACTTACTTCAGCATACAAGACTTTTCAAGTTGAAGCAAAACCTATCCAGTAGGGATGACCTTGCCAGTGTACAAGACTTTCCAAGTAAGCACCGTTTTCCCAGTAAAGAGGACCATACTGGTAAGCAAGATTTACAAATAAGAAGCTATACTTTTCCAAGCACATCAAAACGGCGTACATGTGTACTTAAGACTCTGCAAAGTTTGCCATTAATAAACTTGCACGTACTACAAACCTCTTTGCCGTGTTTTGGGGGTAAGCTATGGTGAAGTAATGTTGGGTGGACGTGAATATTTTCTAGAGATGGGTTCATCACATTCGGCACAAAATAACCTTGCAGCCTGTTTGATTCTAACATTCAATTCTTAAACAGCGGCTACAGAATGCTCAGAAATATATAGTTGTTACATTTTTGTAATAGATGCCTGCCATAGGAAACAGAAAAAACATATAACGAGTCTCTTACCTCGCGTTAAAACATGGTAAAAATGTTTTTTCCTCGAAACACTCCTAGCCAAAATTCTGAAAAACTTAGAGGTCAAACAAGCCCGCGATGGAATCGTGATGTCATTGGCGCTATTTGATGTGGAAAATAGCGTTCTCAGTTGGCCAAAGCTGGAGAACTGTGTACAAACCCAATTGGAGAAATCGCCACTGATGTCAAGGGGTCATTATAATAGATAAGCCGTTTTTGACTCTCGGCTGAAAAAAGGCGCGCGGAGAGGTACATTTTTGACTAGAATTACCAAATGCAAATTTTAAGCATAACATTTTTATAAATTCGGTATCTACGATGTCTGTTTGGCCAAAAAATGGTAATAGTTAAAATATTGAGACTATCCTGTAGCCGCTGTCTAAGTTAATTGAAAACCAGGGGTGGATTTCACAAAGGTAGTCCTAACTTAGGACTAGTCTTAGGCAATGCTAAGAGATAGGACTGGTCCTAAGTTAGGACCAGTAACTCATCCTAACTTAGGACTGGTCCTATCTCTTAGCATTGCCTAGGACTAGTCCTAAGTTAGGACTACCTTTGTGAAATCCACCCCAGATTATTGGGAGCAATACTACCGTCTCTTACCTAGGAATGTATTTGTTGAGTAGGAGGGTGGGCTGATGCAATCCACTCCTCCCTCCTCAGCCATGACTGGTCCATCATCCCACATCAAATCAAACCCTCCAACTCTCTTCTCCTTGCCCGTCAGTCTGAATCCAAATAGAATTGAATCAAAATCTTTAAAACATGTTAGGTTTGCATCGGAGATAACAATTATCTTTTTTTATTAATCCCCTTTCACTGATGTTTATTAAGCACTGTATACTCATACTTGGTACTTTTTGAGTTCTGTGAATTTCTAAAAACAAATTTTGATCCGCTGCTAACACCAACTTTGACATGCCTCTAACCACTGGGCAAGCTCAGTGGTAGTGGCAAGTCATCTGCTCTAGCATTGCAAAGGTCGTGGGTTCAAATTTCATCAAGTGACTTGCCTGTAATTTTATTTTTTCAAAGAACTTAAGGGAAAGTACTGAGTATACAGTGCTTAGTACACAACGACAAGGATAAAAACAAATTATATCGATTAAAACATTCCACGCAAAATGTACAAGTGGGATATTGTCTATTAAACCCCAGGAATTCAGCTGTCCTAACTTACTTCACAGGCAAGCTTGGCCACAGGAAGTAAGGAAACTGTTTCATTAGCAAAGGTTCTTGATTCATTTCCCACCAAGATAACTGTAGATTGTGTTATACAGGCTTTGGAAAACACCGGGTTTAATTTCACATAGCTACATGTACTTGGCGGCTGTTTTTGTGCTTACTACATGTGATTTCTGTTTCATGGTGCTGCTAACCTTGCTGTTCTGTAATGTCTGTAGGTTAAAAAAACTGATGCAACAATGCAAATCCATGGTAAACAAGCAAGCTGCCTGACAAAATGTTCTTGCTGACTTATGAAATACAACTGCTCCTAAGATGTTGCTCTAAAGAAACAAATTTCTTCTAAAGCAAGAAGCAATCACTGCTTAGCAGTAAGCAGCTAAAATTGGTCCCAGGTACACGCGTTAGGACATACATTACAGGCCCGACACTTCACATAGACAACGGGGCAATTGCCTCCGTGCCCCAAGGTCCCTTTGAAATTCTCCAGAACAAGTTGTTATTTCACTACATGTACATGCACTAGGAGTAAGGTTTCACCCTGCAAAGTTTCAAATCCTACTGAAGTATGCACATTATGATTTACAACAATATAGAACTAAAAACTGTACTTGTTCTCCATGTCGATGATGTGTAACATGTCTTCAAGGAGACCGAACTTGAGGGTGTAATCATCCTGGCTACTGGCTGTGAGTGAAGGAGACGCATTCACCTCAATCAACCATCTAAAACCAAAAAACAAATTTAAAAAAAAGGTGTTTTTCTTAAAGGCAGTGTACATTATTGGTAAAATTATACAAAATAATTATTAGCGCTAAAATCTTAGTTACTGTTGATAGTATAAAACATTGTGAGAAACGGCTCCCTCTGAAGTAACGTAGTTTTCGAGAAAGAAGATTACAAAGCGTGCACATGAGTATTCACGCAAGTAGTAAATGCGCATGACAAGTAATAACTCCCCTGGAGCTATTCTACTTGTCATGCGCATTTTACCATTGTGCTATTCTAGTTTTAATGCGCTTTGCGGTCCTGGTACTGTTGTACCATCTACCTCTTTGGTTGTACACACACACGAACATCGCTCTAGCGACATTCATCGCATGAGCAAATTTATCATGGTTCATTTTATTTCACAGTCCTATTTTCCCTTGCTCCAAACAACTGAGTTATGTATTAAGTATGGTAACACAAATATAACATGGTTTATTTCAGGTGACTAGTGCGCTGCATTCTTGACGTAGTGGTGCTATATAAATGCCCTATATGTATGTATGTATGTATGTATGTATGTATGATATGAGCTCCCCTCAAACTAATTCCTTCGGCTTTGCCTCGGGATTTTGTTTGTCAACTTCCATTACCTTGGGGAGCTAATATCGACTTGTCACCCTCAAACCATGTCATATTTGTATATTATACACCAAAATGTGAATCTAAGTAGGCTTTTCATAGTGTGTATTTCTATTAGGGAGTTTTCTTCCAGCATATTCGCTCCGGATTTTCGGTATCTCAAAAACTTTGTTAGTTTATATCGTATATATACATCTACATTTTATGAAGGATTGAAACAATGAAAGGCTTCCAAAAACCAAAGACCTTTAAAGATGCTATGTCAGATTTTTGGCCCCAAACAATAAAAAATATTTTTTGTTTTTGTGAATGGTATTTCAAAGAGTATCACCCGCTCTAACGAAAAAAGTTTAACTTTTTTATTTTTATTGGTCAGGAACCATGAAAAATTTAAAACGTTTCTTATAAAACACATAAGAAGTAGTCACGTAATATAATTTTGAGTACTTTATTTTACTGCAACTAATAATTGGCGGACTTTTTCGAGCAATGGCTCAAATGAAAGCTTTCTCGACCCCCATCAAAATACCTATTGAATTTTAAATCAAAATATTGGGGTCAAATCGGCCAAAAATCTGACATAGCATCTTTAATTCTACGTACGGTTTGAGGTCTTCACCGATCAGGATGTCGTAACCATACAGTTCAAAGCAGTGTTTATCATTAATCATGATCTTCTGTACGCTGTGAAGGCTCTTGATGAAGATGTCAGTCATTGCTCGGAACATTTCCTCCACCTACAAGTAGCAAAATAGACATAAACTAAGTGTAATTTTGGCTGATAACATGTTTCAGTTAAGCATTACTTTTCTTTGCTTAGTGACAAGATTTGTGCTTACAGTGGGTCATGGTGATAGACGCAGTGCCTTGACTACAGCCCTAACCCCAGTAAGGGTTCCTCTACATGTACATACCCTGTTTAATGCAACAGAATGCAACACAATTGAAATGAGCACCATGCCAAACGCAACAAAATGCAACAAGTGTTTTCGCTGCAGGCATGTTGTTTGTGTTGGGACTGAGCAAGGGTGTTTGCCCGACTGAATGCAATAATATGCACATAAGTGTAGTGGTGACTTGTAAATGTTGTTTAACAACTGTTATTATACAATTGTTTTTTAATGCGACTTGAATTATGATACAAACCCAGTATTACATCATACTTACTTCTCAATACTTTTCCCATAAAACAATGATGAACTGTTATACTTTGTTCAGATACAATAGAAGCACCCCAAACCGATGTGAAGTCACTTGACTTCTAAATGCAACAAATTCAGTCAAAGAATGACATCCGAGTTGACTGCCAAATTCAACAGATTACCATTTAAAGACATGGGACACTATTGGTTATTGTCAAAGGCTAGTCTTCACAGTTGGTGTATCTCAACATATGCATAAAATAACAAACGTGTGAAAACTTGAGCTCAATCGGTCGTCGAAGTTGCGAGATAAAAATGAAAGCAAAAACACCCTTGTCACACAAAGTTGTGTGCTTTCTGATGCTTGATTTCGAGACCTCAAATTCTAAACTTGAGGTCTCGAAATCAAATTCGGCGAAAATTACTTCTTTTTACGAAAACTACGACACTTCAGAGCGAGCTGTTTCTCACATTGTTTTATACTACAAACCTCTCCCCATTACTCATAATCAAGTAAGGTTTTATGATGATGATTATTTTGAGTAATTACCAATAGTGTCCACTGCCTTTAATGTATATAGTTGCATATAGAATAGTTAGGGATTTATAATGTACTTACCTCCACAATGTCATGCTTGGCCATCATGAATTGTCTGAGCTGTTGCATTGACCACTTACAGCCCTTCTCTGGGTCGTAGTCTGGTGCCGTCTTCTGCACTGCAACATTGGTTAGATGCACAACTGTCATAAGCTCGTTAAGAGAAAAAACTTCCAAAGAGCAAAATAAAGTCACTACCCTACCCAATGAATTCACCAATTTATTGAAATTAAGCGGAAACTATAAATAAATAGTAATCTTGCGAGTACAACCATGTAAAAATCTCTTTTGTGTAAGTGTTGGCTCTGAGAAGAGCCGGTGTGGTCTCGACGTTTCGAACAGTATACTCTGGTTGTCTTCAGGAGAATGACAAAATTAATCATTGAAACGTATTTCACAGGTTAGCAAGAAAATTAGACGGCCATTTTGTGTGTTCACCATGGATTTGTATTGTTACGTCATTCATTTCCGTGCAGTAAGCACCGGAAGGTTAGCATGCCTTTTTAGGTGCTTAGGGTTAGCAGCGCTATGAAATGGAAAGCGTACAGTAAGCATAAAATTGGATGTTAAGCAGATCTATGAAATTTGGCAAACCTAACCTAACTATATTATTCCTACCATGCAAATTTTCAAAACCTCTCTAGTTTTGTTACCAAAGGATACAAGTGTCGTCAATTGATTCTAGAGAGAATCTGGAGTTGGAGAACCTTGCGAACCCGCTCCTGTACAGCCATGCCTTCAACGGAATATACTGCAAGAGAAACGTTACATTCATCAGGGCCCAATTTCATGGCTCTGCTTACCGTAAGCACAGAATCGGCGCTTACGGAAGCAGGGAATTCTGTGCTTACAGCACGCGTATTTCACGGGTTAGCGGCGAATTTGGGCTTCTGCGCGTGCGTACTCCACATTACTAGGCATTCTACGCTTACAAGGCTAGCGCAGAAATTCGGCGCTTGCACGTAAGCGGGGAATCGCGATCGTAAGCGCAGAAATCGGCGGTAAGCAGAGCCATGAAATTGGGCCCTGATGTTTTGACATTGTACCACTGTCTTAATTCTTAAAGGATTTGGGTACTTTTTGTAACACAAAACACAATGTCCACTGATTGGCATTAAACTTACACTGTTTGAAGATAATGATAGTAGAAAGCGTACCTTAAGATATTAGTTGCTGGGGAGCTGTAGTTTTTGAGAAATGAGTAAAACAATGTGATGAAAAATATGTTTTTACATGCTAAAATAATTTTCGTCTCATGATCACCGAGACGAAAATTATTTTCATGACATTGGTTTACTCATTTCCCAAAAACTACAGCACCTCAGCACGTAATATTTTCAGGGAAGCTTTCTACTATCAATATCTTCAAACTGTGCAAGTTTAATGTAAATCTGTGGACATTGTGTTTTTTGTCCTACAAAAAGTACATAGACCCTTTAACATGGAATTGCTTCAGGCCTTTCAACCCATTATGCAACAATCAATCAATCAATCTCAGAGACAGAAAGGGTCAATCGCGTTGATTTCCTGTGTCCCTGTCCTGCAGCCTCACGCCACATGTGGTCAATTTCGCTAGGCCGGCCAGGATGATCGAGGGCGGCCTCTAGGTCTCTTCCAGTCAGGAGCCAGTGCTAGGCCTCCCCTGGTTATGCATGCCAGGGCTCGAATTGGAACTCTTTGCCTGGTGCATGTTTCTCTCCATCCTATAATGTGGACAGTTTTTAGAGGAAATATAGTTCCTACCTTTAGCTTTCGAGAGTTATTTTTTATATTTGCTAACAGAGGTTTGTAACAATATTGTTAACTTACTGATGTGACCAGGACGTAGACCCTTAGGTCAAACTTGCGACCACCGATGAGGTAAGGTCTCTCCACATATCGAGACACTATGTACGTCTCGGGCTGCTCTTTATCCTCGTCTTTGCTATCTCGTGGCCGATAGCTATCACTCTATAATCATTAAAAAAAGCATTTGAAACTTTAAATGGAGGGAATCTAACTAAAGAGAGGTTTGCGGTAACACCATGTGAATATCACTTTTGGGTAGTGTTAGTTTAGAAAACTAGTGGTTATAATGACTCAAAGTTTTGATTTTCTCTGCTCATCCTCCTGAAGACAATAGAGCATACCGATTAAAACGTTGAGTGTGGGTGGTTATTAACCCGGGTTCTTTTCAGAGCCAACACTACTCTACAGAGATATGTGCATGGTGTTACTCAAACCTAATAAACATTAAAGGAACACGTTGCCTTGGATCGGTTGAGTAGGTCTTTGAAAAGCGTTTGTAACCATTTGTTAAAAGGCGAAAACAAAATTAGCTGTTGCAAACAACACAACCAAATGGACCGAGGGTACACAAAAACACAATGGATAAATGCAAAAATAATTAGTGGCCTGATGTTTCGACCCTAGCAGAGTCTTTCTCGAAGGCTAAATGACAACACAACAAACATGAACAGGTAACTAAGTGAAACACAAGCATTCTTATAAAATCCATTGTTAGATAGATGTTTTAACAGTAGAATACAATGATCCACACACATTTGCCTCGAATATGCATGGTTTTCCTTTTACTTTACGAACTAACTTGGTCAGCCATAGTCCAAAATTTGACTCCCATAAATGGCCGACCATGTTTGTCGACGAAGTAAAAGGAAAACCATGCAATTTCAAGTGATACTTGTGTGGATCATTATATTCTACTTTTAAAATTTCTTTCTAATCATATGCATTTTACAGCAGTTGGTTACCAAAGACCAATTTGACCGATCCAAAGCAACGTGTTCCTTTAAAGGCAGTGGACACTATTGGTAATTACTCAAAACAATTATCAGCATAAAAACTCACTTGGTAAAAAGTAATGGGGAGAGGCAGATGGTATAAAACATTGTGATAAACAGCTCCCTCTGTAGTGACATAGTTTCCGAGAAAGAAGTTATTTTCAATGAACTCGATTTCGAGACCTCAAGTTTAGATGATTTGAGGTTGAGAAATCAAGCATCTGAAAGCACACAACTTCGTGTGTGACAAGGGTGTTTTTTTTCTTTCATAGTTATCTCGTCCAGCTCAAATTTTCACAGGTTGTTATTTTATGCATATGTTGAGATACACCAAGTAAGAAGACTGGTCTTAGACAATTACCAATAGTGTTCAAAGTTTTTAATGAAAGTCTGATCACCCAATATCACACGACCGGACAGCCACAAGAGGCGAGGGCTAATGGTTTGAGTTATCGACTCAAACTTCCTCTACTCATATTTTGAACTTTGACCCCACAATAGAACAATTCTGAAGAGATGAGCTGTGCTCAACTTCCCGAAACCTTTGCAGCAACAACAGAGCTTTAATTTTGAACTATCTTGACACGAACCACTCGAAGGAAGTATAAACCAGGTTTTTGAGCATGATGTGCATATTTTCTGAATGCTCACTTTAGACCATTTGTTACAGGCAACATAAAGCAAACTTTGACCCACCTTCTTCCAATCCGTAATATCTTTGAGTTTCTTGAAAAGGAAGATTCCTTTTCCTTGAGACTTAGCGACGGGTTTCATAATCCAGATAGACCCTGGGTTCCTCTTGAACTCATCCACAAACATGTGGTACTCGGACTGAAAAAGAAGTGAACGTGTGAAAGTAGACGACTCATTCTACAATGTCCAAGGAGAGCTTTATTGCCGCAGATTAAAATATGGCTTCGATCTTCTAAACAGTGTAAGCTTAGTCTGCCCCACACTTTGACCCCCACAGGCTAACAGGCCCATCTCAATTAAACCAATGCCCCACCCAGACACCAGAAGACTGGCAGTCTGGGGCGTTACAAATTTAAGAGATTTTCTAATAATCTCCCACGACACTCATCCTCAACTCTAGCCTTGTCCAAGGCTTTTTACGCAAGCACCGGCCAGCTCTGAATTCACAAACTGCATAGATACTATACCGCACGGAACTTAACAGTATACAATTATTGAGTGGCTCAGAGTGGAATGGGAGGAATATTATCCCAAGGTAAAATTTGGACTTTCACGAGGCGAAGCCAAATGAAATGGAACAATCAAAATTTTTCTAACCAATTTAAAGCCACTCAACATTTGTTTTATATAACTGACATATAGATCCTTGTCATTTGATGTATTTTAAAAGTATAACATTATGAAAAATCACACAAATTACTGACAACCAAAAATCATATAGCGGCGCGTAGCGGCAACAATGCACAAATCGGATCACAACCTGTTGCACAGGTGCTCCTTCGTTTTAGCAGCGGCGCGGCGGCGCTGCACAGCTAAAAAACATTGGGAATAAGGATGATCCTAACTGTTGAATGGGAAATGCTCCCCCATGGGCAAATAGGTCTTTTTGATAGCCGGTGCGGATGGGAGTAAAAGTGAATGTCACGTGAAGTAAGTTCCACCAGCATGCATAATACTTTCTTCAATTAAATTAAATGTCAGCCACTTTTTACTTACCGGAAGTTCAAATGTTGTTGGGAAGAAGTCGCAATAAGACGCTTCCACCTTGCTGACTTCTCTCTCTAAAAACTTCTTATAACGTTTCAGATTCTTCACCATCAAGTTCTTGCGGGTCAACTAAAAAAAGGAAACAACATGAGTAATAATAAAAATAGAATACACTCGGCAAATTCAAAGTGCTAATTATTTAATTAGACTCCGTAGTTTGCCAGCTTATTACTTAATAACTGAAATAAAAAGTTGTCTCCCCTGGCTATTGCTTCTTAGGTTTTATTGTAAACTGGACAATCCCTTGACCCTGGCTACACGACAGTTAATTGTTGTATAGGTTTTGACTGGCACCCCAAACAAAGGCATTGACAAAATAGCAAGACCGACAACATAGGGCTAAATGTACCGGTACATGTAGATAGCCAATTTAATCCAGAGGTTGTTAGTTTATATCCCACTCGAGTCTATTATTTCTTTAGGTAGGATTTGAAACTTTGCATGGTGGAAATACGATATAGAAAGGTTTGCGGTAACACCATGTAATGACTATCTCTAATGAGTTGGGGTGGTTCTGAAAAGAACAGTTGGTTTCAACTCGACGTTTCGATCAGTATGCTCTGATAGTCTTCTGGAGAAAAAAAACAAAACAAAACAAAAAAGGAGACGCACACAAGGCTTGAAGGCCACTTCAAGGTGTGGGCTACAATTATTTTTTCCCAGAGGCCAATGCCACCTACTCCTAGGGCTGAAACAGGGTTACCCCTTTCACAGTCCATACGAATGTAGGCTTGGGTATCTTCAATGAAGCCTAGCCGGTAGAGCAGAAAGCACTACCTCCCCAATTTTAAAATTGGGTCAAGTGTCTTGCTCAAGGACATTTAGTGTCATAGCCAGAACTCAAAACCACACTCTATTAAAGGAACATTACAGAATTGATATTGCTAACAAAACAGTTGTTGGCAGTGTAGGCACCGTCTTTAAATCAACTGCAAATTTCTTGAGACCTTTTGACCTCATGACCTTTTGACCTTACCTCATAGTGATTACGAAAGTGGTTGAGGCGGACATGATCCTCCATGTAGCATTGATCAAAGTAATCTTTCATCCAACCCCGGTCCGCCCAGAAAAAGTCAAAATCAAAATCATCCCTACAAAAGCAGTCGAGACATCACACGAGGGCCGGAGGGAAAACAAAATTATTGAAATAAAAAAGACATCTCAAACTTGGAACAATATGTAAAGAAAGTTAGTGACTATACCCGGTTTTAAAGTCTCTTGCAATTTGGAGGAGTGCTTGCTCAAATTTCACAGATTTGGCGATTTGGTTTTGATTCATTTATGACACAGTTTTCGTGAAACAAAGTTACCCAACAAAGTGTCTGAATATATCAAATGATATCATACAAAATTTGAAGAATTTTTTTTAGATCAAAATTGAAACATTTGGGAAGAAAATTAAGAACAAAATGACAAAAACCAAAGGTAGTATTGTCACTTACTTTCAAACCATTTGAGAAACAGCTGAAAGACAGTCTAAAGTGAACATACATGTACATGGCTTTAAAACTACGATTGGATAGTCACAATTAAGGGACCCTGAAAAAAATATTTCAAAGTCTGAATGTTCATTCAGTCTGCCTTTCTTTGTTCCTCATTAAAACCCCACACAGACAGTTTGAATAAGTAAACAGCCATACTGGATTCAATGCTTCAGCTTCATTCAACAAACCATTCTAGAAACCCTCCTACTGTCAGACAAGTCAATATCATCCACTGTGGTTTTGAATGAAAAGATTAAAGCATGCGATGAATGTGTTGGGCGCAATCTCTAAAGTTGTCGCACAAGCCAATTTCAAAATTTTGCAGTTGATGCACAAAATTGAAAAGAATTGTGGTGACGGTTTGTTATTGTTTTCTAGAAATAAAAATGTCATGCATTTGTCTTTCCAACGAGTCATAAAATGTGTTTTTCTATTGTAACAGAAAGGTCATCAACAAGATGCAGCACGGTATTAGTTTCAAGTTTTTAAACAAAAGTACCCTTTCAGACAGAAGTTAAAGGCAGTGGACACTACTGGTAATTACTCAAAATAATTATTAGCAAAAAACATCTCTTGGTAACGAGTAATGGGGAGAGGTTGATAGTATAAAACATTGTGAGAAACGGCTCCCTCTGAAGTGACGTAGTTTTCAAGAAAGAAGTCATTTTCCACAATTTTGATTTCAAGACCTTAAGTTTAGAATTTGAGGTCTCAAAATCAAGCATCAGAAAGCACACAACTTCGTGTGACAAGGGTGTTTTTTTCTTTCATAGTTATCTCGCAACTCCGATGACCAATCGAGTTCAAATTTTCACAGGTTTATTATTTTATGCATATGTTGAGATACACTAAGTAAGAAGACTGGATTTTGACAATTACCAATAGTGTCCACTGTCTTAAAGATCTACTTTGAACTTACCCCCCTTTAACCTCTATACGTAAATCCCCTTCAGTGTGTATTTCACAAAATGTGGTGAGAATTATGGTTGAACGACAAAAATTTTGAGGTGTTCAAAGTTTACGCGAAAGCTATCCTAAGAAATTTGAAGATCATGCAAGGAAACAAAGTTTGTACCACCACAACATGGCACACTGCACAATTTTTAAGAAGAACGAATTTCAAAGAACAGCGCCAAAAAAGGCATATCCACAGCATGTCCACACTTAAGTTTTGTTCACAGTCATGACATCATTACACCACTCGTGCAGCTGAGAGGTTTCAAGTGATTAGTCAACTCACTCAAGAAAGTCACCAATAGTAGGAGGGTTATATTGCACACTTTTAAATTTGAACCAAGATGGCCGACTACCCATTCAAATGTCTTCATGTGAAGTTTCTATTCTAACTTGGGCTAACCTCGTAGTGGTTTCTAAAGTGATTAATCCTGACATGCTCCTGCATGTAGAAGTGATCAAAGAATTCCTTCATCCAGCCGACGTCGGCCCAATTGAAATCAAAGTCCCCTTCCCTGCAGCGTACAGGTACACACAGATATAGCATCACCATGAGGGGAAAAGCGTTTGTGGATAAGTTTGTGGAAACAATGGGTGCGTTCTTTAGCTTCCCTGGGTCGACCCTGGTCAGCCCTGGTAGGTTCGAATAGCTTTGACGGGGCTCACTCGGGCCAGCCCCGAGTGCCCTGCTTGTGGAGTGGGGTCACTTGGGGTGACCTGAGGAGCATGCCGTCACCACGAGAGGGCGAGTGTGATTGTGCGGTAAGCTCTTGTCAGGGGCTCACCCGAGTGAGCACCGCGGGGTCGACCCAGGCAAGCTAAACGTACGCACCCAAAGTAAGTAGGGGAGACAGGGGAATGGGGAGTGGGGAGATTGTTGAAACCAAATCATAACAAGACTGAAAAATGTTTGAGAAAATGGCATAGATAGGAGAGGGGTGAAGCAGTGATTATGGAAACATCAATAAGATGAGGGCGAGTTAGTAGGGGGAGGGTGGGGAATTTGTTGACAAAAAGTGAAAATGTTTGTGAATTGGCATAGGTAGGGGAGAACCGGTGATTGTGGAAACATCATTAAGAGTCAAGATGATGGCTCGTTAGAAGGGGGAGGGTTGGGAGTTTGTTGACAGTAAATGAACATGATTGTGAAAATGGCATAGGTAAGGGAGAGGTGTAACTTCATTACACAAAAGCTCCATTAAAGTTCTTGATAAGAAACCACTAATATCATTATAATTATTATTATTATTGATTATCAAGTGTTGTTCCATTGGTAACAGCATGGAAGACCAAGAACAGAGTAAGAACAAAGAGAATGACCTCAAAAGCAAGCAAATTACAACAAAATGGCAAACATAAGTGTGTGCGAATGGTTTAATTTGTGCAGTTAGTCACAACTGTGGATATTGTCCCCTTTAAAAAAATTTACATGGTTGTTTTCCCCAAATGTGCTTACATCTTCAAAATCTACCCGAGTATACTACAAGTGAAGGATGAAGTGCACAGAAATAAATCAAAAGAATAAGAACATTTGTTTTAGCATCTGAGTTCTTAAAGGCAGTGGACACTATTGGTAATTGTCAAAGACTAGCCTTCACAGTTGGTGTATCTCAACATATACATAAAATAACTAACCTGTGAAAATTTGAGCTCAATCGGTCATCGAAGTTGCGGGATAATAATGAAAGAAAAAAAAACTTGTCACACGAAGTTGAGTGTGTTTAGATGGTTGATTTCGAGACCTCAAGTTCTAAATCTGAGGTCTCGAAATCAAACTCGCGGAAAATTACTTCTTTTTCAAAAACTATGTGACTTCAGAGGGAGCCGTTTCTCACAATGTTTCATACCATTAACCTCTCCCTATTCGTCACCAAGAAAGGTTTTATGCTAAAAAATTTTTAAAGTTATTACCAATAGTGTCCACTGCCTTTAAACATGTTTACAGTGGTTTTTATTTAATAGTTTGTACAGTTTTAAAAGCCCCGTTGTAGCTTACTTTCACTGTGCTACCTCCATGGAAACTATAGACCTAAATGATCTGTTTTAAGACCTTGACACTGGGACAGGCCATACCCTCCTGACGCTCAAGTATTTTTTTCTTTTCTGATGTTTCAGTTGTCATTTTATGGTTTAAAAATCTCATTCTGCATATAAAATCCATGCGACCCCAAAAAGAAAATGAGTGGTGACGCTAAACATTCTTTTATTGTATTACCTCAATGCCTTGTCATTGAGGTAAATGTTTGTTTTGTTTCTTGTTTTACAAAAAACAAGTTTGGGTCCAGAGGGCTACACTTTTTTGTTAAAGGCAGTGGACACTATTGGTTATTACTCAAAATAATTATTAGCGTAAGACCTTACCAGGTAACATTAATGGGGAGAGGTTGATAATGATAGTATAAAACATTGCGAGAAACGGGTCTCGCTGATCAAAGTACCTTAGTTTTTGACAAAGAAGTACATATGTAAGTAATGTTTCACAAATTTGATTGTGACACCTCAGAATTAGAATTTGTGGAAATCGAGCATCTGAAAGCGCACAGCTTCGTCTGACAAAAGGTGTTTTTTCTTTATTATTATGCATATGTTTGGATACACCAATTGAGAGGACTGGTCTTTAACAACTATCAATAGTGTCCTGTGTCTTTAAACCTCAACCAATAAAATGTGACCTGAGATGACCCTCTCTTAACAAATCCCACCCCCCCCCCAACCCAATATGAAACTGAAAAGCCAGGGTCCAATTTCTTATAGCCTGTATAAGCTCAGAAACATGCTAAGCACAAACAAATCTTGCTTAGCAAAAACAGGTTACCAGCCAGAATAGCATCTGAACCAAGATATCAGGATTCATGAAACTGGGCCCTGCTTTTTTTTTTTGCATACTTACTCTTTAACTTCAACCCAGTTTTTGGATCGCAGTACATCGACAATTGTGTTTTGTAAGGAGCATTTAAATCGTATTGGGCGGTCTCTGTAACAAAACAAACAAGATCTTAGTCAATAACGATTGTTGTTAAACACCAAAAAATGCTCTGCAAGATGTTAAAAAGCAGGACAGTTCTTTTCAGAACTGAGAAGTCTCCCGAACCTCCGATTATCTACTCCACGGCAGTAGAATAAAGTAAGACAGTTCCCTAAGAACAACTCTTCCTATACATTGATACCTCACCATGCAATGCCTCAAATCCTATACAAAATGACAACGTTATGCTCTGCCTCAACTTGAGAATCATTAAGTCCAACAGAATCGTCCAGACTTTAGAATCGCCCAAACTTTTAACAAATCAATTCCTGCACCTGTAAACAGCGAATGTTCTTTGAATCTGAGCTACTGACCCCTTGCACGCACATCCCACGCGGCGACTGTGCCACTCTCACCATTTTGGGTTGGCAATTAGGTTTACAATGTACGTGTGAACGCACTTGACTGAATAGCGCACACTGACTACACCAATATGGCACATATGCAAGATTATTTGATAATAATGACGTCAGGTGAATTGGGTCAATTAGGCCATTTGGCTATCCTAGCTGTACAATAGCACTCAACTTCGGAGAGTTCTAATAAACGGGGAAATTGTGAGCATGGACGTAGTTACGACTATGTCTAGGGTTACAATTATGTCGAGGGTTAGGATTATCGCAACTAGCATGGTTGGTGAGCTGAAACATACTTACCCAATTCCTTTGCGAGTATTTATTCGGTAACTCTGAAGGTTTGCCTAGAAATAAAAAGAGAGCTTTCGAGTTAGAAAATGGAATCCAGGTCTTTTAAAATTTTACACATTATTACATAATATAATTCCGTAAAATAATGCATCCCAAGCTTTTTGACTGTAGCAACATAGGCCTACTCCTAGAACTATGAAGAGGTTGTTCTTCGTGTGTAGATGATAGCGGAACGAACGTCATACTACTATTACTAGGAGTAGCAGGGAGCAACAGTGGCAGACGCAGTGGCAGACGCAGTGGCAGACGCAGTGGCAGACGCAGTGGCAGACGCAGTGGCAGACGCAGTGCAGTGCAGTGAAGTTGTACATGTATCTGTTGACTTATTGCAATTTGAAAAGTGTATTGTGTAAATATGGTAACTGTGTTGTACTATTTCCACTTTTGTTTATTTATTAACAGAGTGGTGTGGGAATTTATTACAGTATGCAGTGAATCAACAACAAAATTGTTGTCATTTTCACTTAAAGGGACACACTGGCTCACCGTTTACGCAATTTAGGGGTGTAGAATCACAAATAATGTTTTTATAGACGGTTGCTATAAAAAAAATCATCAAAATGTCACGTATTTAATGAAAATTATTTTAAAAGACCAAAGCGGCCATATAACAAGCTTTCGTTACACGGACTCTTTGAATGTGAATCTTACGTAAGATTTTTCACCATTGTTTACATTTTGTAAGCGATAATTTGAATACATGATCTTTTTCGTCAATTATTCGTAAATAATTTTGTACAAAAAAGATTAAAATTTGGTTAAGTAAGTTACTTTTAGACGGCTGAAAGTAAAACTAGCCCGGAAGGTCACGTGATTGTTTGTACCACTTTTTGGTAAGAGCAATCACGCGACCTGCGTTTTTGTCTAAAAATGCAAAAAACTGCAAAATTTGATGATTATTTTTAAGGACTGTTCTTCTTCATTCCTGGAAGACCGTTGAAGTCATATCTTAGTCTATTTTGTAGCCCAAATAGCCCAATTTGGCCGGTGTGTCCCTTTAAAATATTAATATTTTCCCCACATTTGCACACCATAGAATCCCAAATAGTAACCACCTCACGTGATCAATCTAGTGACTAAAGCAGAATGAAACTCAATCTAGCAGATAGTAATTTTGTTTTGAATTTTCGAGGTTGGATGATGTTTCTTTGACTCATTTGAAT
Source organism: Asterias amurensis (assembly GCF_032118995.1). Classification (NCBI taxonomy): domain Eukaryota; kingdom Metazoa; phylum Echinodermata; class Asteroidea; order Forcipulatida; family Asteriidae; genus Asterias; species Asterias amurensis. The sequence continues at coordinate 22,414,384 of NC_092650.1, read as the reverse complement.
GTTGGCATAATAATGCACTAGTGATTTAGTACCAAAATCAATCATTTTATAAATGTTTGAGCATAACCAACGACACTGGACAGGAAACTTTATTCTCAGCATGATTAGGCCTGATGAAAATACAGACCGTGAGTAAACTGCATAGCATCTGTCACCGGTGCAGCATGCACAATTACGCGGTAAACGGGAATCAAAGTTGGGGACCGAAAACATATGAGGGTCGATAACGTATGACGCTACGTTATACGTAGTCTGGTAGTAGAGTGCCTAGTGCATGAGTGCCATACGGAAAGTTATCCCCGAATTCATTACTAACACCCAAAGTGCAGTGTTTACACTTACCCTTCCACCCTTATTCATCGCGAAGGAATCTCTCAAACTACTATTAAAATTAAAAAGAAGTAAACCCTTGACCACTTTGCCCTTTACTTGACTTTTGGTTGCTACACTACATCATCAACTTCTCAAACCCACCACCAGTGTGCACCAAATTTGAGCCCAACACCAATATTGGTGATGAGCACCAAAATTTGTTGCCAGCACCAAATTTCGAAAAAATCTGTCAACGACCGTCAATGACCTTCGAAGACAGTGCGAAGAGATTATACGGATCGGATAATGATTATACACGGCACGCATACAAAGCCAAGAGTCCCATGGTACATGTTTGGTAATTACTCAAAACAATTTAAAAACTGACTTGGTAACGAGCATTGAACAGCTGTTGATAGTATACAACATTGTGGGAAACGACTCCCTGTGAAGTAACGTAGTTTTTGAGAAAGGGGTAATTTTTCACTGAAAAAATAAAAGACTTCTTTAGTTAGAAGTCTTTTATTCCTATCTGAAAGCACACAAATTCATCAAACAAGGGTGTTTTTCTTTCATCCCCGCAAGTTTGTGACCAAAGTGAGCCAAAATTTTGCACAGGCTTGTTAGTTTTACTAATGGTGGGAACACTGGTACTTGACAATTACCAAACGTGTACAGTGCTAGCCTTGCTCAAGGCAGTCGCATTAATTCGCCCCGAAAAGACGCCGCTATACCCTGTGCGTGGTGCGTGCTATCCCACCGCATGACCCACCCGTATACACACTGTCACATCGTACGACTACTGTGCACATAAGTCATCCGCACTCTACCACCAAACGCATGCGACCGTCGCATGCGGATAGTGTACGGGGGCATCGTGTCGTGCGATGTTGTTGCGCACAGTGAATACGGGTGGGTTTTTAAACAGCAGCGGTCGACTGCCTTGAACAAGGCTAGTACAGTGCCTAATATCACCCCCTGGATATATCAGACTATCGCCCCAATGTGTTACGTCTGATAATTAGCTCGTCCCAATTAATTTAATTAAGGAATAATTTACGAATGTTGCTACAACACGCTGTATATGCCATGAACCAGCGTAATGATGGGCAAATACGAAGCCACGAGTTCCATCTAAGTTGGAAAATATTATTATTTTTCAATCCAGAAATCGGATGTCTGATGACACTTTGTACCTTTGCCACTTTGTGACCCTGGACACTTCGTACATTCGGGACACTTCGGACCGTATTAAACCAAATTGGTCACTTCGTACCTTCATTAAAATGTGTATTAATTTCTCAATAATTTAATCTTTGTTTAGATACAAATTAATAAAACATAAAGAATCTTTTTTTAAGTTTGAATATGTGAATGTCATTTTTAATGTGAAACAGACTCACTTCGTACCTTGAAAAGGTACGATCCAGGGTACGAAGTGTCCTGACAATAGCCGTCTGGTAAAGTTTAAAGGCAGTGGACAATTGCTCCCTCTGTTTAGTGCCATAGTTTTTGAGAAAGAAGTAATATTCCACATCTAAACGCACACAACTTCATGTGACAAGGGTGTTTTTTCTTTCTTTATTATCTCGCAACTTCGATGACCTATTGAGCTCAATTTTTCACAGGTTAGTTATTTTATGGATATGTTGATACACCAACTGTGACGGCTAGTCTTTGACAATTATTACCAGTAATGTCCACTGCCTTTAATATCAATGCCATAAAAATGATGCCTACACAGAGAGTGATAATTTGATCTGTTGGGTAACTAAATACTCCGTCAGGTAAAATCTGCCTGCCTCTTTTTCCCAACCCGTCATAATAGATTTATTTAACCAAAGTGTTTTGTTAGCCTCGTAACAACCTGTTCTACTCGATTATTATAACCCAAGATGAACCTTGGATACTGAAACGACCCACAAACAATGGATAAAACGGCAAACAACAAAGATAGTGTAAAGATTCAAGTACTAACAATTTTGGCAGTTCACTAAAAAGTAATAACTGTGTGCAGTCATAAAGACTTATAAGGAAGTTAACCGTGTTAATTGCTGTCTGACCTTCATGACTTCGCGATCTTGGAGATTCTCTAAGATTTATTTATTTATTTATTTATTTATTTCTTGTTTATCCTGGGAAATCCATTCAGTAAGAAAAACTCACTGATCTCCCATGGATCCCAGCTAATAACAAACTACAGAAGTGAACTTAAGATAAAAATATTACAAATTTACACAGAAAAACATTGCACATACATTTAAAAAAAGCACTAGATCCAAGCATGCACATACATTTTGAAACTAAAAATAAAAAACGATTTTAAATAGGACGAAGAAATTTAAAGGGGGAAAAATACACATCCATTAAAAACACACAACCAAATACAAAAAACAAACAAACAGATGAACCTCAATGGAGTAATGACAAAAGCCAGTAAAATTGGGATTAAGAAAGTCAGTAAGAATGGGATAAACTGAGCTGTTTGAGTTGAGTTAAAAATTGATTGAGTTCTTTTGGCTGTAGAGATTTCAGATTATGCGGCAAGTTGTTCCAAGCCTGGGCACCCCTAAAATTAAACGTTCTTCTCCCACTTTCTGTTCTAGGGGGCAGGAGGGTCACATTACCAACAGTGCTATTCCTAGTTTGGTGACGGTGTAATTCACTGACTGGAACAAAAACACTGCTAAGATAACTTGGAACAGTGCCTGATAAACACTTAAAAACCATGGTATTTATATGAACGGCTCTTCTTTCTTCAAGAGTTTTCCAGCCTAGTTCATTACGAACAACTGAAGCTGATGTTCTAGATGGGACCTTAAGCATAGTCCGTCCTGCTCTATTCAAAAGAACATCAAGCCGCTGTAACAGGGTTTTGGATGCATTACTCCAAACAATATCACAGTAATCAAACTGAGGTAATATAAGACTTTTCACAATAAGGTTAAGGGTACGCATAGGCAAGAAATTTTTAAGTCTGTTTAAGATACCTATTCTTTTGGAGACAGAGGATGCTACATGGTCAATATGTTCTGTCCATTTCAATTTACAATCAATATGAACACCAAGATATTTATAACTGGTGATTTGCTCCAGGCAATTATCATTCACAAAAATATCAAGATTCGGATGTTCACATCTGGCAAGTTTTTGGGCTGAACCAATCAACATGCTCTTAGACTTGGTAGTATTCAATTTTAATCTATTGTCGTTGAGCCAGTTAGATATTTTCTGCAGATCATGGTTCAGATATAAATTAATCTGATGGATATCTTTACTTGAATAAAAAATAGAAGTGTCATCGGCATAAAGAACAACTTTAGTATGCTCAGTCACAGAGGTGATATCATTAATAAAAATAGAAAATAATAATGGGCCCAAGATAGTTCCTTGAGGGACTCCAAAATTGATAGCATCAGATTTGTTTGACAGGACATTCCCAATTTTTGTTACCTGTGTCCTTCCACAAAGGTAGGACTGGAACCAGTCGAGCTCCAGACCTCTTACTCCAGTGATGTGTAATTTGTTCAGCAAGATTGTGTGATTGACGGTGTCAAAAGCTTTACGAAGATCCAAAAACACTGCTCCAATAAATTTACCGTTGTCCATCTCTTTAAGTAAAAAGTCTGAGACATCAATAAGTGCTGTTTGTGTGGAGTGAAGAGGTCTGAAGCCCGACTGCTCCCTTGCTAAACAGTCATTTGCTGTGAGAAAAAGAGAAAACTGGTCATGAACAATACGCTCAAAAATTTTCATCACAATTGAGATAACCGAAATAGGTCTATATTGATTAGGGTCATGAATAGGACCACCTTTGTGGATTGGAGTAACCTTGGCCAATTTCCATTCATCGGGAACAATACCACTCTGCAAACTCAACTGAAAAATTAAAGCAAGCGGTTTGGCAAGAACATTAGCACCAGATTTTACAAAACGGCCGTTAATCCCATCCGTACCAAAGGCTTTCCCAGTAGGTATTTTTCTAAGAAGCTTCATTCTCACCAGTAGAAACTGGGCAAAATTTAAAGTTCTGTTGATCGATAATGAGACTGTTGTTCTCATTCAATTCAGTTTCAACCACGGAAATAGTGTCAAACTGGTTATCCTGAATTTGGCCCACACTAGCAAAATGTTCATTAAAATGATTTGCAATTTCAAGCTCCTTTTTTTTTGTCTTCGGTAGGGGTGTATGTAACAGTTGATTTCTTACTCGGGAGCAGTTTTTTTAGGGTGGTCCACAAATTTTTAGTATTCCCTTTATTGTCATAAAGAATTTTGCAGAAATACTGTCTTTTGAGTTTAACACCCAGATTATTCAGTCTATTCCGTAGAACCTTTGCTGTTCTATAAAGTTCGTCATTATTGGCTCTGTTGATGTTAGCAAGATGCTTGACCTTCATAGATTGTCGTCGGAGTTCCAAATATTCATCATTGATCCATTCTGCTTTCTTTGTGCCAACTCTCAGACTTTTCACTGGGCAGCAAATATCACAAACACTCATTAACATTTCCTTAAAAATAGTCCATGCTGCATTAGGATCTGTAAATTGTTCCAGTATATCCCACGGTTGGTGTCTAAGATTATGATTAAAAACTACTTCGTCAAAATTCCGAAAAGAGCGAGCACGAATATATTTTTGAGCTTTGGGAATTTTCAAAGACTTGCGAACAGCATAAATCAAACAATGGTCACTAAGATTAATCTCCAGTGTTCCTGAGTTAGTGTACATAGTGGGTTGGTTGGTCCAGATATGATCTATGCAGGTACTACTATGTTGAGTGACTCTTGTAGGGCAGGTGATTAATTGATTTAGTTCGTAATTATTCAAAAGCCGTTTCAGTTTTTTCCAATGGTTTGAACTTGGAGTCAGATAGTCAGCATTAAAATCGCCCATGCAGGTTAATTCAGTCAAGATAATTAAACTGCGTTGAATTTTTTGATTGATCCAAAAGTACCAACTTGGTAACAAAAGATGTAATGTTTTCTTTTTTATTGTAGCCTTAAATTTGATTTATGAATTGGTGATTGTGTATATTTTTTTCGGCAATGGTTGAGTGTTCGAGCACAATGGAAAACGTCTCCGCCAGTCAAGGCAAGGTTGACTCAGATGGAAAAGATGGAAGAACAGTCTTCTCACTTGGTGTATCTCAACATATGCATAAAATAACAAACCTGTGACAATTTGAGCTCGATTGGTCGTCGAAGTTGCGAGATATTAATGAAAGAAAAAACACCCTTGTCACACAAAGTTGTGTGCTTTTAGATGCTTGATTTCGAGACCTCAAATTCTAAACTTGAGGTCTCGAAATCAAATTGGTGGAAAATTACCTCTTCCTCGAAAACTATGTCACTTCAGAGGGAGCCGTTTCTCACAATGTTTTATACTATCAACCTCTCCCCATTACTCGTTACCAAGTGAGGTTTTATGCTGATAATTATTTTGAGTAAGTACCAATAGTGTCCACTGCCTTTAATCGGCGTAATCTTATCATGGAGCACTATTGTACCTTGGACCTTACTGATTAATAAGAGTTTTCTAATTTGTGTTCATTTTGAAACGCCTAACGAGCATATTGAATAGTTCAGTATTTATATATGAGTTTAGAGGGCCAACTGATGTGTGATGGATGAGGGAAATATTGTCGTCCAAGATGGTGATGGTAGCGCGTCTGTCAATGGGGTGGAGAAACGTGTGCCGGAGGGAGATGGTGTCTCCTTTAGCAGTCACAAGGAGGAAGACGGGGACGAACCGGTGGCGCTCAAACGCCAGATCGGTCTGGTGGGTTGCATCGCCTTCGTAGTCGGTACCGTCATCGGCTCCGGGATCTTCATCTCCCCGAAGGGCGTGCTGCAGAACACCGGCAGCGTGGGGTTGTCTCTCGTCGTCTGGGTCGCCTGTGGGATACTCTCCACCATCGGGGCTCTCTGCTACGCCGAGCTTGGGACGTGCATTACAAAATCCGGCGGTGATTTCACGTACATTTTGTTGAGTTTTGGGCAACTGTTGGCGTTCCTTCGATTGTGGACAATGCTGCTCTCGGTGCTTACGGCATCAAATGCGGTCCTGGCTACAACGGCTGCTACGTACTTGGTGGGACCATTCTTTGGAGAATGTTGTGTGCCAACGGTTGTTATTCAATTGCTTGGATTAACCTTAATAGGTAAATTAACAATAATACAAGTAATAATATTAATATTTTTGGGTGTCGTGGCCGAGCGGATAAGAGCACCAAACTCATGCTCTAGTGTTTCTCAGAGTGTGGGTCCGTGTCCCTGAGCAAGACACCTAACCTTAATTGCCTATCTCCACCCAGGGCTTTTTGTGGTACCTGTGGGGGCAGATATGGTTCTTGTGATTGATTAGCTTAGTGTGCTACATTTTGTGGCACAGGCTGTAAACCCAGGGAGCAGAGATGTTTTAAAGGCAGTGGACACTATTGGTAATTACTCAAAGTAATTATTAGCAAAAAACCTTACTTGGTGACGAGTAATGGTGAAAGGTAGATGGTATTAAACATTATGAGAAACGGCTCCCTCTGAAGGGACATAGTTTTCGAGAAAGAAGTAATTTTCTATGAATTTGATTTCGAGATCAAGATTTAGAACTTGAGGTCTCGAAACCAACCATCTAAACGCGCACAACTTCGTGTGGCAAGGGGTGTGCGAATGAAATGGCAAAGTGACCAGGGATATACAATGTTGGGAGCGCTTTAAGACACTGTATGAAAACCGATTATTACTATAACCTAAATAGAAACGCATGATATTCTCTTATTAACTTAAACATAAATCTACAAACTCTTGTTGAGTCTTATTTCGACCCTGAATCTTGGACCGGGGGGGGGGGGGGCTCTGATTATACAATAGCTAAACTAAACCAGAAAGTGTAGGGCACAATGTGTACACGTTATAAATTTCTATGTGTGTCTGTTTTTTTTTTGATTTTTTAAACAACATAAAAGAATCATTTCCATGCAGAGAAAATAATTCTCCAAAAATAATTTCTTTCGGCAAAAATCAGTCAACGCAGCTTTCAATTGCTTCCCAAAAGTGGATTTAAGTTTGTTTTTATACGGTGTACCTTGCAATGTTCAGGGGAAAATGACTTTTAAGATTTTGTTCTTCCCCTTGTCTATTATTAGCTGCCGTATTCTTCTGTAACAGTGTGAGTGTGGCATGGAGTAACAGAGTCCAGATTATCTTCAGTGTCGCTAAAGTACTGGGTCTAGTCATCATCATAGTGTCGGGCATGGTTCTCATGATACAAGGTGAGACAGTAAAACCGGATATTTGCTCATAATATTGTTGCTTTCCTTATGATAATAAGTTTTAACTACTTGTATTTATTACTAATATTGTTTGTTTGTTTGTTTGTTTCTTGGCTTGCTCTGCTTGGTTGGTTGCTTGCTTTGTTTGCTTACTTGCATGCTTGCTTGCTTGCTCGCTCGCTCCCCCTTGCTTGCTTGCTTGATGTTTGCTTGCTTGCTTGCTTGCGTTCCTCGCTCACTCCCCTTACTTGCTTGATGTTTGCTTGCTTGCTCGCTCGCTCTCCCCTTGCTTGCTTGCTTGATGTTTGCTTACTTGCATGCTTGCTTGCTTGCTTTTGCTCGTCCCTTGCTTGCTTGCTTGATGTTTGCTTGCTTGCTTGCTTGCGTTCCTCGCTCGCTCCCCCTTGCTTGCTTGATGTTTGCTTGCTTGCTCGCTCGCTCGCTCGCTCGCTCACTTTCTTGCTTGTTTGCCTGTCTGCTTGCTTGCTTGCTTGCTTGATTGTTGTTTGTTTGCTTGTTTGCTTGTCTGCTTGCTTGCTTGCTTGCTTGCTCGCTTGCTTTGTTTAAAACAAATATATTCCTTAAAATGTTGTTAATCACAATAGCAATCATTATTCGATGCATTTCCACAGGTAAAACTGAAAACTTGACGGATGGTTTCGTTTCGGATTTGGAAGTTCCACTCTCAAACATTCCCCTGGCTTTCTACTCAGGTCTCTTTGCATTCGGTGGATGGTTAGTAATACGTTTTTCTGTAGAAGTCATTCACCTTTACTTAATGTTAATAATCAAATAGTTCCCATAATTCAAATAATTTACTACATCTTTAAAAGAAAATATCTGAAATTTCTTATTTTTTTTTTACGGATAAATTGTGCCTTTTTAAATCATTTACAGGGAAAATTTGCCCACCTTTACCGAGGAGATTGTGCAACCATCAAGGTAATGTATAATTTTGAAAAACTTACGGAAAGGGAAGCATTCTAACAAAAATGATGGCCTTCAAAACACATAGTAAAATGTGCCAGATGATGCCAAAAATTGTGTATTGTCATTTGCTTTACAATCACTGTAAATATTCGGTGTCGGGCTCCAAGGTCAAAATGCAGCCCTGTAATTTGCTCATTTTCACTGTAGAGTCCTTTCAATGGCATCTTTTTGAAAAAAAAAAACCCAAAATGTTCGATTACGTCTTATTCAATGTATGACATGTACATTTTTGGGCAGAGTATGTTGAGCCCATTGATGATATTCAATTAAAACGGCATTGAACTGTAGCAAAAATTTCTTGCAACGTACCAACCTATTTCGTTTGATGACATCAGGTTTTAAAGTTTGCTTACTGAGGAGTTATTAAAGGGAAGGTACACGTTTGGTAGTTACTCAAAATAAATATTAACTTAAAAACTGAATTGGTAACGAGCATTGGGGAACTGTTAATAGCGTAAAACATTGTGGGAAACGACTCCCTCTGAAGTAGTAACATAGTTTTTGAGAAAGGGGTAATTTCTCACTAAAATAATAAAAGACTTCTAGCTATAGAAGTCTTTTATTCTTATCTGAAAGCACATAAATTCGTCAAATAAGGGTGTTTTTTCATCCATCATTTTCTCGCAACTTCGATGACCAAAAAATTTGAGCCCAAATTTTCACAGGTTTGTTATTTTATGGTTACGATGTGATACACAAAGTGAGAAGACTGGTCTTTGACAATTACCAAACGTGTATACCTTCCCTTTAAATAAAATGAATTTTACTGTGAGGTTAGAGACTCGTATTTCCACGTTCGCTCTGAAAAAGCAGTTTAACAATATTTTTTATGTTGCACCAAAAAACTTCTTTGCTGGTCTAAGTTGGACTAAGAGACACCTTCTGAAACTTTGATTGACTTTTTTCTTCTTTTCAATTTACAGAAATATTCCTCTTGGAATTATCATCTCTATGACCATCATTACGGGTGTCTACATCATGGCTAATCTAGCCTACTTCGTTGTCCTGACACCGGCTGAGCTCCTTGCGTCAGATGCTGTTGCATTGGCAAGAAAATAAGCATTTCTTAAAACATAATAAGTGCAGGACCTTATTTACAATATATTTTGTTTTAGGGCGTGGTCATTCACTTGTGTAATAGTAACCCTACAAAACAAATTATGTAATATTTGTTTCGACTGAAATGACCTGATGATTAGAAGTCTAATAATTACATGATTTGTGGCATTGCATAGTGAAGTATCAATAAAATTATTTGGTTTGCGGTAACACCGTGTGTGTATCTACTTGCCAGGTAGAGTTTGTTCTTTGGAGAACCAACCGTCTTTCTATACTACCGCGGAGTCTAAATACCCCGAAAAAAATTTGTGTCCCATCCAACATGTCAACGTCGGCCCAGCATCGGCAAACGTACATACTTTTTGGGTTGGGCAACCGTTGACAAGCGACGGTGACGTTATGTTTTCAATCAGACCAGAATGGCAAGGCCGTTGGTCCGACATTGGCTAGATGTATGTATTTTGTCAGACACGACCACCCGCGCTCCATTTTCCATCCATAATGGGAGACTTTGGAACGCTAGGTGGCAGCAGACTTACCGGGTAAATTTCCATTGTTTACGTAGTTCTGAGCATGCGCGCATTACCGAGAACAATGGTTTTTACCTGGTAAGTCTGCTGCCACCAATCGTTTAAAAACTTCCCCATTGGAATTAAATGAACATCACTCACTGATGGTTTTTAATTATATCCTTTCCTTTTCAGACCTTCAGCGACCGTGTGATGGGTTCCTGGTCGGTGGTCATTTCCGTGGTGGTTGCTTTGTCTTGTGTCGGGGCGTCCAATGGATCAAGTTTCGCATTTGCAAGGTTTCTCGTCGATAAATTAATCACTTTTTGCTTAAAGGCAGTGGACACTATTGGTAATTACTCAAAATAATGATGGAAAAAAACCTAACTTTGTGACGAGTAATGGGGAGAGGTTGATGGTATCAAACATTGTGAGAAACAGCTCCCTCTGAAGTGCCATAGTTTTAGAGAAAGACGTAATTTTCCACGAATTTGTTTCGAGACCTCAGATTTAGAACTTGAGGTCTCGAAACTAACCATTTAAACACACATAACTTCGTGTGACAAGGGTGTTTTTTTCGATGACCAATTGAGGTCAAATTTTCACAGGTTTGTTATTTTATGCTTATGTTGAGATACACCAACTGTGAAGGCTAGTTTTTGACAATTACCAATAGTGTCCACTGCCTTTAAGCTCCTTACTGCAGTAAGACTTAACGGCACAAGAAGCCGCTCATTTACACACGATGAGCCACTTTAACTTTCTGTGTGCTTCACGCCAGCGAGTGGCCCTCATAAAGCCTATGGGTGCGTTCGATTAGCTTCCCTATGTCGACCCCGTTCAGCCCCCGGTACGTTCGATTAGCTTTGATATCATTCCAGGGGCTCACCAGGGTCAGCCCCAAGTGCCCCGCTTGTGGAGTGGTTCACTGGGGGCTACGAAGTCACTACGAGAGCCGTGAGTGGTCGTTCGTTTAGCTCTTGTCAGGGGCTCACCCGAGTGAGCACCGCGGGGTCGGCACAGGGAAGCTAATCGAACGCACCATATCCCCATTCATAATCACCCTTCACCCAGTACCTGTTCAGACGCCCGAAGTCGCAGCTGCCAAACGTTACCTCAATCGAACCAATCAAAACACAGATATAGAAAACTTAATACGTCACTGCACGTTTATCTAATGTTTAAAATGAAATAATTGTATCCAATGAAATCACTGGTTTTGAAAAGTACATGGTACCAGTCTACTGCAGCACGGCTGCAGTGCAGATGTTGACTTCGTGTGATTCTTTTCACATCGTTCTCCGGAGGGTTTCAGGGAATATTAATCCATCACATTATTGATGTTCTGTAGGATTCTCATGGTTGCCTCTCGTGAAGGGTTGATGCCACAAATTCTTGGAATGATAAACGTGGACTACCTCACACCTCTTCCAGCTATCCTCGCCATGGTAAACAAATAATGTGAAAAGGTTTTCCTCCTTATTTCATGAACTAAATAGTAATCCCACACTGGACTAGACAATCTATAAAATAAAAAAAGTAACTGACAGTAACCCTTCTAAAGTTGGGGGATGGGGGATTGGGGTATGGGGATAAAATAACACTGATACTGATATACTATTTTAACTTAACTACATTACTTAACTATAATTTGATATATCAGCCAAATGTAAGACTAGTAGACTCAGAGATAGTGCTGTCCCTTATTTAATAAATCTTTTAAATTCTCAGTAACTCTCACACTATAATTATTGCAGTTTGTGCAGTTCTTACCCTTTCAATTTGTCTACAAGTAATATTTTTTTTAATTTCCAAACTGGTTATGTCCCTCATTTTCTTTTATCAAGAAATTTCTAATTTCAAATTTTAACGTAATTTGTTTAACTGTTTTCTCAAATTTTGTGTTGTTTACCCTTTTTATTGTAAATTGTTGCAATTCAGCATGTGGCTGCTTATGACAATTTTTTAATAAACCATTCTATATTACTTCGAAGCGGAATGTTTCTCAAAGTGCTTAATACAATCGAATGGGGATGTAGACTTTTAACCAATTTTGTTTGATTGCCATTATTATTTAAAGTGATTATCAAACGCGCACCTTCCCTTTAATCAACAGGGCCGAACTAAAGCAAAGAAAAGAAGCAAAACAGAGATCAGAACAATGTCAGAGTTGAATGCTAAATAATCGAGGAATGAGATTAGTTGATGTTATTATATTGATATTCTTGTGTTTATAGTTCCCGATAATTGCGATCATGATGATGTTTGATGTCAGCTCACTTATCAATTATATCAGCTTCACCCAGTGGCTGTTCCTATCTATCGCTGTAGCCACCATACCATACTTCAGATGGAAGTATCCTAACATGGAAAGGCCGTTCAAGGTAGGGCGATGCCTTGTCCTTCCTACCCACCCTCTACCCCACCCTCCACCCCACCCGTTCACCCCTCCCCTCCAACGGCCTGTGTTCCCCAACCGTGCATTGGGAATGAAGATTATTTAAACGCGGGTGCATCAGACAGATTTTTTACTGAATGTTATACAAAACAATTTGTTTTACCTCGGTAACACACTATGAAGTTTGATTGGTCGAGAACCAATCATGTGACGCCTCGGGTTCCATTTACCCCCTCGAGTGTACAAAACGCCATGGACCCCGTCACCCATAGCTTGCAACAATTGTATAGTGGCACATTGTTGTAGCCTACCTCTGACGAACGTGTTTTCCAATTGCATAGAGCTGGTCCAAAAAGAAGCTGATGAGCACAGCATAAGTATGCTTACCAGGACAGGGTTGACCAGCCCCCCAATAACAATCTCAAGTGTCAAATATTTTAGCGGAATTCGCTTATTTCTGCTAAGCATCTGTTAAAAGGAGTGGACACTATTGGTAACTACTCAAAATAATTATTAGCAGAAAACCTTTCTTGGTTACGTGTAATGGGAAGAGGTTGATGGTTTGAAACATTGTGAGAAACGGCTCCCTCTGTTCGAAGTGCCATGAGTAAGAAGTAATTTTCCACGAATTGATTTCGAGACCTCCGATTTAGAACTTGAGGTCTCGAAATCAACCATCTAAACGCACACAACTTCGTGTGACAAGGGTTATTTTTCTTTCATTATTATCTCGCAACTTCGATGACCGATTGAGCTCAAATTTTCACAGGTTTATTATTTTATGCATATGTTGAAATACACCAACTGTGAAGGCTAGTCTTTGACAATTACCAATAGTGTTCACTGCCTTTAAGCTATATTTTCTGCTTAACCAACTCCGTGATTTAGGGCCCAGTTCCCAAGGAGCTGCAATAATTTTATTTTTTGAAACAACAATCCTTATATGGGATTTATTGCCACCATTCCTGTTTATTTCACTCAAACCAACAGGTACCGATCCTTCTTCCACTGATCTTCATCATCTGCTCTCTGTCTGTTGTAGTCATCTCCATCTACTCCTCGCCAGCCGACGTCGGTGTCGGTGCTTTGATTACAATCACCGGGGTACCAGTCTATTTTGTATTCGTCTGGTGGCAGAAGAAGCCTCGCTGGTTCACTGATTCAGTAGGCAAGTGTAAAACAGTTAAACACCGTTCCTTTTAGGGTGTGCACAAAACCAAATAAGGAGAACACAGATCGTCGAGCTAATTAATTTTATGTGGGCCCTCAAAATAGTCTATATGTAAAGACAGAATTGATAACCCCAAAAGGGTTTCAGTGTACAAAACAAATTGCCCAATTATTGTGACCTGGGGGGTGGTTGACTTCTAAGTTGATATATTTTTTTGAATGACAATGGGTCCTATCTGCTAAGAGGTTTAGGGTCATTTTTAATGAGTGATGCTCGGACGTTTGGAAAATTACACTGGGGGGAAATACCCGACGGGCCCAGGAACTCCCCGTACTAAATTGAGCAGTCGAGGATTAAAGTTCAAGAGTCAATATTAATTGTCCCTTTACTGCGAAAAGCTGTGAGAACTTAAGGTGAAGGAATGAGTTACAAGGTTAAATTTCTAGCCTTTTTTCACATTTTTGAATCCATCAAGTTTAGGACATGCATGTTCAAGTTAAAAATTCTCAACATTTCAAATGGTTGATTTTTGAATTTTTACAGATTTGGTGACCTGCTTTCTTCAAAGGTTTCTGCTAATTTCACCACAAAAGGTGAAGCTGTGATGTGATGAGACTGCTGGCTAGTCGTCCACGTTTAGAATTAGGATTATTCCTAGTATTCCTTGGAGCCCCTCTTTAAAGGCACTGGGCACCTTTGGTAATTGTCAAATATCAGTATTACCACTTGGTGTATCCCAACATATATATAAAATAACAAACCTGCGAAAACCTGGACCGTTGGTCGTCGAGAGAATAATGAAAGAAAAACACCATTGTCGCACAAGTTGTGTGCTTTCAGATGCCTTGAGTTCGACGAACAAAATTCATTTTAAATTAGAAATTACTTTTTTTTTTTTTTTTTTTCAACTACGTTACTTCAGAGAGAGCCGTTTATCTCATAATGTTTTATACTATCAATAGCTATCCATTGCACGTTACCAAGTAAGATTCATATGCTTACAATTACTTTGAAGTAAAAATTTTTTTTGAAGTAATTACCAATAAAGTCCAGTGCCTTTAATTTGACAAAAAGTGAAGAATATACCGAAGCTGAAACTTTTTACCTTGAACAGAGTGGTTTCATTTGTAATTTATATTGTGTAAAATACATCATAAATTAACCGTTGTTAATTGCCTTCCCTTTCGAACCTGGCCAAATATTGAATGCAATCAGACGCAGTCAAGTGGACAGGAGTGCGAAGACGGTAGTATGATAGACCGTATTAACAATTCTAAACTTTTAGATAATTGTCTTTAGCAATTAGTAATTATAATAAGCAGGTTTGTTATTTTATGCATAATGTTGAGATACACGAAGTGAGAAGACTGGTCTCTGACATTTACCAATAGTGTCTAGTGTCTTTAAAGAGATAATGCGGGTCTGTTTTTGTCTGTTTTTCACTATTTTTTTTACTATTTTTTATTATTATTATTATTATTATTATTATTATTATTATTATTATTATTATTATTATTATTATTATTATTATTGTTATTGTTATTGTTATTGTTATTGTTATTGTTATTGTTATTGTTATTGTTATTGTTATTGTTATTGTTATTGTTATTGTTATTGTTATTGTTATTGTTATTGTTATTGTTATTGTTATTGTTATTGTTATTGTTATTGTTATTGTTATTGTTATTGTTATTGTTATTGTTATTGTTATTGTTATTGTTATTGTTATTGTTATTGTTATTGTTATTGTTATTGTTATTGTTATTGTTATTGTTATTGTTATTGTTATTGTTATTGTTATTGTTATTGTTATTGTTATTGTTATTGTTATTGTTATTGTTATTGTTATTGTTATTGTTATTGTTATTGTTATTGTTATTGTTATTGTTATTGTTATTGTTATTGTTATTGTTATTGTTATTGTTATTGTTATTGTTATTGTTATTGTTATTGTTATTGTTATTGTTATTGTTATTGTTATTGTTATTGTTATTGTTATTGTTATTGTTATTGTTATATTTTTTATATATTTTAATATTGGCGTTGGATCTGAGGTTCATCAGTAGACCTCAGGAACATATTGAGGAGAAATAATAACACCAACCACCAAATGCACCACACAAAAAAACTCATCATTGTTTCACTCGTTGTTGTGTGTGTTTTCAATAAAGGTTATAGGTTTATACTTGGCTTAATTACTCAGAAGAGCTTTCGTGTGTTTCTATCTAAAAGTTTGCTTGGTATTACAGTTTTTGAGAAAGAGGTGATTTCACACTCAATTCAGCTGAAGCACACAAAGTAATGCAACTGTATCTTTCACTGTATTCTCTTGCAAATTCGATGACCAATTGAGCCCAAATTTTTGCAGATTAGTTTTTTGATGCATATGTTTGGATACACCAAGTGAGAATACCGGTGTTTGACAATTACCAAACGTGTCCAGTGCCGTTTAAGGGGTAATTATAATGACGTCATGGCTTGCTGAACCTTCCCATGCTTCTTATAAAAGCGATAACACGAGAATAGCGTTGAGTGGGAGCGGCTGCATGATCACTTAACTGTATTATAAAATTTGTATTCTCTGTTGTTCTTGCATTAAAAGCTCTTGCTTTTAAACTAATTGGTTCAGAAACATCAAGGTGAACCTCACAGATGACGGATAGTGTAAAAGCCAGCCATTGTGTAACTTACTATATCGAAAGGTTTGCGGTGACACCGTGTAATGATAATCTCTAAATGAGTAGGGGTGGTTCTGAACAGAACCGTTGGTTTTAACTCGACGTTTCGATCAGTATGCCCTGATCGTCTTCTGGAGAAAGACTTATTGTATACCATACTTATTGTGTACCTTTGTTTGGCATGGATTAAACATGGAGCCCGGCATCTCTGTGCATCTTCGCATCTTGCTTATTCTTTACACGATGTGGCAAATACCGTTGGTTTACGGGAAAGTAAACTCATGGTGTGGTATCATCGACTATGCGTTGGTCGATCTGAACTACACGACCGTACATGCTACCACGAATCAAAAGCTGTGTTACCAGGCCTGTCTGAATGATTCACCCAGGTGTAAATCTGCAAACTACCGGCCGGAAGATCGAGAATGCGACCTGAACTGTGCCTCACACTATGATGTTTGTGTTGGTGGGAGATTGGTCGAGAACCCTGGGTCCATATACACCTATACAACATCTAAGGTAGGCATATATAATGATTTATTCTTGTCAGCCGCTTGGTGAAAAGCTCTTGCACCTAACGGAGGTCGCTGGTTCGAGTCCTGTTCTAGTCCAGTTTTTTTCTCTAGCCAACGTTAAACGCACTCAGTCAGTTTCACTCGTAGTTGACTGATACTATTTTTCAGACATCTTTTTTTAATTTTAAAGCCATTATACACTTTCGGAACACCTTCGGCTCGGTCCGTTAACATCGCCAGCCACCAACCCGGTCAATTCCACACAGTGAAGACCGGGTACTCGCACTGTTATTCCCTAATTAAAACAATTATCAATTCTCGATAACGAAAATTACGGATTTATTGTAAACACTTGTCATGACACGGCGAAACGTGCGGAAACGGGTGGGGTTTCCCGTTATTTTCCGACTCCGACGACCGATCGAGCCTAAATTTTCACAGGTTTGTTATTTTATATATAAGTTGTGATACACGAAGTGTGGGCTTTGGACAATACTGTTTACCGAAAGTGTCCAATGGCTTTAAAGTAAATATTTTCGCTCCTAAACCAATTTTTATCTGTCACAATTTTAATTGTGTAATATTTCTTCGCTGGAAGTGACGTTTTGGCAGAGTGGATGTCACAAGTCAGTCAGGCTTTTTGTGTATTTTTGTTGTATTGTAGTAATCAAAGGCAGTGGACACTATTGGTAATTACTCAAAATAATTATTAGCATAAAACCTTTCTTGGTGACAAGTAATGGGGAGAGGTTGATGGCATAAAACATTGTGAGAAACGGCTCCCACTGAAGAGCAATAGTTTTCGAGAAAGAAGTAATTTTCCACGAATTTGATTTCGAGACCTCAGATTTAGAACTTTAGGTCTCGAAATCAACCATCTAAACTCACACAAGTTCGTGTGACAAGGGTGTTTTCCTTTCATTTTTATCTGGCAACTTTGATGACCGATTGAGCTCAAGTTTTCACTAATTAGTTATTTTATGCATTTGTTGAGATACACCAACTGTGAAGGCTAGTCTTTGACAATTACCAATAGTGTCCACTGCCTTTAATATTTTTTCTTGTATTTTTTTTCAGATGGGATGTGACACTCCGCTTGATTCAACAAGTGCCGCACATTGTAACAAAACATCGGTACCTCCCTGTTATACGCACAAAGGTGGGTTCACGCGTGTGATTAAAGGGAATGTACACGTTTGGTTATTGTCAAAGACCAGTCTTCTCACTTGGTGTATCCCCTCATACCCATAAAATAACAAGCCTGTGAAAATTTGGGACTTAATCGGTCATCGAAGTTGCGAGAAAATGATGAAAGAAAAACCACCCTTGTTGGACGTATTTATGTGCTTTCAGATAAGAATTAAAGACTGCTAGCTAGAAGTCTTTTATTATTTTAGAAATTACACCCTTCTCAAAAACTACGTTACTTCAGAGGGAGTCGTTTCCCACAATTTGTTATACTATGAACAGCTCTCTAATGCAGTTTTTAAGTTAAAGTCACCTGGAACTGGTATTTTTTCAAAATAAAGCTTTTGTCACTAATATATGTGCTTTGATGAGTGGAATGTGAATAAACAGTTAACTAATGTTTTAAAAAATCAGTTCTTAAGTTATTTACAAATTTAAGAGTAGACCCCCGACCCGAGAGGGCGCTGTTCGTGACGTCAATCGAGGCAGACTTTGCCTGTAAAACACTTTTTGAAATGGACCAACTCACGACTTGGACGTACATGTACTTTGCACGTGTGTTTACTGTACACATTGCAGGCAAAGTCTGCCTCGATTGACGTCACAAAAGGGGTAGGCGGAGTCAGCCCCCCAAACAACTTTATATATTTTTTAAACATATAAATCGTGACAAACAACTACTAAAAAAATTGTTTTATTGTTCGTAAGCATATACTCTTCTTTTTTTTTGAAAGAAAAAAAAATCTATTTCCAGGTGACTTTTATATTTGTTTTGAGTAATTACCAAACGTGTACCTTCCCTACAAAGGCACCGGACACCTTTGATAATTGTCAAAGACAACTATGCATACAATAACAAATTTATGAAAATTTTGACTCAGTTGGTCATCAAGGTTGCAAAAAAATAATGAAACAAAAACACCTTGCTGCACAAATTGTGTGCTTTCAGATCTTCAGGCCTGTTAAGTCTGTTAATATTTTAGTGAGAGATTACCCCTTTCTCAAAATATAAACAACTTTCCCGTGCTTGTTACCAAATAACGTTATGTGCAAACAGTTATTTTGAGTAATTACCGATAGTGTCCAGTGCCCCTATTAACATTTTGAAATGTAAAACAAATACTGACATTATTTCGTCACCTCGAAATATCCACCGAAATATCATTTCGTCCCTCGAAATCTTGTTTAGTTCCCTCGAATTATTATGTGGTTTCCAGGAATTTTTAGTTCGAGGAAACAAAGTAATTGATTTCGGTGAATTTCAATATTGCGAGGGAACGAAACAAAATATTTCGTCCAAACGAAATAGGCCTAGTAATTTTAAATAATTTAACTGGTACAGAGTCCTTGATATGCCGAGAGAGTTTATTTATTGGATATTCAAGCCATTGTTTTAGCTATGTATATCTTTTCCGAGTTCCCTCACAACTACATCATGTTGTAGTTTATTGAATTTCCTAAAAGAGTGAAACAAATAGAACATTGGCCATACAGCAAAACAAATGTTGTTACTAAGAATGCTTGTTATTCTTATCCCTTAAAATTATTATACCCTTTTTTATTTATACGCCGAAAATTTCACGCATGTTGAAAAAATATTGTATCAACCCTTCATTTCTCACTCTACTTTAATTTCAATATTAAAAGACCGATCAGCAAAGAAACAAAACCCCGTATAACAGCTTCGTAATTCATTTGTAACGGTAAATTGTACGAGGTACATTTGTTAATACCTTGTTTCGTATATAAGGGTCTGAGTGGCAAATGGTCTTCAAGGGTGTGGCTGGGACTGGATTGAAGATGTACGATCAGTGGACTAACGCCACCTGGTTAGGAGACTTGGGATTTTTCGGGAACTATCGAAACGATACATTGTACAATGCCTGGAACAACGGACAAATACACGTCAAACGGGTGAGTAATGTTATCAGGCATTGATGTTGATGCCGATTAATCTCAACTGCTACAAGTTTGTCAATTCATATTACATGAACGGAATACACTGCAAGAAACTGTTTTGTTGGCAAAAAACGGCATGTTCTTTTAAGTCAATTCATAAACACATGTTTTGCCAAGTTGAATGATGATTGTGTGTCACGAAATAGAATGACGAGGTGCTAAATTAAAAAGAGTTGAGTGCTTAAGGAATTTTAATGAATAAAAACGAAATTAAATAGCCGAACTCTGAAAACCCCCGCAGCAACAGCTTTAATTTGAACGCATGAGGTGGTCTTTTTATTAAAGGTTTTCTCGGTAAATTTCGGAAAATGAGCAGCCAATTTAACCACCAGCCTATTCTTTTTTGAACGAAATCGAATGCTACTGAAAAGGGTCATTCGGTTTCTTTGTAAGACTAGTCAAATCAACTTTTACTTTATTCGATTTAACATAATGTTATAAATTTTAGTTGCATGGGGATAATTTTAAATTGAGTTGACACATCCTTTGTTAAAGCCATTATACACTTTCGGAACAGAAAAAAAGGGAATGGTAAAAGACTTCTCTTGAAATATTATACCATGTAATGCTTTACTTTTTGAGAAAACATTAAAACAATTATTAATTCTCGACATCGAGAATTACGGATTTATAGTAAACACATGTCATGACACGGCGAAACGTGCGGAAACAAGGGTGGGTTTTCCCGTTTTTTTCTCCCGACTCCGATGACCGACTGAGCCTAAATTTTCACAGGTTTGTTATTTTATATATAAGTTGTCATACACGAAGTGTGGGCCCTGGACAATACTGTTTACCGAAAGTGTCCACTGGTTTTAAATCAAAACGACGGCGAATTATTTTAATCTCGGTCCCCAGGTAAAGCTGTCATTGTACGACCAGAGTGGGGTCAAAGTTGAGATGGTATTCAATGGCAGAGACTCGGACATTTCGAGCTGGTTCGCCAAGGAGCGCCTTGTATCCTCTCCATGGAGTGACCTGACACCAACGGCACAAACCAATTTCTTCTCCATCTATGGGATGTTTTGGTATTTATAACAGTTATTTCAATTTATTTACCCCTTCCCACCATACTCGTTCTGAAGAAAAAATGTCGTTGTGTTGCGAGGTGACCCTGGTTCGATACCCGGCCAGGGCCAGAGTTGAGTTGAGTTGTGCGTTGGTTGTCTTCTGTGTGCCACGTAAAGGGTTTTCCAGACCATCCGGTTTTCCTCCCTCGGGAAAAATCCAACACTTTCAGCCTATGACTGTGCTCCGTGGTCATGGGTTGATGTGGCTGGCAGCCAAAGGCGCCCTTGCACGCCTGCTTCTATAATACATTGTAGCCGCATCTTTCGCAATTCAGCTCTTAGCTTTGAGTATGGATATTAGCCCCCCCCCCCTTTTAAAAAGGAAAAAAAAAAAGAAAAAAAGGGGAAAAAAGATAGTTATGTGCGTATAGCAAGGAGGGAGCGAGCGGGGATCGCGATAGTTGCCCGTTAAGCTCGGTTCATACTTCATGCGAATGCGAAGCGAATTTGACGTGAATTTGACGTCACACCCTCCTTTCGCAGCGATTATTCGCAAGGGAGTAGTGCAGAGTTCAACTGCTGCGAATTGCTCGTTGCGAATTTGTGACGTCAAAATTCGCTTCGCATTCGCATTCGCAGGAAGTATGAACCGGGCTTTAGTGTGAATAACAACGTCATGCACCGAGACTAAGAAACTTAGTGAGATGCTAAACAACATACACCCGTAAAAACCCCAGGGGTGGATTTCACAAAGAGTTAGGACTAGTCTTATCTCGACTTAGGACGAGTTACTCGTCCTAACTTAAGACTAGCTATGCGTTTTTGATATCTCTTAGGACTAGTCATAAGTTAGGACTAGTCCTAACTCTTTGTGAAATCGACCCCTGGGTCAGTAATCCTGATTCCGGGTCCCTTGGGGCCTGACCCATTGACCCGGGTCACGGTCACGTTGACCCGGAGTGGGGTTACAAACTTGGGATTTAGTCCGGATTCTTATATGTAAATTTGACATTTTTTGTTTTCTTCTGATACAGATAACGGGTCGGTCTGCTGATAAATTACATGATGGTCAATAAACGATAATAAGCGTGTTAATACTCTTCTTTATTCTTGTTATCTTTCCACCCCCCCCCCCCACACCCCCACAGGGACAGATCTGCATATCGAAGTTTCTACATTAGTCGGCACTTTGACTTATGTCCAAACGACACCGGTTGGCTGATGGTGGTGGATGCAGCTACAGGGGTGTGCGACTATGAACTTGGACTGGCAATGGGTTATCCCGCCATACTGTACAGCACAGAAAACCACGCTGTCCGCTGGCACGGTGGACTAAACGGTTAGTTAATGTCATCTTTATTAAATAATGATATTTCTTTACAAACAAACTTTACAAACTAAATTTTTTGTAACACATAACACAATGCACACAGATTCAAATTAAAGTTACACCGTTTGAAGATAATGATAGTAGAAAGCGTACCCTAAAACACTAGTTGCTGAGTTGCTGTAGTTTTTGAGAAATGAGTAAAACAATGTATCGAAAGTACGTTTTTACAAGTTAAAATTTGTTCGTCTCATGATTACTGAGACGAAAATTATTTCCATGACATTGTTTTACTAATTTCTCAAAAGATACAGCACCTCAGCGAGTAATATTTTCAGGGAAGCTTTCTAAATCTGTAGACATTGTTTTTTTTTTTTTTTTTTCTACAATTATTGTATAGATCCTTTAAGTAGGATTTGAAACTTGACATGGTGAAAATACCCTAAAGTAAGGTTTGCATTAACCACCACGTAGTGATAACCTCTCAATGAGTTGGTGGTGGTTCGAAAAAGAACCGTATGTTTTAACTCGACGTTTCGCTCAGTATGCTGTTGATCGTCTTCTGAGAAAGCTAAATGATGTTTACGGCTATGCAGGAATTTCTGTTTGTGCACGTGTGTAAATAATACTAATAATATCGCAGTCTTATATAGCGCACGTATCTACCAAACACGGTACTCAAGGCGCTGAGTATAATATACAATCTTTCAGAAAGCTATGTTATTGCAGTGATGGATTCTGAGACCCAATTAGTAAACACCTTATAAGGGTTTACAAGGTTCTACGGCCCATTAAGCAGCAACAGCCAGGAACACTGGGGCGAACCCCATCCCTGTTCGATAAGTGCATTAGGCTCTGTTACATGCGTTACACAACACATGGGACCAACGGCTTTACGTCCCATCCGAAGGACGAAGCAATGGTAAAGTGTCTTGCTTAAGGACACAAGTGTCACGAATCGGGATTCAAACCTACCTTTTACTGTTCAGAATCACCAGAGTTTGAATTCGGTGCCCTTAACCGCTCCCCACCTTACTAAGTAATCTTCGTTTGCGCAGCTAACGCATAAAAACGGAAAACGACCATTGCACACTAATTAAACAGTGGTGATCGTAAGCGCAGAGTTAGGCTGTAAAGCAGAACCAATGTAATCCGGCCCAGTTCGTGGCGATCCCTAGCAGCTGTTGCATCCACCATGGAAACCAAAAGCCCAGAAGAACTGAAGAGTGCGATGCGCAAAATTTATAGTTCACTTTTTTTTTTTCCAGACTGATACCCTTTCGCAGCTTCGAATCAAACTGTCTTATAAAAGCTGTTGATGATCAGTCAACTACTTTAAATTCATGCCAATAGAGTTTTAACTTGTTAAAAACAATCAGTGTTTGCTTCGGTGTGTCCGATCCAGCTACCAAACACAGTTTCAAGAACTGTATATATAAAAAAGATAATTATTAATTTCTCGGTCAATTTGGGCAAATGAGCAGCCAATTTAACCACCAAGCTATTCTATTTCGCGCGAAATCGAATGCTACTCCAAAGGGTAGTTCGATTTCGTTTTATGATTAGTCAAATGTAATGCTGCGTCATTCGATTTAACAAAATAATCATTCAATTTAACAATTCATCAAAGCAGCACTCAAATTCGCAGACGCTTCTTGAGGCGTGTGTGTCACAAAAAAAGTATGTCGATACGCTAAATTGAACAGAGTGTTAAAGGAATTTGACTCGACTCAAAACGAAATTGAATGGCCGAATTCTGAATTTGAAACGCAGTAAGAACTGGAGAGGCAAAACAGCTTTAAATCGAACGCATGAAAATGAAATTGGCTGCTCATTTACCGAATTTGACCGAGAAAACCTATATTATGATAAAACAGACCATCAATTATTGAACAAACAAAAGTTACTATTAGTCATTCAATTATTCGCATTTGTTTTCTATTGTTTGCAGATGGAACGTTGGGCGCAGCAGATTACTTGACCGTCCATATTGACATTGAGTGAGACGAGATTCGAGGCATCCGCATCGTGCACGTCCAATTGATGGCGCACTGCAACCTTATAAAACTTTAAAACGATAGGTGGCAGCAGACTTACTAGTTAAATTTCTATTGTTTGCGTAAAAGAAAACAATTGATTTACCAGAGGAGCGTTTTCGCGGTCGTACCCAAACAACAGCTGTTTCGCTCAAAGGCCAGTGATTAACCTATGGCCTGTTCAACTGAAGCAGGTTTTGACTAATACGACCGCGAAAACGCCCCAGGTTGTTTTTTAAAAATATGCTGCCACCTAGCGTCCCAAAATTCACCTGTTGAATTCACTCCGGTATTAAACAACTTGTTGCGCTTTTTAATTCTTTAATACGTAATCCCACAACTTCAAACTAGTCCTTGATGTAAGATAACAATACGAAGTGATTATATTCTTAGTTTTCGATGTTAGAGTTAGATTATTCAAAGTATTATGATGTGCATTTCAAAGCAATTAATATTAATTAGCGAAAGTTAAATTTAACCTTATATAGGAGGTAATGCCAATAATGTTCACACCAACGCATGGTCGTACAGATCACGACTGTTCTGTTAAATAGCGTGTAAAACAGATTTTAGCTGCTCTCAAACTTTTCTACAATGGTGTACATGAACTCTGTAACGTTCACTTAAAGGCAGTGGACACTATTGGTAATTACTCAAAATAATTATCATCATAAAACCTTTCTTGGTTACGAGTAACGGGGAGAGGTTGATAGTATAAAACATTGTGAGAAACAGCTCCCTCTGAAGTGACGTAGTTTTCGAGAAAGAAGTCATTTTCCACGAATTTGATTTCGAGACCTCAAGTTTAGAATTTGAGGTCTTGAAATCAAGCATCAGAAAGCACACAACTTCGTGTGACAAGGGTGTTTTTTTTCTCTTTCATTAATATCTCCAACTTCGACGACCGATTTAGCTCAAATTTTTACAGGTTTGTTATTTTATGCGTATGTTGAGATACACCAACTGTGAAGACTAGTCTTTGACAATTACCAATAGTGTCCACTGGCTTTAAGCCGCAAAACCAAAACAAATGTTGTGTGTTCAAGGGTAAGTTCACTCGGTCCCCACAAAAAAAAAAATACCCCAAATCCAACTTGCGGCTTAGAACTATATTAAAAACGTTGTTTTTGGTGGGAATTTAATGTGTTCAATTTATATGTGGCTTCGAAGTTCATGATGACTGATAGGTCGAAGACCATCCCCAAGCTGTTGCTGCCGGCAGTGCTTGTAATAATAGTGTTATCCAGATGTTTGGATGTTCCGATCTTAACAAGTTTCGTGATTTTAACCGTACCGCGATGCGAATGAGAAGACACATTTGTGTTGTTAACTATGATACAGTCCCTGACTTCGCTGACTGATGCGCGATACCACGGTGGGAATAAAATGCATTTCCACGTGAAACTGTCTGTACCTTAAAGGAACACGTTGCCTTGGATTGGTCGAGTTGGTCTTTGAAAAGCGTTTGTAACCGTTTTTTTATAAAATGCATATGGTTAGAAAGATGTTGTAAAAGTAGAATACAATTATCCACACAAACATGCCTCGAAATTGCACGGTTTTCCTTTTACCTCGTCGACTAACACGGTCGGCCATTTGTGGGAGTCAAATTTTTGACTCCCATAAATGGCCGACCGTGTTTGTTCGCACAGTATTTGGAAAACCACGTAATTTCGAGGCAAACTTGTGTGGATCATTGTATTCTACTTTTAAAACATTTTTCCAACCATATGCATTTTATAAAAAACGGTTGCAAACGCTTTTTATAGACCAACTCGTCCGATCCAAGGCAACGTGTTCCTTTAACAAACTGCTGTAGTCAATTTCACACAGAAAAGCTAAACAATATTCGTATTATAACTCGTAAATATTATCATTACTCTTGAATTATATTAACTAACTCTACTTAGCAGTGTTTAACTACTATTCACTCATCGTTTCATTAAAGGAACACGTTGCCTTGGATCGGACGAGTTGGTATATAAAAAGCGTTTGGAAACGTTTGTTATGAAATGTATATGGTTAGAAAGATGTTTTAAAAGTAGAATATAATGATCCACATAAGTATCACTCAAAGTTGCACGGTTTTCTTTTTACGTCGCGAACTATCACGGTCGGCCATTTATGTGAGTCAAAATTTTGACTCCCATAAATGGCCGACCGTGTTATTGGACGAGGTAACAAGAAAACCACGCAATTTCGAGGCATGTTTGTGTGGATCATTGTATTCTACTTTTACAACATCTTTCTAATCATATGCATTTTATAACAAACGGTCACAAAACGCTTTTCAAAGACCAACTCGACCGATCCAAGGCAACGTGTTCCTTTAAAAACTGCATCAAAGGTTGTTTCTTAAGTAGATTTTGTTGTTACTTGGTGTTTGAAAATAAACGAAAACCAAACTCGACCAAGAATGTACCTTGTTTGGCTTCAAACAATTTTTTTTTGTCATTTATAAATTTCGAAACAAGTGCCCATATTTTGTATACTTGCCAAAGAAGTTTTCAACCATGAGCATCTTAATACATCGTGTTATGTTCAAATCCTATTTCTTCATACTCTCATGCCTAGCATTGTTCTGCACAACTTTTATTCAATTGCCCATTCGATTTGACCGATTATGTTTGCATTAAATGTTTGCATAATAGAGATCAACCTACAGTCAAACTTATTCCTTATCAAATTAATATGTGTAGGTCGTAAGGGCGGGTAATGATTAACCTTTACACGGGGAGCATGATGTAAATCGAGATAATGTACTACCTGAAAATACCGTTGCACCAAATGCTTTAAAGGCAGTGGACACTATTGGTAAATTGTCAAAGAACAGTCTTCTCACTTGGTGTATCTCAACATATGCATAAAATAACAAACCTGTGACAATTTGAGCTCGATTGGTCGTCGAAGTTGCGAGATATTAATGAAAGAAAAAACACCCTTGTCACACAAAGTTGTGTGCTTTTAGATGCTTGATTTCGAGACCTCAAATTCTAAACTTGAGGTCTCGAAATCAAATTGGTGGAAAATTACCTCTTCCTCGAAAACTATGTCACTTCAGAGGGAGCCGTTTCTCACAATGTTTTATACTATCAACCTCTCCCCATTACTCGTTACCAAGTGAGGTTTTATGCTGATAATTATTTTGAGTAAGTACCAATAGTGTCCACTGCCTTTAATCGGCGTAATCTTATCATGGAGCACTATTGTACCTTGGACCTTACTGATTAATAAGAGTTTTCTAATTTGTGTTCATTTTGAAACGCCTAACGAGCATATTGAATAGTTCAGTATTTATATATGAGTTTAGAGGGCCAACTGATGTGTGATGGATGAGGGAAATATTGTCGTCCAAGATGGTGATGGTAGCGCGTCTGTCAATGGGGTGGAGAAACGTGTGCCGGAGGGAGATGGTGTCTCCTTTAGCAGTCACAAGGAGGAAGACGGGGACGAACCGGTGGCGCTCAAACGCCAGATCGGTCTGGTGGGTTGCATCGCCTTCGTAGTCGGTACCGTCATCGGCTCCGGGATCTTCATCTCCCCGAAGGGCGTGCTGCAGAACACCGGCAGCGTGGGGTTGTCTCTCGTCGTCTGGGTCGCCTGTGGGTTACTCTCCACCATCGGGGCTCTCTGCTACGCCGAGCTGGGGACGTGCATTACAAAATCCGGCGGTGATTTCACGTACATTTTGGAGAGTTTCGGCGCCGTGCCGGCTTTCCTGCGCGTTTGGACGCTCTTAGTGGCCGTGCGTACAGCATCGTTTGCCGTACTTGTTATTACAGCTGCAACGTATCTTATTCAACCATTGTTCGACGACTGTGGAGTACCTACGTCTGTGATTCAGTTACTTGGAGCTACACTACTCGGTAAATAACATAATCATCACTATAAAAGCCATTGGACACTTTCGGTAATTATGCTAACTATATTATTTGAGTAATTACCAAACGTGTACAGTGTCTTGAACAGCCAATAGCTCTCATTTGAAAATATTTTGTGACTGTGTCATTTACATTTTTAGTAAATGCTTCTTAGCTTGATTAATTTGCATATTTGCGTTACAGATGAACTCACATGTGTACATAATATTTTAAGGTTTCTTAAGATAGAATACAATCAACACGACGTGAGAATTAAATGTCAATTTGAACGGTTGAATAATTGACCTGTTGACCTTTATAAAGCACACTCAATTGGACCAAAATGGTCCTTACTGGGGTCAAAGGAAGCAACTAATTGGACGATAACCGTTCCTTGGGATTGAAACGTGTGCGTGTTATGTCCCACCTTGTAGCGTTTCGCCTTACGCAAGGGGTTTATAATGGCACATCACAACTAAATAACGACAGCGCACTTTGTTATGTGACCAAAGCATCGGACGGCCACAGCTCGTGCAGTAAACTGGGTTAGAGTTCATCATTCCATTTACTCCCTCTTTGAAGGGTTTCAATACATTGTGTAGGTCAAGTGCTTGAACATAACACGAATCCAAACAAAGAGGTGTATATTTACCCTTAGAAGTTCAGCTTCAACAGTCGTCAAGTTTTTAGAAAAAAATGAAAACCATAGCGCAATGTATGAGGCATTTGTACAGGCATTTGTCTCCGTTTAGAAGAAAACTTTGCTCGTGAAATTGTTTTACTAATTTTTCTAAAACAGCAACTCAGACACTTTCTACTATCATCATCTTAAAACCGTGTAAATGTTATGAAAACCCGTGGAAGCTTGTGTTTTGTGAAGCTTCTCTTTAATTTAAGTCGCTAGTTTGCTTTAATTTTAATCGACAACGCCCATCCAGTCGTGTCATGATGCCGTCAATTACGTATATGTGTTGTGACAATACATCAATGAAATCAATTAAACATTTTATCAATTAATGAATACAAAAAAGTAAAATAGAATTGTATCGTGTCCACGTATTATCTCTGTTTGCTAAATCTTCTTTTCTGATTATCCCCCTCTGATTAGCTGCCGTGTTCTGCTTGAACAGTGTGAGTGTGGCATGGAGTAACAGAGTCCAGATTATCTTCAGTGTCGCTAAAGTACTGGGTCTAGTCATCATCATAGTGTCGGGCGTGGTTCTCATGGTACAAGGTGATAAGTCCTTATTCAACATTTGTGTTAGTTGTTTAATAGATAATAAAATACACAAAACAGTGTTTACCCTATGGGTCGTTTTCCCCATTGGATGTTGTAAAGGCAGTTGACACTATTGGTAATTACTCAAAATAATTATTGGCATAAAACCTTTCTTGGTGACGAGTAATGGGGAGAGGTCGATGGTATAAAACATTGTGCGAAACGGCTCCCTCTGAAGTGTCATAGTTTTCGAGAAAGAAGTGGTTTTACACGAATTTGATTTCGAAACCTCAGATTTAGAACTTGAGGTCTCGAAATCAACCATCTAAAATGCACACATCTTCGTGTGACAAGGGTTATTTTTCTTTCACTCTTATCTCGCAACTTCGACGACCGATTGAGCTCACATTTTCACAGGTTTGTTATTTTATGTATATGTTGAGATACACCAAGTGAGAATACTGGTCTTTGACAATTACCAATAGTGTCCACTGCCTTTAAGTGAAGAGTGGTTTAAAAAAAAAAAGCATCAAATACGGGTTCTGGTGGTAGAGTGTTGTCGTTTTGTCCGCCATACCACTCTTGCAAAAAGCCATATGGAGGGGAACTATTTTTTAGAGTGATAAACGGTACTTTCAAAATTTCACTCATAAAGAGTGAGACAGATTGACTGTCACTCTTAATAGAGTGAAACTGACATCTGTCCACTCGGACAAGAGAGTGGAATTTTCATTTCTAACATTAAGAGAGTGGGTTCGAGTCCCGGTCGTGACAGTTGTTTCCTTGCGCAAGATGCTTTACTATAATTGCAATTCTCTTCACCAAGGGGGGTATGTTTGGGCACCTGCTGGGGTAAAGCTTGATATATATATATATTGCATGGAAAGGCCTTTTGAGCGCTATACATACTTGCTCGTGGTAACATGTTTACTCCCCTCCCCCATCATGAAGCTGAGTAACTATAGAGGAATTTCATTGGCCCAATTGCACACAAATTTGTATAGGAAAATTAAATCTAAAGGTGCGATTTTCTCCTGAAGTGCATATCTTGAGCACAGGGCACTATAAATGTAAAGTTCAATGGGTTGGTTATTTTGAAATGCGCTGTATAAGAACTTTTATACTAGTGGTGTTTAATACTTTGACACCAAACGTTGACGTCGTTCAAAAATACAGAGTAAAATTAACCCTTTGTAATAATAAAACGTCACCCTAATGACAGATTTATCAAATTTACAGTTTTATTGGGTTCTGTTCATCGTTATCAATGCACACAAATCATAAAAGGATATCCCATAAATTCAATAAATTAGACTCAATGCCAGCTGAGTCCTTACTATTATAAACACGGCAAACATTATTCGTGACTACCTTCACAGCCAAATCTGGTTTTAAGACCCTCAAAGTCTGGCCAAATCCACCTATAAATAGTATGTGTCTGATATGCCAGCTGGTCGTGTCTGATGATGACACAGTTCATTGTTTTTTGTTATTTAATTTTAATAGTGCAATATTACGGTAATAACAAAAAAGATAAATACGACCTTTGCTTAGGTGTAACTGACCCAGTCGTGATGCGCCAGTTTTATTTCCTCACGTAATCAAGCATTAACGAGATAAAAATGATCTAAAAACAAAGACTATAAAAGATAACCGCCCTCTCTTGGCCATCGATGACGTCATACTCAACCTTGTATAACATCAAATCAGACCGAATATTATTATACGTAGTTATAATGGGAAATTTTTAAGTTTGAAAGCAGATTATGTGTTAAATCGTACTGAAGCATAAACATGTACAGAGACGGGCAAGCGGCTTTAGACCATAAAATCTATAGTAATTGGTGTTGCTGGCCACAGCAAAATAGTAAAGTAATTAAAATATAGTTTACGTTTTGTAGGCACAACATTCCACTAGTTTACGTCAGGGGGTAGATCATACTCTATCGCTCGGAATTCCAGGGGGGGGCGGGTTGGTAATTCAATAATGACCATTTTTCCTTGGCACATTCGTCCAATGGCATACATTTTATCAAAATACTAAAAAGTTGTTTCACTTTTGGTGATAATTCCAATGTTTGCTCCATTACAAGTATCGTGCGCATTAAAAGAAAACTAAAAGGAGATCATACTTGATTCGTGTGTGTCTGATTTCAAGATCACAACATTTTTCCCACAGACGAATTGAGTTGTCCACAAATTGATTTCCGTGCAAATAATAAATTGATTTTAAATTTCTTTTTTGTTGCTTTGTTTTAGGAAATGTTGAGAATTTAAGAGATGGATTTACTCCAGCCATCGAGGTATCCGCTTCAAATATCCCGTTGGCGTTCTACTCAGGTCTCTTCGCTTATTCTGGATGGTCAGTACAGGGCCCAATTTCATAGAGCTGCTAAGCACGAAAATTTGCTTAGCATGAAATTTCTTTCTCAATAAAAACAGGACTACCAACCAACAGGACTACCAACTATGAACTGGTGTTCAGCTGTTGTTTGCTTATCCTGAAAATCCAACTGAAATTTTGTTGGTAATCCTGTTTTTATCAAGGCAAAAATTTCATGCTAAGCAAATTTTTGTGCTTAGCATATCTATAAAATTGAGCCCAGATGGTTGTTGTTGTTGTTGCTGCTACTACTGCTGCTGCTGTTGTTGTTGTTGTTGTTGTTGTTGATGTTGTTGTTTTGGCTCATGCTTTTGGTGTTAAATTTGCATCAGGGGTGGTTGCTGCATTACTGCTTAAACGAGATGTGAAGGGAGGGGACAAAGATATTTTGGGGGTTAGGTTAATGTATAAAACAACTCAATTTCGATTTACATTTTGGGGGAATGGGGGGGGGGGCGAGGGGATCTGAGTCGACACTTTCCCCATCCACCCCTGGGTACTAGGCAGCCTCGGTGGTAAAAATGGCCTGCTCTATAGAATGGCAAAGGTCGTAGTTTCGAATCCCTAGCAAGGAAGAGCTCATGAAATTACCAAAGATACTGGAGTTAACACACAAAGTATGGGTAAAAAAAACCAAGTAAGTTGTTGGTGTTGTAATGAGGTATTCCGGTTAAAATTTTGAGAAATATATTAAATTTGAAATTACCAGTGGTAATTTGCAATAATGCTAATTTTCTCAACTCTTCGATGGTTACAGGCAATTCCTTCCAAGCTTCACAGAGGAAATTATTAATCCAGCAAGGTAAGAATATTTTAATAACTTTTTGTAACACAAAACACAATGTCCACAGATTTGCACCAAATATACACCGTTTGAAGATAATGATAGTAGAAAGCGTATCTTAACATATTAGTTGCTGAGGTGCTGTAGTTTTTGAGAAATTAGTAAAACAATGTCATAAAAATACGCTTTTATATGCTAAAATAATGTTTGTCTCATGATCACTGAGACGAAAATTATTTTCATGGCTAAAGCACCTCAGCAATTAACATTTGCAAGGAAGCTTTCTACCATCGTTATCTTCAAACTGTGTAAGTTTAACGCCAAATCCTTGGACATTGTGTTTTTTGTCCTACAAAAAGTACATAGACCCTTTAAAGCCATTATACACTTTCGGTAAACAGTATTGTCCAAGTCCCACACTTCGTGTATCACAACGTATATATAAAATAACAAACCTGTGAAAATTTAGGCTCAATCGGTCATCGGAGTCGGGAGAAAATAACGGGAAAACCCACTTTTGTTTCCGCGCGTTTCGCCGTGTCATGACATGTGTTTAAAATAAGTCCGTAATTCTCGCTAACGAGAATTAATATTGTTTTGATGTTTTCTCAAAAAAGTAAAGCGTTTCATGAAACAATATTTCAAGAGAAATCTTTCACCATTACCTTCTGTAAACCCTGTATATTATTTGTAAATCTGTGATTTTTTTCTTTCTTTCTGAACCGAAAGTGTATAATGGCTTTAACACCGATGATGATCCTGGGATTGCGTGCCTCTAAAAGTATTTGCAATTTTGTGAAGTACTAATGTTGGTACTTGTACTTGGTACTTGGACTCAAGTCCTTCTGGAGTACCGTGTTGATGGTGCTAATATCTCGTACTCATGCAAGCAAACTATATTACTCACTCGACACTGGGCTGGAAAAATAATCTGTTCAGAGTGATGTAAGCCCTACTCATTACCCTACCGTAAGTGTACTTCGACTACGATGTAATAATTTGTCGTCAACCAAACTGTTACTTGCGTTTTAAATTCTTTGAAGGAATATCCCAATTGGAATTGTCGTCTCTATGACCATCATTACGGGTGTCTACATCATGGCCAATTTAGCCTACTTTGTTGTCCTGACACCGGCAGAGCTCCTTGCGTCAGAAGCTGTCGCTTTGGTAAGTTGAAACGACGAGCTAGGCACTGGACACTATTGGTAATATACTCAATTGTAACCATCAAAAACTTACCTGGCAATGAGCAATGGGGAGCTATTTATAGTATAAAACAGTGAGAAACGGCCTCCTCTAAAGTAACCTAGTTTATGAGAAAGAAGTAATTTCTCATTCAAATAATAAAAGACTTCAGTTAAAACCTTTTAGTATAATTCTGCATCTGAAAGCACACAAAGTAGGCTTAATGTAACAAGGGTGTTTTTTTCCCCTTGTTTTCCTGCAAATTCGATGACCAATCAAGCCCAAATTAATGTTCACAGGTTTGTTGTTGTATGCATAGTGTTGGAATACACCGAGTGAGAATACTGGGACCCAAGCAATTAGTGTTTCACTATATCAAAATTGGTACCTTCGAACATCGGGTTTAGTCGAAGGCTGCCACAAGGTTGACAGTTTAGTCAAATTGTCGTTAATTCTGCTGTTGGTCGGACAGCATTTTAGCTAATTTAAAATCAAAACAAATCAAATCAAATCAAACAACTGTCTTTTATTTTGCAGACCTTTGCTGAACGTGTTCTTGGACCTTGGTCTGTGATCATCTCGCTAGCTGTCGCCATGTCCTGCATCGGATCGTTAAACGGTGCTCTGTTCTCATTCGCAAGGTACGTGTCCTTAATGTCAAATAACTGAGAATTATTTCGCAAATTGTTTTAGCACTACACCAGACACAAACAGTGCATGTGTTTGTACTTCAGTAATTAACTGTTTTCTGCGTTTGACATTTTTGAGATAAATAAGTTTCCCAATTTGTTTCCAAGGTACGTGGTTTAAAGTGAAACCGCTGAGAATTATTCTGTGAGCAATTTTAGCAGTGAACCATTCACAAATTAATATGCAAGAGTGTTTGTACTTCAGGAGGTGACCCTTTCCCCGTGCTTAGTATTGTTTTAGCTAAATCAAGTTTACCAATTAATTGTTTCATATTAAGCAAACCTTTGAAGACAAAAAGTCCTGGACGGGCCGAGCACGTAACGTAAAGTTTCGGCTGGTGTCCCAAACGGCTGCTCAATAGAACTTTCGGCGAAAAGAAATATTATGGCTCTTTGGTCACAAGCAAACACAACATTGTCGCCCCAACGAATGTTATTTGCAAAACTTTTAGTGTTATATAAAGTGGTGATTGATAAAAAAGGTAATTAATTTTTACCAAAATCAGTTTGAAATCTCAATGCGTGAATTTAGTTGAGGTTTCAGAATAATCAGCAATCAATCACACAATATCACCTCATCTTTTCACTTTTGTTTCAGAATATTGATGGTGTCGTCAAGAGAGGGGGTAATGCCTCAGGTTCTCGGCATGATACACATAAATTACAAGTCACCACTTCCAGCGGCAGTTGTTTCGGTAAAAAGAAGTTCATTACACAAGTTTATAAACAACATTTTAAATGCTTTTCAAATTATCCGTACTCTAAGCTAAACTGTAGCCAGAGTCGTAGACTTAACCGTAGATGTAGCCAGTGTCAGATGAAATCAGACATAGATGCATGTTAATTGTTAAGTTTGATTTGTTTTCATAAGCCCCGATATCAAAACACTCACCAATTACTAGAGTTTCACTCGTTTGTTGCTTCTAGTTCATTAATGTGATTGATATGCTATAATGAGTTTCTTGAGTTTATTTCAATCTCTTGATTTTCACTTTTGATTGATTTACCTTTCTAGTTCCCTATGTGATTGCTATGCTCATGAGTCCCAATATATCAACACGTCACTCAACTACTTGAGTTCACATCACTCGGTGGTTGTTTTGGGTCATTTACCATTCTAGTTCTTTAGTGTGATTGATTTGCTGATGAATTCCTTGAGTTTCTTCCAGCTCCCCAAATTTCACTAGAGTTTGTTAATTTTATGTTATTTACTTTCTAGATTCCCTATTGTGATTGCTATGCTCATGAATCCCGATATCAACACACTCATTAACTACTTGAACTTCACTCGTTGGTTGTTTTGATCCATTTACCATTGTAGTTCTAATAGTGTGATTGATTAGCTGATGAATTCCTTGAGTTTCTTTCAGCTCCCCAAATTTCACTATAGTTTGTTAATTTTATGTTATTTACTTTCTAGATTCCCTATTGTGATTGCTATGCTCATGAGTCCCGATATCAACACACTCATTAACTACTTGAATTTCACTCGTTGGTTGTTTTGGGTCATTTACCATTCTAGTTCTTTAGTGTGAATGATTAGCTGATGAATTCCATGAGTTTCATTCAGCTTCCTGAATTTCACTATAGTTTGTTAATTAGCTGTTTCGTAGCGTAGCGCAGCGCAGCGAAACAGCTATTGTTTTTGTTCGGTTTTTTATTTGGTTGTTTCAAGATTATTCAGTATTCGCATTTTTTTGCATGGTTCCTAAAGAGCAATTGCAATGAAACTTTCAGTGAAGGGCATTGGTGCAAGGAGGGTCCTAAAAGAAATTCGTCATGATGACGTCATCACCGGTCACGTGACGTCATCTTAAAGGTGTTTTATTTAAATATTTGAAAATCTATATCAAATCAACCACAAGAGACCGTAGCTTTCTGTTAACGGGATTGCAATCGATTGGGTAGGGATTAATTGGGTCTTCATTTTATTTCATGTGCGTGACCTCACATGACCTCTACTCGAAACGGGCCAAAAACGGAAGTGCCCTGTAACTCAAAAGTGGTAACAGTTATGAAGTTGCTTTCCCTGGACGAAGTGTCTAGCGAGGGTGGGCAGTTCAAAAAAAGTATTGATAACGTCATAAATTGCAACAGCGCCCTCTAGTGGCAGGTTGAAGTTTCTTCAAAATGGACTTTTTGAAGATGTCTGTGGCGAAGTTTTTTGTAATCACTTTAAATTTTACACACACGTTTACTGTCTGGCAGGCATCATGTGTGTGAAGTTTCAGATCAATAACGTCATCAGGAGTCACGTGACGCGGTATTAAAGGTGCACTTTTTGAAGTCGTATAACTCTCAAAGTAATGATGCCATTATGTTGAAACTACGTAGATCGTTAGATATTGGCAAGTTCTCGTGAATTGTGGAATGACGTCATGATGACGTCATCACATGACTTTTAATGATTTTTTCCATTTTTACACCTTTAACACATCAATTGCTATCTGAACATGGTATAATCCAAATTATTTCTTTATTTATGCCACTTCGGGCAAATTGCCTTGAATACACAACAAATTTAAAACTCAAATGAGAAATTTGAAATGTTATTGACGAAACAGCTATGTATTTGTGCAATGCCATAAGGTTGCGTGCCATAGCCTCACGCACACATTGCCATGCCAATGTGCGTAATCATTTGTACACGAAAATTGCTTTGAATACACAACAAATTTAAAACTCAAATGAGAAACTTGAAATGTTATTGACGAAACCGCTATTTATTTGTGCAATAAGGTTGCGTGCCATAGCCTCACGCACACATTGCCATGCCAATGTGCGTAATCATTTGTACACAAAGTACAATGCCATGCCAATGTGCGTAATCATTTGTACACGCAGTCAATGCCATGCCTATGTGCGTAATCATTTGTACACAAATACCATGCCGTGTCCTTGTACACACACCCGATTGCGTGTATTCTTTATGTAGTTGCATTTTATACACAGGTAATATCCTCATGCACATTCTTAACTGTACACAAGCAATTGCAAGCTCCGTCATGAAAGGTATTGGTCCTATGATGATGATCCTAAAGCAAGGATTTCATGATGACGTCATCACCGGTCACGTGACATCATCTTAAAGGTGTTTTATGTTAACTGTTTGAAAATCTATATCAAATCAGCCACAAGAGACCGCAGGTTTTTGTTTGCGGGTGGGTAGGGATAAATTAGGTCTTCATTTTATTTTGTGTGCGTGACCTCACATGACCTCTACTTCCAGTCGAAACCGGATGTGCCCTCTAATTCAAATGTGCAAAAGTTATGAAGTTGATAGTGTCTAGCAAGGGTGGGCAGTTCAAAACAAATATCGATGAAATAACTAAACGCATCAGCGCCCACTAGCGGCAGGTTGAAAACTCATTAAAACGGACTTTTTGAAGATGTGTGTGGTGAAGTTTAGTGTAATCACTTCAAATTTTACACACACGTTTACTGTCAGGCAGGCATCATATGTGTGAAGTTTCAGATCAATGACGTCATCGGGGATCACGTGATTGCACTTTTTGAAGTCGTATAACTCCCGTAGCAACAATGCGACTTTGTTGAAACTTGGTAGGTTGTTAGATATTGGCAAGTTCTTGTGAATTATAAAATGCCGTTATGATGACGTCATCACACGATTTGTTATGAATGTTTAAATTTGTGCACCTTTAAGTCATCAGTTGCTAACTAAACATGGTATAAAAGGAATTTCTCTTTTATTTATGCCTAATTGGGCTAACTGCTTTGAATACACACAAAAAATCTAATTCAGTTGAGAATTTGAAAATTTATTGACGAAACAGCTATGCGTTTGTGCACAAATGCAATTATGTTTAGTTTTATGTTATTTATTTTCTAGTTCCCAATTGTGATTGCTATGCTCATGAGTCCCGATATAAACACACTCATTAACTACTTGAATTTCATTGTTTTGATCCATTTACCATTGTAGTTCTAATAGTGTGATTGATTAGCTGATGAATTCCTTGAGTTTCTTCCAGCTCCCCAAATTTCACTATAGTTTGTTAATTTTATGTTATTTACTTTCTAGATTCCCTGTTGTGATTGCTATGCTCATGAGTCCCGATATCAACACACTCATTAACTACTTGAATTTCACTCGTTGGTTGTTTTGATTCATTTACCATTTTATTTTTTTAGTGTGATTGCTTTGCTGATGAATTTCATTAAATTTCTTTCAGCTTCCAGAATTTCAATACAGTTATTGTTTAATTTTATGTTATTTATTTTCTAGTTCCCTATTGTGATTGCTATGCTTATGAGTCCCGATATCAACACACTCATCAACTATTTGAGTTTCACTCGTTGGTTGTTCATCTCAATCGCAGTGGCGTCGATTCCTTACTTCAGATGGAAGTACCCGGATATGCCAAGGCCATTTAAGGTAAGAACTCGGGTCAAAGGTCACTGCATTATAATCTATATGTAGCGTGGAGTGATTACGTTCATAATGAAATATTTACACGCCTAATGTGCAATTAGAAAATACAAACTTGTGTTATTACCAACTAGACCAACGAGATCCAGTTCAGTTCAGTTCAGTTCAGTACAACATTAAAAGTGATACACACAAATGCAGGAAATTGGGGGGTAACAACCAAGAAAGCACAGCTTGTTTTAACAGGGAGAGAGTGCCCATACAAAGGCAGGATCCAATACAAATACAATATAATTAATACAGACAGAGCAGGTAGATATGATTCGAACTGCCTCTAGAATTGCAAAGATCGTGGGTTCGAATCCAAATCGAGTAATATGACTGTTTTACCGAGCTCAGGAAAGTAGCCTACTGAGTATGCAGTGCTAACACTATCGGTGTATGGTAAAATCAAAATTTGTGATACAATTCTTTAAAGGAAGAAACTAAAGAGTGAACTTATAGGTACAGCCAAACCTCTTTTGTGTAAGTATTGGCTCTGAGAAGAGCCGGTGTGGTCTTGACGTTTCGAACAGTATACTCTGCCCGTCTTCAGGAGAATGCTGGGCTGCTGGTTTACTGTTCGTAACGTCAAGACCACACCAGCTCTTCTCGGAGCCAATACTTACACAAAAGAGGTTTGGCTGTACCTGTAAGTTTACTATTTTTTTTTAAATGGTTCCTTCTTATTTATCCATACCATACAAAGCTTCAAACAATACTTACAACTCTTAATGTTTTGTTTAACAGGTTCCCATCATCCTACCAATCATCTTCATTATATGCGCGTTGTTCGTGGTAGGCGTCTCCATTTACTCCTCACCAGTAGATGTGGGCATCGGGGCTGCTATAACAGTCGCCGGGGTACCAGTTTACTTCTTCTTCGTCTGGTGGGAGAATAAGCCCGTGTGGTTTACCGATGCAATGGGTAAGAAATCGACAATACGCAATATGTTGCCCCAAACTTAAAACGTAATGTAGCCCTGACCAAAATGTAGCCAACAAAGTAGTACCTTAATATCGCTCTACTTAAATGTGCCCGCAAAGTTGTGTCTTAATGTAACCATACCATAAATGTATAGCCAATGAATGTACATATGTTGCCCGACCCCATTGTACCTTCAGATCGCATGTGGACCAATACAATGTATCACACTGTCTGTAGGGAAACCTGATTTCTGCTCTACCAGTCAGGCTTCTGATGGATGGTACCCAAGCTGGACTGTAAAAGGGGTAACCCTGTTTCAGCCACATGAGTGGGTGGCAACGGCCACAGGAACAATTGTTGGGTGTAGCCCACACCTTGAAGTGGCCTTCAGGTTTTGTGTGTATGGCGACTTGCATGAAAAACAAAATTAGAGGGTATTATTTACTTAATAAAAAACTGTGTCTTGTGTTTTCTCTTATAGATTCCCTCACGTGTTTTCTGCAGAGATTCTTGTACATTGCTCCAGGAGCGAAAAAGACGGATTGAGACTGAGATTATTTTCCCCAAGTTCTCTGCAGAGGGAGCAAATTTGTTATTTCTGTTTGTTATGTGGCACGGAATCATCGCCATGTTTTACAACAGCTTCAAATTCAAATTGAGTTTTGTGATGCACTCATTTTGCAATATATGGTATTAATAGTCCCTAGAGCAGCAGGGGATTTAGTTACAAGTATCTAACCTCAGCTAAAACGGTGTAAAAAAACAGTGGCTTCATATTTTTTACATGGGCATTTTGTTTTCAAAATCAATACAAATTTCGATTACGTCACATTTCAAACAATGGTCTCAACAGATTGGTAAGTTCATTCCTGAATGTGAAGGTTTATTTCAAAACGGTAATGAACTTAACCTTTTGACTGGCACAAACAAAAATCGGAATGAAACCAAAAACCATTTTGTTTAAGACGTCCGATCAAATGTTGCTTCTGAAAGAGAATAAAAGTTTAAAAAATAAAATAAAATAAAAATGATAACAAAATGAGTGCATCAGAAAACTGAGTTGGCCCTTTAATAGAGTCCCCATGAATAGACTTGTTCGATGCAACTAACAATCTGGAACCATTTGGTTGAGAGCTAATGTTCTGACATCCAAGGTAACATTCAAGTGCGTTTGTGGATTGCAAATGTTCTTCTCCCTTTCAATTTGTCTTCCAATTCAGGTCAGTAGGTATGTATTAACCGAAGACCCGTTGGCGTTCTTAAGTGCCTTTAGTGACCCCAGAGGCTGGTGTGTGGTATGTGGGCTGCACGCCTACTACCGAAACAAAGTAACCGTTAACTTTATGTAAATACTAAAGCAGATACTGTGAACATAACGAATATGTACAGCATCGAAATCCACAATATTTAGGTTTTCAAATCACTTTACACTACCAAACTTAACAACAAGGCTAACACAATTTGTTTGTATCAAATTTATTGAGTGGCTTCAGAACAACATTAAACAAAGGAGCATCCCTTTCGTTCGATAACATATTTCTCACACTAAAAAGAGCTCATTAAACCACAGGGTCGACTATAGCCATTCGTTTTTATTTCTCCTAAGTTAGGACTAGTCCTAAAGTAAATATTTGTGAAATCGACCCCTGGCCGCAGATTTCTTGGTCAACTCAGTTGAAACTGGCTTAATATTTGGATTTAAGCTTTGATTCTGTCTCAGTTTGACCTATTCTTGGGTCTTGACCATACTCTGTTCCAGCCGTAACTGGGACCATTTCAGACACACCCCAAACTGAGTTTTCTTGGCCTACCGGTTAGAAGCACCGGATTCAAGCTCTGGTGTCTGACCAGCTGAGTGTGGGTTTGACCCCTGATCGTGACACCTGTGTCTTTGAGCAAGACACTTAACCATGATTGCTTCGAAAGTTTGGGAGGTAGTGCTTACTGCTCTACCAACTAGGTTTCTGATGGATGATACCCAAGCCTACAGTCGTATGGAACGTAAAGGGGGTAACCTTGTTTCAGACCCAGGAGTAGGTGGCAAAGGCCTCTGGAAAATAATTGATTTGTAGCCCACGCCTTGAAGTGGCCTTCAGGCCTTGTGGGTGTGGTGACTTGCATAAAAAAATAATAGTATTATTAGTATCATAGTATTATAATTAATATTACAACTACTTGGTATGTCACAGTACCAAGCAGCAACAGCGCCACTAAGAGGTTGCGTGTAATCGTTCATGACGTATTCATTGACTGCTTGTTTGAACAGGGGAAACCAACAAGCAGACAAAAGTTGTATGAGCTTTCAATTAGTAGAACAATTTGAGTAAAGCCCGGTTCATACTTCGTGTGAATGCGAATGCGAAGCGAATTTGACGTAAATTTGACGTCACAACCCTCCTTTCGCAGCGATATTCGCAAGTGAGTTTGGCAAAGTTGCCCTGCTGCGAACTATTCGTTGCGAATTTGTGACGTCAACAATCGTATCGCATTCGCATTCGCAGGAAGTATGAACCGGGCTTTAGAACAACATAAATAAGAGCAAAACAGGACAGTGAATAATATTCAAAAACGGTTAGTATTCATGATCGTTTATCTTTCACTTTATGTTATGCAAAATAACAAGTCACTGGAGTGAGATATTAATTTAGTTATTGTCAAAGTACAAACTCAATCCCATTATACTTAGTTTTCGATCAACACACATAGTGATAAAACTGTATCAAAATGAAAACTTAATTGTACCAAACTATGTATGGTTAATATGATTTTGTTTTATTGTGGCATTTTTCTTCTTCTAAAACCTTATTGTATTCGCATTGTAAATAGTAAGATTATGTTCTATTGACGCACTACTAAAGTTGAGTTCACATTATTATTGTATGTTAAATTGTTAAAGTAGGTGGACACTATTGGTAATTGTCAAAGACTAACCTTCACAGTTGGTGTATCTCAACATTGGCATAAAATAACAAACCTGTGGAAATTTGAGCTCAATCGGTCATCCAACTTCCGAGATAATAATGAAAGAAAAAACGCCCTTGTCACACGAAGTTGTGTGCGTTTAGATGGTTGATTTCGAGACCTCAAGTTCTAAATCTGAGGTCTCAAAATCAAGTTCATGGAATTAACTTCTTTCTCGAAAACTATGGCATTTCATTACTCGTCACCAAGAAACGTTTTATGCTAATAATAATTTTGAGTAATTACCAATAGTGTCCACTGCCTTTAAATTACCCGTTTCTTAAACTAGTATTCGAACTGCCTCTACAGCAACCGGGCTATCTTGCAAGATAGTTGGTAAGACACTGCTCTAAAGTTGGTATTTTTAGAAGTGGTGGACACTGTAGGTGTTTGGTTTGGGTGTATACAAACAAATTTAACCAAACCTTATAGTGTCGTAGCATTGTGTTTGCCATATCCTAAAAAAGCTTATTACTTATGTCGCGGGTTCGAATCCTATAAGAGTAATATGCTTGCGCTTTTGTTCACATAACTCCGGAAAAGTACTGAATACCCATTAACCGAAATTAATACAGTATTATTGTTGGCGTTACATCGTAAGCAATGACGTCCACGTTTATTCGTCTTGTACATGAGTTTTTGTTAAAATTGAAATCAAAGACATGTTCAAGTGATTATCTAAACGAACACAAAATAAACTGTCTTAAATAAAGATTGTTTTAATCATTATTATCATCAGTTGTATGTGTGTTTTGGATAAAATGAAGTATTAGAAGTATTTGTAAAAGTTTAGCAAACCGAACGGAAAAAAATATTGTTTTCAAACCTCTTGAAAATAAACAATATCAAACGCAGTTTGTTATAAACACAATTTCAATGTTGTTTGTATAGTCAGACAATTCATTTAAAACAACAATGAAACAAAATTAAACTTGGGACAAGGATGCTTATAATAATGGGTGCATTCGTTTAGCTTTCCTGCGTAATCCCCGGTCGTCCCCGGTGCGTTCGAATAGCTTTTGGCTCATTCCAGGGGCTCACCAAGGTCAGCCCCCAGTGCCCTGCTTGTGGAGTGGGTCACTTGGGGGCTGGCCACAGGTAAACTACGTCACTACGGGAGCGGTGAGTGGTCGTTCGATTAGCTCCTGTCAGGGGCTCACCTGAGTGAGCACCGCTGGGTAGACGCAGGGAAGTTAAACAAACACACCCAATATTTGAGAAACCCCATCTACAGTCACGCCAGAACTGTGTGACCCAAATGACAATTGGGCAACATTCTTAAGGTTTTTAATTACATCAGGCACAGAGTGCAATTTTTATTCTCTTCGGAATCGTTGACAATTAAAGGCACAGACACGTTTGGTAATTGTCAAAGACCATT
The DNA here is from genome assembly GCF_032118995.1 of Asterias amurensis. NCBI lineage: Eukaryota > Metazoa > Echinodermata > Asteroidea > Forcipulatida > Asteriidae > Asterias > Asterias amurensis. Next base: position 22,370,144 of record NC_092650.1, on the reverse strand, counting down.
TTTCTCACTTGATGTACCCCAACATATGCATTTAAATAACAATCTGTGAAAATTTGCATGAGAATAAGATGCATAATGACAAACTTCAGCTGAAGCAATTTATTATTTATATCTACTTTACTTTAGAGGGAGCCGTTTTTCACATTGTTTATACTATCAACAGCTCTCCATCCCTTGTTACCAAGTAAGTTTTCACGCTAACAATTATTTTGAGTAGTTACCAATAGTGTCTAGTACCTTTAAACGCCGTACTACAAGGAAAATAGAAAATGACTAAAATTTCCATACTCGACTCCATAAATCTTTACACCCAAATAATCTCATAACAAGAAAGGCGTAAAGGAACACATGCCTTGGATCGTGCGAGTTGGTCCATAAAAAGCGTTAAATAACCGTTTGTTATAGGAAAGATGTTTTAAAAGTGGAACACATTGACCTACTCAAATATTTATCTCGAAATTGCGTGGTGTTCGTTTTAGTCTGCGAACTAAAAAAATTTACTCCCATATAAATGACCGACCGTGTTAGTGGACGAGGTAAAAGTAAAACCACGCAACTTCGAGGCATGTTTGTGTGGATCATTGTATTCTACTTTTACAACATCTTTCTACCATTATGCATTCTATAACAAACGGTTACAAACGATTTTCAAAGACCAACTCGACCGATCAAAGGCAACGTGTTCCTTTGATAACTGGAACAGTACTGTCCTGGCATGTAAACCTTTAGAGCAACTGGGTAATTATAAAGCCCAGCATAAAAGAGATACAGCACCAGTACCCTTAATAATCAACAACTTTGATAACGTACCCGGGAACTTCTGTAACTACGGTAAAACTACCATATCGCAACTGGTAAATAACAAACGTTTCCCGAGCAGGCCATGTGACTTATAAACAAGCCACAAACTTCTCCCAATAGCTCATCTTCAGAGATAACAAAATATGACAAGTCCTACTCACTTTTATACTGCACGCACGGGGAATTAACTGGTTGATGGATGAAGATTAATCTGTGGTTTTAGGTGATTTCGTGGAATTATTGGAGAACATTGATGACGAACCAGGTGGTTAAGAAAGTGATTGAAATCTTATGGAATTAGGCTGTCGATAGAGGGCGTTTATATACATTTCCACTAGAGACTTTTTCACAACCCGGATGCAAAGTCCAAGTCACTCCAGCGTTTACATTCTTCACAAAAATAGTAGACTGTGAAAATCAACCCAAATTGATTGGAGCAGTGGCGTTCATGTGTTACTTTAGATGTGTTCCGTGGTTTTCTAGACTTGTGACAAGTCGTAATGGTCTGTCGCGCTCGCGTCGAGTCGTGGTGGTTGTGTAACGATCCAGGTCTCTGCGACCGAATACTACCACTCTCGCGAGATCACTGCTCTCACGCGAAGCTGCTGGCTGTCGACTACTACTCGCTCCCTATTATTAAATGGGACCGAAGGCGTGAGATCAGTTGTCTCGCGGTTGCAAGCAATCTCACGAGAATACCGCCAGTGTCACGGGAACGCTGTACCGCGATAGACATTTAAAGACTTTAAACAAGTCTACGTTTTTTCAGTTCTTCAGTCGTGATGGTTATTATTCGGGTTGGGTACACCCCGTAACTTCGGGGTGGACTATGATTGAAATGTTGCTGTCATAATGTGGGTGCAAAGGGGTGTGGGCTCAAGTAAATTTAAAACATCTGCGATTGTACAAAAAACAACCGGCTTAATAAAGTGTGTGCCAAAATCCCTCAAACACCGACCCCCCCCCTCTCCTCCGAGTGCGCCCCCCTCTCCTCCGAGCACAAAAACCCACACCAATTGGGTTGTTGCTCCACCCCCACCCCCCCCCCCCCACCGTCACCCCTATCCCGGATACTGGTGGATCAAAAGTCGTTAGTTGTCGCCATAATTGCTCGAAACACACGTACGCCATTTCTAGGTGAGTTCATTTTAAAGGAACATCACAGAATCGGTCAAGAAAACAAATCGTCTAATTAAACATCCCTTGTAATAATTTCTGTCTGAAATGTCATAATTTGATGGGAAATAAATAAAACAAATTCCCGTCTCGAATTTATCGTTCAGTGAGCGTAAACTCGGACCCAGATGGCCGATCGTTCTCAAACTTATACAGGCTTCAGTTAATGTATATGGTGGATTACATAAAATGCTTAAAGGCAGTGGACACTATTGGTCATTGTCAAAAACTAGCTTTCACAGTTGGTGTATCTCAACATATGCATAAAATAAGAAACCTGTGAAAATTTAAGCTAAATCGGTTGTCGAAGCTGCGAGATACTAACGAAAGAAAAACACCCTTGTCACACAAAGTTGTGTGCGTTCAGATGCTTGATTTCGAGACCTCAAATTCTAAATCTGAGGTCTCGAAATCAGATTCTCAGAAAATAACTTCTTTCTCGAAAACTAATCCACTTCAGAGGGAGCAGTGTCTCACAATGTTTTATACTACCAACCTCTCCCCATTACTCGTTACCAAGTAAGGTTTTATGCTAATAAATATTTTGAGTAATTACCAATAGTGTCCACTGCCTTTAATACAACAACTATTTTGTTGGCCAAAAAACCACATTTTATGTAATGTTCCTTTAACAGAGTGTTTACCTGTCGGTGTTGATCGTCACCAAGGATACGTCGGGTCCAGTAAATCAGCTTGTGATTACAATGTCCCCTGCGTCGGCATCAGCATTTTGGGTTTTATTTCCTCGACGTCAGCAAAATCTCAAAGTGCATAACCGACTAGGTCAATACTTGCTTACCAGGCAATTTATTTTTAAGGCAGAAAAAAATAGCAAGAATTTGTTTAGCTGAGATCAAACGCTCTCAAAATAGTTTCGTTTATTAAGTGAGAGTAGTGAACACCCTGTTTGTGTTTTGGATATTCCAGATCAAAACTTATATTTTGTTCTCATTATTAATTCTTCTAAAAATAAATATCGCAGTTGAAGCCAAAATATTTCAAAATTATTTTTCTCCACCATGACCATCCTTAGGCCTGCCTAATCCACATAAAGCTGAGAGCAAACCTGCAAAAAGGTATATTATTCAACTTATCAAAGTCATACAGGTCCTCGAAACAGTTGTGCTATCTGAAGCCAACGGTGCGTACAAACTCAGGCGAATATGAACTCTTCTCTAAACTGGTGGTACGATCATTTTAAAAGCAGTGGACACTATTGGTAATTGTCAAAGACTAGCCTTCACAGTTGGTGTATCTCAACATATGCATAAAATAAATAACCTGTGGAAATTTGAGCTCAATCGGCCATCAAAGTTGCGAGATAATAATGAAAGAAAACAACACCCTTGTCACACGAAGTTGTGTGCGTTTAGATGGTCGAGACCTCAAGTTCTAAATCTGAGGTCTCGAAATCAAATTCGTGGAAAATTACTTCTTTCTCAAAATCTATGGCAATTCAGAGGGAACCGTTTCTCACAATGTTTTATAGCACCAACCTCTCCCTATTACTCGTCACCAAGATAGGTTTTATGCTAATAATTATTTTGAGTAATTACCAATAGTGTCCACTGCCTTTAACTTAAAAACAGATGGTTGGACGATCACTTCAACTCATTGCACAAAAAATTACTCACTCGTTGACCAATGTGCATATTAAATAATTTATTTTGTTTGCGGTAATACCGTGTGGGTATCTACTATTTTGGTAGATTATGTGCTTTTGGAGAACATGTCTCGCTTTTAATATACACATGGTGTTACTGAAGACCGATTGTAATTATTTTAAAGACATTCGACACTATTACTAATTGTCAAAGGCCAGTCTTCTCACTTGGTGTATCTCAACATATGCATGAAACAACAAACCTGTGAAAATTTGATCTCAATCGGTTGTCGAAGTTGTGAGATATTAATGAAAGAAAAAAAAACACTAGTCACACAAAGTTGTGTGCTTTCAGATGTTGATTTCGAGTCTTTTCACTTGGTGTATCTCAACATAGGCATGAAACAACAAACCTGTGAAAATTTGAGCTCAATCGGTTGTCGAAGTTGTGAGATATTAATGAAAGAAAAAAAAACACTAGTCACACAAAGTTGTGTGCTTTCAGATGCTTGATTTCGAGACCTCAAATTCTAAACTTGAGGTCTCGAAATCAAATTTGTGGAAAATTACTTCTTTCTCGAAAACTACGTCACTTCAGAGGGTGCCGTTTCTAACATCAACCTCTCCCTATTATGTACTCGTAATCAAGAAAGGTTTTATGCTAATAACTATTTTTAGCAATTACCAATAGTGTCCACTGCCTTTAACCATGCATTGCATCAAATCCCGTACAATAACATAGGATCCTAATATGAGGCACATTGTTGACTTGCCCCATCACCTCATGTCTCGATGAAAGGGGGGTAGTAATTAAAGCAATTGGTATATAGGGGATGAGATGGGAGGGGCGGGGGGGGGGGGTGTTCCACCACAAGAAAAGAAATAAACGAAACGAGTGGGACGGCTCCGAGTGGGACGGCTCTAATGTATGACACATCGATTTTGTCACGGGCCCAACCTTGTTTGATGCAGGGCAAGTTAAGAAAATTTGGGGTGTAATTGTTTTTCATTTGGTTAAACCTTGTTTGGTAGATATACTATGTGCGCTTTATTAATATAAGTTGTTAGCCAAAGTTTGGGGCTAAATTTAGGTCCGGGTTGAATGTAGATACAATAGGTGTTAATATATAAAAGCGTTGTGGTTAGATAGATGTATGGGTCATATTAAGGTACAGGTTTCGGGCTACATTTAGGTCAGGGCTGAAGGTAGTAACAATGTAGGCGTAGAATTTTTGATGAGGGGTTGGGGCTATATATACGCAAAGGTAGCATTTATGTATATAGGTATATAGGTTTGGGCTGTAATTTAAGATGCAATGCTGATGTAACGTTTAGGTAAAGCGTTTGGGGTACTTTATGTCTGGGTCACTTTTAAAGTATAACTTTGGGCTACACTTAGTTTTTAAGTACAATATTGGTGTAGCTATAAGATAAGTGTTTGGACCACATAGATCTGGGTCATATTTATGTTGGTTTTTGCTTCGATTCCATACGATTTATTGTTTAACTACAACCTTCAGTGTCAAACAACCATAACATAGATCAAGCGTGTATTTCGATTCACCGCTAACGAGTTTTTATCAGTAGTAATTCGAACCTTGGAACGCTCTAAAATAAAATAAAAACGTGCATTGTTTCAGCAAACAAAAACTTGGTAAATAAAGGAAACACGATGTTTCCTTTATTTACCAAGTTTTTGTTTGCTGAAACATGCATGGGCATGTTTTTATTTTTTTAGAGCGTTCCAAGGATCGTGTTTCCTTTATTTACCAAGTTTTTGTTTGCTGAAATCGCTCTGCCACGACACTTCCACCCAAATGTGACCCATACGTGCAGCCCAATCGCATTATCTAAAAACTACACCAACATTGTACCTAAATTTAACCGCACCAAAATGTAGCCCCAATACACTTGTATAAAACTGGGTGTTTCGTGCCCGGGCCAATGTAGAAACAACGTTTGATCAAATTTAACCCTAAATCATGAACCTATGTTTAGCCTGGAGCTAACTGTAGCTCGCATAACCTTTAGAACCTGTAGACGCGGCTTTACAACTATGGTTCAATGAGTTTTTACTAAAATGACAATCCGAGTTTTTAATATATAAATAAAAATAACAGTCCAAGGTGTGCTTTTTGTTATCTGTATACCGGTTACAAATTGACTTAATCTAATACAACTACTGCATGACTCACCTTTGTACTCAAAGTGTCAGTAATGGGATGTTTCGGAAAATAAATAGTTCCATTCAGACTTGAGGTTTTGACGGCTTTGAGTGTCTGTCAAAACTCCACGGGGGATTGTTGTTTCTTTCGACCGGTGGACATCTGTACGAGTCATCATGGATGGCCTGCACATGGCAATACACGAGACTGAAATATCCAGAGCCCATGTCAAGAGATGGAACCACGATCCTATTCCAGTCCGGATATCGCCGGAGCACGTCACCAAATTCCACCGAGCCGAAGTGACTCTTGAACGGCAGATCGGGCTCGGTGGATGCATCGCTTTCGTTGTCGGCACCGTGGTGGGCTCGGGAATTTTCATCTCACCGAAAGGAGTGCTGAAAAACACCGGCAGCGTGGGGATGGCGCTCATGGTGTGGGTCACCTGTGGGATTTTATCGGCCATCGGGGCGCTCTGTTACGCTGAGCTCGGGACGACTATCCCGAAGTCCGGTGGAGACTTCACGTATATTCTGGAGACGTTCGGAGCCATTCCGGCATTCCTGCGAGTGTGGACGAACCTGGTGGCCGTTATCACTGCACAGTATGCCGTCATTTCAGTCACCGGGGTCACCTACATGTTGAAGCCTTTTTTTGGAGACTGCGAGATACCGTACTTTTTGATTCAGTTTCTGGCTGTATTATTGCTAGGTAATGTATATATAGTCCACGATTACAAAATGGTGACTCAATCACAAAAAGTATGGTCATACTTTGGAGTTAATGAATATTGGTAAAAAGTATTATCCAATACCTCCTTGTTATAACTATGGAAAAAGGACCTTATCGCAAGTACGCATTAGGCGTAGAATAAGTTGCATGCTGGTCTAGCTAGGCCGATCAAGTTTGATCGCCAGTATATTTGACCAGCTAAACTGACCAGATAGCTAGACCGGCAAGGCCGATCACGTTTGGTCGCCAGCCTAGCTAAACAAGCATGCACCTCATTCAACAGCTGCGCAATTGGTATTTGCGAAAAGGTCTATATGGTAGTAAGCATTCTGCAAAGTTATTTCGCCTAAAATGCCATAGTGATGAGAAATTTAACTCTCTTAAGATCGGCTTTTGGGTTTAAAATTCCAGTGGTGTCCGTTTGTGAATGCTACGGGCATAGATGCGGTTGGCACTCGCTGTCACCCCGCAATTTAGGGGTGTAGAATCATAAATAATGTTTTTACAGACGGTTGCTATAAAAAGAAATCTTCAAAATGTCACGTATTTAGCGAAAAATGATTTTAAAAAACCAAAGCGGCCATATAACAAGCTTCCGTTACACGGACTCTTTGAATGTGAATCTTACGTTAGATTTTTCACCATTATTTACATTTTGTAGCGATAATTTGAATACATGATCTTTTTCGTCAATTATTCGTAAATAATTTTGTAAAAAAAAGATTTAAATTTGCTTAAGTAAGTTACTTTTAGACGGCTGAAAGTAAAACTAGCCCGGAAGGTCACGTGATTGTTTGTACCACTTTTTGGTTAGAAAAATCACGCGACCTGCGTTTTTGTCTTAAAATGCTCAAAAACGGCTAAATTTTATGATTTTTTGTTAAAGACTGTTCTTCTTCATTCCTGGAAGACCGTTGAAGTCATATCTTAGTCTATTTTGTAGCCCAAATAGCCCAATTCGGCCGGTGTGTCCCTTTAACCTGGGCCCAAATTCATAAAACCCATTAAAGGCACTGGGCACTATTGGTTATTACTAAACTAAATTGTTACCTTGCATTGTTACAACTTATCCTTGCATCGAGCAATGGAGAGCTGTTATTTGTCTAAACATTATATTAAGTAATATCGTTTTAGTTTTTGAGAAAGAGGTAGTTTCTCACTCAAATATTGAAACACTTCAGCTGAATTTGTTTATTATATGCATCTGATAGCCACGCAAAGTAATACAACTATGATGTTTTTTCTTTCATTTATATTCTCTTGCAAATTCGGTGAACAATATTGAGCCCATTAATTTTCACAGGTTTGTTATTTTATGCATATGCTTAGATACACCAAGCGAGAATACTGGTCTTAGACAATTACCAAAGGTGTTCAGTACCTTTAAAATCATTCTAATCATGTTTGGTCGCTTTGAGACGCCCTTCGGATTTGAAAGCGCTGTATAAAAACCGATTGTTATTATTATTAGTGCTATTCTTATTTATATTACCATCAATTTTAATTTTATTTGTTTCCCAGTGGCTATATTTTGGTTGAACAGTGTGAGTGTTCTATGGAGTAAGCGAGTTCAGATTATCTCCACAGTAGCTAAAGTCATTGAGCTGCTTCTCATCATCGCCTCGGGATTGTATTTCATGTTGCAAGGTAACCATTAATGTATACTTTGAAGACTTCTCCACAACTGGCTTTGATGTCATTTTAGGGGAAGATAAAAGTAGGGTGAACAAATAATTGCATGAATGTTCATCGTCCGAATATTCATTGGACATTCATTGGACATTCATTTGCATAAATATTCGATGTCTTAATATTCAGTGCCAATCAATCAATGTGTATTCAGTGCATGAATACTATTTGCGTGAATATTTTGCTGAATATTCATTGCATCAAAGCAAAACAAATATTTTGTAACATGAATATCTCTAAGATTGTCTCCACAACTGGCTTTGGTGTCACATCATAGAGAAAGATATAAAGTGGGGTGAACAAATCATTGCATGAATACTCATGGACATTCATTGAATATTCACTTGCATTCGATGTCTAAATATTCAGTGCCAATCAATCAAAGAATATTCAGTGCAAGAGTATTCTTACGTGAATATTTTGCTGAATATTCATTGCATGCAAAGCAAAACAAATACCTGTTAACATGAATGTCTCAAAGATTTTCTAAAAAACGGACTTTGATGTCACACACGTGTGGTGAACCATGCATTGCATGGATGTTCATTGTCTGAGAAATAATTATTAAATGTTTAATTCAAAGTGCTTGTTTGTATTATGTACATGTTTCTGGTGCAATTGCTATTTATTTTTAACTTGCCTCTTGCTGCATGCTCTTGTAGTGCAATTGTTTATTTCGTGCTTCTATTTATATTCTTTTAAAATATTAAATGAATAGTAGCACTTAACAGAGTTTATAGCAAGAGGTGTGTTATGCCTCCCTAGTGGAAAGTATTTTTGTATTTTAGATTTTAAAGATCTTGTATTTTGTATTTGTACTTAAATAAATATTTTTATATCCTAATGTTTTTCTGTAATTTTAAAAATAGTATATATATTTTCTTATGCTCTGTTATTTTAACGCAATTCAGCCTCTGGTTGCCAAGTTTGGATGTTTTTAATAAACCAATAATAAAAAATATATCCATCGATTGAACCTTTTTCTAAACTAGGATCAATTCTAGGACTTCAGGACGAGTTAAGGTCCGTATATGAAGACGTTAGAACGCATTGAAACAATCCTAAAGTATAAACACTCATCCTAAACTTGAGATAGGATTAATCCTAGCGTTTCGTGAAACTGGCTGCTGATCTTTTTAGGAGGACTTAACTGTATATTATTCCGGTTTTTTTTTCTCCGCTGCAGGTCAAACTGACAACTTAAAGCAAGCATTCAAGCCAGCTGTGTACGTGGATCTTAGCAAGCTACCACTAGCTATGTACTCTGGTCTATTCGCTTATTCTGGATGGTAAAGATCTCACCATGTCATCTTATTGGCTAGAACTGATTATGTTTTGGGTAATTGTGAGACTGACCCGTAGTGAATCAGGCTGACCGGGGTATGTCAATCTGACTCAGAATGCGGGTTGGGAACAATGGATATGTCTGGCCAGGTTTAGGGTATTAAGGTGACGACAGACCTGTAGCAAGGTCAGGCTCACCGGGGTGTCTCAACATGACTCAGTATGCGGGTTTCATTTGAACAGTAGGTCTGACCAAGGTGACGGTCAAGGTGAGAAAGACCCGTGACAGAGTCAGACTGATCGGTGGTGTCTGAACCGGACTCAGAATGTAGATAACATACATTTAAAGGATGGTTCTGACCAAGGTCAGGGTCAGGGTCTTGATAAGACTGACCCATGGCAGAGTCGAACTGAGCATGGGTATGTTTCAATCTGAATCAGAATGCGACATAGAAATATTTGAAGGATAAGTCTGACCAAGGTCAGGATCACGGTGAGACTGACCCGTGGTAGAGTCAGACTGAATATGAGTATGTTTCAATCTGACTCAGGATGTTAGAAAACATTTGAAAGATAGGTCAGACGCAGGTCAAGGTCACGGTGTTACTGACCCGTAGCGGAGTCAGGCTGACCAACAAGTATCTTAATGTGACTCAGGTGTGCAAACACATTAGAAACATTTAAATGATGAAGTTTGAACCGGGTCAAGATCAATGTGAGTCAGTTGGCGACTCTGGCTGACTTGGGAATAATATGTGCCAATGTTATCGTCGCACAGGAAAGGTGTGTGAAACATATTGGTGTTCATAGTCCAGACTATAATGAGATGCCTGTGCTCCTTTTTGTTTTAACATGTTTCGCTTTAATAATTATTTTCTCTTTTTCAACTTTTTTGTTCTTTTCACTAAAGGTATTTGTGAGTTCTCCCACCATTTTAAACAATTATTTAATTTCAATGTCGTTATGATTAATTTTTGCAGGCAGTTTCTACCATCATTTACAGAAGAAATTGTAAATCCTTCAAGGTAAAGTTTATTAAAAATATAATTACTCGGGTGTATGAGCGATATACAATCCCAGCCATATCTCGTTTAGGCCCCTGCCCCCTCTCAATGTTGGTTCTGATGGCACGGTCTTTGCGTTCCAGTCAACTTTGAGCAGTGGACGGGGGACAGGGGGAGAGAATGACTATTGTCTGTGGGAAGTGTACAATGAATGGTTTTACGAAACGTTCGCAAAGGCTGGCCCAAGCATTTTTGGCGGGATTGTAGCCCTAATGTTTGCGGTATTCCGATGTTTTCAATAAATTTTGGGTTAAGCTCATTATTGTATCACAATAACATCTCCAAAGATGATAATAATTTCTTTCAATTATTTATTTGTTATATGCAGGAATATTCCTCTAGGAATCATTATATCAATGATTTTCGTCACCAGTACGTACCTATTGGTCAACTTGGCATACTTCGTGGTGCTAGATCCGCTAGAGGTACTGTCTGCGGAAGCCGTTGCCCTGGTTAGTAGCAATTGATGTGCTTGGGGGAAATAGTTGCTGAGAACGGAGCCTCAAGCTGAATTCAAAGTTGAAGCCGTGGTTTCGAAAAGGCCATATGTTAGCGGTCTCCATATCTTATAAATATCTTAGTTAAGGGTGCCAGTTAAAAGCCAGACTCTCCTCTAAGGTAATTTTTTTTAATGAGCTCGACCAACTGAGCTATCTATGTTAGCGGTCTCCTTATCGTATACATATCTTAGTTTAGAGTCCAAAAGCCAGTTTTACTTTCTTCTTAGGTAAGTTTTGAAATGAGCTGCAGGCTGAGTTCTCCTCGACGTTTCGAGTAGTGTAATCTAGTGGTGTTCAGAAGATAATGTTTTCATGAAGTCTAGATCACACTACACTATAAAGTGGAAATCTCTGTGATCTTTTTGTTAGAGCCATCACTTGTTGCACCTGCCCCGCCCGGGGTACCACTGTTTAGGCTGATTGAAGGCTTTGACATTTTGTTTGCCTTTTTTCTTCTTTAGACTTTCAGCTCACGTGTTCTCGGTAACTGGGCTCTGGTCATCTCAATCGCCGTACCCTTATCCTGCATTGGATCTATCAATGGACAGATATTCAGTTTTGCGAGGTAATTTGTTTCAGACGTTTTTATTGGACTCTGTTTTTAAATCAGGTTCAAACCGTTTTTAAAGAAATCGATTGTTAGATACATGTATTTCGTTTTTTAAGGTAAAAATGTTGTCAGACATTTTTTTTTCCATGGACTTTGTTTTCAAAAAGGTTGAAAACGTTTTTTAAAGTAAACGGTCCTAAGATATTCAGATTTGCGAGGCACATTGTTGTTTGACGTTCTTTTCTGAGGACTTTGGTTTCAAGACGTTTTGTTTTTAATTGGATTCTTAACCGGGTAGGGAGTTACTAATCAGCCGGGTTAGCATGCCTGGGATTTGTTCCTTGGTAGGTGGGCTATAAGGTCGGCAGCCTCTAGCGGGAAGTTGCTCATCAGCCAAGCAATGACTTGCCTCCAACTGGGCCTAAATGTTACTGTTACGTCGTGTTTAGTGGGAATGTTATAGCTAGCTATAGTTAGAAACCTCTTGTTACCGGACATGGGTACATGAAAGTCCTGAGCAATGAGCAGGACCATTATGTGATACAGCTCTTGTGCTGATTTTTGTATCCTGTTTACAGATCTTTAAATAAATAAATAAATAAATAAATTGAAATAAATAGCCCAAGAATGGGACCAGATATGTGGAATGCACTCAGTCATTCAGATGTTTTATAATGCACTTCGAACATTCAGGAATATACACAGAATTTTCATTCCGATGGCATTCTGCCTTTAGTGTGTGACTAGGGTATAACTAATGTGTGCGCCTTGAAGAAAAGTGTGAAGAGCCATTATGCCCAACGTAAAGGTGCGGTTTCATGAACGCTTTGTACGGTGCAGGTCATAACATCTCGGAGCGATATGGTCAGATTTCGGCTGCGTAGATTTCTACCATTAATGTTAAAAACCGATTTATCTTATACAGGATTCTAATGGTATCATCACGTGAACATTGTATGCCTCGCATTCTGGGAATGATCCATGTACATAATAAGACACCTCTTCCTGCAGCAATCGCAGCCGTAAGTGAATGGTTTTATTTATTATAAGTTTGAGAAAGGCAATTACTCAATTGTCTTTGGGGAGTTTGTCTATATTTTGCGAGAACTGAAAAGGGACAAACACTCTTTTAAGGGTGTTTAAATTGTTTTCATTGCGCCCATCTACTCATTAAAGGCACTGGACAAACTTAGTAATTGCCAGAGAACATTATATGCATAAAATGTGAAAATTTGGACTCGATTGGTCATCAAAGTTGCAAGAGAATAATGAAAAAAGTATAACCCTGTTGCACAAAAAAATCGCGTTCAGTAGGGTAGTAAGAAAATACGTCTTTCTCAAAACTACGTTACTCTAGAGGGAGCCGTTTCTCACAGTGTTTTATACTATCAACAGTTCTCCATCGTTACCAAGTAAGTTTAAAATGCTAAAAACTAATTTGAGTAATTACACAAGATCAAACTTTTAGGGTTCGTTTCTATGGTATGTTTCTTCTCTCACGAATGGACATTTTGACTAACATACGCAAATCACGATGACGAGTCGTAGTGTCTACACAAAACTGGACAATCTGATACGGCAATACAATATTAAAGCCTCTAAAAATTGGTATCCAATATGTTTTTTTTTTAGTTTCCAATAGCAGTGGCAATGCTTATGAGTAGAAATATACAACAACTTGTCGACTACATGAGCTTCACCACGTGGCTGTTAGTCTCCGTCGCAGTTGCTGTTATACCTTACTCAAGATGGAAGTATCCTGACTTACACAGACCATTCAAGGTAAGTAAAGATGCTATAAAGGCGTGTAGTGGTCTAGCTGCTGTTATAAGAGCAGTGAGCACCGAATTCAAACTCTGGTGTATTTGATCAGCAGAGTGTGGGTTCGAGTCGCAGTCATTACACCTTTGCCTTAAAAGGACACGTTGCCTTGATTCGGATGATTTGGTCTATAAAATTGTTTTCTTTTTATAAAAATGCATACTGTTTAGAAAGATGTTGTCAAAGTAGAATACAATGATCTACAAAAATATGCCTCGAAGTTGCGTGGTTTTCCTTTCATTTTGCGAACTACCACTGTCGGCAATTTATGGGAGTCAAAAAATTTGACTCCCATAATGGCCGATCGTGTTAGTTGACGATAATTAAAACCACGCAGCTTCGAGTGATGCTTGTGTGGATCATTATGTTCTACTTCTAAAATATCTAATCATATTATGCATTTTATAACAAACGGTTACAAACGCTTTGTATAAACCAAATCATCCGATCCAAGGCAACGTGTCTCTGATAGCAAGACACTTTAGGTCGGGAATAGAGAACTTTAATTTTGGTTTTATCCTTACACCGATTTGTGTATGGGTTCGAATGGTTTTGGTTTCATTAACAGTACATCGAATGGGTAAAAATACAAAATATGGGGATTTTTGTGATAATCAATTGATTTGTTGATCGATTAATGACTCATCAATTAGGTTCCACTCATCCTTCCAATCATTGCGTGGTATTTAAAAAGACAGATCAAAATGAATAATGTCGGGAACGAATACATTACAAAGCAAGAATAGTTAGGACTTTACTATCAATTAATTGATAGATGAATTGATTATTTTCCAGGTTCCAATCATCCTGCCAATCATCTTCATTACATGTGCGTTAGTTGTGGTAGCTACTTCGTTGTATTCGTCTCCGTCAGACAGCGGCTTTGGTTTCATCATCGCACTATCGGGGATACCGTTCTACTTTATATTCGTCAAATGGCAGTCCAAACCAGCGTGGTTTCTGAAAGCAATGGGTAACGTGATTTGTTTACATTTTTGTTTTATTTTTCGTCTACTACTTTTTACATTATGGTCTTGTTCTTCTTCTCTCGTGTCCAATGCACTCTCGACGTTCACTGCTGTACACACTTTTGTGCCCGCCGGGTGTTCTGTACCAGGTCAGTGCCCAATGAGCTCTGCTTACCGCCGAATTCCGCGCTTACGATCACGATTCCCCGCTTACGTGCAAGCACCGAATTTCTGCGCTAGCCTTGTAAGCGTAGAATGCCTAGCAACGTTGAGTACGCACGCGCAGAAGCCAAAATTTGCCGCTTACCCGTGAAATACGCTTGCCGTAAGCACAGAATTCCCTGCTTCCGTAAGCGCCGTTCTGTGCTTACGGTGAGCAGAGCCATGAAATTGGGCCCAGAAGGTTCATTGACGTCACCGGACGCCATGTTGAATGTCGCATTGTAGTACTTTATGGTTGATTTGTATTCATTGGTGTCACCGGACGCTATTTTGAATCTCGCATGGTAGCACTTTATGGTTGCATTGTGTTCATTGACGTCACCGGACGCCATGTTGAATGTCGCATGGTAGTACTTTATGGTTGCTTGGTGTTCATTGGTGTCACCGGACGCCATTTTGAATCTCGCATGGTAGCACTTTATGGTTGCGTTGTGTTCATTTACGTCACCGGACGCCGTTTAGAATTTCGCATGATAGTACTTTACAAACGCGTACGAAGTTTTCAAACAAAATATAACGCCCTTACAAATAACATTGTGAACATAATCGGGGAAAAAGAATAACAGCTGATAAATCAAAATTATTTTCTTAAAACGGCAAACACATTGCTTTTTGTATACGTATTATGTACAGGCCTTCTAAATGATTTGGTTTATAGGTTGAGGGCTTCTTGTTTTTCGAGAGTTTCAAAATGGCTACTGCTGTGATGACGACCTAACCGTCTTGCACATACGCAATATAATAATGTAGGCAGGACTAGCTTTCAGTCAGTAATAACAGAGACTATGTGTTTGAATTAATAACTTACAGATTTCCAAAATGGCGACGCATTGGCTGTTTTTTTATTACTATCCGGTTCATATCAGATTCAATTACGACTTATAATTATTTTATAATACGTTTAATGGTGGCGATGCTATTTGCTAAACGGCAATTCGGTGTGTATTTCGCGGCTACTTTGCAATAACGGACTTTACACGTCTGATCGTGGCATTAAAATCAAAGTGCATGCAACTGTATAAATATTAGTATTAATATACATTGCACTGGATATCAACAATTCCAACGAACTAATGGTAAACGGTCCACGGTCCGCAGTTTTTTTGTTCATGTAAACACTTACCTCTGCACTCATGTAAACACTATCAATATACCTAAGAAAAAATACTGGGTTAACAGTTTGTAATAGGATTTTTCAAGTTTCACGATTTTACAAAAGTATTGTTCTCTCATAATATTAGATCGTTAATTTTGAGGGATTTTACTGATGGTAACAATGGGTGCGTTCGTTTAGCTTCCCAGGGTCGACCCCGGTGTGTGGCGGTTTTTTTTTTCCCAAGACGAACGTGGGTAACTATCTGCACACGTTCGTCCTGGAAAAAAACACCGTCACACACCGGGGTCGACCCAGGGAAGCTAAACGAACGCACCCAATAAACCCCCTTTTCAGAATAATGCAACGCATTTCAGTCAATGTACCAGTAGATGTCTATGGGGAATTGTCTTTGTGTGCGTGTACACCATACGGTTGGTTAGCACAGGCTGAAAGAAAGCGATTCAAAAGAGGGCGCTATCAGGTGAAATTTCGAAACAATGGGAGTCTTTTGGGACGCTTGGTGGCACCCGGACTTACCAGGTAAAATCCATTGTTATCGGTAATGTGCGCATGCTCAGAACTACGTAAACAATGTAAATTTACCTGGTAAGTCTGCTGCCACCTAGCGTTCCAAAGTCTCCCATTCTTCATAATGGGCGGGGGGGGGGGGCAGAACTTTCTGCCAAACCGGTGTTGAAAGAGAACTTGTACACAACTTTTACTTTTAACCTCCTTAAAATGTTCACCTTTTCTTGGACCATGATAATTTGTTTAACGTTTTTTTCTTGATTGTTTTCACCCACTACAGATTCAATGACGTGTTTCATGCAGAGATTTCTCCTTGTAGCTCCAGAGGAAAAGAATTCTGACTAGAAGACTTCCCAATTTGCAGAGTGCATAAATAATCCTTCCCCCGGCGAGCTATAAGTTAAAGATTATCGATGCGGCTTTGAGCTCACTGACGAACAACCGAAAGGGTGTTGTTTGCAGAGTAAAGAGGTCATGGGGCATATAGACGATGTGACCTGTGACATCACATGTTTATAAAAGAGATCAACATGACTCCCCATGAAAAATTACATAACCATTATAACCATGTGCAAGTTTAAAGCCATTGGACACTTTCGGTAAACAGTATTGTTCAAAGGCCCACACTTCGTGGATCACAACTTAAAATATATAAAATAACAAACCTGTGAAAATTTAGGCTCAATCGGTCATCGGAGACGGGAGAAAATAACGGGAAAACCCACCCGTTTCCGCACATTTCGCCGTGTCATGACATGTGTTTAAAATAAATCCGTAATTCTCGCTATCGTGAGAATTGATATTTGTTTAAATGTTTTCTCAAAAAGTAAATATTTCATGGAATAATATTTCAAGAGAAGTCTTTCACCATTACCTTCTGTAAACATCTAAGCTCCAGATGCTTAACTCAATCAGTTATTTGTAAATCTGTGAACTTTTATTTTTTTTCTGTTCCGAAAGTGTATAATGGCTTTAATTTAGACTGAACTAGTATTACAAAAACCCAATTTTGATTATAAATGTTAACAATACAAATACCATCACTAGAATTGAGTGGACATTTAAAATGGTATAATTGAACCGTACAGCACTGGCGGCTTGGGCAAAGACTACGGTCATGCGTTGCGGGCCACGGCTAACATGGGACTAGATTAGGCCTATACCGCAGCTGTACCACAGATTGGCCACTGCAAAGGCATATTCTTCAACTACAGTCACTCAGTAATCTAGGTGCGAAACCTCCGGGTTTCTGCTGCCAGGGCAACTGCTCACAGGCTCCGTCAGCCGACTTGAAGCCCCATGCCGAAAACGCACGTTTTTTTAAAGGAACTACCGGGCCCTAATAAGGCTGAGCGAGCCGCCGATGCAAAAGTCATGTTTACAAAAAAGGGCCATGCTGCATGTCTTAAGGCCAAAGTCGTTCAGTTCTGACGCGGTCTTTATGACTTCAAACAAACCTAGCATATAAGTTTAAGATACCAATTGTCATGTGTGCGGCACCTAAATGTAACCCGAGCCCTAAATGTAGCCTGACCGTGTAATCAAATTAAGCTAGGATATTGCTCATCATATTTTTGTAAAATAGTGTGTATATAATTCGTGTGTTTCTTTATATCCATGGTAAGTAATGTACACTTTTATTTCGTCTTTTATAAAGAGGAACATTATATTATACACATATTGACTGGCAATGAGGTAACTAGTGTATATCTATTCCCCCGAGGGACTTTGAGTGACCAGAATAGGGACCTCCTCTTCTGGTCACTCACAGACCCGAGGGGTACACTAGTTACCGAATTATGTCAGTCAATATGTGTTTTATATCACAGCTCGGTCTTAAATGTCAAATAAGAACAGAAATTTTGAAAAGAAAGGGAGTTTTGTAGTTGCAGTTGACGGTTCAAGTCAAGAGAGGGCGCTGTAACCGGGCACTGTTTTCAAAGACTAGTGCCCGCTCGGGTACTTGTTCCCGCAAACACGCGCGCACGAACACTGGACTATATTAGTTCATCCCACGTGACCGTATTTCAGCCAACCAGAATACAGAACAAACAAGAGGTGTGTTATGAAATTAACTAATCGAAAGTACACAAATTCTTATCACGAAACTTGGGTCCCCATTGCTAAACGTGGGAAGGGGGAAATCACTGACCAAATTAATGTTTAAAAAAAGAAAAAACACGCGGGACTGACACGGCAGTTGCGGTATGTAAAAAGAGAAGCATTATTCTAACATTGACCTATGCATTGATAATTTTTGGTATTATACTTGATTATTTTCATTGCCATTCAACTGCATGGGTTGTGTATGGTGGCGCAACTGTGCATGGGTGCACTGTGTATAGATGTGTGGTATCATACTGCTGGCTTACATGGTGCCTTCATCATGCAAAACCACACAGTGGATCGATAACGATGGCCAGTAGAGATATGAGGGTTGACATAGACCTTATGCACATGACGTCATTTCAGTAGGGCGCCCTCACCTAGAGGTCAAAAGTATGTTGTTCATTGGCCAATCCTGTGCACCGCGCGTACAAATCTGTGCGTTTCGATTGTTTCGTCACCGTTTTTCCACTAAGATGGCCGCTGGATGACGTCAATGCATAAGGTCTATTAGTACTGTATATTTTGCTGGCTGGCTCAGTTTCCTTTCAAAACAAAGGTGGTTGATGTTGAAGAGCCAGAGAGTAGGAGGGTTGACTGTGTACGGTGTAGATACATTCAGTCCATGATATCATAATGTAGGCAGGCATAGTGCACTCATCATTCAAAACCACAGTGGACGATATAGAATGGTCAGAGCTGCTGGAGGGTTGACTAAGTACTGTACAATATGCTGGCTGACTCAAAACCCAGGTGGGTGGATAATATTGAATGGTCAGGGAGTAGGAGGGTTGACTGTGGTACTGTGTAGATATATGTTCACCACATAATACCATTTGTGTCAAAGAATATGGTATTTGGAGATCTCCAAATCAACCAATGCATATTTGAATGTCGCGATTAAAATAGCACAATTATTATTGTTATTTACTTTATTTTATTATTAATCAACCGTTTTTGTAGGTTAGTTTTAACTAAACCGTGACCATCGATGGTGTGTGCTTTTACAAAACCTTATGTATTTTCCCTTCAAACCGTGTAAAGTTTAATGTAAATCTGTGGACATTGTGATTCGTGTCCTTCATATGTACAACAATATCATCAAACTAGGTTACATTCAGATTTCAAACGACTGTAAATATGCAATTTTATATGTTTAACCTTCTAGACAATAAATACTCATATCTTGACCCTTGTACTGTTAAAGTGTAAAGTTCTTGATATAAGAAAATATACTGACCCAGATTCAACAGATCAGAACTGCTATCTAATTCTAGAGGTGGGAAGTTCCGGGGTATTAAACCCCAATTCTGATCCAATTCACCAATTCTGCTCCAATCGCAACCCAGCAACTTCCAATAGCTTGCGTTATTGAAGATCATGTCTTCCTCCAGTGATAATGATGGTGTATCTGCGTTCGAGGATGCTTCCTCGGTGGCAAGAAGCAAGGAGGGCGAGGGTATGGTACTCAAACGCCAGATCGGCCTGGGTGGCTGCATCGCCTTCGTAGTCGGTACCGTCATCGGCTCCGGGATCTTCATCTCCCCGAAGGGCGTGCTGCAGAACACCGGCAGCGTGGGGTTGTCTCTCGTCGTCTGGGTCGCCTGTGGGATACTCTCCACCATCGGGGCTCTCTGCTACGCCGAGTTGGGAACCACCATACCCGAGTCCGGTGGAGACTTCACGTACATCTTGCGAACATTTGGTGTGGTGCTTGCCTTCTTGAGAGTGTGGACTCACATTGTCGCTGTGTTCACGGCTAGCTTTGCTGTTCTTGCTGTGACCGGAGCTACCTACCTCACTGAGCCATTCTTCGGAGAGTGCACTGTACCCACAGTAGTGATACAACTACTTGCTGCTACACTGCTAGGTAAAATCCTGACACATGTTTTTATCAGAGGCTTATTTGAAATCAATCTTAAATTATTAATTATTTGAACGCATTGGGTGGATTTCACGAAGAGTGAAGACTAAAGTCTTATCTCGAGTTAGGATCAGTTACTCGTCCTTTTTTTTTATTGCTTCTGTTATTTGCTGCTTTCTGGTGTAAGTAAAGAGGTCAATAAACAAGAAGCCCACGGGATAATAATAAAATAAAAAAATACATTTTATTTAATTACAGGTGCTGTATTTTGTCTGAACAGTGTAAGCGTTCCTTGGAGTAATCGAGTCCAGATTATTTTCAGTATTGCTAAAGTTACTGGTCTGTTGATTATCATTGTATCGGGCCTGGTCCTCGTCATCCAAGGTAGGAAATATTTAGAATCATATTACATGACGGTTGTCATTAATTTTAATTTTAGCAAGTTTTTCAGTACATGGTTATTTTACATTGTGTACTGGTAAAATCCATGCAAAGTATCAAATCCTACCAATGTACATGGTGTTACTGCAAATCATAACATATTTTATTTCCAAGCTGCGAAGGTTCAAATCCTTCTCATGTGCATGGTGTTACCGCAAAACCTACTTGGTTGTTTATCGACCATGCAACGTAAAAACATTAGAAGATCCATTCTTTTCTTTGAAATTCCGCTGTTAAAAGTGTTATTACTATTTCATTCTGAACAGGAAAATTTGAAAACCTTCAAAGTGGATTCACTCCAGCGATTGATGTGACACCTGACAAGCTCCCTCTAGCGTTCTACTCCGGACTATTCGCCTACTCGGGATGGTAAGATGGGCCTAATAATATAAAGCCTGAAGACGACGAGAGTATGTTCGAAACGTCGAGACCACACCGGCTCATTTCAGAGCCAACTCTCACACAAAAGAGACGTACACATGGTTGTTCCCGCAAGTTTACTAATGTTTATAGTTTCTTCCTATTTTAACACCATGCAAAGCTTCAAACAATACTTCACTAAGCCTGAAAGCACACAACGGTGTTACAACTTAGCAAGAACAGGTTACCAGCCACAGTTACCTTAAGTTTGGATTGTTTTGGCTGGTACCCTACTTTTTTTGCTGAAAGCAAAGAAATTTGCCAAGCAGGATTTTGATTGCTTAACATTGAGCTTTATGCAGTTGGGCCCTTGGGGTCAAACATTGATACTAAATGTAATATAATAATGTAATGGACCGATGATAGAATCGTATAATCAAATGGTAAATTTCCCCCTATTTGTTTGTACAGGCAGTTTCTACCGACATTCACGGAAGAAATCGAAAACCCTTCACGGTAAGTAAAACGCTGATATGTTAACACAGACGTGAAATATATATATATATATATTTTTAATAATAATTATCAATCAACTATTTTTAACTAAAAGGAACATTACATAATTAATTTTGCTGTCGTATTACAGTTGCTGGCAGTGTAAGCATTTTATGTTATTCACAACATACATAAACTGACAAATCTGAGTTTGAGATCGTTTAGCCATTTGGGTCTCGAGAAATAGTGAAAACGTACCGATTGCACATTTTGCATGACATCAATGCACAACAAAAATGAATAAACGCGAAATTTTAATATTTATTTATTACATTTCAGACATAAGGGGGTGTTTTCTACAGTCATCATCATTAGACAGTGTTTATGTCAATCAGTTATCTTGACGATTTGTGTTGTAATGGTCCTTAATGTCAGCAATTTAAGCAACACCAATATGTGCATTAATTATCGATCTGGGTTGTGTGTTATAATTATCAGAAATATTCCATTGGGAATTACTCTATCGATGACTCTAATTACTGGTGTATACATTCTGGTGAATCTCGCTTACTACGTGGAACTCACACCGGTTGAAATCCTCTCTTCAGACGCTGTTGCCTTAGTGAGTATCTTGCAATATTTCCTTTAAAGGCACTGGACACTATTGGTAGTTACTCAAAATAATTGTTAGCATAAAAACTTACTTGGTGAAGAGCAATAGAGAGCTGTTGGTAGATTGAAACATTGTGAGAAACGGCTTCCTCTGAAGTAACGTATAGTTTTTGAGAAAGAGGTAATTTCTCACTCAGTAATATTAAAAGACTTAAGGCATAGAGCCATTTTTAGGCATCTGATGAAAGCACAAACAAATTTTGTGCAACAAGGGTGTTATTTTTCTTTTATTCTCTTGCAACTTCGAAGCACAGTTTGAAATCCTATTCAGAAATCAGTTTACTTAAATGTTTGTTATAGGAGGAGAATCTTGTAGAGGCAACACAACTATCATATATAAAATTTATATCTTATAACTTCATTTGATTTAAACAGAACAAAATAAAGGACGCTTAAGGAACTCAAGCCTCGGGTTGGTTTTATTATACACCCAAGATTAACACCAAAGATTTCAAACAGAGTGCCAGCGCTCCACCAACTACCCTATCTGGTCAGTCTTTGTTCGGGGTGCCAGTCAGAAACTACTAAACTGTCATGTAGCTAGGGATCACACCGAGGTTGACGATATAACTTGAAAAGCAGCAGTCATCAGGGGATCACCTTGTGATTTATTAGTTGATATCTGAAATAAAAAGTCTCATCCCCTGGTTTATTATTTGTTTTCTCGAGACCTATGGTGAGCTCAGCCCCTGGTTGTTTATTATTTGTTTTATTATAGACCTATGGTGAGCTCAGCCCCGATTGTTTAGTATTTGTTTTCTCGAGACCTATGGTGAGCTCAGCCCCGATTGTTTAGTATTTGTTTTCTTATAGACCTATGGTGAGCTCATCCCCTGGTTGTTTATTATTTGTTTTCTCGAGACCTATGGTGAGCTCATCCCCTGGTTGTTTAGTATTTGTTTTATTATAGACCTATGGTGAGCTCAGCCCGATTGTTTGGTATTTGTTTTCTTATAGACCTATGATAAGCTCATCCCCTGGTTGTTTATTATTTGTTTTCTCGAGACCTATGGTGAGCTCATCCCCTGGTTGTTTATTATTTGTTTTCTCGAGACCTATGGTGAGCTCATCCCCTGGTTGTTTATTATTTGTTTTCTCGAGACCTATGGTGAGCTCATCCCCTGGTTGTTTATTATTTGTTTTCTCGAGACCTATGGTGAGCTCATCCCCTGGTTGTTTATTATTTGTTTTCTCGAGACCTATGGTGAGCTCAGCCCCGATTGTTTAGTATTTGTTTTCTCGAGACCTATGGTGAGCTCATCCCCTGGTTGTTTATTATTTGTTTTCTCGAGACCTATGGTGAGCTCAGCCCCTGGTTGTTTATTATTTGTTTTCTCGAGACCTATGGTGAGCTCATCCCCTGGTTGTTTATTATTTGTTTTATTATAGACCTATGGTGAGCTCATCCCCTGGTTGTTTATTATTTGTTTTCTCGAGACCCATGGTGAGCTCAGCCCCTGGTTGTTTAGTATTTGTTTTCTTATAGACCTATGGTGAGCGTGTCCTCGGACCCTGGGCATTCATCATCTCGATAGCTGTCGCATTGTCTTGTATTGGTTCAATCAACGGATCCATCTTCAGTTTTGCAAGGTAGCCCACTTTTTTGTTTAAAATAAGTTCCGTGTTTTTACTTTCTAAACCGTACAGCACAGCAGCTGAACACAACATAATTTGCTAACCAGAATGAGGCTACCAGCCAAAATATCATGAAACACATTTGACTGGTATCCTGCTAATTACTGCTCAGCACAAAATCTGTAAGCAAAGTAGTCTGCTTATGCATCTCTGTGAAATTGGTGTCCGTTGATCCTTATTTGGTTAATTTGACACAGAATCCAGGTCACACCGACCCATAAATGATTCATAACCCATTGGAACCTAGAATTGTTTAGACTGTTTAGAAAATGATTATCTTAACTTTGAGAAAAAGCCAAAACCAAATGTTTTTAACCACCGGGGTGATTTAAGCCCAACTTAGTTGTTGTCTTTAAAGGATTTCAAAATGTCCATATATAGATTTACATTAAACTTGCAGGGTTTGAAGATAATGATAGTGGAAAGCTTCCCTTCAAATATTACTTACTGAGGTGCTGTAGTTTTTGAGAAACGAGTAAAACAATGTCACCAAAGTACGTTTGTAAATGCTTAAAATAATTTTCATCTCATGAGACGAAAACTATTTTTATGACATTGTTTTACCCATTGTTTGACATTGTTTTAATTCCCCCCAAATATAGCACCTCAGCACGTAATATTTTCAGGGAAGCTTTCTACTATCATTATCTTCAAACTGTGTCAAGTTTAGTGTAAATCTGTGGACATTGTGTTTTTTGTCCTACAAAAAGTACATACACCCTTTAAAACTTTGTGAGAGTACTAATTTGGATTCATGATTCAAGAATAATTTTTTTTTTTCGGTTTGTCTGCATTCCCTGCAGGATTCTGTTGGTGGCTTCCCGTGTGAATTGTATGCCTCAGATTCTAGGCATGATCCATGTTCGTAATAAGACGCCTCTTCCTGCAGCAATTGTTACGGTAGTAAAACAACAGCCTTTTGTTTTATTGTTGGGGTTTTTGTTTGATTGATTGACGTGGCTGTGGGCTATTGGGGTTTCATGGTATTTGAATGTTTGTTTGTATTGTTCTGCTCTTGTTATATTAAAAAGAACAAGGGCCACCAATTTTTGGGATCAGCCTTACCTTGGCATGATGCCGTGCGTCTTTTATTGGTTCATTAATCGCATTTAGAAACCGAAAGAATAATTTTCTTGTTCTTAAAAAATTAAAATTACATTTGTTCAGAGTGACGAAGCGCTCATGTACTGTACAGCCTGCCGTCGATTTCACAAAACTCTTCTTAACTTAAGACTGCTCTTAGGACTTAAGGACGAGTCCCAACCCCGCACTGTAGCATGCGGACCTTAAGGTTAATCCTAAGTTAGGACGAGTTGCTCGTCCTAACTCAAGATAAGACGAGTCCTTACTCTTTGTGAAATCGACTCCTGTATCAGGTTCGGATCGAACAGTAACACAATGGTTTACAGTGAAAGAAGAAGAACTACATATTTCTAACCACAGTTTGCAAATTCACTTATTGATGATCTTCCACAGTTCCCCATTGTTATTGTGATGCTAATTTCACCCGATGTCAATGCCCTCATCAACTACATGAGTTTCGCAAGATGGTTGCTAGTCTCTATCGCAGTCGCTGTGTTACCTTATTGGAGATGGAAGTACCCTGACATGGAGAGACCTTTCAAGGTATGAGACAAATGCATCCTTGTTTTAGAGACCAGCCGACAAATTTACCAAACTCTTCCTGGGATTAATCTTGGACTTAGGACGAGTTAAGTTCCGTAACCATAGGCGTTAGGACGCGTTGAAAGGACGAGTTAAAGACAGTGGACACTATTGGTAATTGTCAAAGACTTGTCTTCACAGTTGGTGTATCTCAACATATGCATAAAATAACAAACCTGTGAAAATTTGAGCTCAATCGGTCGTCGAAGAAACACCCTTGTCACACGAATTTGTGTGCTTTCTGATGCTTGATTTCGAGACCTCAAATTCTAAACTTGAGGTCTCGAAATCAGATTCGTGGAAAATTACTTCTTTCTCGAAATCTACGTCACTTTAGAGGGAGCTGTTTCTCACAATGTTATATACCATCAACCTCTTTCCATTACTCGTAATCAAGAAAGGTTTTATGATGATAATTATTTTGAGTAATTACCAATAGTGTCCACTGCCTTTAATCGTCCTAACTCGAGATATAATTAATCAGTAAGTTTTCCTTGTGGCTTATAAAGCCCGGTTCATACTTTCTGCGATTAAGAATGCGATATTATTTTGACGTCACAAATTCGTCACGAATTTGCAAATTCAGTTACCTTGTGATGAACTCATGCGAAAGATGAGTAGCAAAAACAGGCCTGTGACGTCAAACTTCGGAACACGCATTTCGCATTCGCAGGAAGTTTGAACCATGCAGGCTTTATTTTGACATTATTTTATTCATTGATCTATTTTACATTGTTTGATTCAACAGGTTCCGATAATTCTACCATTCATCTTTATCCTGTGTGCGCTGTTTGTGGTAGCGGTCTCGATCTACTCTTCACCAATAGATTGTGGCATAGGAGCTTTGATTACACTGTCTGGGGTACCAGTCTACTTTGTCTTCGCCAGATGGCAGGGAAAACCCGCATGGTTCACGCGGACATTCGGTAACAAATTTATACAAACTATTATCTTTAGATTAATTTCACTTGATTAAAAAAAGGTGTATAACGAAAAACATCTTTGGCATATTCATCAGGCTTGGATCTACATGAGCGCCGCTTGCGGCGGATACCGGCGCTTTATTAAGTGTCCATTATTATTATTATTATTACATTTGTATCATTAAACAGGGCACTGAACCATAAGGTGCTTCTCTTAAACCCTTATAACTCGCACCTTTTAAAATTCGGGCAACCGGGCCGAAATTATACTATGTAACTTCTCAGCAAAATACTTTACCCTCCGGGTCACGCATGGCACATTAACTAGTGGTATAACTTCAAATAATTCTTACAATAAAAACTTACTTGAAAACGAGCAATTGAAAGCTTTTGATAGTAAAATACATTGTAAGAAACGGCTCTCTTTGATGAAGTAACGTAGTTTGTTTTTTAAAGACGTCATTTCTCACTCAATAATGAATTAACGTCAGGCCTGAAGCCTTGTTTAGACTTCTAGAAGAATATTATTTTTGCAGCGATGGTGCATTATAAAAGCAGTCAAAATAAGACTGCATTATTGTGCTACACTGAAATTCGCCTCATGCGGTCAAAAATACGACATCTTAATGCTTGCCCTTTTATTTCTTTTGTTTCCACCTCTATCTGCAGATTCAATGACGTGTTTCCTGCAAAGATTCCTTATTGTGACCCCAGAAGACAAAAAAATAGAGTAGCCCGGAATGATCAACTTTTGAGTGATGAGAATCCCTGTGTAGATTTTGTAAAATAAATGTTACCTCAACGCCTCCAACCGTTGACTTTTGTTTATACTCTCACTTTTTTTGCCACAGCTCACATTGTTTTTTACATGTTTTTTCCAACTGTGGACTTTACCCGAACCATGGACCCTATTAGTTAGGTCCCGGTTTGAATGTGTATACCTAATTCATGTGTACATTGAGTTGTCCCAGGAAATTTGTCCGCTGGATTTCTGTCCCACATGGAAAATTTACATTGAATTGAAGAGGATGATTCGAAAGAGGGCGCTATTGGAAGTAGTTTGTTCACATCTCGCCATTTCTGGGGACAGAATCTCCGGGCGATAGTACCGGTTATAGATTTGTGCAATAGTTTTAAAGACACTGGACACTATTGGTAGTTGTCAAAGACCAGTCTTTTCACTTGTATCTCTTGTATATCATTGTCTTACGAAGTTGTGTGTTTCAGATGCTTGATTTCGAATCCACAAATTCTAAACTTGAGGTCTCGAAATCAAATTCGTGGAAATACTTCTTTCTCGAAAACTATGCCACTTCACATGGTATACTATCAACCTATTCCCATTACTCATTACCAAGTAAGGATGTATGCAAATAAATATTTTGAGTAATTACCAATAGTGTCCACTGCCTTTTAGGATAACTTACAGTATTGGTAATTATTGAAACATTTTATATTGGGGCAGACATATTTTTGCAAGAGGGGCAATGTTTTGAGAAGGGGTTTTTAAATGTATGAGTTTTGTTAGTTTGGTATGTTTTTCCCCAATATGTTGCATTGATTGAACAATTGTTCTGTGCACCCCATGACGTATCTTGCAAAGAAACAACCGAACAGTAATAGCGATTGACAAGTTTGGTTGCAAACCAAGTTTGGTTGCAAGAATAAATCTCGTTACAGCTTGGGTTTTGGTAACATTGATTTGAATGAAAGAACATCAGAACGACCCGCACCATGTAAAGGTCTATATGCCAGTGTCATACCTCGTTGGTATGTTCCTGTATTCAGTATTCCTGTAATATTTAATCATAATATTCAATGTACCAACAGGAACCAGACCAAATCTCATTCCAACCTCGGTTTTGAACCAGACTAAATCTCATTCCAACCTCGGTTTTGGTTACATGAAAGAAAATCAGAACGACCCACACCATGATAATGGTATGTAGACCAATGATACCACGTGCAGTATTTCCCCGTGCTGCCACCTTAGTCATGTTCCCTGTATCTAGTAACACCAATGACTGCCATGGTATAAACAGGAACCCGGCTTAATCTCATTACGGCCTCGGTTTGGTTACATTGATTTGAATGAAAGAAAATCAGAACGGCCGCACCGTGATTAAGGTATAGGCCATCGATAACCTCTTGGGTGTGTCCCTGCACTGCCATCTTAGTCATGTTTCTACGTATCCAGTCAGACAAAGTAAATGCTAATATTCAATGTACAAACAGGAACCAGACTAAATCTCATTCCAGCCTCGGTTTTGGTTGCATTGATTTTAATGAAAAGAAAATCAAAACGGCTGCACCGTGATAAAGGTCCATAGGCCAATGATACCCATGCGGTATTATTGAATCTCAGTCAGAAATTATGGCTGGGGTTAAAATCGTAACAGTGTTCCCGAAACAGTGTAAAGACTGTTTAAGTGTCGGCCATCATGTCATGGCGTATGTCATTGCGACTGTGTTTGAATAAGCCTGAACCTATTTGTTGACGCGGTTTCGACAAGGCCAAACAAGTTTTACATACAATGGAGGGGGTTATCTGCAATCAAACTTTGAACTTTGCTAACTCTTTTGTTTATTGAGGGATAGATGACACCCACAAACTGAACGGAAACATTTGCGAAGGGCCTTTGTTCATGAGTGTATAAGTTTCACAACAAACATAATCTTGTTGGTGAAATAGCTACGACGAAGTGTTCTGCTTGTCTGACGATTACGCTGTGAGAATATTGAAGTCATGGGTAAGTTGAACAATATTACGAGCTGATGAAGTTTGTAAGTTCACAAGTTATTATAGTACTAAGCTGATGAAGTTGTAGTGAGGGAATCTACAGGACTTATACTTAGTCATCCAAGGGTTCCTTGCTCGGTGTTGCTACCCGCCAACATTCTCCGCTGTTTCAATGAAGACTTTTTATACAGCGTGCCCAGAGAGCATTCCCTTTTTATTGAACGATACAAACATTGGCAAATTACTGGACTTATTATTTGCATTAAGGACATAATGTAACGATAATGGTCATTTATCTATAATTATGTAAAAATTCTTAACCACTTGGTAACTTGGGCCATGTGTTTGAAAACAAATTACAAACACTTTTACAGAAGTGTTGAAAAATGGATGCACCCTAACAATCTGAATTATTGCTTCATTTGCCAACTGGGGCTAAAGATGCTGACTGGGAAAAAATAGGGGCTATCGACCACCCCCTCCCCTTCCCCTACCCCCACCCCTTTTTCTCAACACCCCATGGTCACTACAGAGGCTGTTGTGATGAAAATACCTGACCTGGTTCTTAACGGAGGCAACGAAGGCGATTTCATCCATTCAATTCAATTCAATTCAATTCAATTTTTGTTGGTCCTACCATGGAGGAAATTCATTTTGAATACATGCAATACAGACAAAATTAATAAAGCACAATCATAAATAAACTACTGGAAATACATCATATTAATTAACCAGAAAACTACATAATAAACCACAACGGAATCATACTGAAAACAACATGGTCATTGCATTGGTGCCCTTGAAATGCTCCAGTAGAACTTTTGCCTTAAATGGTGCCCTTTAGTAACATCGAACTTCTGAGAAAGCATCAAATCTTCTTCTGACAAAAGAAGCAGCAGGGTGCAAACTTTACATGTTTTTGTAAACAAATTGTCTTTGTATTAATTTTGGTTTTTACTCATACACCGATGTGTGTTAGCACTGTATACTCAGTACTTTCCCGAGTCCTGTGAAAAAATATCACAGGCATGTGATATCGGGAATACAGGCACATGACTCGGGGAAAGTACTGAGTATACAGTGCTAACACACATCGGTGTATGGGTTAAAAAAACAAAATTAATATCCTTTATCCCCGATGCAAATTTAACATCTATTATATCGTTGCGGTACCCGCTGCCAAAACATAGGATTCGAACTGCCTCTAGCTGCCCGGCAACCTCGGTAGTCAAGTTGGTAAGACACTGCTCTAGAATTGCAAGGGTCGTGGGTTCGAATCCCACCCGAATAATATGCCTGTGATATTTTTTCATAGTACTCGGGAACGTACTGAGTGTACAGTGCTAACACACATCGGTGTATGGGTAAAAACCAAAATTAATAGTCTTTATCCCCGATGCAAATTTAACATTTAACATCTATTAAAATTGTCTTTGATTTACAGAGATGAAAGTGGTTTTGCTCTTTCTCGGGTTAGTAGTCTGCGTGTTAGCCGTGGATGCCAAGAGACGCAGTCCACGGGATCTGTCTGTGGAGTGGTTGTGGGCGAAAGATGGCACTGCCCCAGAACAGGAAAATGAGGTAGGTGTACAGCCTAGAGCAAGTTCGGGTGTGGTGACTAGACTGTACCAGAAACTGGCCTTCAGAATCGATGGTTCACTTTTCACTTTTGTGGATTCTGTCTGATTTTGATTTGCCTTTTGTTTGACTGATTTTAAGAGTGAAATGTTTTTCCGTTCAGTTAATTTCAAAGGGATTAGATTAATTCTTGAATAAATGCTTCTTAATTTAATTCTATTTTGATTTGCGGTTGAATCAAAGACAAATTAACTAGAGCGGGTTTTGAACCAACGACCTCCGGATTAACGTGCTCTTCCAACTGAGCCGTGTAGCCCTGTGTTGGTGGTCTCCCTATTTTGTCAATATTTTTGTGCGGGGTGCCAGTCGGAAGCCATACAACCGTTAATTGTTGTGTCGCCCGGGATCACAAATTTACCTTGTCAGTTCCCCTTGTGGATTATGTTTGAACTATATTTTGAATGGAAAATTTACTCTCACTCAATCGATCGCCCACAGGCGCGGCTGGCTGAATGAAAATTGTTATGAATTGCAATTCGCCATTATTTGGTCAATTCCCTTTTGAGAGTTGATTAAATTCCAAATATTCATGAAATAAAAGAAAAGAAAAGACACCGCATCACAACAATTATTCTAATCTTTTGTTGGGGTGTATGATTTTGTTTTCAGGTGACGGAAAAAGAATTGTTGAGAAATAGAACACCTAAATCAAGTGAGTAATTTAACGGACTTTGATATTGACGTCTAGTTACTGAATCAATTTCTTTTCTCCATCTAAACAAACAAACAAACAGTTCAATGATTATCCGTGTATTTATTTGAATTTCTTGGTCTAGCTTGCTCAATTCACGGCACCTGGTATAATCAGCTTGGATCCGAAGTCATCATCAACGCAACCACTCAGACCGGGGTTCTGATTGGGGAATTTCGCACAGGTGTCGAATCGAAAGAGGGCGCTGCCGGTAAGGGTTTCAAGTCAATTCAATAATTGGTTGTTATAATCAATCGTCTCTATAGCAGCAGAAAATATAAGACAACTTAGAAGCCCACTGTAAATAAAACGTTTAAAATAAACAAAAACTTATCGTGTTTGTGCACAGTAACTTATCGTGTAAGTACACTTTAAAGGCAGTGGGCACTATTGGTAGTTACGCAAAATAATTATTAGCATAAAACCACACTTGGTAACGATTAATGGGGAGAGGTTGATGGTATAAAACTTTGTGAGAAACGGCTCCTTCTGAAGTGACGTAGTTTTCGAGAAAGAAGTAATTTTCCACGAATTTGATTCCGAGACCTCAAGTTTAGAATTTGAGGTCTCGAAATCAAGCATCTGAAAGCACACAACTTCGTGTTACAAGGGTGTTTTTACTTTCATAGTTATCTCGCAACTCCGATGGCCAATCGAGCTCAAATTTTCACAGGTTTGTTTTTTAATGCATATGTTGAGATACACCATGTGAGAAGACTGGATTTTGACAATTACCAATAGTGTCCATTGTCTTTAAAGGCAGTGGGCACTATTGGTAGTTACGCAAAATAGTTATGAGCATCTCACTTGGTAACGAGTACTGGGGGAGCTGTTGATAGTATAAAACATTGTGAGAAACGGCTTCCTCTGAAATAACGTAGTTTTCGAGAAAGAAGTAATTTCCAAGCAGGATTTGAAACTTTGCGTGGTCTAAAATACGAAATGTAAAGGTTGGTGGTAACACCATTTAATGACTATCTCTAATGAGTTGGGGGTGGTTCTGAAAATATCCGTTGGTTTCAATTAGTTAATAGTTAGTAAAACTGTCAACTAAAATATTTGAATTTGATTTCGAGACCTCAGAACTAGATTTTGAAGGGTATTTTTGTCTTCCGTTATTATCTCGCAACTTCGACGACCAATTGAGTTTTAATTTTCACAGATTGTTATTTGGTTCTGGTCTTTGACAATATTATCAAAGATGTCCAGTGTCTGTAAGTTCAAACTTTCCTTGTATGTAAACAATTAGTTGTTGTGTATACGTTTACACGATAAGTAAAAAAGTACACGAATAGGACTTCTAGAATTATCGTGTACGTACACATCGTGTACGTACACGTATTATCGTTTATGAACACGATAAGTTGGTTAATATAAAATGATTATTACAAGGCTACTGATGACGTTATCTACCCGTATGAGTGCATGCAGTTGGCTGTCAGTAATTTGCAGGAATTCTATTTTTTACCATTGTGATTAAACCCATTGATGTAGACAAACTGTACACCACCAACCAGATCCCCAAATATAAATACGATAACTATTATTATTTGTTGTATTTTACCATACAAGGCGTGTCTTCCTCTAAGCTCGTTGGACACACCTCTATAAGCGCTGAGCATGATACCTTTGGTATGACCGTCATGTGGCAGAATGGTCGCTCAGTCACCAGCTGGACCGGACAGTGTCATATCTGCAACGGCGAAGAGACCCTAATGACCACGTGGATAATGACGTCAAAGGTGGAGACGTGCGAAGAGAACTGGAAGGCAAACAGGTTAGTGGTGGCGTAGACTGGTCGCCTGTCTTTTTTATTATATATTATTTATTATCGACAAGGATAGCGACATGTCTTATACTTGCCTTTTGCAGTCCAGTGGTTTCGTTGGATGCAATGATTTCATTGGACTAAACGTGCAGTGACGTGAGCTTTCCATGTGTTTTGATTGGTCTGAGTTCTTTACAATTATTACCTGAGACCAATCAAAACACAGGTGGAAAGTTTATTATTTGTTCGGTCGTCTGCATGTTGCGTGTTGTGTGCCTTATGTACAGTAGGCGTAGACCTGCATCACCTCTAGCACATGATACCACATTTTGAATCGTACGTCACGTTACGAACAATGAAATTACTGTATCCTTTGAAAATTTCAGAACTCGGAAGTAACTACTTTTATAGTAAACGTGCGAGCACAGCCATGTATAATATCTGTATTGAGTGAGTGTTGGCTGTGCTAAAGAGCCGGTGTGGTTTCGACATTTCGAACTGTATACTCGGCTCATCTTCAGGAGAAACTCAAGAAGATTGTAGTTTTGATCTGGTAGATATACGTAAAAACGTGTGCAGTGGTCATGACTTTAGTAACAAAGCCACCACCAACTAGATTTTACAAGTAATTCTTTTTTCTCCTCCATCATTTCAGAATTGGGCAAGACATATTTAAAAGGTACGAGGTTCGAGACGGTCCCCGCCGGCACGAGGACACCCACACCCCGAGAGACGTTGCTCGTCAAAACGAGCAAGACGAGACCGAAGAACAAAAAGATATTTAAGTTATACTTGTATTGTAGACATGTTAGATTGTCTGTCGCGGTGATAGTAAAGTCGTGCAGGTGGCGTTATGATTTCGGTTTCCGCGATCGAATACTGATACCCTCGTATCGCGAGATCACTGCCTCTCGTGCGAAGCGGCCGGTTGCTGACTTCTACACCCCCAAACCAATGTTGCGGGAATTGCGGAACGCTATCACCGCGACAGACATTTAACGACTTGTCCACAAGTCTACTCGTAATGATGTGCTGATCGTATCAAAGACTACAAAACATTTTTTTCTATGAAATTTCTATTTCAATATATTATTATTAGTCTCAATTTTCGATCACAAATGCGGTGTTACTGTACTTTGTTTATGCTTTAATACGTTTATTGCCATATTGTTTTGCAGTTGTGGCAGCTATGTCGTTCATATCTGAGTTAGTGAAACAGTCAATGGCCACGAATGATTTTATGAAGAATCGATTAGATTTATACCTTTCGTTATTCATCATTTGGCATCACACTTTTAACCTTTCTTTTTATTTCGTTAGCCGCATTATTGCTTATTCCCATAGCGTCAAACCTTTATCAGCGTATATTCATGGCAAACCAAAATCAGAAAAGATAGAACCCATCATAAGAAAAGGAAATCGATGAAAACAGCTGTAAAACCCAAAATGACACAACCATGATTTGTATAGAACAATGACGTCAGTTGAATTGGCTCAAGTTATTTTTGGTTGTTTATTTCATACTACAATACCGATACACTGTATACATATTCATGTTTTCGTCCTTCGGATGGGACGTTAAGCCGTTGGTTCTGTTTGCTCTGTTTGTGTTCTAACGCACGTATAGAACAACCCAGTGCACTTTATCGAAAAGAGAAGGGGCTCGCCCCAGTATTCCTGGTTTGATTGGGAAAATAGAGTTATGCCACAGCACCTTGTAAACCATGATGCTACGTAAAAGGAGTGTGTCTCTTTATTCAAAAACGTAAAGTCCCCCCAGCCCCCGATTTCACGAAACCCATCGCAAGTAGCGACGCATCGTAGGGTTTGCGATGCGTCGCAGACGTATAAGACACTACGCAGCTGCGAACAGTTCGTAACTTACGACGTGTCACCGGGGGCAACTTGCACTTTCGACGCGTCGCAGCGCTTCGTGAAATCGGGGGCATATCTTGCAGGAAAATACTGTTAAAGCGCCTTGAGTATCACTGAGTGACGGATTTGCACACTAGAAGCAACTATTATTAAAAAGACACGTTGCCTTTGATCGGTCGAGTTGGTCTTTGAAAAGCGTCTTGTAGCCGTTATGATCCACACAAATATGCCTAGAAAATGCGTGGTTTTCCTTTTACCTCGTCGACTAACACTATCGGCCATTTATGGGAGTCAAATTTTTGACTCCCAAAAATGGCCGACCGTGTTAGTTCGCAAAGCAAAAGGAAAACCAAGCAATTTAGAGGCAATATTGTGTGGATTATTGTATTCTACTTTTAAAACATCTTTCCAACCATATGCGTTTTATAACAAACGGTTTCAAACGTGTTTTTTTTATTAGGCCAACTCGTCTGATCCAAGGCAACGTGTTCCTTTAAGTGTGCATGGTTGCACCTTGCTTGGCGTACAGCTCAGTTTAAAATTTACAGTTTAAATGACAATGTAAACATGTTCGTAGCCATTCAAAATGTTTATTGAAAGTATCAGTTTGTGAACGAAGATGAATGTAATAAAACGAAACTCAAACTTAATTGAGATATTCTGCCCCAAAGTGTTGTAACTAAATAGTCGTCTTGTACATCACAGTGATCGACGAGGCTCCCGGTGGAAATTTAGGCAACTCACAGAAAGCTTGGGAAACCAATAGCATTGCATTGCATCCATCCCCTTGCACCACCACCCCCCCCCCCCCCCCTTCAACCTCTTGCATCCATTGAGCCCGAATAAACAAGAAATTATGTTTTTTTCTGTTCCCCTTTTGGTGCATTCGTCATTATTTTAAGCAACCAGTAACTAAAGTCTAAACTCCACTAAAGTAAGTGATATATTCAGGATGTGTTGCACTTTTTGCAGGCGGTATCTCATTGGTTAAGTATAATTTATAAAGCCATCCCCCTCGGATTAACTCTCTCACTGCCCTCCTTATCATTGAAGAAAGAAGGTTTGCTTTAAACAATTCGAATGGTAGGGCTAGAAAGGAATCTACAATGGATTATACTGATGAATTGTCAACGATCCTGAATATTAATAAAATAGACATTGCAGCAGTCTCCAAAACCTGGTTTCCAGCAAACATTGACACTGGCCATTTTGACATTCCTGGCTTTAACTTGTATAGCAGACCAAGGAAACACAAGAGAGGAGGGGGTGTTGCCCTCTATGTACGGGAGAGCATACAAACAATACATCTGCAGATCATTAACGTACCGGATGAACTTGAAGTCCAATGGATTTGGGTGCGATCCCCACGTCTACCAAGAACAGTTTCTGGGCTTTTAGTTGCCGTACTCTATCACCCACCATCATCACCATACGAAGACTTAATTATTGAACACCTTGTTACAACACTGGACACGCTTCAAACAAAATACCCATCGTCTGGTATAGCCATCCTTGGTGACTTTAACAAACTCGACACTGATACCATCTGTCGGTTTACTGGTTTGGTCCAGGTTGTTAATGCTCCTACAAGAGGACAAGTCATTCTCGACAAGATCCTAACTAATTTAAAGAGTCACTACAATGTTCCCCAGATAACTTCACCCATCGGTTTGAGTGACCATAGCACAGTCCTGAGGCTTCATTTCAACTACTCTCACAAGTCTAATGCCATCCAACGCCGGACTGTTCGACCTCTCAGAGATTCGGATAAACGTCAGTTTGGACAGTGGATCACAAGTTTCGACTGGAATGATGTTAGAGAGGTTTCGCAGAGTCGCGGATACGAATACGCATACAGATATCGAACCGTACGCGTTCGCGTCAAGTGAGCTGTGTTGTTTTGTTTCGCAAAATTCTAACGAATACCCTCAACTTGAGGCTCAAGAAAGGGCAATTAACCAAATGGCTGCACCCATGGACAATCGCCATTTCTCTTTTTCGGAAGCATGGTTGTTAACAAAAAATAATGTCCAACTACATCCATATATGATACCTCTAATAGACATGGTGAAAACCTGGTACAAAATAACAATCCGCAAAAAAAACATTAACAAAATATACTCGTTGTTTACTTTATGGCGACAGATTTCCGTTTTGAGCGACTATTCTAACTTGTTTACAACGCTTATCGTCACATGGACCTCAAAAAGTGATGACGTGCTATGACGTATCCGTTCACGTAAGAGTATCGGTGACTCTGCGAAACCTCTCTAATATTGCAGCCCCAACAACAAGTACTAAAGTAGAAGAATTTTACCAATCTCTGCACAATGCCTTGGATAAGTACTTCCCTATACTCGTACTGTCACTATTTATATAAGTGATACGCCGTGGATGACTCCTGAGATAAAAACTCTTGTTGTGTAACGACAAAGGGCTTTTAACTGTGGTAAATTAAATCTTTGGAAATTACTTCGTAATAAGATCATTAGACTTATCAAGTTAGCCAGGTCTGCATTTTTCAGCTCTAGTGTTTCAAAGCTTAGAATTAGTAACCCTAGGCAGTAGCACAAACAAATAAAGAAAATGACATTGTGTTCTTGATAAACCAAATAATTCTGCTGTGTTGATAGCCACCGATTTTAGTAAGGCATTTGATAGAGTTGTCCACAATATAGTTGTTAATAAATTTATTAACCTTGGGGTCAGAACTTCCTTAATTCCTTGGCTATGTAGATTTGTATCAGATCGTCTTCAAAAAATATACTTACAGTCAGAGTAAACAGAATTTGCAATTTTTTTTAAAGAAAAACAACAAGAGGATAAAAATAGAGTGAACTGTTGATAGACGATGCATTATGGGCCTTGGTATGTAACTTATTCCTTAAAGACAGTGGACATTGTCAAAGACTAGTATCCTCACTTGGTGTATCTCAACATATGCATAAAATAACACACCTGTGAAAATTTGAGCTCAATCTGTCATCGAAGTTGCGAGATAATAATGGGAAAAAAACACCCTTGTCGCACCATGGTCACACGAAGTTGTGTGCTTTCAGATGCTTGATTTCGAGACCTCAAATTCTAAATCTGAGGTCTCGAAATCAAATTCGTGGAAAATTACTTCTTTCTCGAAAACTACTCCACTTCAGAGGGAGCCGTTTCTCACGTACTACATAATACAGTTTTATACTATCAGCCTCTCCCCATTACTCGTTACCAAGAAATGTTTTATGCTAATATAGTTTGAGTAATTACCAATAGTGTCCGCTGCCTTTAAAGCAACACCATAATAATTAAACTACTGCTCAAAACGTTAGGCTTAACGGAGATCAACATGTAGATAATCAGCATTTCTGGTATTGAACCCATGCTTGTCAAAAACATCTCACTAATATTACAACAAAATATGTTTGCAT
The DNA here is from genome assembly GCF_032118995.1 of Asterias amurensis. Classification (NCBI taxonomy): domain Eukaryota; kingdom Metazoa; phylum Echinodermata; class Asteroidea; order Forcipulatida; family Asteriidae; genus Asterias; species Asterias amurensis. The sequence continues at coordinate 22,331,653 of NC_092650.1, read as the reverse complement.
GATGGGGCTAAACAATTTTTACATATATTGCAAGCTAGAAAGTAGACCATTTACAATCGGGCATTTGTACACGGTCAGTCAATCAAAGTCATGTTAATTTTTCTCGTTTTGAACCCGGATCTTTCAAAGTAATAATAATGGTGCACCTTTGACCTGAAATCCTGAAGTGCACATTTACCTGGAAATCCTGAATTCAATTCAACCAAAACAACCTGCTAAATCGTCACACACAAATCGGCTGTGTTGTTGAACCCGGAAAAACAAACACGAACATTAAATTCACCCAACACCAACCACTCCAAGCCCCACCAAACACTTTTAGTCACTCTACCATCAACCCTTTTCACAATAACAACTGCCTACATACATTAGTCTGACGATAACGCATTAAGAATTCGTCATGGGTAAGTAGAAAAGTTATTACCTGAAGCTGAAATGTATGTTTTATTTGGTCAGTCAATAAACGTCGGAGTCGTCGTAGCAAGATCGTTTTCTTCGTTAATAGAAGTGAGTGAGTTCGAATCCCAGTCGTGACACCTAGGCCCAATTTCATAGACATACTAAGCACAACAATTTGCTAAGCATGAAATTTCTTCCTTGGTAAAAACAGAATTACCAACCAAATTTCCAAATGATTATCAGGATAAGCAAACAACAGCTGAATACCAGTAACAAGCAATATGCAACAAATGGACATTTTGATTGGTAATCCTGTTTTTATCGAGGAAGAAATTTCATGCTAAGCAAATTTGTGTGCTTAGCAGCTCTATGAAGTTGGGCCCTGTGCCCTTGGGCAGGGCACTCAAACATAATTGGTGCGTAAAAGGTTCATACAAGTTTAGGTTTATTGTTTATCCTTACCTCATCTGTTATTTTTACTTTATTTATTTATTTTTAATTTAATTCAGTTTATTTTTTATTCTTAATATATATTTATCATTTTCTTTTGGTTTTTAATTTTCTGCTTTTGTTATTGCTTTGTGTACTATACTATGTTAAATCTATATTAATTTTAATGTATACCCCAGATGTGGGGCTACAGATCTACGGATCATAGCATGTATTTGCTTTTGTTGTCCCTTGCCCATCTTGGGGTATAATGTTGTCAATGTATTTTGTTTTGTTCTGTTTTGGTGAATAAAATAATAATAACAGTAACAATATAACAACGAGTTGTCTGCGTTTTGATTTTTTGATCTAGCTGTCGTCTCCAGCATTCAAGGAACGTGGTACAATGAATTGGGATCTAAAGTGATCATCAACGCTGTTGGCCCTCTCGGGGTTTTCAGTGGGGAATACCACACGGCTGTCGAAACTGACGGTAAGCTTGTTTGTTTTTTATTTAATTTTTTTTATTCGAGTAATAGTTATTATTAGAGAATTGTTGTATTTAATCGAAAGTTAACAATTTAATCGTCGCCAGCCGCAACACAAATATAGATTGTGTCTTTAAAGGCACTGGACACTATTGGTAGTTACTCAAAATAGTTTTTAGCATAACAACTTACTTGCTAACGAGTAATGGGGAGAGGTTGATAGTATAAAACATTGTGATCAACGGCACCCTCTGAAGTGACGTAGTTTTCGAGAAAGAAATAATTTATTTGGTCTCGAAAAAGCATCTGAAAGCACACAACTTTGTGTGACTAGGGT